>NC_138952.1:16625145-17259787 GCF_965226115.1 Aulonocara stuartgranti
CTCTGCTCCACAGCGCTCCTGCTTTATTTCAGCACAGCCGGCACAGAGGCATCTTTAATCCGATGATGCAATGACAAATTGCTACACAGAAAAAGGAATCACACCTGACCGCAGTCGCCATTTCAGACGATTCACAATCATAGTTTCTGTTTTGGGAAACTTCCGATGTGCTGACATTAGACGCTGAATTATAGCAACCTCTCTCACTTAATAAGAGTCACCATGGCAACAGTAAACACACTGGCAAATGAAGTCAGATTCAATTTAAAGCAAAAATCTGTAAATGAAATGAAATAAAACCACGATGCCTCCCTGTGTTTACAAATCCAAAACGGACACCTCACAAAGATCCAAACGCAGGTGAAAGACTTGTCTTTCAAAAACTTTAAACAAGCCGGGGCACCTTCTCCTTTAAATGGTGTGGTTACAACCAGAAACATACGCACAAAACATTACAACAAAACAGGAGTGTCATTTTTCTTCTGTGGGACTGTAAAAGTGCATCAAGCACTCTGCTTAGGTGCAAAGACAGGGTGACTATAGTCTACTCTTTTCATTACTCCACATCACCACATTAAAGAGGGAAACACTTCTTTCTGTACTATGTATTTATAATGTTCTGACCTGCAAAAAACTACTTACTCATCATGCAATAATATCTTACTTTTATGATTGTGGCATATGTATGTCTGTTCCTCTTAGACACATTGATCAGTCTGGATGAAACTCACTGTACAACCTGCCTAGGGTACCAGGATTATCAACATGTTTATAGCTTTTGGGAATAATTATATCCTAATAATTTGTTTAGATTATGCACAGTAGCTGATCTATGATAAGTGTGCATTGTTTGTAAATACATTTTGCTCAATTTGTAGTGCAGTGGCACTTTGGGGCCACTGGAAAGTGCTGTCATCCATGTTTGTTAATAAGTGTTCATCAAACAGTGATAGTAATAGTGTCTGATTGATTACCTCGTCTTAAACGTATGTGTATATTATCATTTCTTTTGTGTTTCTGATGAATGGATGGACTATATACACTCATGTAGTGAAGATAAAAAGAATAGCAGTAAGTGAAACTTAACATACGTGTCTGTTTAAATACATGATTGAAGTGAACAAGTGCTGCAGGCCTCGTTAGTAACAATAAAGATATATACTTTTTATATATTTGTACTTTTAACTGACCTCTCTGGATGGTGATGCAGGATGTGGACTTGTAGAATGTTTTGATACTCTTATTTTAATTGGCTTTACACAAGTATTTTATTTTGAAAGATATTTGTGTTTTCCTACCTGACAGCTATGGATGGTCATGATTTACAAATATTTAAATGGTCATTAAGCTAAAAACTGAACTAGAATGGCAAAAGCCTGGCACAGCAAGGCAGTACATGAAGAATACTGAAAGCATTATGCGCCTGAAATGCTCATCCTTACTACCGACAGGTAAGATTAATATTGTGGTAGTCCTAGATTTCATTCAGCTGCCTCCACATTCAGTCTCTCTGACATGCCGACCTCAACTTGCAACAAATAAGAGATCTGGTTCCCGTGTTACTATGCAGAGCAGAACCAGCTCCCCCATCTTGGGCTTCCCAGCTGCAGCTGGTGGAGCTGGATCCATCCACTGGAGATATTTTAGAGACTCACTGGAGATGCAGCTAAATGACACTGAGGGCAGACATGATGGAGGGATGTTTAAAAAAAAACCCAACGTACTTACATATAACACCTTTAAGTAAAGTTGAATACCTCATCCGCACGGCATATAATGATCGTTTCATGCATGTTAAATACATTTCTCACCCTACACATATGTTAAAACAAAAATTAAAACACTAAAAGAGCAGTATCAGTTTAGCTTTGGATCTGAAATACTTACACATTTCATTTCTGTACTTACTTATGAACCCAAGACTACAAAACGCACATAATCACTGCACTATTTTTTTTTTACTCATGCATACATCGCTTATCTTTAAGGTGTCCCTTCACTCGGTTTTGAGTTCATCTACAGAGTGAATTTGAATGATGATCGCCTCAGTAATGCTTACACATCCACCAGCCAGAATCTCTGCAGGAAGAGGGATGGTATCATCCTGGTTGGTGAACTTGTCTCTGACAAAATCGTTCACCTGAAGAAAAGAAGAAAAAATAAAGGAAAGGAGACACAAAGAAGAAGAAGAAGAAGTCAGATGAGACACAATCGCAGTCTTGATGGCAGGGCATTAATGTTAACTTGTGGTTGCAGTCGCATCTTGATTGCAAAGTGTGTCTCTTCTTCTTTGCATGTTTTTTTCCATTCACAATGAATCGTTCAGAACAACTTTTTGAGCACTCTAAGCTATGCAGTGGAATGACTTGCCGTGAGTTTGATAGCTTTCTCCGGGGCAACGCCAATGAGCTGCGGGAGGAGACCTGCAAAATATTATTCATAGATACCATTAGAATACCTGACAGAGAGAGAGAGAAAGAGAGACAGTCTGGCTGGAAATGAATGCACTTTTTTTTTTTGTATCTTTGCTGAATGAATACATCCACTGACAGCGAGAACAATATAAGCTGCGGGGTTCTTGTGCGTGTAAAACAAACCCATAAATATTTACAGATGGTGCCTGATACAGCTGATGCACCAGCATACAAAGGTCCCACTGAAATTGAACAAAAGTCCCCAAAAATATGACACGGCTGCTCCATATGGGATCAGCATCGCGGAGACTTGATCCTGCTGTTAGCGGGGAACAGAGAGAGCTGTGTGGTCACGTACAAGATCGAGGGGGGAGGCTGGGTGCTACAGTGGCGATAACTGCCATACTGTTTCACCGTCTGTCCTTCATCAGGCCAGATAAACTTCTGAAGGAGCTGCTGAGTGACTGCTGCTGGTGTGCAGCCAGAAAACAGCCGAGCGTGTCTGTCTCTGAGTCAATCACCCTCTTATCATGTGCAAGAGATGAGGAAGGAGGGCAGGGGGACGCAGATCAGAGCAACAAAGCGCTGCAGCGGTAGAGGCAGCAGTAGATGGCAGTCTTGACTTCCCTCATATGAAAGAAGTGTTGTATATCACAAGCCTTCAGCACCATTATCACCACTCAGGCAGAGGCAGATCAGACACCGCTGCTGCTGTTGCTACATGAATACTGCTGGTCATTCTCCTCGGGCAACTCTCCCAGGAGATAATGAAAACGTGACCCCTGGGTGTTGCTTTATTCACTGCTGAACAGGGAGGGCAAAGGTTTCTGGTATCAATTAGCGAACCATGCTCCCGATATTAGCGCGCTGGCGAATGTTGATGCTTTCCCATCAGATGGTTTGTTTTGCACGACACCCACATGTTGGCTTGCACAGAGATTTCAGGTCTTTTCATTTACTGAAAAAAATAAATCTGTAAATGATTACCTCTGTAAAAGCCGAAGAAGCCCTCGTAACGGAGCACTTTCTTTGCGCAGTCGAAGCTGTTCTTGTACATCAGCTCTCCTACAAAGGAGCCGGTGGAGCGCTGGTTCTGCATGCGCGTCTTCACCAGGTCAATAGGGTACACAGCCGTAGCGCCGGCAGCTACAAACATTAAAAAAATTAAAAAACAAACAAACAAAAAAAACACACAATGAACTAGTTTTGGGGGGGTTTCTGCTATTTTGGAAAGATTTTTTTTGAGCATCTAAACAATTCAGAAACCAAATTCACATTTTACTTGTGGCAAATGTGACAAAAAGAGCTGCAGTTTGTTTTCTGATTTGTGCAACTGGCAGACAAGAAAACCCAAAATGACAAAGAAACCCCCCCTTTTTTCAGTCTAGACAAGCTAGTAAATGTTTGATCTTTGTGCTTCTAACAATGAATTACTATTACTTTTTAATTTTTTTTTAACTCAATTAATAACCTGTTGATATTGGACAGCCCTTGGGAAGCCCTCTAATGCATACAAGCCATCACTTTATTTATCTAGAGTCCTACACAACTGAGATGTACAGCAATAATTCTGCAGCTACATTTGGGGATGGATTACCACTTCAAAGAAATCATCATAAAGCTTAGAGTAGGAAGTCCTGCAAAGTGGACGACTGGGTGAAAAATACAAGATGAAATCAAGTTTAATGAGAAGGATTTGTGGAAAAGTAAGGAGAGAAGAGTGTTGAAGCTTTTATGTTCTCTGTTATTTCAAAAGAATGCACCTTCGAGCCTTTATTGTTATTGTAAATAACTGTTAAAAATCGCGGTTTGGCGGGTGTGAACTTTCTCAACTCCTGAAGGGAAGCTTGCCAGAAAAAGTTTGAGCAACACTGCACTAAACTGTTGTTATCAGTTACACTCGCCATGTCTTGTTTGGCATCAAGGCCTGCTGTAATGATGATTCCCAAACGTGCAAACAGAGAAAGCAGCACAGTGCGTGAGAAACAGCTCATTCCTGGTGGTTTCTCTGTATGCCTCATGACTTACAGTATATCTCTCTCTGACCTGGCCTGAATTGGCTTCTGCTGAATGATGACTGAAAACTCTTTGCGTATTTAAGGAGAACAAGTGCACACACACACATACAAAGGCCGTGTTCCTATCTGAGGGGCAGTTATGTCAGAAGTTCCTTGTATCAGTTCCCCCCAGCGTAATTAGAGAGGGAGATTCCAGGGAGTGCGGTTCCGGAAGATTTGTGTCATTCCAAAGCTTCGACTCCAACGACAGCCTGGAGCCACGGTGGCACGGCAGCACAATGCCGGAGCCTCACATCACAGCCCTTCTCCCTGCAGGACAATGGTCGGCCCCGGGGCCTCGGCGCGGCAGCCAGCCGGCTAAGGTTACCGCTCGGGCGGGCCGGGGGCTCCGCCGCAGACATGTCACTCACCTCCAGCGATTGAGCCCAGAGAAAACCTGTAGGCAGACTCCGCAGCCTGGAGCCAGATGGGCCGAGACGTTTCGTGAGCGTGCTGTATAGGAGAAAAAGACACCAGCGGTCAAATGAATCTGGAGAAAGACAGGAGGGGGGATCAGACACTAAACATGAATCGGCTGGCTATTAAACTATAGCGAACCAGATACATTGTGGAAAGAAAAATGCTATAGAGTACTCAACGGCGGAGGAAGGCGATGGAATGCAGACATGTCACATAATGTCTGATTCATCATCAGCCTGTATTAAATGTCACAGACAGACTAGCTCTGGATACAGTAAATGACTGTGTGAACCTGCGGCTGAGTTTTCCACGCATGCGACATGTGGGAGGCTAAAAGCTAAAAATGTCTTCTTTTATTTTTATAACAAAGCATAATTTCTCCCTTATCCACTTGATCTTAGGATTGGTGTTTGATGTTGAAAGCAAATGCCTTTGTTTACACTGGGAACTGATTAGCCTCACAACCCTTTTCCATGTCCAGATAAGAATCTACATGAATATTACACAGTCCGAGCGAGACATCGTCAAATGTGTGTGCAAGTCGATGTATTTAGCAACTTCTCCTGCCACCAGATGAGCAGGGAGTGGAGAAGATCTTTTTTTTTTTCCCTCTTCCCAGATGCTTCCACCCAGAGTTGCATGCTAACAAGATCGAGGTCTTGATCAAAGGGTTTAAACAATTAGCCTACTTCCACAGAAGGGCAAGGCTGAGAATTGCAGCATCCCCCCCAAAGGAATCAAATTCCAGACCTCTGAGCACGAGTCCCAGGAGTGGCCTGAAAGCTCTGACCACAGCCTGATATAGAGCCGTGTTATCCGGTGGAGGCAGGAACTATTTTGTTCTGCCACATCCACCTTGACTCCCACTCCCCTCCTGCCATTAGCAGACTTTGCTAAAGGCTCCTAAAACTTCTCAAGCCCCACACTGATAAAAGCCTCTTATTAGCGTCTCAGATGTGTGATTGCAGCTGATGTGTATGTACAGCCATACTGAATAAAATAGGCAGTGCCTTTCATGGAGAGGCGCAATGCAACAATCCATTCTTCCTCTTTGACTATAATTGGAGTACTTTTATCTGGGAGTTAAAGAAATGCACTTCACAAGGGAAGAAAAACATGGGCACTCTGCTAATTCAGCGACTGAACAGTCTTCCTTTTTCTCGCTTCTTTCTGAGAAGGAAGCAGGGCGAAGAAGTGGGAAAGGCTTTGATGAAAGGCAGGAGGATGTGAGGTGTATTAGAGGAGTCACTCAGGCTACCTGTCTGTGGCTCTCTGCTAGGTGGTATGGCATGTCTCCTTCCTCCAGCGGGGCAACTCTCTCGATATCTGCGTGGTTCAGCCGCCTTGAGGGGGAGAGAGAAAGGGATTTAGTCCAGGAAAAAGCAGAAAGCCGTGCATCTACTCTGAGCGGCAGCCAGTGATGTAAGATTTTCCACAGACCTTTTACTGCCATATAACTTAAAGTTCCTGCTACTCGAGCTTATACACACAACAGACAAACAAAGCTGGAAGGGGCCCAATGAGTAAATGAAAGTGTTTTGTTACTAAATGCTGGAGATCCAAGTATCCCCCGCTGGTCTGATGCATCATAAAGACTGCATTCATGTTTTATGTGTGTCTTGTTAATCAGCCACTGGAGCAACCATTGTTAAACAGAATGAGCAATAACTTTATCTTTACGACCAATAAACAGATGTTTATAACATATTCATTCCATTCGTGTCGGCTTAGAATAAAAACACGAGCTTGTGTAAATGTAAATTTGAGGGAATAGCAGGAGAAGCTACCTGGGCGACTGCATTAATGACAGTGGAAAAGAACATTTCTGCACTTCTTTGGACTCCACCTCGAGTTTGGTTCGTTCCATTTCATGTATTCCTCACATATATGCAGGTCGGACTTTGGCAATTTAGGAAAGCATTAGTCTGCTAGAAATCCAAACTACATTTAAAAAAATTACACAGTCAAAAACCACCCAAGTTAATCCAGGAGCTGGAATAATTATTTCCCCATTTATACACATAAACACTACAGAAAAAAAATAAAATATTAAGGAAGTTTGTCCAAGTTTCTTTTTGTACCCTTTTAATGAGAACATATTCATAATTTAGTTACAAATTTAAATGCCGCACTATGTACAAGAGCACTTTTTCAGCTTGTCCAACATGAACAGGTACAAATAAAAGAAACATTGTATATTACAGTACAAATATTCACTATTAGACATCTGTTTATTAGCATGTGTACTACTTTTTCAGTAAATCTTCATGAATAATTATAAAACACTTATTAATGCTTCATATACATGAAAACATTCTTCAATTTGTAGGTCATTAACTAAAGGTTTTCCATCAATATCCTCCTAGTGTTTTTCTTTATAATGTATGTTTTACTCAGGAGTCGGGACGGTCATTCTTCTTTAATAACACTTATTAAATACAGTCAAATGCAGTGGTTGCTGTTATAATAACGTCCCCCCACAGACCCGAGAACCGGGTCATTGCACTGTAATGTGTTCAGTATGGAACTGGACCAGGTTACCATTTACTCTTTCCCATTAGATTCACTTCACCATTTATCAGTTATGGTTAGTAAACTGTCTCAACTGCTTATCTATAAATATAAGCTTTTAATTTCAACCACTCCTTCCATTATGTTTAGCTAACTAGTTTTTTCTTAATATGCTCATGTTTGCTCAATAAATTCAACCTAATTACACCTTTAGTCAAGAATTTCCTAGTTTTTAAATCTAAATTTTCGATAGGTCTTTCCTTTGATTATCTATTATGCAGTGAGCGGACAACACTTTTAGTGGGGTGTACAACTTTTTTCCCTACGTACTTGTTTATTTACCGATTTTTATCATTTACGCAATCCTGTTTTTATTTAAAAATAACTTTTCTGCACAAACCTATGGAAGCTTCCATACAAACCTGTCCAGGTCAATCAGTTCTTTAATTAACTGTATTTTCTTGCTTTTTTTGTAGTTGTTTTTTTTTTAAATGAGTTGAGCCTTTAGTTACTGTGAAAGTACTACTAGCGCTATTATTTGAGCATCACTGGTGTAACGTAATACAACTAAACTAGGGTTCATATTTTTTTTTAATAAATCTATATTAAGTGAACTTATAAAGCAGTTGAGTTATTGAGAGGTAATCTCTTAATGGCCTGCTAATTGCAAAATGTTTGAAATACAGATTTCACATAAGCATGGAAATAAGCTAATGGTAAATACAAGCACCTTATTATAAACTGTTGTCCAGTAAAGTCTTGTTACTCTTTAGTGTAAACGTGTTGTAGCCTGAAATATGTTCACTGACCAATAAACCAACTCCACAGGTGACAACAGAATAACTGGAGATCTTACCCAGAGTGAGAGTGGAGACCAACGAGCTGATACAGGATGTCAATTTCCATCGGAGTGATTTGACCAAACTTATTTGCAGCATGAACAAACTCCTCTACAATTTAACAAAGACAGGAGACGATGCAGTCACACAAACTGGATTTCAAACATCAGACATGAGGCCGAGAGGATAAAAACATTAGTTATTTTCTACTGGAGGTTTGTGTTATATAGTATTTGCAAATAATGGTCCTTGTATTTTTTTCTTTATGTGGCTCTTTGTTGCAGAACATTTTTTAAAACCATTAAAACCAGTCCTGTGTGTGCTTTACTTCTTCCTCGACTACCACTAACTGAACCACTCTCAGCAGCACCCTGCACGGCTCTGCTATATGGGATTTATATTCACTTCTTTACTGCTGCCTGCTGAGAAATTCCATTGCCATCAGGTGGTCGTTCTAAAAGGAAACCTAATGGTAGTTGTTGAGAGAGGGGAAAGAGTTTGTTATTCACTTCCTCCACACCTTTAGTTACAAGTATGCTCGAGGTGTACAATGATATACTTTTCGGTGAAGGACAGCAGACATGCAAGTGCTCGCTTTAAACTTAATGATATTTGACATGCTCGGCAACAAATAACAATAATTATTTGCAAATACTGTTTGCTCAAAGTCTTTTCTACAAGGCGAAATACCAATGAAGAGGAAGCAGAAGTCTAAAGTTTGCATCTGAATGGGAAACACAACTGGGAACAAATGTGACTGACAGAACGACTATCAGTTACTCAGGTATACATGTGTGGGGAGGGGAGGGGATGATCTGATTACCAGATTGAAAATGTTCATTTACCTTAGTAATTTAGTGCTACAGTAAATGTTTCCTGAGTGTTCACTCACACCACTCTGTCAAGAAAGTTAAAATATGATCGAACATCTCACATCACATTTACGATGCAGACGTGATTATTTCGGGAGACGCTCGGCAGTACCTTTGGTGACGAGAGTGTCTTTGTGCGTGCCCGCCACCGTGCTGTAAATCTTGCGGATCAGCTCCATGTTGTTGAGGAGAGCATTGAAGGCATTGAAGTAGGAGAAGCTCACCATGTGGGAGGTGCTCCCTCCCGCAGCCTACAGCAAGACCAAAAGCCTGTCAGACCTACTGGATAGGAGGGACTACGGATGGATCTTATTATGTTCCTTCAAATCTTCCTTAACCAGCTAAATGACAGCAGCTCAGTAAGACATAAATCACTAACACAGATGCTAACTGTGAATTCTTGTGTCACTGTTTAAAAAAGGAAAATGTAATAACTCAACTGAAACCAGATTCTCCTCGACAAACGGAGTCAGCATGTGGTGCCTGATGGTGGCCATGATGTCACTGAAGTCCAAGGCAGTGATGGTGCCGCTTTTGCTCTTGTCTTTTTGTGCAAATGCCTGGCGGGCGTGCTCAAGCTGCAGCTCCTGTAGCACACACAGACACACAAGGTTAAGATGCTAAAAAGGAAAAAAAAAAAAAGCAGAGTGCGTTCCCAGAACCTTGGAAGAAGAAAGTACAATAATATCAGTGTTAAACAGATGTGAAAGTCATGAGATGTGACCGTGTTAGACAGATTTTCTTTTTTGTTAATAGCAGTCGTTTCTCCAGAGACTAATGAAAACCACGTCCCGGGTAGTCTGATCCCGCATTCGAGCTGAGCGGCTGCCGAGGCGGCTGGCAGGTGTGTCCACAACAAGATGATTCAATATGACAACCGTGCAATCAGAAGGGGATGCAGGGGAGGCTGACCCCGGGTCAGTGTCTGCTGTCAAAGCTCATCGCGTATAACCAGAGGACTGTGGAGGAACTCCAACACCGAGGTGCTTCTTCATCCTCATATTCTTGCTCTGATAACCTAATCAGTGGATTTATTCTCACAATGTTTGCTGATTAGAATGCTCAAAACTGGTCATGATACTCATTACACAGACATGTACTTTTTTTAGACTTACAAACACTCTGTGAACTCACTGAAGTTTCACATTCCTGTGAAAGAGCCCTAACTTTCAATAACAATCGGATCTACTTGCATCAATTTCAAGTAACGCTTAGAAGAAATGTAATGTGCTCGGACATGACAGAAAACAAGACAATAAAAATGATACATATAGATGAAATTCCGCACGCAGAGGAGTGTTTGGTGTAGTGGTGGGAAGCTCCAGTCAAGTATGATAAACCACAAAGCGCTCTGAGAGATCCCACACTGAAGTGGAGACAGAGTGCAGCCTGCATAACTCTTGGACCACCCAGCTTCTGCCTCAGACCACAGCCCTCGACTCTGAACCAGGTCGCTGCACTAGCCCCGCTCCCGCTTTTTCTTTTTGACAACACACACACACACACACACCGGGCAATAATCAATCAAGAAAAATAGCAATTTTTGGGCATTGTTTGACAGTTTAACAGTGAAGCGAAGTTAGGAAGGAGAGAGAAAGCAAGGGAGGACACATAGCAAAGGGCTGCAGACTGGATTGAAACCTGGGCCACTGCATGTCAGCTGCAACTGAATGGGCGCCTGCTCAACAAGTGGGCTAAACTGATGCCCAACTTTAACTGTCTTAATGGCACAACAGGCTCCCTCAAACCCCCAGAACTACTGATTACACTCCCCTCCCTTTTAGTTATGCCAACTATATGCATGGCATATAGTCCAATTTGACCCCAAGTGGGATGAAATCCCCACAGGAGAAACGACTTCATGTTTTCTGATGCTATTGAAGCACTTTTGGCTGCTTTTCTGTACAAACTGTTTACTTTAAATACAGAAGATACTAAATTAACCTCCTAAGACCCGAACTCTTCCACGGCATGCATTTTTAATTTCTCTTTGATATTTGGTCACATTGGGGCCCAATTACCAGATTTTTTTTTTTAACCTTATTTTTGTTTTTAAGAAAAATAAGAGCCACATATGAGGATATTCGTTTAAAGTTTTGATAGAACAGCAGCAGTATAATGTCCTCGTAAGTGGATATCAGGCCCATGTAGAGCAAAATTGAGTATTTCGGTCTAAATAACCCAAAATGTGATGTCCACATATGTGGACGACAGGTCCTAGGAGGTTAATCAGATTTAGATGAGAAAGTTGGATTATGTTCATTAAGTATTATCTTTAAAGACTTTTGCACTTATTTAGAGGGGACATGTTCTTAAATTTAAAAAAAAAGTCATGAAAAGAGCGTGAGATGTATATTTTACACTTTTTGGAATAGTGACGTTGTTGTGTGTTTTTTAAAAACCTTTTGATAGATACTACTTTTTAGACTAAGCAAAAGAAAAGTGGCTCCTCTGAACACAGATGTACACATGTAGATAGTGCAGGGGTCACTTCTGTTTCACTGGAAGATGCATCAACGCGGCCGCCATGTTTGACAGGGAATGCAGTTTTCCATAATATATATTGTATATATGTCTACAGAGGTCACAGGTCATCATTAGTTTTCAACTTTGTTTCAGTCCACCATTCCATATTTATAATATTATTGTTATAATATTAATAATATTATTTGTTTCCATAACAAAATACTGGCAATACTGGTTTCCATCCATTCATCCAAAGTTGACTAAGCATCAATTGCTTAGTCAACTTTGAGTCACATGGGGGCTGAAGCCTATCCTAGACGATATCTCATGTGATCCTGGGAGAAATCGCGCGCTTGCACTTTCACATCTACAGCCAATAAACAATTCGCCTAACGTGCATGTTTTTGGACTGGAAGTCAAAGCCAGATTACCCAGAGAGAACCCACACAGTCACAGGGAGAACGTGCAAAGCCAGGCAGCAGGTTCAAACCCCAAACCTTCTTGGTGTGAGATGAGAAACTACCACCCACTGCTCCACCATACTGCTTAACTTTTGGCAGGAATTTAACCAATCTGCTTGTCGGTAATATTCTGCCAAAAAAAGTTTGTGAAAATTAAAAATTGATCTAACAAATCTCGTCATTACAAAGACAGAACTGTGAACGTCAGACATGTAATGAAAGCTGCAGAAGAACACCAACAGAGTTAGAGCCAATTTAAATGACAGAAGGTAGTATTAAGTCAGCCTAAAAAGAAGGACCAGTCTACCAACTGAGATATGAAATGAACCACCCCACCGCCCCACCCCTCCGAGCAAGATGGCA
The DNA here is from genome assembly GCF_965226115.1 of Aulonocara stuartgranti. Lineage (NCBI taxonomy): Eukaryota > Metazoa > Chordata > Actinopteri > Cichliformes > Cichlidae > Aulonocara > Aulonocara stuartgranti. Next base: position 16,637,549 of record NC_138952.1, read on the forward strand.
GTAGAGGAGATACAAATTTCACAAGCCTAGATGCAGCTTCTGTTATCTGGCTTCTGTAGACGTAACATACACAGCACAGATTAAACAAATGAACTTATTTCCAAAATGTAAAATCATTCCTTTAATTTTAAAAATGGACCGATGCTCATCTGTGAAATTTAGCTCATTCCTTTAACACGCTGCACATCAGTTTTGACATAAAGCGCCAAGATAAAAATACATACCTGCAGAAATTGGGTGAACTCTGTGTAGCTGAGGTTCTTGTTCCTTTCATGGCCAAAGTGTAGCCTGATGAACTCACAGTCCCAGTTAAAGGGAATGTGGTGATGGACTGTAGTCTGGCTGAAGATGTCACGTACATTCTCTGGAAGAGAGAGGCCCGAGTGAGCAGTAACAAAAGACAGAAGGAAAAACCTGCAAGATGAAGCTGTAATGTCCATCTCGCGTGCTCATTCCCTTTGCAGAGAACCCAGTTAAAGGAGATGAAAGAGTCAGTTTGGATGGCGAATCTGAAGAGGCTGTTACATTTTGAGGGTCGTGAGTCCTTCCAGGAAATTTTCTGTATAAGCTCTACTCTCAATTCCAGCTGCCTTTATGGAGGCCTATTGCACAGAAAGAGCACGACAGCAGCTTCTTTGTAAGACTCTCTCAGTTTATGACAGACTAGATTCATGTCGAATGGAGCTGGGTATAATGTGATGTTTCACACAGCTCATTGCAGCACTGCCCAGAGACGAGACCTTAAAAAGGTCTCACTGCTAGCATATTTAATACTCTAAAGAAGAAGCCCCCAAAAGCTCCGATACTCCCATATTTATTGACTATACATGCTTACACACAAAAAAAGAACTTCTACAGTGTTTAATCATCCCCACCCCAGTAGTTTCTTAGTGTTTTTCATCATTATGTCATCAATGTTTTCTTTCAACAAGAAGCACTTTAAATTCCTTTTAATTATCTACATCAGGTCTACATCTTAAGTCAGACGTAGGTATAATAACATTATCCAGTTTAAATTATCCTCTGTGCTGAAACACTGACATTAACTACCATGCACATACCAAATGAGATGTTCCCTGTACCAGTCTTGTCAAACAGCTGAAAGGCAACTATGAACAGGGCATCGGGGGCACATAGAACTGCCTCAAAGGCCAGAAACTCCTGGAAAGAGATCAGTCTGTTTGGAGAAGAAAGAAAAAAATGAATGATGAAACATATATGGATCTTCAATATCAGTGTCCAGGACACGGACTGACGTTGAGGACAAGGCACAAAAAGCATTAAAGGTATACGTTTTATAGCCAAGCTTCAGTTTTCATTCTTAGCAACAACACAAACTAGCCAATGAAATAATGTTACTAACACTGGTTATACATTGATATATATACACGCATATCTATCTATCTATCTATCTATCTATCTATCTATCTATCTATCCATCCTTTATTTATCAGTGAAGAAAAGAAAACATTTGACAGGTTGTTGATGTACTAAAATAAATATCTGTTTATAGCAAAAAACAAAAACAAAAGATAAAAGATCTAAGCATAACAAACTCTTCATGGCAACCTTCATCGCACGACTTGTTCTTACTCACCCATCCTTGGTGGTGTCAGCCACTCCGGCTATCAGCTCCACAGTTTTGGGATTGTGTTGAGGCTGTGTATGCAGACCCAGGTAATGCTGCACAAAGTCCTTGGGGGTCATGTAATGCTCTCCATCCTGCACCACGTTGGCATACTGCAAAGAAGAAACAGACAAGCTATAAACAAGACTCAGTGTGGATCCATATGTGCATTTAATCGGAGAACCAGTAAGGCTGAAATTTTACTGTGTGCATAAAAAGAGGAAGATGTGGACATATCCCTTGTCTCTGTAACAATACGATGCATCCCGCTTCCTTTAACAGCATAAAGGAATCTAAGTTTATCGGCCCTATAGAGCATTTTAAGCATATATATAAAGCTTTGCCATAATGACAGGCAGCATTGAAAAAGCATCTCTGAGCTTTGTCATCTCTTGACTTCATTCTAACCATGAATCTCATTCTCGTACAAAAGACATGTTGCTACACACATAACAGACAATGATGCATGCCGTGCCACTGAAATTGCAAAGAAAAAAAAAGAAAAAGAAAAAAAGAAGTGTTATTGTGTGAGAGGAACACTGTATTACAATGATTTACCCCTTACTCATTCAGAGCAACGCTGCTGACAGCCCCTCTCTTTTTCAGGAACACCCTGTTCCCACTCACACACTTGCACACATTCAAACCTGGAAGCTGCAATACAATCTGCTGGCCGCTGAGCAGCTCCAGTGGCCTCCGTGTGAGAGGTTCAAGGCCTTTCTCAGGGGCTCCTCAGGGATGGGAAAATGTTTGTTTCACTCATCTCACCAGTGAGGGACTTGAACAGGCCCGCTTATCCAAAGTCTTAAGTTAGCAGGATACATTTTTCTATGATGTTCTATGTTGTTTTATCCTGTACAGTGGTGTGAAACGTGCTGTGCCACAGTATACTATGTAGAGATTTATTTGAGCGTGAACATCTATGGATGCCTTGTGTTTTGGGGGTATATGGTGTTACAGGGCTAAACACAAGTCTAATGAGGACGGTTGCTTTGGTATTCCGGTCTCGAGGTAATACTACTGGGGAGCCGATGTGAGAGGCCTTGCTTGTTGGAAGTAATAAAGATATGTCCCACTGTGGGTACTCCGTGAGACCTCAGCTGTTAAAAAGATACCCCTTTCCTATCTGTTGTTCTTCAGTTTTGCAGTCAGAGACAAATTAGCTCAACAAAACGTTGTTTAAAGTCCCCACAAATACCAACTCAGACAAAAGTAGCCTACAAGGCTTCTAGTATCTCCTTACATGCCCCAGTATGGCATAACCATCCTTTTAAACCTAGTCAGCTGAATGGGGCATGTTCAGCCTGGAGAGCAAAAGATACTGCAACTCTGACAGTTTGCATCCTTCCAAATTTACATTATTTTTTCATTACCTTCAAATTAGACACACTTAATGTCTAAGTTTGGGCAGCAGTTTGTTAACAGAGTTTTGGGAAGAAGCAATATCCCTTATTCATAGGTGTTCCAACACCACATGGTAGTTTGATTTAGTACAAGGTGATGCATAGCCTGTATTACTCCAAAACCAAAGTGAACCTCATCTTTCCATCAGTATCCTCTCCATGCAACAGTGCCTCTCACCAACTTTCTCCAGAGAAACGACAACTCGGACGCTCCATAGAAATTCCAGAGCTTCCACCTGACATGCAGATTGAAACTCTAGGAATGATGACTGGCAAGAACCTATAGCGGCAAAGATTGAAAAACTGTCCAACATTTTAAAAATAAAAAAAATTAAGTGGTGTAAATCCTTGCTGTTTCATGATATGCAATTCTAACCTCCAAATCTACTTGCAGTTAATAAAATGCATATAACAGAGCCTTGTGTTGCAAATGTGTTTTACTCCACTCTGCTGACGCAAAGCATGCAATACAGTGCCGTGCTGAACGGGAGATCTGGGTCACGCTCTAAGACATAAGGTCATTTTTAGAGCCCGGGTTGGTTTTCAAGTTGGAGCAGAGATAGCTCTGGGAACACAAGCACCACATGAACTGGCAACAGAAAGGCCAAACTCATGGGCCCGAGCCAAGCTCAGACAGAGAGAGTTCGACATGAACCCAGCTGAGAGTGTGGGAGGAGACCCCCACGCCAAGTGTTTTCAGGACAATTCAACGCAGTCTGCTGAATTAATCTTTTTAAGTGAAAATATTAATTCCGAGCAATTTATTGCCACATTTCTCCATCACATGATTGTGTATCTATTCACCCGCGCAGTAGGCCTCAAGTAGTTCTTAATCAAATTATACAGGCAGTCAGAATGAGCTTCCACTAATTAACTCTTCCACCTGAATATGCAACACAAATTACACAGCCCTGTTCTAGCAGAGTGAAGAGATGTTCAGGGACCATAAGGTGACTTAAGAAGTTGACACTCCAAACAAGACCTGGTGGGGGTAAACAAACTAACACCCTAATGCTGGGAATTGGTTGTCTCGGAAGAACGAAGAGGAATTCTTTAAGTTTTAAAGATAAAAAAATAAAATAAAAAGCACACACACTCTGCACATGCAGAAAGTTAAAGCCAAGGACGAATCTCTGTAGTAGCTGATCCATAATTAGTCAGAGTATTTATGTGACCTTTACAGAGCTACGTGTCCCTGTGGACGCCACACAAACTACTCACTCACTGCACCAGTAGGCTTTTAATGTATTTGTTTGATTTCATATGAGTTAGTATTAGAAACAGTTTTAATCCTGGAGCAAGCCTTACCTTCAGAAAAACAGTCTTCAAGTCTTGGGGGTCTGCCCTTTTGGTTGCTTGCACCTGTAACACACAAGTTGGAATTTGTTATGAAAAGCAGTTGAAAAACTGACCATACCACGTTAATGCCTGTAGTTTTTGGAGCTCCAGCAGGCAACTCTACCATCAATAAAGCTGAAGTTCAGTCTGTCACAGTTTAGCTTTGATTTTCCCCCCTTTTTACGCATCGATCGCAGGCTACTAACAGCAACAGCCTGGCACTGCATATGGAAGTAGCCGTGCTGCGATCCTTTCAGACAGCAAAATCCCATCAAATCTCCCAGAATCAGAAAAAAGCAGCAGAGAAAAAGAAATTACAGCTGTCTCTGCGAGGCCGGGAGAGATGCGCCTGTGTAAAGATGTAGAGCTTAAATAAAAGGGGGGGGAGGACACCGCTGCGTTTCAGACTGAGGATTTGAACCCAAGCGTCCGCGCAGACGAGCCGTCCTCGGCATCCGACAGCGCAAAGCTCGCGGCCGTTTTATTGCCTTTAAAAATTATTATCTGATAAGAAATATTGACGGAGTCACCTTGACCGCCATGCTGGATGTGACGTCAGCCGCAGTGGACTAGCGCAGGCGCTGGGCATCGGGATGACAGCGGAGGTCCGAGACAGCGCACTATTTTTAGCCAGATTGTTGTCCTTGCTGTGAACAAGGTGCAGCTGAGATGGACGCTCCGGACAGAGACACTTGGTCAGCAGATGTGTTACAGCATTTCCGGTCTGCATGGGGTCAAGTGAGGACACGCTGTACTGTGTGGTAGCCCTGCTCATAACAAACAGCAGGACAGAGAGGTGAAAAGAACAAATGTGGATAAAGTCTCTAAACCGGGAGAGAATATCTTAATTTTTAAAAAATGCGTTATTTATTTAATTATATCGTGAAAAATCATATCGTGAAATGAAAAATGCCCATAAGAATTTTCCACAGTTCATATTCTTATAATAGTCTACTCGGTTTAGGATAATATAAAATAAAGAGAGAGAATCATTTTGGCGAAAGTGATCATATATGCTTAAAACCTCCACGTAAAAATACAGTTTCAGACATCAACTATCATATTTGTGTGTAGCCATGGTAAAATAAATAAAAATAAATAAAAATTACACCCCACGTCAATTCTAAGGTTTTATATGTCAGGACAATAAAACATATTCAAAGCCAGGACTTACATTTAAGTAAATGTATCCTTATCAGTCTCTCACATCACTGAAGAACATTGCTTCAGTTCACTGTTTTTATGCACAGCTCTCTTCGATCCCACCACAGCTTTTCAGTCAGGTTGGGATCTGGTATCTGGGCCATTGCAGCACTATGACTCTTTTTCAGTCATTCTGTTGTAAATTTTCTACTTTGACCATTGGATCGTTGTCCTGGTGGATGATCCAGTTTTGTCCGAGCTTTACCTGCCAAACACGTAGCCTCGCCTTTGACCCTAGAATACTTTAGTGCACATAGGTGGTCTCAGTGACTGCTCTATAGGTCCTCTGGCTGCAAAATAAGCCCAAATCGTCACTCCTCCATTGTGCTTGACAGTACGAGGTGTCAGTAGGCTATGTTTGGTTTGTGACAAACATGGTGCTCTGCATTATTAACATCTTGTCTTTGGTCTTGTCTGTCCAAAAGACATTTTACCAGAAGTTTTTCAGATGCACCTTTCCAAACCTAAGCTGTGCTGGCATGTTCTTTTTTGGGAAAACCCACCAACCCTTCCAAACAAGCCATACTCAAGGCATATTACGCTGTAAAATAAAGACCCTGTCGTATTAGAGAGAAAACTCCAACAATGACATGATTGCCTGTGAACTTGAATTAAATGACAGTGGGAAGGAAAAACACCCTTTTAACAGGAAGAAACATCTGGCAAAACAAGGTTCAGGGATGGGCAGCCATCTGCCTGGGGGTGAGGAGATATTGGTGGAACCACATCAAAAGTCACCAGCAGAAACTAATGAAACCACATTTCACTTATTGTTGGTTCTTCTTCAGTTCCAACAACATTTAATACATCCTGAACTGTCATCGATGGTCGGCCAACAGTTGCGTATAGCCTAGCTCATTGGGACTCTCAGGGTAAAACATCTGGCAAACATGTTTCACTGTAACATGAATCATTTTAGCAGCTCTGGTTAGGCTGCCTCCTCCAGCTCCCTCACAGATAAGAGAGCTGGTAGCTATAGTTGGGTTTGAGGTCCTGCTTTGGACTCGACTTGGAATCAGACAAAAATGGGGGTTCAGAAAGGTGGTTCTTCACAGGTTTATAGGTTGACTAGGTTTTGTTTTTCTATAATGTTACTCAGTATAACAGTGATTTTTTAAAGTGCAGTCTTTAGCTGTAATTGTGTGTCTTTATCTTTGTTGTGGTGCTGTTATAATTCTTCTTCTGGATGGCTCCCTTAGGGGTCACCAAAACAGGTAATCTGATCATCTATCACACCAACCCTCTACACGTCCTCCTTTACTACATCCATAAACCTTCTCCATGGTCTTCCATTTGTACTACTTTAACTGATCCCTTTAATTTGAATGTATTTATCCATTTCATAATGATAATGTGTCAGTCCTGGTGCTTGAGGCTTGGAAGGACCTGAGACTACCACAACCAGGTTGACTGAGAACCTATACATACACAAGAAGCCCTTTTCTTTCAGCGTCTTGTTTTTCTGGTTTTAAGGTCTATGATAAGGTTTATTTAGTTTTGAAAAAGTTTTTTCCACATAAAGGACTGGTGGATTTCCGTGTGCAACAGGGAAATGCAGTTAAATGCAACATTTCCCTTCAGTTACTGATGCATTATTTTATCCAAGTGTCATGGTCTTGAAAGGCAATGGCAGTTTGCAGTCCCTGAAGCAGAACCTGAGACTTGACAGTTTATAGTTCTACAGTTTTATTTGCATTTAATTAGGAGTGACAAGTGAAACGTGTAGGGGATTGGTGGGACTGGAGAGAGAATTAGTCCAGGCCACAATGTGAGTCATCGATTGCTTAATAGTGCAGATCAGTATTCTTACTTGGAAGAAGGAAGGAGAACACAAAGGGGGAGCTACTGGTCAGGTTTCTGTGGGAGTTCAGCACCACTGGAGGGCGAACAAGCAGGCGAGTCAGAGAGGTGAGTGTTTGGCCAGAATCTTCCAGATGAAATAGACCAGTTTTGTGGAAACAGGTAAGTGTATCTTGGAGGGACTGTGCTTTTAAGTTGTACAAGAACGACTGGAAAACAAGACAGTAAGGATGTAATCACTGCGTAAACTCAGCGGGGCACTAAAACCATGAAGGAGCCTGATTACCGCTCTACAATAAACAGCAATTTGGCAGAGATGGAATACTGGAGCTGGTTCTTAAATTCAGTTAGATGATGAGTCTGATACAGCAGGCACAGGAGACCCCACCTGCAGGTGAAGCCCAGGCATGTCCAGACCACCCATAAACTGAAGAGCAGTGTTAGAACAGAGGAAAACTACTGACGAGTGTAGGTCGCACCCAAGTCTCTGAGTATTATTTGATATAAGTTAACATAGTTTAGTCAGTGTTCCTATTATTTTGTGCTTAATCATAGTTATAACATATCAATAAATGCCAGGGTTCAAACTAATAACCTTACAGCTTGGCCATATCATTTTATTATCTGAGCTACTTTTGCTAACCACTGCCATGCCACTAACGCAGCCAATTCAAATGCAAACTATTGAATACGGTAGTAAATGTCTACAAGAGGAATTCCTGCACAAAACCTTTTTAATACTGCAATGTTATATTTCCTAACTTCCTCCACAGCGAGGACTTCTCCAAAAAAAGGGGGGGAAAAGTCCAAATGACTGTAGTTTGAGGTTCAGAGATCAAGCAGCATGCATTGCCTCCATGCAGACACAATTTGTTACCTAAGGATTGTAAAAGGTATAGTATTGTTCAGGAAAAGGATAATCTAGTGCTGATAGTGTGGTAGAGGTAAAATTACAGTGGCTTAAACATGACTGGGTAGGTCATTCATTGGTGCACCTGCAGGACAGAATAGCTTAGGCTGGGATGATAGCACAACATTACCTGGGCTCAGAGGGATGTTCAAAATTGCACTTTCCCCTAGAGAGTAAATTTCTGTTTATTTCATTGAGATATCACAGTAGTCTAACCTAACCACTTTCTTTATTCTCACCAACTTCACTGTCCAAATATGTTGGACTTTTATCCAAAATGTGCTGTTTTCCCCACATTTGTATGACAGTAATCAGCTGTGCATGTGGTGTGGGATGATTTCCCCTCGGGCTTTCATTTTACTGGATTTTTTTTAATTTTTTGAAGAAGAAAGAAAATATGAAAATACACATTTAAGTTAAACACATTACTGCCTTGACTCAGTAAAAATGCCTTTAACTGGGTGTTTAAGTCCACTGGATTTTACTCTTATTTCACATGACAAGTATAACTCTGATAATACTTTCTTTTGTTTTTTTTCTTAGTCATAATACATTTAGATAGATATTTAGATGTTGAAACATCAACATCTAATTCTGTTTATATGTCATCACATAACACATCTGAACCACCTAAATTTCAGTATTAAGATTTGTGACTGATCTGAGTGGGAAATTGTATAGGTGAAAGTCAAAACTGTCTGGTCAATAAACCTCATTCTTGTCATTTTAATAATATTAGTATCATATCTTTGCCTCTTAGAGTAATGCAGCTTTAATATCATACTTAAATAATTGGAGTTAGTGATAATAAAGTTAGGCTACCTTCATTCATTATCATTATTTGCTAAATTTTAAAGATATGTGACATAACTACTTATCATTTGTATTTGTCCTGCATTTTTCTAAGGTACAATCATGTGAAAAAGAAAAGAATACCCCCATTATACAATAGCTTGTAGAAACAGCTACATAAGCAATAATTTTCTGGTAAAGGTAAATATGTGTATATCATGTGTGTTTAGTTTTAGCCAAATGGGGTGCTGTGCATTATGGCCAAATATCTTATGTTTAACATTTTACACACTATCTGAGGCCTGTACAGTCTGAGATGGAACTCTTGGGTTTTCTGCAGTTTTCCTGAGCATTGCAAAGCCTGAAATTGGTTTGAATTTAATAGAATGTCCACTCCTGGGAAATGAGTTAACACACACATGAATGCTCCAGTCCAGCAAAATGCCAAAAGTTCTATTTTTTTATAGGGATGGACACACTTGTTGATCAAGTTCATCAAGTGTTTATGAAAAAAAGGGCTATGAGAAATTATAATACGGTGTAGCATGTTAATAGCTAAAAAACAGAAAAGTGTTCCTTTAAGAAAAAAAGAAAAAACAGATAATCACTTTGATGAAACGATGAACGTATCTCAGTTCAGTGTTTTGTTTTTTATTTGGCGTGTAACGACGTAATCGTAACTTTTTTAACTTTTAGTTTAATCCTGTTTTTAGATATTCTGTTTTAAATCTTGTAATAACTTATAATACATTGTTGATATTTTGTGAAAGAAAAACTTTAAATGCTTTAATTTCTTTTACACTTTACTAAAAAAAAAAAAAAATCCACATCCTGTTGTCACGGAAACACGCTTACCCGGAAGTCCTACTAATTCCGCGGGTCTTTTGGGACAACACTGCTACGTACAACACAGTGTGCAGAAATGGCGGGTAAGGTCGCTAATCGTTTTAAGGTTGGGTTTCCTTGTCTTTGTTTTAATGCTGTTCACTGTCAGGTGGACTTCAGTGCTGCTTTAAGCTCGCTGGAGTTGTAAACCAGCTCGCGATGTCTTCGAAAACACAACGTTAGATTTCGGAGGCAGCAGCTGGCCTGTTTGCTAACGTTAGCACCCCGTTATCAAGCTGATAATGTTTGTATGCTTGTGTGCTTCTGTAAGGCTTTGATTTCAGGTTGAATATAGGCTTTGAATAGAGGGATGATGCGCATGTAATGTTAGTTTAGACCATTTTATGTAACGTGGAGTAGCTGACCAAGTGTTTATATTCTGTTTGCGTGCCTTTATATAACATCTTGACACATATTTTGAACTAAGAGGCTGGCATGCTTATTTGATAGGACCACACTAGTAGCTCATCCGGTCAGAGCACAGGATCTACAGTTTTACATCGTGGTAAATCTCTGTTTGTCCATGGGTTGCACAGCTATAGTCCAGTTAGGTATAAGTCGGGCTTGAGGCAGAGTTTAAAAGAGCTGTTGATGTTTGCAACAATAGGGTTCTTGGTGGCAGGTGAGGTTGTTCACATCATCAGTCATAAGCTGGAGCAGTGGCTCTCTAATGGCCAGCCTCATTCTGCCGACTAGACATTATTGTAACTGCAAAAGTAATAATGAAATTTAAATTTACTACATTATTACACATCAGTGGCCCTTGTGGAAAGTGGCGAGGAGCTAAAACCTGTCACTTTTTATTTCCCTCTTGATAAACTGAGCAAACTCTGTTTGCAGTAGTGACCCACAGGTTGAGAAATTAGGACAGGCAGAAGTCCCTGCTGACTATGGTGTTTGCAGATGACATTATGATCCGTAGTGAGAGTAGGGAGCAGGTGGAGGAGAGGCTGGAGGTGTTCTGTGGAGAAAAGAGGAATGAAAGTCAGTGGAAGCAAATCAGAATACGTGTGTGTGTACGTGAATAAGAGTTAGATGGATTGGAAGGAGTGGAGGTCATGAAGGTGGATGTTTAAATACTTGCGATGAACTCCGTGAAGGAAGAGATTGTACGAGAGAGGTGGAGATGAGTGTTTGGGGTGATTGTGGCAGGAGGAAGTTGGAGAGGCTGAGATGGTTTGGACATGTGCAGAGGCGGGATAGTAGATACATTGGACAAAGGATGTTGAAGATGGAGCTGCCTGGCAAGGAGATAAAGAGGAAGACCTCAAAGTAGATTGATGGATGTACTGAAGGAGGACATGCAGTGGATTTGTGTGACAGAGTTGGTGTGATGTGATGAGGTGGAGTCAGATGATCAGCTGTATTCTCAGGGTGAAATGGAACAATTGTTAACATACTTTGTTTCCTCTGTGTTGCCCCAGATGTAAACACCATGGAAAAGAAACTGGCTGAGTACAAGTGTGACACCAATGAAGCTATATCCTTGAAGCTGGGTAGGTTTTGTTTTTTCTTCATTTCCCATGTTGTGTTAATGAATAAATGCGTGTATACATTTCCAACATTTTGTGGTACATTTTCCTAATTTCACACTTTAATTGAACATGTTTTTTTCCCCTTCACTCAGTTCGCTTTCCAGAGGATGTTGACGACGACAGCACCACATTCCACCCCGAGTACAGCCACCAAGTCTTTGGAGACGAGTGAGTATTTATAATGATACAAACATAATGTTATCAGGTTTAAAAAATGCAGTTTTTTCTATGCATAAAAACAAAATTAGACAGACACCTTAATGGTAGTTACTAAGTCTGTTCAAATCCAGCTCTCAGGCCCTCTTATCACTCAGGTGTTATGTCAGTTTACAGTTTAGTAAAATAAAACTACAGGGCTCAATACTTGTAGCAGTGTGACTATAAATTTTGTTTTTCACTATACATTTCCCTTGGCTTGTCTTTCTTTGGCTATAAAGTCTAGCGTTCCTTTTGGGTTCCTGCGTTGACTTTATAAAGATGTATTGAAGACATTAACAGTAATTGGCCTCCTTAAGAAAACATATTCATGAATCTTTAATTAAGACGCAGTAAACAGTCAATACATGAGCTGACTGGTAGTGGTTACTGTCTGTTTACATTTTGTGATTTAAGCAATAATTATAAGTGGCATGAATTTGGAGATTAATCTTGCAAATGCAGTAATATGAGGAGGAAATTATGGATGATTTTAGGCCAACAAGTTCATTTAATAACAGCACCCAAATTAAACTCACCTTCAACATCTTTTGAACAAGTAATTCTTTCACAGAAGTTATTGGTGATATAATGACTTGTAACTGTTTACTGCTGTTTGAGCTGAATGGTGGCTGGTTGATCTCTGACACAGAGTCTGCAAGAAATCAGCAAATTTTTAGATGTATAATAAGCATGATGCTGGAGTTCTGAAGCTGATGATGATACAAGTTTTTTTTAGGGAGTCCAAAATTCAGATACTGTGCTACATATGATCAGTGATTTCTGGTGTTCTCTTGCTAATGCTGCGCAGCGCTGGACTGTGAGCACAGGTCCTACCAAAGAACGTTAGGACGTCTTGTCACCGTCCCAGATTCTGACACTTTGTTCTGCTGCATGCAAAGGAGCAGATAACAGTCTCTTCTACAGCCCGTACCAGCTCTGCTCTTGTAGCAGCCTGTCTCCTCCACTTATGCATGGATGTGCCATCCTGGTGAAGTTGAACTGCTTCTGTAACATGAATGGAATGCCGGTACCATCTCATGCTACCAGTAGTGACAGGGACACCAGGAAAAAGCAAAACTAGAGATAAAGCGAACAGGTTGGCTTAGAAAAGAGTGGCGGTTTTGTGGCCACCACCTGGAAAACCATTTCCCTTTTTGGGGGTTGTCTTCTTGTTGCCTCTCCAGTCCCTTCAGCTTGCACTGATTTAGGTGAAATGGAGTCACAATCATTTCTGCTTCATAACTGGACCGATCAGTCTCCCCGAAGTGTAACAGAGTTTGTTTTATATTGTGATTAAGTGTTCCTATAATATTTTTTGAGCAGTGTAAACTGGCTGCCTCCCTAGAATTGATTTGTTCAAAGCTCTGCAAGCTGCGGCAAGATTAGATCTACTAAAACTTTATCCCAGTTTATTTAAAACTGACACACTTTGATGTTGTGCTTCTAGAAGTCATAATAACTTTGCCTTTTAACCATTTTTCAAAGTAAATATTTTTACAAGAGTCATATCGCACGCTTGTCTCTTAGTCTGACTGGAAGCAAACACAGGGGTGGCCTAAAGCAAATCACAGCTCGTGGTAGTTGAGAGACATTGTTCGTCTGGGACAAGCCACCAATCAATCACAAAGCATAATGACAGAAAACAATTAAAGCTTGTATTCACACCAATGGGCATTTTTTATTTGCTAGTTAACCCAGCACTTATGGAAGAAGCTGAGGAAACCCGTGCAAGCAGAGGGAGAATACACAAAATCCACACAGACAGGCCTCAACCAGTAGTGGGTCTGAATCCAGGACATTGTTGCAGAGAGGCAGCAAAACACCAGATAACAAAGTTGCAAGTTTATAACCCTGCTAAACATTAGGATCAGTGTCTACATCATGACTGTCTACATCCAAAATTCAGGAAAGGGAACAGTTTCAGAAGTACAGCAGAGCAAAACCAGTGTTAAGAACTGGATCCATCCATCTGCTTGTTCATGGTTGTGCGAGTGGTTCTGTTGCAGAAGAAATGGATCTGATCTACAACTTCACTACTGCTGCTAGTTTGACAGCAGCTCAGGAGATGTTATTGGACTAAGGCATTTCACAGATGGTGATAAGTTTCGGAGCATCAGACTTCACATGCTGCACTAAAATATACCTCTTTCCATATATACTTTAAAAGACTGAGCCATAAAAGTGGCAGTAAACTTTACCAGACATCCAGTCTTACATGCTGTATGTATTAATCAATATCAAAGTGGGCTACTTTTATGATGATTAATTTGCAAAAACACTGCAAGACTCAGAGGGCCCTGCGTATTTTTATGGACATGCCAATTCAAAGTCAGCCTGTATATACATCCACGTCACAGTGGTTCTCCTTTGTTGATAATAAGAATGATAAATAGTTCAGTCATTTCAGAAATGCAACAAAGCATGCTATTAGTGATGTTAAATGTTATGACAATGCAAAAATGAAGTACCAATTAATCATAAATGGCCCACTGCAGAGTCGTCACATAGCTAAAGATTTGAATCATTTTCACCTATTAGTAATGTTGATAGGCTAATTTATTTTAAAGCCTCTGGCATCTTCATTATAAGACTCAAATGTGTCTCCATACAGTTGTAATAGTAAAGGTCCTGAGCCTTGCACATTTTCTTTGCCCCTGTCAGGGTTTATGAAGTGTGATTCGGTCTGATAAGTGGCCCCTGGAGTGCATGAGTTACTCCACATTTAAACTGCCCACACCAGTGGTTTGATTAAGGATTTTTACTTGCATTTTAAGGTAACACATCCCCACCCCCCCTAGTTTTAGTCAGTTAACTGATTTTATTAATGACTAGCAGAAAACTTTGCTGTTGCGTCACTGACAGAAAGTTTTAAAAATAATATACGTGATCTTTTTATGTGATTCTTCCTGATGGACAGCACACAGTGATGTTTCCAGTGTCGGATTCACAGAAAGGAACATAATGTGCGAACATAAATGATAATTGGTCTTGCATGTTATTGTAGAGCTGCGAAATTACTGTAATGTGATGCACAAAAGAGGCACTGAACCGGAGCAACACTGCATTATTGGCAGTGACACCTGTGTCGGCGCATAGACTTACAGTAGCACGTCGTTAACGTTTCTAAATTGCATTTCCAAATTAGTCAAAACTAGGATTGGTTATTTTTGCACTTGCTGCAATCAGCTCAAAGGGAACTCTGTAATTGGGGCATTAATTATTTCGGCAAGCGTAATTGCTAGTAAACCTTAATCACAGTTGCATAATGATGAATCTATTTTGTCATAAACTGCCAGTGATATAACGATGAACGAAACAATGCAGCACAGCGAAATAAGTGACCTGTGATAAGCATTTATTATAAACTCCAGGTGTATATTTGTTTTTATGTAATGGGAATAATTGATGTTCGTTATTGTCCCTCTGAACATTACACAAAGCAGTCCTTTTTACAAATCACTGCCCGACTTTTTGTAATCTTGTTTGGATTTTTAGTAATTTCAGTCACTTTCTGTGCAGTGAGGTTGCTTTTGGCTACAAAGGTCTTCAGATTCAGCTCTTCTACGCCGCGGGGAACCTGAGTACCCTCTTCAAAGTGAAATATACCTCAAAAGTCACAGAGACGTTCGACTGTGTGGAGGTAAGTCATTTCTTTATGCCGTTCTTTTATCATACTTGCATCAGCCTCTTTGTTGTGTTATCGTGGGGACAATAGACAATAGATACCTGTGTTCTGCTCACTGTTTATCACAATCAGAGGCCGCCAGTATAGACATAAACATAAAAATAATACTTGAATATGAAGAAAAGATGACAAAACTTTGCCTCCTGCTGAAAAGTAGTGTTTTTCTTTCCAAAAACTGCTCTATTGTGCTTTTAATAATTATGTAAAACACAGTCTAGCCCGAGAGTGGATTTTTCACTTAGTCATTTATTGTGTAAGTGTTGTTGAGTCATGACGCCTGCATCAACACAGTCTTGCTTTATTTAAAAAAAAATTTTTGTTACAAAGTTTCTACATGCTAAATACCAGCTGCTAAAAGTTTGAATTTCATTCATCAGGTGGTAGATAATCAGTGAGAAACTCGTGTTACCCTGTGTCTGCGTAAGAATATGCTTGTCTGGTACAACTGTGTGAGTGGAGTCCAGTCATACCGATGTAATACACAGCACTGTAAACAAACATGCCACAACATCTAGTAACAATTAACCAGAGATGTTTTTAATGTCCAAATCAAGTCAGCTCAGTGTACTGATCCAAAACTTTGGGGGGGGGGGGGTACTAAACGCTATGTTCAGCTTAATCCAGCTCAAAGTGAAACAATTCCTTGATAAAGATGCACTTCGTACTCTGTACTGTACCCTGGTTCTTCCATATCTTACATATTGTGTGGAAGTGTGGGGAAATACATATAAAAATACAACTAATCCATTAGTCACAGTACAGAAACGAGCACTGCGTATTATTCACAAGGCTGGTTATCTAGATCATACTCACAAATTCTTTCTTCAGGCAAAGTTACTTAAATTCCAGGATCTGGTTAATTACAATACATCCATAATTTTTTATAAAGCTTTTACTAAACTTTTACCGGCAAATTTACAAACTAGATTTGAAATTCGAGAAAAGGTTTATAATGTGAGAGGCTTTGGAGAATTCAAATTACCCAGAACTCGAACAACCCGTAAAGGCTTTTGCGTGTCTGTATGTGGTGTGAAAATCTGGAACAGTCTGAGTTTACAATTGAAACAATGCAAAAATATTCATAGATTTAAATTTCTCTACAAACAGTTGGTCTGGTCACAGTATACTCAATGATGGGTTTTAGTGTGCTCTGTAATGTCTGTCCTCTTACCATTGCTGGTATGGATTCCAAAATAAAAAATAAATAAATAAAGTGTGCGTATGTATGTACATATATGTACATGTGTGTGTAGATATATATGTATGTATATGTATGTGTGTCTGTTACTTGTAGTTATTACTGCCTGTTACCTGTGGTAATGCAATTTATAATTTATATATTCTGTATTCAGTTATGAAGGCTCTAATTGTTGGTTGCGAGCTGCCGCTTAGATGCTTGTATGTGCCCGGGGCTGTTGATGGGTCTGTATGCAATGATGGGCGTAGCTGCGGGAAGTTTATTGTTTTTTTTGTTGATGAGTGAGTATAGGGGTGGGATTTAATAAGTTTTCTTCGTCCCACTCCTTTTTCAGGCAATTTTTGTTTTTTGTTTTGTGTATTTTATGTTCAATATAGGTATTTGTTGTGCCTGAAAATGAATAAATAAATGAATGAAATGAAATGAAGTGTACAAACAAGCCGACTGAGCTAATGGAAGTCTAGTGCGGAGGTGATAAATGTCTTTCTCTCTCTCTCTCTCTCTCACACACACACACACACACACACACACACACACACACACACACACACACACACACACACACACACACAATTTTGTCACTGAATTAAAAGCAAGGTGGAAATGTTCAGGAGAGACGAGGTCCAATCACAACTAATTGAATTGTGTGGAAAGGCAGGACAAGTTTGGAATTGATCCAATCAGAAGTAATCTTGCCAATCTTATCCGTTTTCTAAACTTTGAACAAGGCCTGAAACTGGCTCTCAACCCCCTACTTGCTCTCTTTGGTACAGTGGGTGAGGATGATAAGTATGTTGCCGGCGCACAATGTCGGGTGCTGTCCTTTGGTTCCCTCCTGGCTAGGTGTGCCATTTTGATGAGGTGGAAGGCCACTGCCCACCCATGTTCAGTGGCTTGCTGATCTTATGTCGTGTCTCAGTCTTGAAAAGATCCACTGCTCCATCCAGAACCAAAAGGGCACATATGATAAAATCTGGGGTCTTCTTCTGTCAAACTTCTCTAACCTTGAATTTAAGGATGTTCCTGCTGACTAACAGATTTGCTTATTCCGTAGAGGTCTGATGTGTGTCTGTGTTAATGGGAATGTGAAGCTCAGTGATGTTGCAGCTAACTTCTGTGTGGTTTGTAATGAAAGGTCTTGTTAGTATCAATCACCCCTTCCGGGTTGTGGTGTTTTGTTAACTTTTCTTTTGCCTATGCTCTAACGTGAGAAGTTCTGCTCTCTATTCAATGTAACCAGTTTTTGCGTTTCCATTCTTTTTCCTTTTTGTAAACTGTATACACAATCACTCAACAAAAACACTTTGAGTCGAAGTAATCTTGTGCAGTAAGGTTTGATGTGCACATTTGATTTCCCCCATACAAACAGGGTGGGTACTGCTACCTCCCATGCTCCCTGTTTCATGGAAGCACGACACAATGTCAACACCCGGGAGGAGGAGAGTAGACATATGGAAATGTTTTGCATTTGATGTCACCTACAATAAGAATCTTCATAAACCATGTGGCTCAATTGTTGTTGATTTAGTCCGCTATAATCTTACACTCATCTAAATCGAGACTAAAAGTAGAACAGCTTAGGTAACTAAAATTTGACTAAAACAAAATCAAAGTTTGCTGTTAAAATTAACACTTTATACCGTTTGAATCGGTCCGGTTCGTTTGGGTGGATGTGAACACGCTAACGCGGTAATCACACTTTAGCATGTTGGGTGGGTGTGGTACAAAACTGCTTACAGCCTGAAAGGACAGTTTGATCTGTCCTTTAACAGTAACAGTTACCTGATAAGACGCATTAGTTACATTTTATGCAAAAAAAATGTAAAAAGAAATAAAAGAAAAAGCCTCTGTGCGTTAGGCTTTCACTGGGTCACTTTATGACCAGCTAGGCTTGCAGTCCACTGATGGAAACTCTGATAATGATAAAGAGGAAGGTGTTGCTAGCCAGGCTGCCAGCCTGGGACATCGTGTCGAACAACAACTGTATTTTTATTTGAACAAAACTAGATGACGTCATCAAATTCAAACTGATTCTTTCAGTTCAATTTTTGAAAAGGATACACATTCGCAGTTTATTCATACAAGTTTATCATTTTTTGAAATAGCAAAAACAAATAGCTGAAACTGCAACTTCGTCTCGAAGTTAACTTTGATTTCACCTTCCTGTATTTAGATTCTAGTTTAATTTGTGATGCCTGCTTCCATCACACATAGTCTTAAATTTAAAGCTGTCTTACGAGCGTCTTAAAAGAGTCCTAAATTTCCTCTGTAAACAAACAAGTCAACTCAGCTCCTCTCTGAATCCACTTTGGTAAACAGTAGAAAACTGTGTAAAAGATCTGAAGCGCCTACGACGCATTTCTGTTAATCTGAGAAGGGGGGGAGACATGTATTGTATTTTTGACAGTAGTTTTGCGAATGTTAGATTCGATACCCCGTGTCACGTATAATTTGTGTGTTTTGAACTAACAGCAGGTGACGGGAAAAGCGTAAATGGAACAGGATTTTATTTTATTTGTCAAAACATATCAAAAAAACAGCTCAACATATCAAAGTATGGCACAAAAGATGTCCTTATTAATCTGAACTTTTTAACAAATCAGGCTGTAATTTTCATAGACCAACACGAGGCAGCTTCCCTGAGGCGTTTCCTCCCTAATTGTGCGATCGATTACACTTTAAGGGAAGCAGATAAACCTAAGGCGCTTTAACGGAGGGCCCTCGCAGCCTCTCCCGGAGGGGAGAGCGTGACATTATTCCAGTTAGAGATCTCCTGTTTTGTTAGACTAAATCTCATCACACCACGGTCCCCTGTGTGTCTGCGCTAATCCCACTCCTCCCTCTGAAGAGAATGGTTGTATAAGCGGGGGTCCAACACGAGGCATTGATTTTTAGAGCTTTCTGTAATGGAATCAGCAGGGGGAGTAATGTGACCCGGTTGGATATATCGTACACGTATTTGTAGGAGTGAATTATTGCTCGAGTTAGTGACAGTTGAGCTCCTTGAGGCCGAATGTGTGTAAACGTATCAAAAAAGGAGATGCTTGTTTTATCTAACGACGGCTGCTGATGACTTTATAGTTAATTTTAACTCTCGTCTGCTTAGTATGTAAAGTTTCCTGCCATTTCTTTTTCTTTTTCCCTTTTTTTTTTAATTGCCAGTCAGAGTTATTTACATATGAACAGCCAGTATTTGGACAAAAGCGGACAGTAAAGCGAAATGCTTGTCCTGGGTTCTCTTCTTCCTCTGAGACTTCACAAAAGGCCACTGGCAGCTTTGAATATTTCCTCACGCTGTCAAACATGCAAAATGAATACCAGAATTAGCAAGGGCCCCTACTGAGGTCAAATGATTCAACTGGGGGACATCTGTCTTGTCTGCAAGCAGCAGGGGGGCTTCGCTACTGGACAATGTGGCCTTCAACTGGTGGTAGTGGAAGTGCTGGTATAACTTAGTTTGGTGTGTCTGTGCATGCGGTGAAATTATAAATAACCTCATATGGAATATACAGACATGATTTCTTTCCTCTCAGGCAAATCCCCCCCCCCCCCCCCCCCCCCCCCAAAAAAAGGCAACCAATTTACGTTTTTTAAAGGTAAAAGACAGCCATTACCTGTTTTTTAAAGCCGATATTCAGACGTGAAATGTGATGGCAGTGTGTGTGCCTCTACTTGGTGTTGACCCCTGAGTGTTCACCTTGTTAAGGGTTTGAGTGCAGCTGGTGTAGAGGCAGAGTGCGAGGGGAGCAGCAGAGTTCAGGCTGCATCTGAAGAGTGTTTGTCTCTGAGTGCGTGTGGACGGTCGGGGTGCGGTGCAGCTGGTGAGAAATGAGGGGAGGCTGAGATGGAGTTGATGCAGCTGCCACGCTGATACAAGACTGATCAAAACTCACCTTTCTCCCCTTTAAATCAGTCCAAACCCCCCCACATCCCCCACCCGCCATACTGCTGGACTTTTCCCAGAAGAAAAACAAATGTAGTACCAGATGTTTATTCCACGCAGGCTGGTAACTATAGGAAATTGCTGAATACCTCTAATAGTTTTATATTAGCCTCATAATCCACGTTAATGTGTAACACTTTGACTGTAAACAGAAAAATGACTGCAAATGTTCAGCGTGGCACGGCCTCAGGATTGGATTAAAGAGATGGAATAATGCCGACACAACAAATTAGGTGGTTTGTGCTCCCTTTGTGCTTCTTGTTAGAAATCAAAGACATTAACAAAGTGTTCTAAAGGAACATTATTAAGTTATATTCATGCCAAACTAAAGCATCTATTCTGGAAGGCTGTGCAATTTAGTGTCTAGTATGTAAGAGAGTGGCCAGCACAAAGAGACTTGTTTGTCCATGGCCTTTTAAGTGTGGTCCTTGTTCCCTAGAAATGTGGCCGAACAATTACAATGGCTAAGAGGCATTCAGCTGCAGGTGCATTACTTCCAGTTAGATATTAGCTGATGTCTGAAAGGGGGGAATTAGCAGTATGTTGTATTAGCCTTTTGTAGTGCATTTTGCTCAGACCTTCTTCATTTCCCAGTTTTCAATGCTGAGCAGCAAGGGTCTCTGTGCTGAAATAATGCCCATCACACATGTAAATGGTGTGAAAGGGCTGCTTAGCAAAGTGTTCTCATGTCAATCCTTGTGGAAATGGATACAATGCAAACATTACAGCTGAACTAACCACACGTTGCACTGAGTAAAAAGTCCAAGGGTAGGACCTCTTTGTCTCGGAGGCTCTTTGAAAACGCAGGGGCAAATTCATTTGATTGGGTTCACTTGGCAGGATTAGAGGAGAGGCCTCTATTATGGATGCCCAAAGGTTTGTTAAGTTGAGATCAATTCATAAGATTTTATTTCCCAGTGAGAAGCAGAAATGCGTTTATTGTGGCAACTTCATCACATATTCATGGTTTAACATAAGTAGTAAATGTACTGATTTAAGTGGGCTTTTCATCGTGGAGGGGCGGGAGGGAGGAGGGTGCTGCTGTGGTCTGCTCAGCTGACAGTTTTAATTGCCTAATGGTTTTCTTTTCATTGGCGCCAAACACGTATGCTCCCGGTTGGAGTTTGCGGGATATATTGCACTCTTTTTCAACGACAAAAATTACCACTCGGAAAAGTCCCCTAGGATCAAACTCGAAACCCTCGACGTGTTTGTAGACGTCAACTTTTTCCTGAAGTTTTATGATTATTCAGCTACATAAACGACACCACTCTGGTTTAGCGCCAATATATACATATATGTATAAATACGGGAAAGATGCAGAGATAGGCGAGATTAGGTGTTGAATCGCTAAATGTGTTCACCTTGTGTTTTATTGTTTTTGGGGTTTTTTTTTTCTTTCTCCAGGCTGATGACGTCGAGGGGAAAATTCGGGAAATCATTCCTGCTGGGTTCACCTGCAACACCGATGACTTCATCTCACTGCTGGAGAAGGAGGCCAATTTCAAGCCCTTCGGCACCCTGCTTCACACGTACACGGTCCACAGCGAGGAGGCAGGAGAACTCACGTACCAGATTCACAAGGTGGGGGACCAAAAAAGTCATCAAAGCAAACCCGCAAAGCCTTTTAGGTTTTAAAATCAGCTTGCTTTTTCATCTGGCGGATAGTTTTGCATCACAGCGATGCAGATGAGATTTAAACCCTCTTATTTTCGCTGCATTCGCCCCCACAGGCTGAGGTTACCTGCCCGGGATTCCGGGAGTACCACGAGCGCTTGCAGACCTTCCTCATGTGGTTCATAGAGACTGCCAGTTTCATTGACGCAGACGACGATCGTTGGGACTTCTTTCTTGTGTGAGTGCCCTCCTTAATTGACATCAACCCCCCGCACACACAACGCACGCACGCACACAGAGCTCTAGCCCGCAGCTTTTATTGTGTCATTGAAAAACAAAGCCCCCCTTTGAGGCGCTTGTGACCAATTACCATGCCAGTTTGATTATATTTCCCCCCGGTAGGAGAATTGTTGATCAGGCAAGAGCTTCCTTTGTGCCAGAAGGCCTTTTCAGATTTTTCAGGGGCAAGAGCTGAATTGAATACTGTTGTCTTTTGAAATACTGAACAATGTCTTAACAGTAAAAAGAGCCTCTGCCAGTGTTTTCTTTACCCTGGCACCTATTAATGGTTACAATGGGGAAAATGGGCTGAAGTGAGTTTGAGGAGCTCAGTCCGTCCTCCAACCTCTTCTCTTCCTCTAAGTTGCAGTACTCCAATTAAGTGCATAATGTATTCAGGTTGCAGCAGGTGTACCAATCGCGGCGCTGGCTGCTCCAACGTGCTGATGTCAGGGGGGTCAGGGGTGGGCACGGGAACAGAGAGGCTAAAATGGACACTGCATGGGAGTGTGCCTGTAATTGACCTGTTTTCCTTTGTGTTTTATCTGCAGATTTGAAAAGTACAATAAAGATGGGGAGACTCTCTACGCAACTGTTGGCTACATGACAGTTTATAATTACTACGTATACCCAGACAAAACCCGACCACGTGTAAGGTAATTGCCGGGGCAGCACGTGCCTTCCCATTCTTTTGTACGAGAAAGGAGTGGAAAATTATACATTTCTTTATCCTCTTCCCAAAGAGCCCAAATTACTGGCTTATATAGCCAACTATTCAACCAGATTTTGTTTCAGTACCAAACCAGGGTGATTTGTATCTGAAAACAACTTTATAGATAAGCTTTTGATTTGATTTGATTTGTTGTAGGGCTGAACGATATATCGCATTTGCGATAATATCGCGACATGATCAAGTGCAATTTTCTAACCGCAAAGGCTGCGATTATACTCTGGACATGTCCAAATTCATGGGCTGCATCCTCCTGAGGCCGCATTTGTAGACCGATTACGTCACAGCGACGTGCCGAAGGCTGTCCAAATTACTACCATATCCCAGAA
The DNA here is from genome assembly GCF_965226115.1 of Aulonocara stuartgranti. Lineage (NCBI taxonomy): Eukaryota > Metazoa > Chordata > Actinopteri > Cichliformes > Cichlidae > Aulonocara > Aulonocara stuartgranti. Next base: position 16,661,021 of record NC_138952.1, read on the forward strand.
TTCATAGCGCGGCCCAGCCAAACTCCAGTTTCCAGCAATGGCGGCCGCTACTAAGTTTTAAAATTACTCATACTAATCTTTCTGGGTCACAAAATAAACTTTTAACATATTTTCAGGCGAGAAAGTAGTTGTGTAAACATCAAATATCTGCTCGGTTTATCAAGATATCCCATATTTGCAAAAGTGCTTCGACGTTTTCAGAGGCGTCTGCTACCCACCAGCTCGACAGCTAGCCGGGACCTCGAGGGTTACTGATGCGGCCGAGAACGGCACAACTCCCGGCACATCATTTTCAGATCACCGCGGAGTTTCGCTGCTCGGGTTAAACGTAATATATAAGTCACTTAGACAACCTAAAAATGTTATTGTTGGGTTTTTTTCAGTGTTTTGTTTGTTCGTGAGTAAATCGGTTTGGCTGAGATTAAAGTTATTAGATTAGATAAAATAAAACTTTATTAATCCCCTGGGTGGGTTCCTCCTTGGTTTTCACACAGCTGACTAAACGTCAAACAGAAAACTTATTAAACAGAAGTATGAGACAGTCGAGAATTTACACCAGTGTCTGGTTATATTTTAGATAGCAAGAAGCAGACGGCCGAGTTTATTAAACTCCACCGAGACAGCGGTGACGCTAATCAGAACTAGACCGTCCAATTTCACGCCTTTAAATTTTAAAGGCGTGTTTGTGTGTGTGTTTATACAATTGCTATTATGTTTGCACTTTATGTGTAATGTTACTGACTGCAGAGATCAGTAAGATGTGTGTATTTTTTATTTATTAGTTTTATTTATTTAATATTATTTTTTAATTGAATGACTGTCTAGTAGTTCACAGATGTCGAAAAACTGAGTGTGGTAAAGCCACTGATTTTTTTTTATGTATATTTCTGCAATCTGCACATTGTACTGACTTTCATTTTAATGTTTACACCAGGGTTCCTTGTCAGCACTTTATGCTCAGATGTTTGTAAGCTAAAAATAAACTATTGTGTATGTTCAAATATACTGTTGTGATTGAAGAAGTTAAATAAAAATGTCAGTCATCAATTCATGCATCACCTCATGTCATCATAACAGAGGTCTGTCTTCCAGGAAAGAACAGTTTAAAATTAATGTAATATAGTATTGGCCATACTATATGATGTATTGCTTGTCTTTGTTTAATAATACAGAAGACAAAGACCTTAAAAAATAATCGCATATCGCATCGCAATCGCAATATTGGGGCAAAAAATCGCAATTAGATTATTTTCCATAATCGTTCAGCCCTAATTTGTTGCACTGATGGATCCGTGTATTATTTTCTGCTTTCAATCAAAGCGAATCTGCTCCTGCTGAGAAAAACAACAAATTCTGAAGAAACCTGTTTTCTTCTTGTTTTCTTTTCCTTTTTTTGGCATTTATATTTGTGTCTGTGTCTGACCTTTAACTAAACAGCCAAATGCTGATCCTGCCTCCGTTCCAAGGAGAAGGTCACGGAGCTCAGCTTCTGGAGGCAGTACACAGATTTTATTGCAGCTTGCCCAAAGTGCAAGACATCACAGGTGAGCATCTTACTTATTTTTATTTATTTATCCCCCCCCCCCTTTAAAACGCAATTACTATGTTGAAGAAGGTGGGATAAACATTTAATCTAAGATCCAGGCGTCACCCACGAACAGTTTAAACGATTTTTCTCTGCAGTTGGTGGATCCAGACGGTGAGTTAATTTGGAGGGCTGGCTCATATACCAGAATGTGCTCTATTGAAACTAGTTGGATCGAAATAGATGCTTTGCATGGAGATGGAGGGTGAATACTAAAGAGGCATCCCAGCCTTTTCTTTTCAGAATGAAAACCTATTCAAGACAGAACTTAAAAGTTTAGCAGTGAATAGGAAGAAGGGTTCCTGCTAACAGTTCCTCTGGTTTTTTGCCATATTTCTACTTTGAAAAGTTCCAAGGTGTGAAGTATATTGTTGTTTCTTTCACTCCTCCTCTATCTTAACACACTGGGATTGAACCAGGCCATCTGTGTCAGGGGTGTTGAAAAATCAGATTAACACCATCAGCTCATTTGAGTCTTATTGTGGTTTTTGTCTGTTCACAGCTGAAGACCCCTCTGAGAACTATGTGAAGCTGAGAGACTACGTGCTGGTGAAGCTTTGTCAGGGCCTGCCATCCTTCGCTGTAGACAAGCTGCACCTCGGCTTCTCAGCTGACATGATCAAAGAGGCGCAAGACAAGCTGAAAATTAACAAGGTGCCGTATGAGGGTGCAGCTGTGATAGGTTTGCAAAATTGAGTTTTATTAGTGAGGAAGAAAAGGTTTGATGACCTTTGTTATGTTTATTACTTTTTTTAGAGCAGAGATCCAAAAAGATTTTATTTGTTGTTACCAGAGGTGTGGAAAAGTCTCTGAAAGCACAGAGTTTAGTGCCTTAGTCCTGCTATTCTCTGTTTCCTGCCATATATGCACTGTTACAATAATGGATGGGAAAAATATTAAAATAATGTGGTCAGCGTTGTACAAGTCATCACTTCAGACTGCACTAAATGCTCCGTTTCTGGGGGTTTTCTCTACTCTCAGATCTGTGTGGGAACACAGCAGCCTCAGACACATGCACAAACCTTCTATTTGCCAGTGGAAGCAAATCCGAAGACAGTTGCGTTAAAAAGAGGGAGGAGCTTAAAAGCGGCTGCGCCACAGTCCAGTATCAGATAAATATTCAATATGTTGAATAGGGCTCCAAACACAGACGCAGGCAGTTCATTTCAGTATCAAATACAAAAACTGAGATATGCTTTTTTTCTTTTCCGCTGTTAAATATGTGCACGGTTGCAAATGTTAGCAAATCAGTTTGCACGCTTTATTTACTTACTGAGAAATGACCTCCCAAAAATACATAAATACTGCCTATACTAGTATAGTATATAGCATAGTAGCAACTCATTTTGTTCCTTTGCTCTAAATGCTACTCAGTTCTCTGTTCTTTGATGCTGCTGCATATCATATCATATTTTTGTTTTTTCTGTTTTTTTCTTTTACAACCTGCCCGTAACTGCTTAGGACTTCCTGTAGCCATTCAGCTGGGAAGTGTGTTTGACTCCTGTTGAGGCGTAATGATTTATTTTGAAAGTAATTAAATGAAAATAATTATCTTGTTTTTTATTGTCTGCAGAAACATGCCAGGCGAGTTTATGAAATCCTACGCCTCAGAGCGACAGACATGAGCGATGAAGACAAAGCGAGAGAGTACCGCTTAGAGGTGAAGAAGAGGCTGTTCGGACCCTACAGGGTGAGGTTTTAATTTTCACAGCTTCGCCGTGGTGTACTTTACATGTCAGTGTGGAGCGGGTCCAAAAAAGTGCCTGCAAAGTGACATTCAAAGTGATTCCTCGGTGCATTCGAATAAATCTGAACGTCAACTTGTCTCTGCTGCTGTCAAACAGGAATCCAGTGTGCAGTCTTCCACCTTTTGTTAGCATAACATTATAGCTATTCAGTGTAGGAAGAAAAGTGGCCCGTGTACTGCACACACTTGATCAGCTTACAGCCCCGTATTGTCACTGTTTATTATGTTACCTTTTAAAACAGCAGAAAAATTGATCTTCAGTCCTGTGAAAATTGATAGAATACTAGTGCCGCATTGTTACAGCCACAATAGGGCGCACCAGGCGTCTGTGGTTTTGCTGCCGCTGGAGCTTTTTTCTATTCAGGCACATGTCATTAGTCGGGATTTGCATTTCTTTGAAGGAAATAATTTTCATGAAAGTGTGTTTAAAGCACTTTGTCAGAAAGCTGCTACTATTCAGAATTCACTCCTTTTCATTTGATTCTTATCAAATGGTTTCTTGATGGACTTTTTTTTTTGGAGGGGGGGGGGGGGGGGGGGGGTTGAGAGACTGAGCGAACAGAGTATCGAAAATGTCCGTTATTCTGCGTCTTGATTCTTGTCAGTGGGAAATGCTGTGTCTATGCACCAGAATAACTCCCTGCATCCTGTTTGGCTTGTGATATTTTATGTCCGATCTGCTCGCTGAGGCTTTGCATACTATCCATTAGAGACTTTGCTGTCATCAGGGCAACCGCATGTCTCAAAAAAGGCAGAATGTGACATGGAAAAGACCTATGCGGCGAAGTGGGAAGGAGGAATTCCTTGGGAGAGTGGCAACGAAGGATCTGGTGGCCAGATGCAGAGCCAGATTTTCCTTCCCTGAGGAGATTTTGCATGTAGTTAGCTGAATGGCAGAGCTGCTCTGTGAACGTGAAGGGGGATTTTGCATTTCTGCTCTTACCGCCAATTCCCCAGCGACTGTGTGTGCATGCACGTGTGTGCAGGCTTTTCACACAGCCGATTAGACTGCACAATGTAAGAGAAAATGCACAATAACACTTTTCAACACGACGTTACGGTGTGATAAACAAAAACTGTAGCCTTTAACAGGTGTGCTGATAACACAGATCCCCAAACACCGTGTACCCTTTGCCCAAGGGTGACTGAAAGCAGGTCATCTTCTTATTAGAAGGTTGGGTGTTGCTGCTCTAGTCTTCGTGCCAAAGGGGAAGAGAATTCCTCCTGATGCCTTCATCAGAAATCAGACTGTGTGTATAATGTTAGCTGGAAAGCACTTAGACATAGAAAAAAGTGCTTTTATTAAGGTGTGTGTGAACATGTGAACGACACACGTTGTATAAAGTCAAGTAGAAGAGCGGTGTATATATAAGAACCAGTCCATTTACCAATAAATACAGAAATAAAATAAATTACTAAATTGGAGTTTGGAGATGGGGAAGGCATCGTGTGTGTGGTCTGATTTATTATGTTTGATGCTGCGTTTGCAACGTGTCTGTCGCATGTTCATTATCTAATCTAACCACCCATGTCCAGAAATAGCAGCGATCAATTTCACTTCTTTTTCAAGTGTCAAGACATATAAATGATAATCACTGGTTATTAATTCTCTAGAGGTATAAAATAACCTAAAGTATATTTCTGTGTTGTATAGTATGTGTAACAGATCTTTAAACTTTAAAAGCTACTTAGCATTTAAGATGTTGTTTTTTTTATTTTTGTTTTTTTGTTTTTAATTTTCTTTTGAACGTTGTTTGCCTTTGTTAGACAGGACAGTTCAGAGAGTAAAGACAAAAAAAGGACCAGACCCCTGGAGTAAAGACTCTAGTCTATGCTTCACGGGTTTTGTATCAATCAGGTAAACCTACAGCAGAACCATCTCACCTAGAAGCAGGACCTCTTCTAGGTGAGATGGTTCAGGTGTATTTTACCTGTAGGCAGCCCCCAGGTAGATGAAGGACAGAAATTGGTAAAGCCCCCACAACTCGGACCCGCATAATTATGAGAAAATGGATTGATGGATCTCCATTGTTCACATTTTTGAGCTATTTAACGACTGTAAACTTCTGCCGTCGTCTTCTGTCATGAGGAGGATTTCAGACACTGTTTGATGGATTACTGTACACTAAGAACCCTTTATTAGAGAGTAACTCATTCTCTAACTTTCCAATAACGAGCCATGCAGTCAAAACCATGATGTTAAAGCCATTGAAAGAAGAATGTGTGTTACACAATAAAGACCGAATAAAGAGATGACTCCAAAGATGAGAGAGTAGCATATACAAAGACTTTAATGGAGGTTATTTTTCTGATATTTAATCAGTTTTTCATATAAAAAGACTCCAGTGCATTGAAGTTTAAGTCTTTTTTGGTATTGGAGGGTTAAAAAAAACCCTCAAATCTTTTCATAAACCAATTAAAAGAAAAATTATGCTAAGTAAACATTTTAAACTGATGACTTTCTGGCTGCAGTCTTTCTTCTCTATGCCAGACAGCAGCTTTAAACTCTTCCTCTATACAGAGTTTGTCTTTAATCAAAAACAAGACAAAAAAACTGCAACTACTATGCTGAAAAGACAAGAGAGCCTTCTTTAGGTGTTTACCAACATGTGCTGAAGACACAGGAGAGCGTTTGAGCCAAAATTTGAAATCAGAAGAATTTGTATGCATGCGGCCTCAGCCACTGATTTATGTCATTTATTTTGTGCAGAAGAATCAGAGGGAGCTGGCGAAGATGAGGAAGTGCCTACGGCCAGAGGAGCTGGTGTCCCACATGAGTCAGATGGACACTCAGACACAGCACGAGGAGCTGGAGAAGAGTTACCAGGATGTTGTGGAGGACTACAGGAGAATCATTGAGAGGCTAGCATCACAGGCCTGATCTGACTGTGAGAGGCTCCTGACCTGGAGCGTACCCGCTCCCACATTACCACAGGCTTTTTGCAGCAGCCAAGAAGAAGACCTCTTGATGCAGCAAAAAAAGGAAAACAAATAAAGAAATCACTGTTTTAATTGAAGAGTGTCACAAATGTATAGTAGCTGGTGATAGGCTGTAGTAGAAAAGGGCCTTTCTGTTTCCCAGCTGGTGTTGATACAGTAGAGGTGAGTAGTGCAGCCCAAGGGCAGAGACTTCCTGTTTGCTTCATGTGTTTAAATCACAACGTTTGACATGAAATGACACGTAATATTTCACAGGTGATCAGAGGTACACTGTCCTGCAGAGAAACCCTGCTTCTTTTCCATCATAGACATTTTTTAAGAGCTTTTGTCAGAACAGTTCCCTGTGTGTGTGTGTGTGTGTGTGTGTGTGTGTGTGTGTGTGTGTGTGTGTGTGTGTTTTGAAGCACTTCATACTGAAAGTTAAAAAAGAAAAGTGTTTTTTGTATTTTTGGTGTGATTCTTGTCATTGAGAAGAAAATAAAATGGAGCAACTGAGTTTCTGTTTTTGGTCGTTAAGCTTTATTTGATATAATGATTTTCTGCTCAGAAATACAAATGTACTGTTTGAAATAAACAATTTAGCATAAAAATATTTTGAAAGCAAATTAAGAAGACAAATTAAAATGTGGTCTATAGCACTGTTAGTGCTGCAGGCTTTTTTTAAGATTATCAGGTTAGAATATGAATAGCACCAATAGGATTAGAACTACTTTATTTGGATTCAGTGTACTTCACCGATGTATTTACATTGTTCCTCCTGCTTTTTTACTCCACTTTGTTTTGGATGCAGTGATTGCACTTTGTACTCACTGGTCAACTGTGGCACAGGAAGTAGAGTGGTCTACTAATTAGAAGATCAGTGGTTTTATACGGGCTCCTCTGTATGTCAAAGTACACTCCCCCCCCCCCCCCCCCCCACCCCCACCCCCCACCTCATTGAGCCCGCCCCTCATTGAGCCTGGTTCTGCCTGAGGTTTCTTCCTGTTAAAGGGGAGTTTTTCCTTCCCACTATCGCCACATCCTCAGATGGGTCCTCTGATTGTTGGGGTTTTCTCTATATTATTGTAGGGTCTTTAACTTACAATATATGAATGAGTTACTGCAAGTACTTTAAATATATTTAGTAGAATCTATGTACTATTAAGCTACTTAAGTAGGATTTTAACATTTACTTAAGTAAAAACAATTCACCTATTTAAATAATAGGGTTTAAATATGTGCAAATTTGGGGCGTGGTCACTAACAGGTGTAGCCGTATGCTAGGTGTCGCCTCTGCTAAGAGAAGAAACTGAGCTGGACCTTTTAAAGTGGTCTCGTGTTTTTAATTGTACTAACTGTGCTGCAGTTTTGGTGAGTAAAAGTCTAGTGATTTATTTACGTGTTAGTTACGAGATGTCGGTATCTAGTTAAGCTTGTTAGCATTAGCTGATAATTCAGTGCTCCACACTCCTGCCTTAACAAGATCATTTTTGGCTCCAAGCATCCAGATGGCTGATCTACAATGATTAGCCAAACCCGAATTGTTAGCCTATAATTATTAACCGTTCGTGATCCTTAGAATACAATGTTCTGCTTTAAAAACCCTAGATCCAGGCAAGTACAGAAGCACCCACCTAAGTCTTAAGCATTGCTGCAGACCAACACACCCACTACCACGGGGAAATGCCACTATCCTACAGCTGGGACCTCCCCTAACAGATAACTTGCCCTCCATCACTGTAACATAAGTGCCCATGCCCTAACCCACACATTGTTAGTCAGGTAGCTTTTGTTTTTGAAACATTTTCACTCTACTAGAATGGCTTTGCATGAACCGCTGATCAAAATAATGCATATTTATGTAATTTTGGACCTTGGTGCAGCCTCTGATGGAAACTTAATTTCTTCTGATCAGCTAACCCTGGCAAACGTTAGGTTTGCCGTGTGCCTGACCACATTAAGGATATCCCTTCTCTTTGATATCATGCAGATCCACAAGTAAATGGTAAATGGCCTGTATTTGTATAGCGCTTTACTAGTCCCAAAGGACCCAAAAGCGCTTTACACATTCAGTCATCCACCCATTCACACACTGGTGATGGCAAGCTACATTGTAGCCACAGCCACCCTGGGGCGCACTGACAGAGGCGAGGCTGCCGGACACTGGCGCCACCGGGCCCTCTGACCACCACCAGTAGGCAACGGGTGAAGTGTCTTGCCCAAGGACACAACGACCAAGACTGTCCAAGCCAAGGCTCAAACCGGCAACCTTCCGATTACAAGGCAAACCCCCAACTCTTGAGCCACGATCGCTCCGAGTAGAGAAAACGGCCTGACACGGAGCTTTTATAGCAGTGTGAACTGTGAAATCTGTGATATGATCCTCTGGCATATAACTCTAGGAAAGCACGAAGGTCTCCTCTAAGGATTGACAGAGACAGACTCCCACACTGTTTCCTCACTGTGTGTGTTTTCAAAGGCGTAATAATTGTATTTCACATCCTCAAGCAATTCCCAGTCTTCTGATTAATGCTCTGTTCTTCTTGGTTGCATTATTTAATTGCACTTATTTATTTTCAGCTTTGAAACTAAATAGAGGGGTGTATTCATCATTTTGTGTTATCATACCCCCCTTCATCATAATCTTATGCTCAGTAGTGATGCATTCTTGTTCTTGTAAAGCAGTTTCCACCTTATAAATATGTCATCAGTGGAACTTAGTAAGGAAAGTTAACAACAGCCTTTCTATATACTTGTGTAAAATCTGCAGTTTTTCCTCTCTAATGCCATATCATAGATCGCAACTTGCCTGATTAATTCATTTTCCCTTGTGTGTTGTTATCCGTGTAAGGGGGGGAGGGGATTTTTGACCAGGCACCCTCTCACAGCTAATGCAACTTCTGATTGGTGCTGATGTTGAGTGTTGAGACTAATGAGTATTATGCTTTTCAATTGAAAACCTTTGTGCCACTGTATTGCCCCCGCTTGTGCAGATCACTGTGATGAATACCCATCATACTTTAAAATACTTTAGCACATTGTCGCTAAATGAAGGCTGCCAGGTCAATTTTCAATTTTTTCCCCCTCTCTCCTCTTGAAACAAGACAAAACCTTGGAACCCTTCACATCCTCTAATTCAGACTGATTGAATCCACTCATGGCCACGAGGGGCCTCATCTCACTGTAGTTTTCTCTGCTTTTTCTGCTGTGAGTGCACATTTTGCATTGCGCTGCATAAGCTCAGCCGGCTGACCTGCTAGTGGGAAGTGGCATTATTGTTTAGTGAGTTTGTATGCTGTCTCATTAATTCCACTTTCAGACATTGTCAGACTCTCACAGCATGCTCACAGCTTCACATATCTGATGGACAAGGGCAACAAACTGCTGTGGATGTGGCCGGTTTGGAGGATTTGCAGGCCCCTTGCAGTTGTCAGAAGGGTGTGAAACCTCTTTTGACCCTTTAGACCACACAGTTGAGTTTAGAAAAGCTTAATTATGCTATCCTGGGTCTGATGTCTGTTGCATGTCTGCATCGTCATGACGCAGTATAGAGGAGACTGATTCGGTAGAAAGGAAACTGTGGCATGTTGGGAAATATGCATTTTCACTTACTAGACCAAGTGCATCTAAGGAAATGCTCACCAGGAAATATTCCAGTCACAAATGCTCGATTTTAGTGCTGCTGGGTGAGTTTAAGATAAGACAGAGCCCAGCTAAGCTACACTCATCAGCCACTATTAAAAGACGTTCCTTTAAAGCCAATATCTAATCATGCAATCACATGGCAGCAACGTAGTGGATTTAGGCACATGCTCTAGACGATCTGCCGAAGTTCAAAGTGAGCATCAAAATGGGGTGAAAAAGGTGATTTAATCAACTTTGAATGTGGCATTCTTATTAGTGCCAGATGGGCTGGTCTGAGTATTTCAACTGGTGATTTGCTTTGATTTTCCCACACAACCATCACTAGGGTTTACAGAGGATTGTTAGAAAAGGAGGAAATATCCAGTAAGTGGCAGGTAAAAATGTCTTGTTGATGCCAGACATCAGAGGAGAATGGTCAGACTGCTTCAAGCTGATAGGAAGGGAACAGTAACTCAAATAACCACTGGCCACTACCAAAACACGCAGAAGGTCATTTCTGATGACGCCACACATCACTACCAAAGCCTACCTGACTATGTGCATCCCTTCATGACCACAATGATGGTTTCTTGAACATGACAATGAGTTCACTGTACTCAAATGGCTTCCGCAGTCAACAGATCCCAATCCAGCAGAGCACCTCTGGCAGTGGCGGAACAGGAAATCCACATCATGGTTGTACTGGTGTTGAAGAAAGTATTTGATTAATCATCGTTATTGTTTTTCAGCTGAAGTTCCAATAATCACTCCTCGCTTAGATTAACACGTTTTTATAAAAGAAAAAAAATATCCACTTATTTTGGAGAGAGAACTATTTTGGATACAAATCAGCAACTAATTTTAGTTTTCTTTCTCATTTACTCTCAATCCAACTGGAATATAATTAACAAAAGGTCAGATAGTGACACTTTCTGTGCTGTTTTTTTTTTTATTGAAGTGAATTTTTATGTTGAAATCCTAGTTTTCAGTTCAGGTCAGTTCTGAAGCCATATGAGCTGACACACACACACACACACACACACACACACACACACACACACACACACACACACACACACATATACATATCAAAGTCATCATAGTCCAGACTAACGTGCGGTATCCAACATTTCTATTCCAGTTTATTCACCCTCTGCAGTCAATCGGCCACTCGGGTGCAGTGAATTGAAATCTGAAGCAAGCAGTGCACTTTCTGCCGGAGTCGAAGCTATTACCGTGGATCCAGCCGTGGGCCCTCGGTTGCCGTGCTTTTGTAAGGGGGGGATACAGCCTGTTTGCGTCAGAGTGGAGATGTGGGAGGTTGATTTATGTCTGAAAGTCTCAGGGGTTTCAGTCTCCCCTCTCTCACTTTTCATATTTCACCGGATAAAAAGAAAAAAAAAACTGATGTGCATTAATGTTTGCATATCCTTGCTGCTCTTGATCATGTTTAATCATGCAAATAATTGCATGCAACCTGCATTAAAGCAGGCAGAAAGGCTTATTGCCAGTTCTTCTGTGAAATAACAACAACAGTATCAAGCTTGACTTGAATATTTAGTTTCACTTGTTGGCATTTGTGCTACTGTGACCTTATGGCGCCTGTACCTCTCTCCACTGAGGCAGACAGTCAGGGAGTTTGGACCGGAGCCCAGCTGTACTGAAGGACCTGCTGAATATGATACCTGCGTGGAGGAGCTCCAGCGTCTTAGCCCCCAGGTTCCCAGGAGAGAGCCAGGGAGGAAAGTTAGAATCCCCCCCAAACCCTTCCCACCCCCTCAACCCTCTCCCACCACCGCTGCTTTTCTTATCGGGTATCCATTTCTTTTGTGCTCCTTGGTTACCCACATACCCCCAGGCTACGGAGCCCCCTCGTCACCGCCAGTGAACCTGGCCAGTCCCTTTTCTCTGCTAAATGAGTCCTCTTTAAGATAATGTTTGATGCGTTGACAGCCAGAACCAAAACAGTGTAAAGGAAACCAAGTTTGACATCTTTTAATTGTGCGTCAGAAAGCACATATTGTGGTTTCTTGGACTGCTTTCAGATCATGCTGCTGATATGGTAATTTGCTCAAGTGAAGGATGTGATGAAAGTACTGCTGTTGATGGGTTTTGTAGCAGAAGTCCCCGGAGTCCAGTCCGCTGGTTCCCCTCTCCTTAAACATGACGTGATTGGTCATGTTTAAGTGCAGATTTAAACAGTGTTTGTTTCATCAAATCATCTTTAGTGTCAGCAAATTTGAAATGAGCAGCGGCAACAGTTGAAAAGGTTTTTCACACGGGGAATCTTTAATGTCCGCCGGCGTTCATAATGCTGCAGAACAAACGGCATCAGACGAATAAATCCCAGGAAGCTGACAGTGGTTTTTCCGAAATGCATGGTAATTGATTTCCATCTGCGTAGGACCAGAGCTTGTGGTTGTGATTACATGTGTCGGCTAAATGAATTGGGATCATGGTGCACTTCAAATCAAGCGTGCTTTACTCCGGGTTTCTATTCAGATGACATGAAAATGGATCAGTTGGTGTACATAAAGTGGTGGATGCTGTTGTCGTGATTGACAGCTGCGTGACGAGGCTTGTTATTTTTGTCACAAGCGATGCATGTTTGCAGAATAATCTTCTTGATAGCCTCATAAAGATGATGTAGCTTATTGAAAGGCTTAATTTATCGCATTGTTTTTAATCCTCCTCTCTTTCTGTTGCGCTGGTTTTAATTGACTTGTGGAAATGCAAATGACCCTACGCTTTTTAAATATTATCACACACTGACTGGAACCTGCTGTGGCATTCGGTTTTCATTTACTCCATTTGTGGTACCAAAATATGACATAACAGCATCTAGCAGGAAGTTGGGCTGTTTGTTGGAAATCCACGGAAGACCAATTTTCAGCGTGTGTTTTAAATCAAAATTAGTTGTGAGTAATTATTAGATGGAAGAACGGGAAACATTCATGTGTCAGTGTTATGCACAGCATGGAGGATTTAATTGTTAGTTATTCCTATAAAAAAAAAAATCAACATTAACTGCAGGCTTTATGTTTTGATCTGCACATGAATGGCCCCCTTGACTAAAGCTGCTATTTCTTAAGAGTGCCTTTCTTGTGCTGCAGGACCTGGCTGAGTATTAATCTCTTAAATGAGCCATGCTGCGGAGCTGGATGAACATGTGCTTTGCTAGATGTAGTTTTCTAATTTAAACTGTCCCATTAGGCTGTAATTGTTGCTATCTGAGGTTGGGACAGAGCCGCGTGGGAGGCGAGCGAGAAGTCAGACAGAGATGCTATCGGGGCCGAGGAGACAGGAAGCCTCTGTGTAATCACGTCAAGTTGGAGATCAGGGGCCGAGATCAAGCCGAGCGGACTGAACTCTACTTGTCTTCTGCTGCGGTGAAGCTTCTCGGTGACTGCTGAGCTGCTGTGAACGTGTCTTTGTCGTTTCCACGGGGGAGACTCGGTTTCACCTGGGTGTTTACGTGTTTGAACGCTTTAAACCTTGAGGGCGCTGTCATAGATTTGATATGCAATTTGTGCCCGAGGAGATCAGTGGTTAGTTTATGTCTAAACAGGGGAAAAGGGAATGGTGGCTTTTAGGAATAACACCAGTAGGGGCCAAACTTGTGAGGGCAGGTTGTTTTCTGAGCTGAGGTTATGGATTCCTGTTTGATGCTGTCAGTTTAAACAACTTCTCAGAGTCATAACAGGAAATTAATGTTATTATTTGGCTAAAGACAAAAAAAAAGAAACCCTCAACTTTTTATATAAAACTTAAGGAATTGAATTGGATAACAACGGTGGTATGAAGACCTCTAAGAAGGTTCTCAAATCTCATAATGACACATTCAAAATCAGTAGCAAAGTCCAATCGGGAGAATTAAACAAACACATATGAAAGGTATTTTTTTTAGTGTACTAACGTAGTAACGGATACGTCAGTGTGAGTGTACGGTGTGTGTGTACGGTGTGTGTGTGTGTGCCCTGCAGTGGTATGAGGAATGCTCAGTAAACCTCAAAAGAAACTGTGGATAATGAGATGACCGCTCTTGCATTGCACATACTGTATGTCACTCACAGTGCAATACCAAAGCACTCCCAGAACCTGAAGCACTGGAAAGCTCTCGCTGTGTTTGTTCCATCTGAAGTCAAGCTTACTAAGTAAATAGGAATGCTGCACACAGAGCCACGCTGACATTTGCCAGATGCTCGGTGCTAATTAGGGCCAAGTATTCCCCCTCGGATGGAGTGTGTGAGAAACCGTAAGTGCACTGTTGGCCGACCTGTAAGACCTGACTGGGGAGGAGTTCTGAACGCTTGAAAGTAAACTCGGGATTGTTATTTGGAGCAGGAATTTGTTCTGTTTTCGTTTACAAGGAAAAGTACATGGGTTTTATTTGATGTAAACTACCATGTCTGACTGAGTGTTGAAGCTCAGGGTCTCCTAGAAGTTCTGCTGATATGCATGGACTGATATTATTCTGCCTCTTGACTCATTTAAGATACTTTTTTGCAGCTTAGTGCTGCATGTGGGGGTGTGCCACGGCAAAACACAGGTGCTGAGGCAAAAAAGAAGCTTCTACCCTGCTGCTAGTTTCCCAACAGTTAGCTGCATTTATAACATTTTATCATCTAGCTTCCACATTTTCAAGTTTACTGCCTCCAACCATAATCTATCCAAAGCCTCCTCCATCCCCAGAAAGATGATGATGATGATGATGATGATGGTGCATTAAGCAGGAAGTGAAAGCAGACCTGAAAGCTCCAGCCACCCACAGACCCACCCTTTACCTCTCCTAACCCTGCTCTCCCAGGCTGCAGCGGGGCTCTGTGTCCTGGCTCCTGTCCAGGCTCTGGTGCTGTGATGGGGAGGGTCACGGTTTGTGTCTGACCCCGGGCCTGCATGTTGGATGTTGTTGTTATTATTAGAGCTCCTTGCCCCCCCGGGCAGGCGGGCGGTCCCCAAAGCAGGAGGAACTGCTGGGCTCTGGAGAGGCTCTAGACCTGGAGAACAGCTGTGCGGGTTAGAGGCTGCTGGGGCCCCCTGGGAGGGTGGAGCAGTTACTGGGGTGGGGGTGCGGTGTTCTTGCACCTACCCGCCAAGAAGCAGTTTCTTTTTTTGTTTTTTTTTGGGACTTACTGCACAACCAACATATACACTAGCCCATTAATCGGCCTGCTGACTAATGTACTTGGACCAAGGGTGGTAACGGGAAGCTTGCAATATGTTACAGTACATCCAAAAAAATCACTCTAGAAACTTTGACTTCAAAACTGGGGTGAGTTTTTTTTTTCAAGATGGGCTGTGTTATGTTAGTATCTTAGTAAGAGCAGTGGCTTACATTCATTTTTTTAAAGACCTATTGGCCTGTGACCCTATTTGAAGCAAAAGAGCAATAAACAGACCAGGCTCTGGGTCTAAATAGTGAAGACAATGAGGAAGTGTCTTATACATAATAGTAGTTAATTCCGCTGCACAAAGACATCTGATAGTATGAGAAAATTACTCAAATTCTGAGCTGATCTATGAAAACTTCCCTAATATGTTTTCATTTGCAGTCTGTAGTTTTGTTTTTTTAATACAGGATTAATCTCACTTTGTAAATGATGCTATTTAAAGTAAAACAAACAATAAAGCATATATGTATGTGTGTGTGTGTGTGTAGATAGAGAGATACAGAGAGATATTAAGATATAAGTAGATGAGTTGTTACTAAGCGTGCAGTATCCTCAGTTTCTTGGTAGCATCCACGCCTCAGGCAACGAGCAAAATACTCAGATCAAGGCTTGGAAAAAGGTCACCATCAGTCACCATGACGTCATGATGACTGTTTCTACCTTTACAGCTCAGGATTCCTCCACAACTCAAAGTTTTAAAAAGAGCAGCATTACAAAGATGTTTGGAAAACTGCTCACTGTCTTGTGTGATGTGCATTGAAACCCATTTGAGGTCCTGGCTCTCAGTTTGGGGAACTACCTTTTAAGGCCTTTGTGAAAGCCGCTTTATGAATTATCTTGGTATTATCTGTTAATTAGGGTTTTTTTGTAATTAATATCACAGAGTCCTTTAATTATGTCCGCTCACATAGCAAAAATTAAAAAAATATATCAGACATTTTTGTATATCGTATTTATGGTGGACTATTTATTTGTATTGAACAGGTGCTACTCGGTGTGTGAGTGCCTTTATTTTGAAAATGCGTTTTAAAATGTTTCCTGTGTTTCATATATGCTGTATAATTCATATGAAGCGAGGAGAATTTTTATTTGTTTAAGCCATTAGTTGGTTTGTGAATGAATTACAGCCATAAGAGGCCAAAGGGTATTTAAAAGACCACCTTCCCTCTCTCTGCCATCTTAATTCTGCCTATTCTTGGCAGGTCTGGAGGGGGGGCCTTCTAACTGTGTAAATAGCTCTGGAAATTGCGTGTGGCCTTTGACTGTCTCTGTAATTGCGAGCCTCTTGCAGTATTTTGCTTGGCAGTCTGAGAGGTTAACCCCTGAGGGCTAGAGGCCTGAAGCTCTCCGGCTGACTGGCAGAGGGCTCCTCAAAGCCCCACTTGTTCACCTCCCTGCCTGGGCAGCTCTAAGCCACCGCTGATCCTCTTCTGGGCGAGAGGGAGAGAGTGGGAGGCAGTGCCTCATTCAGCTGTGGCTGAAGCTCTGAAGGTTGAAGCCTGGAGTGTTAACAGAAACCTCAGTCCTCCTGGGTGCACCTGGGACGGCAGTAGCTCTCATAGCTTTGTCACCTCTGCTAGAGAGCGTGGCTAAGTTTGGGCTTTTAGCCATAATCAGATTATATGGATGCTGGTGTACTAAGGGCTTGATCAGTTTCCCCTAAAAACCTTTTTCCCATATTCCCATGAAATTGTAAATATGGACTGTAGCTCCAGTTAATTGTGTGCAGATGGATGCACCTGGTTTCATTATATTTAACGGGCGCTTGATACAGTTTTGCGCTTAAATTTAAATTCATCAATTTATACACGGGATCGCTGTTGATTTACAAAATGCATTTGGCATCACTGAGAGAGAGTCGGATTAGGAAAGTAAATGTCGAGCATTTGGAAATGGCCAAAAATAACGTTGTGTTAAACTGATTTGATCTTAATTCTGCACATTAATCCTCTGTTTGGAACGTCTTCATCTCCGAAGAATTCCGGGTTCACGTCGGGGATTTGTGTTAAAGGTGCAGCCTAACCTGTCTGCCGTGATGGATGATGTTGCCGGATGAAATGGTCTGTAAAGATGCCGCCTCTTCTGGAGTCCCAGCATAAACTGTGGAGGAGAAGAAGAAGAAAAAAAAGACAACATGTGCAGTTTTGCCTCCTCGGATTCCCACATTGTTCTTGCCAGCTCTGCTCCCCCTGGGCCTCGAGAACGACTCGCTACACCCCAGACAAAAGTACACAGGCAGAAAAGAAATATCAAGGCACAAAGGCTCTTTATGTAATGCTGTCAGGCTGCATTGATTTTTTTTTCTTCCTGTATATTTGACAGACAACATAAAATCGTTGCTTCATGTCATGTCAAGCTGGGCTTCAGAGATTGCATCGGCTCTACCAATACCATTCAGTCCTTTGGAAGAGATAGTTCTCGGTCTATACTTTGTGGAGAGGCTGTGAGTAATTCATTTGTGCAAATTCTGAATGTGTTTGTTGCCTTTACACAGTGACACATATACAAACCGCTCCACAGAAAGCAAACCTCAAATCTGAGAGTTTGTTCACTGGACCACAAAGCAGTGGGTTGTGCAGCATCTGAGGCCTGGGTCTGTTTTATCAGTCTGACTCTGGATGGATGAATTCAAGGACTGAAGCAGGAATGGGGTGCTGGTTTGTCTCTGGGTTCTTGTGGAAGATCAGCAGCTGTGTAATCAGACCTGGCTCTGACCCTACCTGTCCGGACGTTCCTCCAAACCCTCCATCATGTCCCGGTGTCACGCACATGCTGATGAATCACTGGTCGCGTGCAACCTCTGAGCTGGCTTGACCTGCAGTCCTGATTTAGTGAGGATAAGACATAACTGCCAGCACTGTCGGGACTTCCAGGGAATACAGTACATTATTCTTCCTCCTTAACATTCATCAGGGGTTTATTTAAACTCTGCCTGATTTATAGCGGATCTGTGGCCACTCAAGCTGTCCAATAAAGAGACAGATAATAAGGCCATCATAAAACCCCAGCTTTCAGCGCAGATCTGAGGTATTTTTAGTTTACATGAGAATGCCGCATTTTTTTATATTTAACAAGGGAATGCTGTACACAAAAGTGCATGTTATGCATTATACTTTTCGGGAAGGATATTAAAATTAGCTCCAACGTAAACATGTCAGTGAACCAGTAATGCGGTTATTCATGTATTCTTTAAGGAAAAAGAGCATAACTGGGTTCTGTTCAAGCACTAACATGTAGAAAATGGGTTTTCAGACTGTCTGAAAAGCTGTGCACAGTTTTGTGCTTTTATTTTGTTTTATTTTTTAGCCCAGTTATGTCCCTGCCATAGTGCATTTATAATATCTGTTGAGATAAAATGTAGCTTTTTATTTTCTATAGGTTTACTGCTATTCATAGCAGCACAATCATATATTTTATTAGATATTCTATTTATTAAATCTCCAATCAAATACCAAACTGCATCACTTTCACTTAAATTACAAATCCAGACGACAGTTTTATCTAATTAGTTACCGTCTGCATGGGCTTACCCATTTTATTCTTCATTGTTTAATTCAGTGTCTACTTTTTTGGTCAGTGCAAATTGAATATGTTTTTGTGCATTTGTGCACTCTGCACTGCTGCAGCATTGCATATATAAATATGATATACATGTTGTTGTTTTCTGTGTGTCTATTCTGTTGTCTGTTAAGAGCCTAATGTCTTGTATGTGTACACATACTTGGCCAATAAAGCTGATTTTGATTATGCATTACATATGTTTTTTCTTTTGATGCACTTTGATACACTGCTTACTTTTTACAGTAGTAACATGATTTTAGGGCTTTTTTTCCCTTTAACAATAACAATATTATTGAAATCGCTTTAGAAACTATAAAATATACTGATATTTTGGTAAGTAAAATTGATCTTTAACTTTCTTTGTTATGAGTTTTATCTCGTTTTTGGTGAATAAACACTGAGTCTGTAACACTGACTGTGCAAAAGCATACAAATAAGATATTATTCTATGTAATTATCATTATGATACCAATAAAATATCTTTTAGTACTGCTATATTGCAACACCAATATATTAATTCCTAATACTACTGCATTATAACATAATGACTTTTACTCAGGTGAGGATCCAAGTACATGTTCCACCTCTGCCCTCTGATAAAGAGCCCCAGTGAGTGCTCACATGGTTTATCTGATGACTGAATGTGACACAGTGGATGGAGCAGCCAGTGTGGAACATGTGGATGCTCTGCGGTCCCTGTTGAGAACACTAAGCTCTGTATTTGCCCTCCTCTTGCTGAGTATAACAGCCTCTCCAGCCCAGGTTAGGAGAGGGGCTCCCTGCAGCTGCTGTCTCTGAGGCTGATTAGCGCAGTGATGAGCGAATGGGGGCCGGGGGAGAGGCGCGCACACACACTATGAAAGGGTTAAGCAGCCGGTTAGGGAGGAGACCTGCTCTGTGTCCAGGATGTTGAGTGCTGCAGCACGATGGTGTGCTGTTACACTGCATGAGGCCTCGGCTCTACTTGGGGTTCTGATTGGGTCTGTAAGATCACAACAGCTACAACCTCCCCCCCAACCTCGCCACCCCCTCCTCCCTCAGGGTTTTTCTCTCTCCACATCCTCCCTGTTGATTATCACCACTGCCAGAGCTGACTCTTGCACTCCAGCTGCTGTCCACACTCTGGCTCTGGGGCTAATTTATCCAGGCTGCAAGGAGGGAGAAAACTTTCTCACACAGCACTGAGAAGCCAAGCTGCTGCACACCAAAACCATAGCTCGTTGCCCTCTGTGCAAACCACCATCAACAACTGCTGTTTGCTTTTCTGTCAGGCTTTCCCTGGTGGTGCATTTAAACAATATCCAGAGCTACAGATGTTCAGAACAAGTCCTCTTTACTTGGAAATAGTTCATCAGTGCAAAACAGACAGCGGAGGTTTCCCTGCAAACCACCATGTGTTGCTCTCTGCAGGTGTTTCCTCTGAGCAAAGCCAGGGCGGAGCGCTGCCTTCTCTGTCCAAAAGGTTGACTTTCAGCAGTCATCTTCAATGTGAAACTCAACCCTTAAGCTCTTAATATAAAACACACATACAACGTCTCGCTAGCTACTGTGAAGCTTTGTGTGCTTCCTTCACAATGCAACCACGAATAACAGACGTCAATGATGTGGGGAGGATTGTTGATTTCTTTTTCCAAGAAAGCAGACGGATGGATGAAAGAGAGCTGGAGTTTCTACCTGAATTGCTATTTCTGCATTAGGGTTTTTCAAGTTATTGTTATTTGATAAAAGCGTAGGCTGAATAATTCACACAAACATTGTCATAAAACGGAGCTACGAAAGCATCTATTTGACTTTGTGAGGCTGTGGGGGAGAAAAACATAGTAATTGACCAGTCAGACAAGTGACTTTGGGAGCAGGACAAAAAAGCTGGGACTAAAAGAAGAAAGGACTAAAACGTTGCCTTCAGGCTTCTGAGGGAAATTTGAATTTGAAATGTTCCTTGCAGAAAATGCTTGTGCAATTGTGCAAATCTGTAATTAATTTCTAAATAACTTATCATGGGAGATATTACAGTTTTGCATGTGTGTTTAATTCTTCGTGACAGTTAATAATTTAAACAACATGCACTCCATAAACATTAGGGCTATTCTCTGCCTTGGCATATATCCATAAACCACTTGGAAACTTGCCAGCGGCTCTCGGGTGTAGCCTCGTCTTACTTGCCAGTCCTTGCCAAAGCGGTATTATATGAGTGCTGATGGGGAGAGTCCTCTGTCAGCCCGCGGGGCTCCGGTGTCTCTCTGCTGTCAAGGGTCGTGCAGACAGGGTAACCTGTGGCTTCACAATCCCAGCCGCTGCCCCCCTCAGCTCATCATCTCATGTTGAGAGCATTGTGACTGAACAACACCCGCTCTCATCTTCATGTACTTTCCTTTTTTTGGTCTCATTCTCTCTTATTAACACAGATTTTGTAACATGTATGTGTATGGCAGTCCGCATAAAAAAGAAAAAGAAAAAAAGAGGATGTGAATCAGAGGTACACGTCTCTTGCTGCTGAGAAGTTTATCGACACACTTTTTCACGGTGTAAACTTTATAAACATTAGGGCATGTGGTAAATCTGTGGTGGGAGGGAATTTTTAATTTTGGGATTATACCTTTAATCCTGCCTAACACATTAAAATAAGTTGTGAGATAAATGTACACATAGCATGAACCCCTGCAATGTAACTCAATGATATCATTTCAGACATGATGGGGTTTTAATATCAGATGTGATTTGTTCACACGCACGCACGCACACACACACACACACACACACACATGAAATCCATTGTAGGAGAAAGAAGATTTATCCTGCTTTCCTCCCCCTTCCGTATAGAACTGTTCTTTCCATCATCTTTACTGTGAACAATGTGGTCACACTACACCTGACAGGTATTAAATCTCTCGTAGTCATTTTACCCTGGAATTCCCCTTTCTTTCAATTATCAATTGCAATTTAGAAATCAAACACAGCGGCACTGTTCACCCGCGGAGGAGTCATGAGAAGATCGCGTTTTCTGTTTTTCAGAGAAGCTGCACAGCAAACACTTCCATGGAAAGATGATGTATTCTTTGAAAAAAGGTGATTATTATTCCACCACGTGTGATGCAAACAATCCAGACTACATGGGTTTGTGCTGAAAGAGAGTGTCCTATTGGAAGTATTGCATGTACGTAGCTTGAGTTGGTACTGTACAAGCTCCTAGCAGGAACATTTTGTGGCTACTGCCCGAATATTAATTCAGCGTTTTGTTAAACTAACCACAGAGATATCATCTTGGGCCTCAGAAGGCAATTAAAAAGAAATTAACTCAAATTGTGTCTAATTTTGTGTTGTCTGCTATTTTCGTGTTTATTTTGAATAAGCTTTCTTGGAAACTCCCACTTTTTAATTGCACCAAATGCTTATTTTAGGGGTTTTTCCCTTCTTTTTTCCCTTGCCTTTCCACTGGTCAGCAGAAAGCTAAGATGCTATCAACGACCATGTCAGCATGGCTGTATACACTGATCTGGCGCATGTATAAATAATTCACATAGGTCAAGCTTTGATCCTCTGATACAGCCTCTCGGATTGCCAGTGGTGGCAGGAAAACCAGAAGATTGAAAACGAGGAATGCATCAAGGGGTGTGCTGTTTACTTGTAGCACGGGCAGCTGGTTAGCCACCCCTCTGCCGGTTTACACCCCCCTCCCTCACTTTTCAATTCCAGCCAGACCCCAGGCTCGGCTACTAACTGGGGGCTGGAATATTGTGCACTGGGGATCAATGCAGCCCTGAGTGAAATGTCAACTGTGGCCCTGCGATGTGTCAGGCTGTGAGGGAGTTGTAATGGCTATTGATCCACTGTGCGCTTAATGCAGAGCTGCCCCGCCACGATGCGAGCCAGCTGCAGCAGAAAGATATGTATGAGATGAGCTAAAAGTGAGAAAATAGAAAAGAAAGAGCCCACAGTTTTGTCCCCCTCCTTCCATCCCTCCCTCTCTGGCTGCAGATTGATCTTCCTCTTCCTGCTGATTCTAACTGGGGTCTGTCATTATCTTACTCTGTCATTAGGGGCTCCATTGACAGCCTTGGCTTGTCTGTGTCACTCTATTGAGACAGCAACACTTTTCCCATGCAGTGTTCCCTACATTTATTAAAGTCTCTGACAGCCTTGTCTTAGCTTTCTCCATAGATGGCTGAGCTTCAGGCTGCACCACAGCCTGAAGCTCAGCCTGTAATTGGAAGACGAGGCTCTCTGTCCCTGGTTAGTAATATCTGTGAGGTACAGCTGTAGGTCAGACTGGTTTATATCAGACTGCTGGTTATGAAGTACAAAATCAGACCACCTGTGTCCGAGGGTCAGTGGGAGCAGTAGTATAGACCCTACATTTATGCCTTTATCTATGAATCACATGAGGATGATTGGAGTTTTCTTGCTGCTGGGAGAATATTTTTTTTCTCCAAAAATGTAAGGGTAAGAGCCGGTGGGGAAAATTAAGAGATGAAAGGGATCACATATTGGCGAGGGTTATGCGTTTCCCATTTTGCAAAAGTTTAAACTTTCTATTCAAACTTTTGTTGGTCTATTCCCACCTGAATAAAATCATCCGAAAGCTAAACTAGGATACCAGTATAGGAGCAAACATATATGCAACCCAACTTTGCTCTAAAATTTAACAGAAGAAGTTTTGAAAGGGTATTAAATGTGTAATATTTTGGGGGGTTGCATTTTAGCCTTAATTAAACAGGGCGGTGCAGAAAATGATAAGAAAGCGGTGGGAAGTGGGGAGTATGACCCGTGTGGGTCACCGGCTCAACCAGGGGAGTCTGGGTGGTGCGCCTTAATGTGTAATATAAATTTAACATTGTAGTTCTTGTTCCACAGATTTTTGTTTGCATAATTTTGTTATTCCAGTTCCTCTCGTGTTGGATTTCTGATTATGTATGTGAAATTAGGACACACTGTCTCATACCCAGTGTGCACTTTTGGTTATTACAGCCAAGGTGAGTTGTGATGGTGTCATATTCTCCAGCTATAATTGGCTGCAGACCCCAATAATTTTCACACAGTCCCTAAATCACATTTTTGCATGTATTTTGTGTTTAACTGCACGGTTTTATCAGCTGAAGTGGAGCTAGTTTTCCATTCATACATATATGTATACCAAATAAGTACAGCAGCTTCACAGGGCTTTAAGCAAAAAAGCAACTACAGCACATTGAACAAAAGTCCTATAGCTGGACTTTTGAGGTTGTAGCCAGAGCCACATTAGTGCACTGCTGTTACAGCAGATTATTTATGTTTTATTCAGACTCCATAAACGAGAGTTTCAGCAGCCTTTTATATCTCAGAATAACAGAAGGTTATTTTGGCTGCTAGTTTTTTTCTGTTAGTAAATGAGTATGAAGTTTAACCATATTCATGGCTCGCTAAACTTGAAGGACCAAAAACCTTTACAATAGCAACTAAATCAGCTGAGATATGGACAAGATAGTAACCAGTGCTGTAGCCTGACAGATGAAATTAAACCTCAGCCTTTCTTTTAATTGGCCTAATAATTTTCAGACGCTCCCTCGCTGCGGTCAGGATGCATAAACTTGTTTGCAAAACAACAAATTTGTGCTCAAATGTCTCAGCTGTTGCTGCTGCTGCTGCTGCTGCTGCTGCAAAGAACAGCAAGTAAAGTGATTTGAGAAGCCAATTTGGTTCAGTGCCAAGGAGTCCAAACTGTTTAAATACCTCACCAGCTTTCCATGTGAAACAAAGTGAAAACAGCAAATGAAAGAGCCCGAGAGATGCAACCCAAACAGGCTCTTACGGTCCTTACATAACCTAAATATCTGATCACATGATTATTGTTTTGTTGTTTTCTCTGCTCCCAGACTATTACCGTAGAGATTTGACAACTTGAAAACATTTCTGGAGGCTGTCAGGAAGTTCACAGTGGGGTGCAGCGAACTGAGATTGGTGGTTTATGGAGAGAGCGTGTGTGCGTGTATTTGTGTGTTACACAAAAATGAAGCTGAGTATAGGCTTGTGCCGGGACCTAGCTGCTTTTCTGTGTTACTGGAGGCACAATCAAGTAAGACCGGGGGGTCTCTGGCTGTCTTGGCCCCGTAACACACAACACTGCTCAATGGGACGGAAGTTATTGGGGGGTTGGGGGTGAAACTGATGACATGGTGTGTGACAGAGACTCATCATTTGAGTGCGATACAAGTGTTTGAGCTGCAAGGCTGTAATGTTGCTCAGCTTGTCTGGAAAGATTTATTCTAGATTGCAGGGCCCGAGGGGTCAGCGGATGCACATGCGGGAGGTTTACCTGGGAAAAAAAATGGACTTTTTCTTTTAAGGAGGGGGGAAATGATGGTGTCCATAATGAAACAATTCACAAGAATCAGCTGGCTGAGAGTTAAAAACAATTAGTGTGGATATCTGACTACTTCTTCATCTGCTGTTTCCCTCAAACACAACAGCAAGTGTTAATGTAATGTTTCCTTTAATGGAGATCTACATAGGTGGGCTGCTTCTGAGAACACAATGCATTTAGGTCTCCACAGAAGTTGGATTTACAGCCACATTTCTGCCTGACAGAAAAAAATGCTTTTATATATTTTTCACCCACCAAGGAAGGAGAAATGTTTAATCCAACACCCACTGCGAAAGGAAAAAGTAATGCATATCTCACTATCTCGTCTGTCTCGCAGCGAGATGAAATTGAAATTTTAATGCATTTCAGAGTTTTTTTTTTTCCTCCCGAATGGAGACGTTGATAGACACCAGGATGTCATATTTACAGTAGGAACACTCATGGTTTAATGCACTCTACAATACTGCCATCTCCAAGTTCTTCGGAATAAAACATGCTCTCGAACATAAAGGAAAAGCCAAAGGTAAAATTATTCCTCAAGCTTTCTATCAAGCTTCTGCATTCATGGCAAAGTCTAAAGGGCATGTCAGTCCTCCTGCCTCTGAGAGAGGTAATTATCCTTTTCCTGTCAGAGAACAACAAATGATAGCCAACTATGGGGGTGCATTTTCAGGAGCTGAAATTTGTCAAAAGGAAGGAGAAGGAGGTTTAATTTTCTGGCAGCTGCATATCTACTTTTATCATGTTTTTTTTCCCCCACTGGTCATTTGTTGCTTTTTTTTTTGCTCTTCACATGAGCTCGCACAGTGTAGAGCTGTTTGTTTATGTCTGCGAGCTTCTGAGGGTGTATTTATGTGCCCTGCATTAACATACCTATTTATAGTCCTACACTTTCTTACAGTCATCTTTTTTTTTTCTGTTGTGACCATTTCACAGATTATATATTGTCCAAGTAATTTCCCTTTCAGCATCTGTGTTTTTTACCTTTCAGAGAAGGCAGTGAATGGAGGGAAAATTATCACAATTACTCATATAATTGAGCCGTCTTTGTAGCAAGTGCAGCTTCAGTAGCCCCTTTTTTCCATCAGCCAAAATGGTTTCATTATATGGGTTTTTCATATTCCCTGACACAGGGCTCTGCTGAGGGCCTGGCACGTGGATGAGATGCAGGATGAACAGAGCGAATCATTAAGGTCACAGTAGGAATAATTATCCCAGCTATGGAAAGAGCATCTACAGCCTTTTTTCTCCCCCAGCACAAATGCAATGTCCACGGCTTTTAGTCACAAAGAACTTTGTTACAAATGGAGCTTCCACCTTCTACTTATACAAAGAAGAGAGGGGGAGAGCAAGACTTGTATCAACATGACAATTTTCCATCATTAAGACTAATGACAGGCACAGACTGTGGGGATCAAGGGGAGCACAAAAAAGAGAGGCGCATTCAGGTGTTGGCTGAGTGCTGACCTCCTTCCTGTCTTTGTTGGAGACTTAACTCTTAACAAAAACTAAAAAGGGTTTCAGACTAAAGGCGCAGTGGCAGCTGAACGTCAAGCAGCCCAGCTCTCCATGGGCAAATGACTTAATTGGCGAATTTGCATGTTTTCCATTTGTGGGGAAATTAATTCAATAAGGCCTGCATGTAAAGATGTTTAATCAATCGTTGTTTTACTGTAGGTGAAATAATTCTCCGTTATGGATGCATTTTATTGATTTCTACCCCTGTCATCCATCTCTCTCGCATCACTGCGCAGACTAAGACTTTAATTTTTCACTCATTTTTTTCTCCATCTAATTTGTTAACGTGAAAGTGGAGCTTAACAAGTGGGACTCTGCAATATGTCCACAAGTATGAAGCATCCGCCTGACACTAGTTTCTTTTACAGTTTAGCTGAATTAAGTAAAAGTCATATTTTTCCAAGTCCTCTCTCCCCAGCCTTCCCTCAGGTAATTGGTCATTTTGCAGCCAATTTTGGTCAGGTTGGATGCTTGCTGCCATGGCCTGACCCCTGCTGCTGCTGTAATGGGGACAGCATTTCTACCAGTTCACTAGGAGCCTTTCCACGCCGTGACCCCCAGCTTTCTGAAGAAAGAGCTGCTCTGAGCACTGAGATGGAAAGAAAAAAAGGAGTTTGAAATGTGACTTTTCAGCTCTGCAATGAGCCACCTTAAGTCAGTCAGCCAGCATATTAGAGGTATATTAGGGAGGCCCTGCTGGATATGAAAGACTTGGACATCATGTTTTTCCACAGGTGTGAAAATCAAGAAAGGATATTTTAAAAACAAGCAAATATATAAATATATATATTTTCAATTTGATTTATTGCCTCCAGGCTTCAGCACTTATAAGAGTGTCAGTCACTTCCGGAGCAACAAGTCCAGATTGTCCAGTTCCTCCCAAAGTGATGAGAAGCAGGAGCTCATGAGGTCACCAAAGCCTGAAAACAAACAAAAATAATGATTGTTATCCCGAACAATTTCTTAGTTTCATTTTTTTTAATTGTTTAATTGTTTAAACAAGGAGAGAGAAAAAAACATTTTAGTTTGCTATTAAAATATGACAAAGTGCAAAGTTAACTTTGTCCTGCTTATAAACTGTCAATTAAAATCAAATGAGGAACACAAGCATGTTTTAATTAGGATGTGAAATTGAATGAAAAAAGTCACATTTATACAGGAAGAAAATGAAAATGAAAAACTCTAAATATATTTAAAAAATTTTCATTTCACACAACATAAATGATGAGCTGATAAAATATACTGTCAACTCCGATTATCACACAGAAATGCACCATTAGCTATTAAAACATATTCTGAGGGAAAAAAACTGACACCAAACAAATTTGAGTTCAGCTGTCCAAAATAAATTCTGCGTCCTTCTCTGTTTTATATAAACAGTCAAATAAAACCCAACATGATTTCATCTTCTCCCTCTTGACCCCTATGATAATGCAATAAATTAACCAATGCGACAATCTTGCCTCTCAGATACTATGATTCATTTTTTGTTGTTTTTTTTTTTGTTTACACGTAACTCGGTAAACAAAATCAATTCGCATTTTGATGCCGCATTGAACATGAAAATAGACATTGAATCGAGTTAATTGTAGTGCATCTAGTTTTCGTTCATTGAGGCTGCAAATTACAGGATGGCAGCGCGAAGCAACGCCAGAGAAGAAGCAGGACAAAAGGCAATTTCACTTGTCTGATCCGCTGCCTTTAAAAACGTGAAATGCAACCTTCGTATAGTTTGACATTTCTGCTGCAGACCACTCACCGAATTGCATTTGGATTTGATGATGTGCTGAGGCCTGCTGTATTCATCTTTATTATTATTATTAATAATAAGATTTTACATCAGTTATATTGTTAGTGCTGTTTGAGATATCTGTGCCCTATAACCATTTAGTAAATAATAATAATAGCAATAAAAAAAAAGAAGGATTTGCACACTTCGGAAATAATTCAATATTCTCAGAAATTCTAAAATCAGAAGGAGGGGGAAATATACATATCCTAATAGGCATATTTGATCTTTTGCAGTTTAAGGAAGAGGAATTGCGATTTTATTTTATTTAAAAAAAAAAAAGGATTTAAATTTCCCTGCACCTCCGGTGTTGGTAATTAATCATCACTCCCATGCAGAGCCTGCAGGGTGCACAGGGAGCTGAGCCTCCACACAGCATGGATGCACAGTTTACCAGCGCACCGCGGTCGGGGTAATATTTGGCGGCTGTTAAAATGTGGGTTGGTATGGCAGTTGAGGAGGGCTTTCTATCACCGGACTGAAATGAAGTCTGTGACATCTTGGCCCGTTTACCCCACCACCACCACCATCACCACCACAAGCAGCAGCAGCAGCCCCCCTCTCTCTTTCTGTCTCTCCACCTCTGCACTAACCCTCAGGTGAAGAGCAGCAGGTGTTAAAACACCCTCAGCCACAGAGCTACTCACTCCTAATGAGTCCTGCCTCCGCGCTCCATCCATGCATGGAGGACTTTATTTTTAGTGTGGCTAGTTAGAGCCGTGCTGCCCCGCTGCAGGAAGGACCGCTGTGGCCTGCGCTGCCCTCCTGCCGGCGTGCGCAGGAGTCAAATTATTAATGAAAGCGGTAATATTATCACCGCGCCTGCCTCGTCCGAGCCACACCGAGGATGGCTTGAAAAAGAGAGAGAGAAAAAAAAATCCCCCTTAAATAGGAAATAAATAGTTGTCAAATTAAGTTTGTAAATGTTTGATTCTGCAAGAAGGATCAATGGGATGAATATAATTTATGCAGGATGTTTTTCTCCTCGTCTCCAAATGACATAAAAATCTCTCATTATTATTGCTATTATTAGGGTGTTATTTTACATTTTTCTGCAAATTCTGCCTCTATTCTGTTAATGGTTTTGCTTCACAGCTGTCTGTAGATACTATAATCGTGGGAAAATAATGACAGTTATCAGTCGCACCCACCAAGTACCCATAAAAATCTGTCCTCTGTTCTGGAAGATGATAATTATTGGTTGTACTACCATTATCATTGTCGTTGTTGATAGAGGAAATCTTGAAGCATTTTTCGAAAGTAATTCCAGAGAAATCACTTCAAATTGGCCTATTTTAGGGGGGACAAGGGACCAGCTTTCGTTATAGCCTAATATTTCACAGAAATCTTTAAATTCAGGCATCCGCAGCCGCCTGGCACATTGTGGCACACGCGCCGTGATGTCAGCGCCTGCATTTTGATAACACATTTTGCAACTTGCTAGTTCTGCTATGAGTTCAATTATGTAATTATACTGATAATCACAGTGACGGAATTTAACTGCCTTTAATTTGTTATTCAGGTGGAGATGGAGGGACTACGGATGGAGCAGCCAGGCTGTGTTTCTGCTCTGCGCAGACACCAGAAGAGAAGCAGCCTACAAATGAAGCCTAATAAAATGAAGAGCTGCTGCTGCTGCTGGATACTTTCTTCTTCTTTCAAGTGCATCCCGCGGAGGCTCCCTGACCCCGGATGATGCGGATTTATTTGCTTTTTTTCATGACTTAAAAAAAATTGAGTAAGTGAACAGATATGTATGTGTATCTATATTTTAAATTGCAGCTCCTGTACCAATTTGAATTTTGTTCTAAATCTGCCGCTGAGGGAAATTGCCTCCAGTCTTTTCAGTAGTAAGTTCAATTAAATCAAACGACAATTATTCTTGTTAGGCTGTGGGAGGCTGGCCGCACCCCATCCTCACTTAGATTCATAATAATCAAAGGTGGCGGTGTTTAACTAAACTGTGATCAGTAAATTGACTGCGGCAAAAAGGGTGCGTAAAGATGTTTGGAAAGCATTTAAATGCGACTAGAAAACGTGTCCATCCGGCCTAAAAAACAGGGAAAAAAGAAAAAGAAAAAAAAAGATGCGCAAAAATAAAACCGCAAGTTTGCCTAAATTTGCAAGACTAAATTTGGAAACTGTAGTTTAAATACAAGCAGTATCCCCGGGTTTAATTTAAAGGGATTGCTCTGCTACATTTGCCGTAATATGCTGTGATGCTGTGTTGTTGTTGTTTTTTTAGTTGGTATTATTCTTGTCATCATCAGGCCTCAGACAGAGAAGCTTCTCATTTCACATCATTGCAGACTTTGCTGTTTCAGTCCTTCTGCTGCCAGGTGAGACCTCAAGTTGCACTAAGTGTTAAATACATGACTAATTACAGGCCTACTTATGAAAATTGAACGCTAGTGTTATGCTAATACGCGTTCACTCCTGATGCAGCATTGGGAGCTGTGATCATCATCTTAAGAAAAAAAGGCTTTAATGCAGAAAGAGCAGCCGAATATTTAAGTTTACTGGCCTTTTTTTTTTTTGCAGTAGCAGTATCACTACTACAAATAATAATCATGTTATTATGGTGAATCTTGACATGTCAGGAGGAAATCTGAGGTTTTGCGGTTTTCCTTGACTTTATCAGGTTCTTCGGACCTAGCCTCAGCGTCACCAATCGGCTTCCCTCTTGGAGAGAGTGGACCAATCAGCGACAGTCTTGATGAATATTCATGAGTCCGAGATTCAAACCTTTGAGCGAGTTTGTCTTGGTCCACAGCATCATTCCTAGGACTTTTCACGGGCACAAACTACATTTTCTTATGAATGGAAAGAGAAAAAATCTGTTCGGCTTAAATTGGGATCCGTCCTTCACTGAGATCATAGAAGGAAAACAACAAAAGCGAGACAAGGGGAACCGCCAGAAGAGATGACAATGACTACGATTCCAGAAAGTCTTAATAGCCCTGCCTCAGGAAAAACCGTTTTCATGGAGTTTGGACCCCCGAGTCAACAAATGTCGCCTTCCTCCATGTCTCACGGACACTATCCCATGCACTGTTTACATTCTGCAGGTCACACACAGCACGACAGCTACAGTCCAGCCTCGTCGTTCCCCAGATCCTTGGGTTATCCATACGTAAATTCCGTCGGCAGCCATTCCACCAGTCCATATCTCAGCACAGTACAGACTTACCAAAACAGCTCGGGACTCACGCAGACACGATTAGAAGATGCAGGTAAGTGTGCCACAGAGTGCTCTGGATCCTAAATACCAACTTTCTGTGCTGGTACGGCTTTCCACTAGACGGTGTAGGCAAAAAAGACGACCCAGATGTGGAATTAGGCTTGGTAATTATTTATTGCGTAAGGCTATAAACAATGTATGCAATTAAGGGTAATTATACCTAAAGTACAGCCTGTAAAACTTGCGCTGCAGTATTCATTGCTGTGCAGCACTCTTTGCTACAACTGTCTCCTCATTTTTCTCCCCTTCTCTGCTTCTTCTTCTTCTTTGCTTTCTTCTGTGTCTCTGCCAGCGCCAGAAACAGAGAAAAACACAGTGGTGGAAGGCGGAGAGGTGCGCTTCAACGGCAAAGGGAAAAAGATTAGAAAACCAAGGACTATATATTCGAGTTTACAACTTCAAGCCCTGAACAGGAGATTTCAACAGACTCAGTATTTGGCGCTACCGGAGAGAGCTGAGCTCGCAGCGTCGCTGGGTCTCACCCAGACACAGGCGAGTGTGATCCGCACACACATAGCTTCACTGCGCAGCTGCGCCAACGACGCATTTCTGCACATTTTTAAATGTTTTTTTTTTTTATCTCTCACAGCATACATTCTTCTTCTTCTTCTTCTTCTTATATTATTATTATTATTATTATTATTATTATTATTATTATAGACTATAATTTATTTAGTGTTGTTTATTAATAAAGATAATTTATATTTTTTATTATCATGTTTTGCTTTTCACTTTTCACGTGCGTAAAACCGCGTAAAATGGTTATATATATTTACATATATTTTAATGTCTCTCTTTAAAAAAAAAAAAATATCTGCAGGTAAAAATTTGGTTTCAGAATAAAAGATCCAAATTCAAGAAGCTGATGAAGCAAGGCGGTGGTACGATCGACAGCAACGCTTTGGCCACCGGCCGTGGACTTTCCAGTGGTTCTCCCTCGGTGGCACCTGTCTGGAGCTCGCCGACCACCGTGAAGACTTCAATGGGCACGACCGGATCTTACATTCCCAGCTACACCTCATGGTATCCAACCACACACCAAGAGTCTATGCAACAGTCACAGCTCATGTGAGCAGAGAGCTCAGCATCAGGATGGTGAAAGGCCCAGCAGCCGCTGAGCGCGGCTCAGCATTGACAATGCACAACAAACAACAAGATTCCCGGAGTTTGCTGCCGCATCCCGCCAGCTGACACAGAGGCCTCCTCATACCGAAGACGGCGAGCAGAGATACAGAAGAAGAGAAGAGGTCAGACAGAGTGAAAAGGCGCACAATGCGCCAGAGGGCAACCAGTCCGTGACCGTCCCTGACAGCGGAAATCGCAGACAAAAGGATCATTTGGTTTTTTTTGGCTGCTTTTGTTTGTTTTGTTTGTTTTTTTTCCAAATGTCGGTTTCTGTTTGTTTTCAAACTCATATTTGTGTGAACACTTCGGTTGTTGAGCTGTAGGCTACATGTTTATTAGAAAACACGTGTTTGTTTACGCCAGATTGTCGGGGCCCAAGGTGATGACGGCCATAAAAGTCAATTTGCATTCATCGACAGTTAAAAGGGCCACTTAGGCCACAGCAGAGTTTCTCTAACCAAATAATTAACGATAAATTCCAGCGGTAGCCATCAAGCCGCTCCACTCACAGCGCATTCAACCGCAGAGCACAGGGTGCTGTGCGCAGAGCCTCGAGATGCTACTATGTTGTTTCTACGTGTTTGTTATTTAAGTTAAATTATTCGGGCTAGTTTTTTCTGTTTGAGGTCAGTCTGTGTTCAGTTTGTAAGCGTGTTTGAAATGACAACACTGTGTTGTTAATGCTGCACTAACGCAAGCAAAGCTTTTCTATGCCGTGCCCCGATGTTATGTGAAAAATGTAAAAGGCCTGACGATTTGCTGCTTTAGAAAAAAAATTGTCCTGAGGGTGAGCAGCTCATTTGTCACTGTATTTTGTACATAATTTTCTTTTTTTCTGTTCCTTTTTTTGTGCTGTATACTGGATACGCTGTGAAACAGGGTTTAGGCTTTGTGTAGCTTACTCGTCGAAATGTGTTTAGTCAACATAGGAAATATTTAGTTTTGTATTGATCACCTTAATTTATTTATCTGTTTCTGAAGTTTATGTACATAATGTGCAAAGTTTCAAAAGCAGTAAAATATGATTTAAATTATGTCAAGAACGGTGTCTGATTCACCCCACCTCTTCCTCCACCATACCGCCATCACCACCACCCCTCCATCCTCCTCTACCCACCCTGGCCCCTGAAAAGAAAGGCTTCAGCGTGGTGCAGGTTTAATGCGAGCTGACACAAAGGAGTATCATGTTGGCTATTGTAGCAGACACCATGTGAGCGCGTTTGAATTAACTGCAAAAGGGTCCTCGTTTAGATTTATGGTCATGTCTAGCGTTTAGCCTGCATGTGTTTGTGCTGCTGCTCGCTGGCTGCAGATGTTGTCAGACCTCTGGAGTCAAGCTCAGAATTAGAAATCTGGCCTCGCATGTAAAAATGCATCAAGACAGTGTTGTTACGAGGCCTAGTCTCTGCAGTGTGTGTGTGTGTGTGTATATATATATATATATATATATATATATATATATATATATATATATATATATATATATATATATATATATAATATATGATTTAACCACCACTGTGTCATTCAGCAAAATCGCCTTTCAGCCCTTTCTTAAAGATAACCTCCTTTCTGTTCTACTCTTTAACGATCCTCACTTTTTCACTTTTTCGTCATGAGAGAGATCAATTGGGTGTGTTAAGTGAATAATTGCTCAAGAGGCAGGTGCTGCAACAAGAAAAAAAAAAGTCTGGCAAAGGGCGGATCAGATGGAGATCAGTGAGAGTGAAAAGTTCAAAGGCCTTCTTGTTTGTTTAACACGGCCGAAGGCTGTGGTTAGAAATAGCCATCTACATGGGAAAAAAATGAAATAAATATTAATAATATTTTAAAAAGAAGAACGAGATCTGTTTTTCGCGCGCATTTCGGTGGTGATAGGAAACAAATTCATTTATTATAGTTGGATTTTAGCAATATTCATAGAAAATCAAATAACACTTGGATGCATTGGGGAAAAATCAAAGTAAACGATATAAGTAATTAAGTAAATAATTATTTGAATAATTAATATTAAATTAAAGTAAAAAAATAAAAATAAATATTAACATAAATTAAAAATAAAATAAAGAATTGAAAAATATATTACAAAAATTAGAGTTTTGTATGTGCCTGCAAAGAAAAAAATTCAAAAAACAAAACAAAGAAAGAACCATTTTTTTGATGCACGGATGTGCTCGCTCTTGCAGCTGTCACAGCTCCATGAATAAATAAATGTTATTATAATAGCAAATTCGGCCTAAAAATATTATTTTCTGGCATCTGCGAAGTCCGTTTAAACCTGACTCAAGCCAACATCCAAAAAAGTAACCAACACAAGATTATTATTATTATTATTATTATTATTATTATTGTAGAACACGTTAAACTAGTAAGCGTGAGTAGTAGCCTTGTTTTTTATGGCATGCTTTGCTTCGATGCCGTCTCCTTTGTTATTCTAATACAAATCTTAAACATGTAGAGCTCTTTGTGTGCAGCCTCACATTTACAACAGGCCTTCGTATATTTCGATACCATTAGGAAAGCAGAGCTGCTGCTGCTGCAGTGAACATAAATCTGCCTACCTAGCCTTAGAAAAGGCGCAGCTGCACATCCAAGAGGGTCAGTGTTATTTCGCTGTATTCTCCCCTTGATTATACGAGCTGAGCCCATCAAACCCAGCATAATTACAGTAATTTCGCCCTTATTTATTCTAATGCAGTTTCCTATCTCTGAGGTAATTATGAGCAATTTTTTTCGCACCGAGGATCTTTCTGCGTTGACAAAAGAGATAGCGCTCTGAAAGACATTTTCTGCTGCAATAGGAGGGGAAAAAAAGTGAAATAGGTGAGGTGCCATTTCGTCACCGTTCCCTTTAGACTTAGCCTATGTATAAGACTGACAAATTGCTTGCAGGTGTACATCACCGAGTTGTCAATGCGAAGAGGCTTCAAAATGAGCAAAGCACAATGTAAGAGTAACGAGTGCAGCGACTATAAAGAAGAACTTCTCTGTCTCCTCTTCCTTGCATCTTCTCTCCATGTGAGCGGCTTTCTAAGCCATGGGAGATTTCAGCTAAAAGAAGCTCCTCGGTTGCACTTTAACACTGAAGTTGGAGGATAAAATAGTCCACGTGTAATATATTTTTCTTTACCCCTCCTGCTTCTTGAGGATCTAGTCTTTGAAACGGCATCAAAGAATCAGCATCATTCACGGATGAGAATACAAATTAATAAAGGCTGTGCGCAATGAAAGAAATGGACAAATCGAGCCTCATTGCGCACTCGGCGAAGCCCCTAAAATGTAAGAAATAAACATGTGGTACACACCTTTCAGCTTGAAATTGAAGAGACAAGCTTGCCCTCTCTGGATTTTCAGATATCAGCATGGAGGCAGATCAGCACCACCAGCAAGAAGCAGCAGCAATCCTTCAGCACAGACTCAAGACGAGCGCTTAAATCCCACAAAATGTGTCCCATGTGTCGGTCTAAGCTATAGCAGCAGAGTTCAGAATATGACTGAAAATGTCTGCTTTATTTCCCCTCTTTATAGCTGATGGGGAAAAAAATGTAGATTATTAGCATAAATGTTTACTCCTCATTACGCTGATGACATTGTGCACTCGAGATCTTGGTAATCTTTGGGGGAAATTATGAGTAATTTTTTAAAATTTAAAGCAGCAGTTACCATGCAATTCAGGCTAATTCTGCGTAGGCTCCACACGGATATAATTACCGTCGAGTCAAGATGTTAGGCTAAAAACTATGCATTGATATTCCCATTTATTATGTACATACAACTTTGACAATGTTGATGCTTGAAATAGCGGGAAATTGTCTTGTGTAAAAATTACACCCCATATTAGGACATCTAAAATTGCGAAGAATTATATAGTAATTGCAGGCTTTCAGATTTGAAAGCCAGAATGCTCAAACCAGAGCAAATGTGGATGAAATTACAGATCAGGGTATAAATTAGGATAGGGGGGTATGGCATTTACAAGTTGCCCAGAGAAATGCAAAAAGTATAAACCACAGCAGCTCTAATCCATGAATGAAATCACAGGGAGCAACAGAAAGCACCCAGAACCCCCCCCCCCCCCCCTTTATTTTATTTTATGACGCAAACAATAAATTAAAGCAAGCAAAATGTGTTATTTTGGAGCATTTTTTAAGTGCACGCTTGTACACTATTTGCAACACTGATTTTTTAGACGTATGTACATAGGGGGGCTGCATGTGTCTGATACTGTCAGCCCTGGGGGGGGGGGGGGGGGGGGGGGGGGTGTTGGTTGGTGGGGGGCTTCATCATGCAGATACAGCAACCGCTGACAAGCTGCAGTCTTAATTATGTACAAGGAAGAGGTCCCACTTTATGGCCTGTAGTCTTTTGAAGAGAAGCGTGTGGGACCATGCACCGTATATCACCATCTTTGTGTGGGAGCCATGTGTAAATAACACGAGCCCCGCTCTACCTGTCTGTTGGAGTCAAAACATCTCTAATAAACATTTTCTCAATTAAATCTATAATAAAACAGGGTTTCCTGCATGGCTCCAATAAATTGTTTTTTTGGACGTATGCCTGTGTTTTCCATGTTGCCCACAGGCCCTACAAGCAGCCAAATAATGTGGGTCAAGCTGCTCGTCTTCGAAGATCAGAGACCTCGCTTGTGAGGCGTGAGAAATGTTTCCATGATGTTGTAGCTGCAGGCTGTCTTGGCTCTCGAGTTCCTGTCTCTTTTCTCTTGTTAGGTTGAGTTCATAAAACGTCTGGAAAGCGGCTCTGTGACTCCACAGAGTCTGACGAGCTTGTGCTCATTCATACCCACCCTCGTCTTCTCCTCTCGCATGCCAAGGCGTGTTGGTGATGTTGTCGCTCTAAGCTCGGCGTGCGCCCCCCGGGCCTATGTCTCTGCTTGCCTGCCTGCCCGAGCCTCGGTTCGGATAAGCAGCTGCTGGCGGCAGTCAGAAGTAAATTTCAACCGAGACAACTCAGGAGTCCCCCTGGATGCCCTGGAGCTTGTCCACGCTCGTGATATAGCACCACAAGACCTTCATGTAACTACAGGCTACATTTTTACAACAAATTATTTCCTAAGATTTTTTATTTATTTATTTTTAAACCCATTTAATAAAAAAAGGCACAAATTTAATTAAATGAATAAATAAATAATAATAAATAAATCTTAATGCATCGACATGCCTTCATTTTCTAAAATGATTTATTTTTATTTATTTACTTTTTTTTTGAGAGGGTAAATCCAGCTTTAGTGAACATAGAATGTATTTATACACACATACAAACTCGGATGCAAATGCACAGAAAACATTTTATTTAAATAAAATCTGGCCATATATGAAACACTGCTAAAATAAATAAGACCAGAACAAAAAAAGAAAATACAATTTAGTGTTGATACAAGTCAGAGGGCGGGACAATCAGTAGCTCACGGTGGTTAATGGATGAAGAGCCAGAAAAAGACAAAAAAATAAAAAATAAAATTAAGTCAAAGCGAGGTGGGATATGAAAAAAAAGCTGTTGTAAAATATTTACAAACGTGGATCGGAACACTTATCCCCCCGGACTATTCAGATGAACTACGTGAGGAATGGATAAAGGTAAGCTGGTTTTGTTTTGATCGCACAACATAAATGAGGTCATATTGCAAAAAAGGCACCATACAGTTAACTTGTGCTACATTTGTGACAGGTTGTCCTGCGATTCATGTTTTATTTTATTTTATTTTTTTGCAGGGATGGCAACACACATAAAAAAGGAAGAGAAAAAAAACAAAAGAAAGAAGAAGAAAAAGTGACGTCCAAGTAAAAGTATATGGGCTCGCGCCCATGCTGTGATTGCTTTGGGTAATAGTGGTTCATTCATCACTCACATAAACAAAATAAATAAATACAAAAATAACTGTAGAAATCTGAGTCTACCATTTGTAAGCACGAAAACTGGCAAGGTCCATAAACCTGTCTGGTTCCATGAAATCTCCTAGATGCTGCGCGTAAAGTTCGTATGGTGCAAGCACGAGGTCTGCAAAATGAAGGTAATGGCATTTTATTTTCTCTTTATTCACCAGTATTGTCCGATTTACACCCGACGTTTTCTCGTTCTCTCGCTCGCTCTCTCTTTTAAATTTCAGAATATTGTCCCAGCGCTTATGGCGGAGTTGTGGTGATGCTGAACCAGAGGAGGCTGCAGATGCGTGGCAGAGTTCGTAGTTGAGTACCAGGAGTAGTTTGCCAAAAACGACGAAGGCGCAGTTGTGTTTGGAGGGCTGCTGCTCTGAGGTAAACTAGAGCTGACATTGTTCATTCTTTGAGTCTGTGGAAAGTCCCAGGCGGTAGTTGGTGGAGACGTGCACGGGGGAGATTCACTGGAAGCAACATGTTGTTCTGGGGGGATTTCTCCACTTTTCCACAGCTTCTTGAACTTGGAGCGGCGGTTTTGGAACCAGATTTTAACCTGAGAAAAAAAGAAAGAAACTAATTTAAGCTTAAAATCGATTATAAGCGATATTTCCCCCTTAAATCCCATCTTTGTCAGTTTTAATTTGTTTTCACACTGAGACATGCAGTGGATATTTGACAGCGCATGAGCCCACAGATGCAGACTACCCACCTGTGTTTGCGTAAGGCCCAGCGACGCTGCCAGCTCGGCCCGTTCTGGTAGAGCCAAATACTGAGTCTTTTGAAACCTCCGTTGAAGTGCAGCCAGTTGGAAGCTTGAGTAAATGGTTCGAGGTTTCCTGACCTTCTTTGGTTTTCCATTAACCATCCGGATTTCTGGCTCGCTCTCATCTTTCTCTGAGGGAACATTCAAATGCAATTCACGTTAGGCACGAAGGGTTTGGGCATTTTTCAGTGTTGCAGAACTGCTAGGCGTATTTGCACTGTTGTCACTTTAGGTTTGTCAGATTTGTGTACCCCAAATACCTTAAACCTGATTTGATTAAATTATGTATATTTATAAGGCCCTACTAAAAAAATACAAAAAGCCAAAATAGGCCACTTTGTGGATCTGTAGGCTCTTTCTTTGGAAATAAATAAAACAGTTTATCGTGTTACATATTCATACAAGAAAAATAAAGCATCAATACATTTTAGTCAGATAATAATATTTTTGTCAAATACTGTGCATACAAATTAACTCAGACATGTTCTGCAGTGCGTTTTGGTCAAAGACAAAGCCACTGAATACATGCAAAATGCTCTAAAACGAACTTGAGAGCTCGCCTACCTGTGTCTGCGGGAGTTGGCGATGAGTTGGAGCCATAAGAACCGTATGTACCATACGATGAGTTGAAACCGAGGTCGTATGACTTTGCGTTATATGGCACAGAACTCGTGGCGCTGCTGTGGTACTGGTAAGTGCCCAGTTGTCCAAACGGTGACCCGGCGCAGTGCCCAGGCTGCTGGCCGTTGTAATAGCTGCTGTCCGTCGCCGTGGAAACCGGCAGAGTCGGGGACTCCTGCGATTTGTGCAAGCTGTGGTAATTGCTTGAGGTAATCTGGTTCGAATGCATATCAGTATTTAAGTTCTCGAAAACTCCAGTCATCTTGGAACTGGGGGAGAGCAGCCCACTAACCTATGCGAAAAAAAAAAAGAATATCGCAAAAATCGCGACCTAGGCGATTGCGCGACAGGCTGTAAAGCACGACTCAAATCTTGCACTGATGACACCCTTTCGTGAATCAAAACGCATCCCCGTGTATACCTTGGCAAAATCAGCGCAAGGTGTGTCCTTCTCACAGTGGCCTGTGATTATCTGCTACGGTCGGCGGTGGGAGCGCATTTATGAGAGAGTGAGAGGGAAAGCTACTGTGTCTGAGGCAACCAATGAGTAAGGGCTGCACGACTGACTACTCCCCACCGCGTCCACCCTCCATTATTTCTTCAGGTCTGTCTGTCCCAGTTGTCTGCGGATAGTTTTACATAAAAGCATCTCAAAAGGTTTAGCCTGCAGAACCAGGCCTGATCTCCACGCGCAAACTGCCGTTTAA
Organism: Aulonocara stuartgranti; assembly: GCF_965226115.1. Lineage (NCBI taxonomy): Eukaryota > Metazoa > Chordata > Actinopteri > Cichliformes > Cichlidae > Aulonocara > Aulonocara stuartgranti. The sequence goes on from NC_138952.1 coordinate 16,701,623, forward strand.
AACCAGATGAATATTGATTTTGGACAATGGATAACACCTACTGCACGTTAGGAAAACGATGCATTAAACTGGGCCAAGAAGCAGTTTTTGGCTTGCAGCACAGTGTATGTTTTTTGTTGGAATTTGTTTATTAAAGCTTAACAGTTCTTTATAGTAAAAAAAAAAAAAAACCCTGAGCAACAGTAACACTTTTCTTCTTTTTTGTCAGAAGCAAACTAGATAAGGAGGGGACTGTTTAAGAGAAATCTCAAGGAGCTGACACAAAACCAAACCTTGTGGATATCGCCTAAAGGTGAAGGTTTTGTTGCTGTGGAGAATAACTACAGCGCCACCCAGAGGTCATAAAATTTACTTGTTCACAAAATCCCTTTTGTTCACTTACCTCTCTTTTTCTGTCTGCGCACAACTCTAAAAATAAATAAATAAATAAATAAACTAATGGTGATTTAAGCTACGTCACATCCGCGTGAGGAGTCCAGGTGTGTTGGTCGTTTGACACTGTGATGCGTTCAGATCTCCCGGAGATCCTGGGAAAGTTCAGGTAGTGACGGAGCGGAAGTGCAGTTGTCGCCATAAGATGGCAGCATAGTTCCTTTTATTAACACGCCTAAAGCCTAAAGCAGGCTGCTCTGTGTTGATGAGGTTAGCACCAGCATGCATCTCCACAAAAACAAGTCTCTCTCTGGAGGTTTATAAAGAAACCTGCACTGAACTCTGGCTACTCTTTATATAGTCATAAAGTGAAAGCCTAGAGATGAATCATCTCTGATAGTCTCCTCAGTCTCACAACGTATAATACATAACAACCACAAATACTGTCAAAATACCCTCAGAAAGTTCAACTCAAACTCCACACGTAAACTTTGTGCCACAAGTTGCTTAGATGTGTTGCTTAGCAGCTAACAGCTGACTACCCAGTCAGTTAAAAGAAGAAGTTTTTAGTTGAAAATGCACAAATCATCATATCTTTAAATAGAAGCCCACAAGGATTTCACAATCTAGTTCCCAAAGTTTCTAAAAGTAAAATGGGAGCAGAGCATTGTAGCTCTCCTCTCCTCTCCCTTGTGGAACCAGCTTCCAGTTTGCATTCAGGAGACAGAAACCCTCTCCCCTCTTTGAAGACTAGACCTAAAACTTTACTTTTTGGCAGACCTCATAGTTAGGGCTGGATCAGGTGACCACCCCTTTTATTTGCTACTATGGGCTCAGACTTCTGGTGGACTTCTGACACACACTGAGCATTTCTTCTTTATTCACTCCTTTTATTTGTCCTTATTTCTCTTTGTGCTTCTTTTCTTTCTTCTTCTTCCTCTCCCCACCCAACTCACCACAATAGCTAGCTATTCCTTCCTGAGCCTGGTTTTGCTAGCTTTCTCTTCCTGTTAAAAAGGGAGTTCTTCCTTCCCACTATTGCCCATTTCTTTATAATAGTGGATCATCTGACTTTTTTGAGTTTTTAACTCTAATCTTGTTGGTTCTTTACCCTGCAGTATAAAGCACCATGAGGTAACTGTTGCTCCAACATATATATATATATATATATATATATATATATATATATATATATATATATATATATATATATATATATATATATATATATATATAAATGAACTGAATTAATCAAGAAATCTACTAGATATGACCAAGACAGATACACAAGCGAGAAGGATACAAATCAGTAATATCCATAGTTTTGGTGACAGGTCAAATAGAAATGCAGCAGAAATTATGAATTCATGCATCCTTGCAGCACCGTGTGTTTTAAAGTCTGCTTGATTATGAAAGAGCTGATTTCTAAATCTGTTGTTTCGAAGTCCAGGTAAAGATGTGCTGACACCAAACTAAAGCACATTCATCTGAGGCTTAAAAACATTTTTTTAAAACTAGCACTCAACTATTAATGACAGTGACAAATGAGTTAAATCTTCTGTATTATCAGTGAAGTTCCCTTTTAATTTTCTTTATCTGTGATAGCTCCGAGCAGTCACCCTTCTGATTCAATAAATCATCATCCATTATGACCCAGTTCAGGTCACACGAGTAACCATTTCCTTCTCAACAGTGAGGGTGTAGCAGGACCCCATAGCTCGAGTTCAGGGGGGATTCCATCAGTCCATTGTTTTGCTGATGTGGGCAGTCCTCTGTCACCATAGGTCAGTGTAGCTGCATGTCACTGCTCATTAGTGGAACAAAGTCTCTGCATTCAGCTGCCCCGTCATCATCATCAGAGCCAGAATGAGCAGAAATTCTCCAGGAGAGTCACATGGAAACCTTAAAAGACTGGAGAAGGGGGACACGAGTAGTCATACAAGAAAATATCTTCTTTTCATAGTTTGCTTGTTTGCTTCTTCCGAGTAAGATGCTTATGCTGTGTGTCATTTATGCCACAAAGAGGAAGAACTAAACAGCTTTAAAGTCAGTTGATGGGATAGAAGATTCCTCTGGAGAAGGCACAAATCATTAGATATTGGGATTACAGTGAGTGATTTCACAGTACAGTCACAATCAGCATCAGGATGTGCCAAAACAACAGCTCAGGCTCCGTGTGCTAACGATAGGTGACATTCCTCCCATACCTTTTCTGTCACCCTTAGGAGCAGTTCTTTCTTGCTGCGTCAAACTTTTCTGTTTTCATGTCACTCGCGTGTCACTCTTAGTGACTATAAATGTGATTTCATCCCTCTGTTGCAGAGCAGCTGGTGTAGTGGATCTTCCCCGTGTTCGGTGACATGGAAATGATGCCAAATGACTGCAGACAGATGTAAGCAGCTTTCATTGTGCATGTCAAATTTCCTATTTTTACACGAGTTGCTCTTGACCGGCTTTCAGCACAGTAATCAAACAAGCTTTGCACACACACACACACACACACACACACACACACACACACACACACACACACACACACACACACACACACACAGAGTTCCATGTCAGTTTATTCCTAAAGTAAAAAAAATTTACAAAATTAAAAAATTAAATAAATTTAAAAAATAACAAATAACAAGAGTGAAAGCACATAAATCTTTCAAAGCAGCTATGGCAGAAAATACTTCATTCGAATAATATATTAGCACTCGTATTATAAAAGAAATTTACTGTTTCTTGAATAGAAAGAGAAACTGTTATGCTGCTTCAAATTACAACATGTGTGTTGCTTGTCAAATATAACCTCAGCATTGTCACAACTTTGTTCAGACTTTATGTCAAGACTAAGAATACCATGAGGACATACATAGTAATTACTAATTTCTCAGTCTAGCCGCACCACAAAACCTCTGTTGTTCTCCTTTTCAAGCAGTCTGCTGTACATAGAAACATCACATATGTTATCAAAAATATTTAACAATTTCTCTTTATAACTTCCTGTTTACAAATGAGTTAAAGTGTATCTATGGCATCGAGGTGTCACATAAACTTGTTAGATACAGAATAGACAGTCCAAATGATTAACTCTGACAATCATGGTTGAATTACAGTCTATAGGCTATCAGCCTGATTTTACCCTTTGAAAAGAGTGAAAGATGTGCTTATAAAAGGCCAACAGTGCTTAATATTGACAGTTTGTCACAGTTTGTCTTGAGGAATCAAAGTACACAAGCCAGGAAATCACTGTGAGAGATAAACACCCTGACATTTTTAGGAAGTATTGATCTCAAGCCTCACTTATCTGTTTTTATACTCAAACGGCAAACAGAGTCTGAGTTCTTCCTGATGTGATACCATGTGCACATCCTGAGTTTAGGTTATGGAAAACAGAAGTCAGAAAAGTGAAAAAAACAAAACAGAAAACAGCATACCCCTCCATGGCCGCACAGTGTCTAGTCTCTGTTTTTACTGCTTGTGCAAAAATAACAATACGGGCAGTACAGGAGGAAATCTCCTGCCATCTGGAGCGGATGTCAGACTCATTATTGACTGACCTGTTTATTTAGATACTAATTGCTACTGGTGCGAGGATATAATGGAAAGTCTGAAATCCTAAATAAACCCAAAGCAAGTTTAATTTCACTGTATTCTGCACGATCCGTTATGCGCAGAACAATGATGATGATGTTTTGATGATCTTTGCAGGAATGTTGACAGAAGCTGGCGAGAAACTGATGTTATTCTTCACAGCGCTTCGAATCCCACAGAGATAATATGCAAAGATCGTTCTGCAGGTTTTGGTTTTCATCATGTAGATCTTCTTTTTTATTACTCTTGTTCTGAGATATCACATCACTCTGCTTGATTTCAGATGATCAAAGGTAATGCCCACGATAGAGGTATCTGGCGTTTCGTGGCGTACATTTTGCTGGAGATTTGTCACATTTCTAAATCAGTGAGAAAGATATCAAGGTGAACCACTCAAAAGTTGCTCTGTGCTTTCAAGAAGCTTACCCAAAAACTAAGGACTCTGCTACTCTTCTGCACTTTATATACATTGTTTATGTACACCTATATGAGCTGTTTATATTTTTGACTGTTATCAGTATGTAAAGTTACATTTAATCTATTTGTTGCAAGATTATTTTTAATATAACTCACAACAGCTAACAGACTTGTGTAGAGTCAACAACCTGTCTCTGAACGTGGACAAAACAAAGAGATGATTGTTGACTTCAGGAGAGCACAGAGAGATCACTGCCTACTTAACATTAATGGATCCTCTGTGGAGATCATCAAGAGCACCAAATTCCTTGGTGTCCACCTGGCGGAGAACCTCTTCTGGTCCCTCCTGGTCCAGCTCCATAACCAAGAAGGCCCAGCAGTGTCTCTACTTCCCGCGGAAGCTGAGAAAAGCCCATCTCCTTCCACCCATTCTCACCACATTCTACAGAGCGACTATCCAGAGCCTCCTGAGCAGCTGCATCACTGCCTGGCATGGTAACTGCACCGTATCGGATCGCAATACACTACAACGGATAGTTAGAGCAGCTGAGAAGATCATTGGAGCTTATCTTCCCTCCATCAGGGACACTTACATACCCGCTCCATCCACAAAACCACCAGCATTGTGAAGAACCCCACACACCCCTCACACGCACTCTTCCCCCTGCTGCCTTCTGGAAAGAGGTACCGGAGCATCCGGGGCCTCACTAGCAGACTACGGAACAGTTTCTTCCCCCAAGACGTCAGACTCCTGAATGCTCAGTGAACGGACTGAGAGAAACACACACGCACACCTGCATACACATCACTACCAAGCACTTATCTGCAGTATCTCTCTCTCTCTCTCTCTCTCTCTCTCTCTCACACACACACACACCTACAGACACCAAGTTATTTTTGCACAATACTCAGCATTTTGTACATTTCCATTGCACTGTCTTGTCTTGTTTATTTTTGCATTTCTTTTTGCACATTGCACTTTACGTAGTCCTGTGTTTGTCCGTTATATGTCATATGTATGGTTGAAATGACAACAAAAGCCACTTCACATGACTTGACTTGATTTAAGAACGTTTTTGGATTGTAATGAAATTTGCATATTTTTGAAGTTCCCCTAATTTTAAATATGAATTAATGTATTAATATAGAGTTATTTTAAGTGTGCTTGTGGTAAAATATGTACAAAAAATGATGCCTAATTTAAAAAATTTATAAAAAGTAATTGTATTTAATTATATCCTGAGTACAGTTGGAGAGACACCAAGGTCAACTTAAGTGGTTTTATTTCATTTAAAGTTACAGTCAGCTGATTTTAAATGGGAAAAAGGCACTAAATGACACATTATGATAATTTTCCAGATGTTTTGGGCTAACTGGGGCCAGCAGCAGCAACTCTTTCTGCATTGTCTCGCTGAGCGAAATTCAGGCAGGTTTAGACAGCAGTAGAGTGATTTGGATGTTGCTGATCTCCCGCTGTGTCAGCTGGAGCATTCATCACCCTGGCAACCCATCCTTTTCCTCAAATCACATAAATTCTCTCTGCAAAATGCTTTCACTGAAACCAAACTAAGAGCGGGCAGCTTCTTACAGAGTCAGGAGATAAAATCACCTGTGGGGTCTGCATACATTCAACTCGCTTCTCGCAAACATGGAAATGTGTTCCTTGACCTCTCCGTTTCAAAGGTTGAGCCTGTACTGCGAGGCTCCGGACATACGTGGAGTTTAAGTTGGAAACCTCCAGCGGGGACTTCATGATTGAGCATGTGTTTCCTTAGAATTAGTCACGGTGACTTTTCCCCTCAAGAGAAGTTATTTTTAACAACAAAGGCTTTCATGTTGAGCAACAGCAGCCAATAACAATTGAAAGGAAGTGTTAAGCTTTAAGCTCCGAGCAGATGCTAAGGTTAATGTTTGGTGCATCACACTGAGGAAATCTGTGCTAAAAGCCTTATGGTTGTGCTTCTGTTAAGCACAACATATAAGATTTGAATTCTTGCTTAAATCAGTGGAGGAATAGAGGAAAATATTCACAACCTCTTGGACGTGAAAAATGACATTTAAACCCGAAGGAATTAACAAATCCCCGTTCCTGATGTGACAGCTTTACATAGCTCTCGTTTCCTCTTTGTTCAGGAAAACCTGATTTATTAAAAGATGTGGTTTTCCCAGCTCATGTAAAAAGACTGCCTAGCGTATGATATGATTAGCATGACATAATGATAATACATCCCAGAGGGCAGTCCGTTGCACTAAAGCGGAAATTATTTCTCATTTTGCAGGGCTAACAAAGGAATTCCCTGTTTCATCTGCACAGCCTGGTTGAGAAAGATTTTGAAGAGGTCTGCGAGGTCCCACTCCCCTCACTGCTGACCCAGTAGCACCGTCCACCCCCGCCAAACCCAGGAGCCATAAATGGAACCAATCATTTGTGCGAGGGGAGTGGAGCAAATTTACTGCGGATGGTCTCCTTACAAAGAGCCACACCACTGTCACAACAGGACTGGGATCAGCTGCTCCAACTTTAGGGCATGCTTTACACAGCCACTGATGCAGACACAACTTCTGTTATCACTCAGCATTCATGCACCTCTCCGGTGCCTGTCTGCACCCACAGAGAGATACCATGTTCACTGTTCAGGCTGCTAAATTATAGGCATATCTCATAGGGACACCACAAGTTGTTTGGATTTCACAACGTACCTAAAACGAATTCGAGGTCAGTTCCCACTCTCAGTCCTTTAAAATCAGGGCACTCACTCTCTTGTTGAATCTGTGGTACTCTACTTTAGTTTATTGTACTCCTGTTTGTGTCTTAACATATTTAACATATAATATAAGCATGGTGTATCACCTCGTTGAACGATCCATCCAACTGTTCTCTCTCTGGTTATCTAATTCAGGGTTAAGGGAAGCTGGAGCCTATTCTAGGTGACACAGGATGAGAGGCAGGCTACACCCTGGTTTAGCACAGAGAGCCGCATATTCATGCCTGTGGTCACTTCAGATTCACCAGCTAACCTAACCCCATCAGCGTCTCTGGGAGGAAGCCACACAGACACAGGGAGAACATGCAAACTCCACACAGACAGACCCCAGGTTAGAGTCAAAGGTTGGACCTCCTCACTGCGAGGTGGCAGTGCTAACCACCACATCACCGTGATGCCCTTTGCCATTAAAAATAAAATTTCCTCAGCCAAACATTTATTGCTATACGTCCAGTGTTAACCTACTTTTATGAAGATCTAAAAGAAACAAAAAAATAAATTCAGTAACCAAAAGATGTTTTCTGCTTTTAATAACTTTGACCGTCATTCTGTCACCTTCAATAAGACTTGATTTCTTGGCTCACCAGCTGGCAAATTGCTTATGCCAGCTGTACGCTCCGGCCATGTTTTCTTGTGGGTTTGGTTTTGTTATGCTGACTTAATTTTGAAACTGATAGAGCTGGCATGTCCGCCTGGCCGGGAGTGTTAGTATTAGAGTTCCTGAAACTCCAACAGTTGATTTGACACCTTCACGCCTACAAGGTGGCAAATAAGTGAAATCCAAATTCAACATGAACACTTACACCACAGTCAACATCTCTGAGAGTGAATTGTCCTGAATGCTGCACAAAAAAGTGAAGCTCATGTCTAAATTAATATCCAGTTAATGTAAACTACATTTAAATATTACAGATGTCCTCCAAATTAAGTGGCAACATCCATCTGTTTACGTTTCGTTGCAATCATCAGTGTGTTGGCACGCCAGCAAATTGCCTGCACCAGCTGTGCCTTTTGGACATGCTTCCCAGTCTCTCCAATAACTTTGGGTTTAGTTTCCTCCATCAGTCTCTGACATGTCGACTTTGGTGCTGTGAAACTTAAGCTCCTCGCCTTTCTGCCTTGCCAGGATCTGAAGTAAAGGGCAAAGTTAGACTCAGCAAGAAATAGTATAAAGATTTGAAATGACATGCTCAGAAAGGAGGAAGATGTTGACATAAAGATTTTATTCTTAGATGTTATTGTAAACAGCTTTGTGAAATGATTACATTTCATTTAATTTTATTTCAAATTCTGCTGAATACTTGAAGACTTATTTAAGAGGTATTTCCCCCCCAAACACCTTAAAATATTGGCTTTACAGGAAGTTGATATGAGGTCAAACACACAGATTATGTTATTTTTCTGATCTGTAACACATCAGTAACATTGATGAGTTGCAACTGATTAAAAATATTATAATTTAATCCTGTAATGCAAAGTGTATCATATTTGATAGAGAAGTTTTTAAGACCCCTACATGATCAGTGTAATATTTCCCCTGAAAAAACTAAATAAATTGCACAAAATACAAATTCTGCAAAAATGATACAAATCCTAACCCATATATGCAAATGTATAATTAATTAAGCTTTAAAAACCCTCCAGTTTGAGTATTTTATCTGGCCTTTATTTCATTGTTCAGGCTTTATAGGACTGATATGTTTTTGCTGCATGTAAGTAAAACTGAAATCTGAAAAACAAATTATTGTGAACATTAAGAATTAAATTTGCTCACTTCTTTTAAGTCAGTGCAATAAGCGTGCACTCATAGAGAAAGGGGACTCCGGTTCTCCAGTGACTAATGAAAGCTGATATCGTTTCCAGTGATTCGACCTTGGGGGCCTCGCAAATCTTTCTCAAGTGAGTGTTCATTTTGCTCATACAAAGGTGCAGCTAATCTGTGAAGAAAGCCCTCGGCACCTGCAGGGGTCCACCTGTCTGACCTCTTTCTTCCCGCTGACCTGAGACAATGCAAAGCTGGGCGGCTTCACCTTCTCCCACAGCTTGTGTTACACAACCACCCAGGGCAACAGTGGACATGAAAGTGCTGTTGCTTTCAGGTGAACTCAACACACCTTTTAACTCTCTCATAGACACGTAGACAAAATCTAACAACAAAAAAAACCTCTTAGTTTCTTTACTGAGCATAAAATGAACACAAAAAAATGAATGATTATGAATAATTATTGGAAATAAGTATATCTGCAAATAAATACACTGTTTATGCTGAATAGTCCAGATGTTAATAATCCTAAATGCGTTGTCAGAGTCAAGAATGGTGTATTAATCAGCATTAAATGCTTTAAATTACAGGAAGAAGTTATAACCTTTTTTTGCTACTGCCCTGCTGTGAAGTTAATATTGAGCATTTGCCATACCAGATCTTGACTGTAAATATAGTTATCTATATTTTAATTGATCTGCTATAAAAAAGTTTTATGCCCGCACTCAGTGAAGAAAATGCAGATGACATCAGTGAACATGATCTGATCTGACGCATCTGTGACCGAACCCACCAACAGAGATGCCTTTCACATATCTTACACTAGAACCCCCCAATCTCTTGCCACATTAGGAATGTGGCTAAGACCCTGACGCAGACCCCAACCCCCTCACACAACCCCCGCCCGACAACACACACACACACACACACACACACACACACACACACACACACACACACACACACACACACACACACACACAAACTGGGCACTGGGCTTTCTAGTTTCAACAATGCCCACATTGTGTCGTCTTCTGCTGTGTAATTGTGGCCCAGTGCGGTTCAAACTTCACACCCGCACCGGCGAACAGCAGCTGATGCAGCGGGAGAAGAGAGCAGACAGAACAATGGATCTGTTTAATGCTCCTGATTTTGGAAGATGTGACACAAAACGAATCAAATTACAATTTTCAGGGACTCAGCAGCTTCTGCTCAGCTGTTTGTGAGACTCCTTTATCATTTCCTCGTCTCCAGAGAGAGTACTCTGCGATACTTCAATAAGAGTTAAAACATGACCAGAAGCAGAAAGAGGAGCTTCGGACAGGAATGACTGCTGATTTTACTAATTAGTTATTTATGAACACGAGGCAGAGCAGGTGCTGCTAATGACAGCCCAAATAAATATTTAATTATGATTTTCTTAGACGATTGAATACAAGATTTTTTGTGATAGATGCTAACAATGGCAATTTTAAGGTAGTATAGCTATATAGTGACTTGCAGCATCTCGTCTCTGTTGTCTGGCTGAATTTGGAGGCTTTATTTGTCCACCTGATGCAAACATTTGCTGTTTACGTGCGTCCATTCAGCACAACCTGCATCAGTGCGTTTAATCTAAAAGCTGTCTTTTTAAGCATTTATCCGAGAAATAATAAATAGAGCAGTTCTTATGGCATTATTCTTGTTATGTGTATTTTTATTATACACATTTTATCCAGGAAGTATTCTTAAATTCACTTGTGAGAATATGAGGAATTCTGTAAAAGGTGGGTCATTTATTTGATATTTTTAAGGACTATAATTTAGAGTAAAACACGTGTCATGAATTAAGCCTGCTTATTTCAGCTGAGACTAAAAGATATTCAGTTTCTAACGTGTAATTATGACACTGATACAGTGGGGCAAAAAAGTATTTAGTCAGCCACCGATTGTGCAAGTTCCCCCACTTAAAATGATGACAGAGGTCAGTAATTTGCACCAGAGGTACACTTCAACTGTGAGAGACAGAATGTGAAAAAAAAATCCATGAATTCACATGGTAGGATTTGTAAAGAATTTATTCGTAAATTAGGGTGGAAAATAAGTATTTGGTCACCTCAAACAAGGAAAATCTCTGGCTCTCACAGACCTGTAACGTCTTCTGTAAGAAGCTTTTCTGTCCCCCACTCGTTACCTGTATGAATGGCACCTGTTTGAACTCATCATCTGTATAAAAGACACCTGTCCACAGCCTCAAACAGTCAGACTCCAAACTCTGCCATGGCCAAGACCAAAGAGCTTTCGAGGGACACCAGGAAAAGTATTGTAGACCTGCACCAGACTGGGAAGAGTGAATCTACAATAGGCAAGCAGCTTGGTGTGAAAAAAATCAACTGTGGGAGCAATCATCAGAAAATGGAAGACATACAAGACCACTGATAATCTCCCTCGATCTGGGGTTATGTTACAAAGTATTGAGTTGTATTTTTGTTATTGACCAAATACTTATTTTCCACCCTGATTTACGAATAAATTCTTTACAAATCCTACCATGTGGATTCATGGATTTTTTTTTCACATTCTGTCTCTCACAGTTGAAGTGTACCTCTGGTGCAAATTACTGACCTCTGTCATCATTTTAAGTGGGGGAACTTGCACAATCGGTGGCTGACTAAATACTTTTTTGCCCCACTGTAAGTGATTCAGTGACACACTCCGCCATCATGGCCAGAGGTGGCGCCGTGGAGTACCACCCTAACCCGGTGGGGTTCAAACAGAGGCAGCTTTCAGTCATCAATTGACAGAGCAGAGAGGAGCCTAATTTTGGGACGGTTGGGCAGATCTGTACGACGCTGCAATGCTGCCGCAGGGAGGACGCTCTGCTGCTCACGCTGCACTTTTATTCTTCGTTTATGTCCTGGAGGCAACTTTTGTGCTCGGCTTTAACCTGGACACCGATCATGTCCTCAGGAAAGACGGAGAGCCTGGGAGCCTGTTCGGCTTTTCTCTGGCCATGCACCGGCAGCTCAACCCGGACAAAGTCATGTGAGTGATGTCTCCAGATGTTCACGTCTGTAGAGCTGTCTGAGCTCCTTGGAACAGGTTCATTTAACAAGCAAGTTTAGGGACTTTTCTGTCAGGTGGCATCAGCGCAGAAATTCAAATGTGACTGGAAGTGCTGTGAGGACTGACTGGCTTACACTCTACCTACTTTCTGTTTAAACTTTAAATAATGAGAGAAAATAACTCTTTAACCCTCTCACGTGTTACAGTCGTGCGTTAGAGCAACTTTCTAATACAATGTCCTTTAACTTTATCTTTTTTTTTTTTACCCAGTTTTCCCCAAACCCCACAGGGTTTCTCACACGTTTTGTTTCAATTCTCGGTGATATCAGCAGTTTCCCCGCTGATACTTTGAATATGAAGTAGGGAAACAGCCAAAGGATAACAAGTGAATTTACAATGCTTGTAGTGTCATGCAAATGTGCCTGCAGGGTCAAACCGAGGCAGCACTGCGAGGAGAGAGGTAATAGGAAATAAAAGGGTCTCAGGATTGCTTTGCAAACGAGTGGATTTTTCAATGTACATAAAAAGGATCGAAGCTATTATTCCTGACATTTCATTCACCGATTACAAACAGCCAAAAAATTTCCATTCAAGATGCTATAATAATGTGGCTTTCATTATTCTCTTGTCTTTTAATCTTCTAGGTTTCCTGTTATCAGCTTTGTTTGCTGGCGTTCTGCACGATCCTGGCAGTTTTTAGATTAGATTAGATTTTTGCTCTTGTGAGACAATTAAGAAGAGAAATCAGAACATGCTGACTAATGCAGCCTCACTCACATGTCAGTGAGTTTTGTTTGAGCAGTGCAGAAGGGGCAGAATCGACAGTGGTGTAGTGACCCTGATCATCCTGCCTCCTCAGTGTTGAGAAGAGGGTGTGGTGTATAAAAATGCTGGCACTCACGGGACCCTGCAGCAGCATGTTGAGAAAAAGAGATCAGGGATGAGAAGCGATTACTCTTAAATTGTGTAATTTAATCTAACTGCTGTTTTGACCACCGTGCCAAGACAGGTCATGTTGAAGTGAAGTTTTTAAAGCTGGATTTTTCAGATCGCTTTTTCACAAACATTTCTTTGTTCACAAAGAAGCATTCAAACTGAAAAGAGGAACTTTAACATTTGTCTGGCTTGGCAAGTCTAAAGGGAGGGAAAAGTCATGAAACTGATGTCATATTTGTCGGGCAAATAGAGCCTTGAAATGTGACACTGGCTTGAGAGTTTGTTTTCAGCCTGTAAAAGTCTGGGGAGCGTGCCTCTTTTACATCCTGCTCAGTGAGGAAGCAAACCTTATTTAGGGGAGGAAAAACCAGAGCATCTTTTTTTATGTGAAAGGAACCTGAATATTTCAGGTTTTGGACTGTTGTTTAGACAAAAAATAAAAGCTTATAGGGAAAGCTGAGTGATGTGAGCATTTTCATATAGGAAATGTTTTCTTCCTAATCACCAAGCTCAACAGCTGTGCAGAAGTAAGCGCACATCTACCTGACAAGAGGCCTGTGCTTATTACAGGATGTAAACATAACCGCCTCGCTTGGTTGAGCTGTAAGGGCAGCAAGCTGCATGTTTTCATATGCTTGTCAGATATAGTTTGCAGTAAAAAAAAAAAGAAAAGAAAACAGTACTCACAACAAGGTTTATGGAGCTTCAAGTAACTTGGTTTCATGAGCTGTTTTGTGTATTCAAGAGAACTCCCTTCAAAACAGTTTACATGTTTAAATAATGCCAGAAGAAAATATGCACTGCTAAAGAAATGTATTAGACCAGCTCTCGTAAAAACTAGAAGACACAAATATTTCAGAAATCTTTAAAAAACTTGTTTAAAACTAAAAATGATCCAAATTCATGTTTTCATACCGAAGTTTGAGTCGGCATGTTGAACTCCTCTGATAAGTCAGAGATAAAGCAAGCATAACCACTTGAACCACTCAAACAACTTCTTCTTTGCAGGAACCACTTTTTTTTTTTTTCCACATGTGAGCTAATTAATATTTGATTTAGCATTACTTAACCAGCCACACCCCCAACCACAGGGGGCCACAAACCAGTGTACTACCAGTGCCCATAAAAGGGGAGGGTTGTGCCAGGAAGGACATGCTGTGTAAACTCAAAGATACGCATCATCTGTAAAATTTCCATGTTGGATCAATCAAAGCCTGAGTAACAACAGCTGTCACTTGTGCAGCTGACCAGCAAGATGTTAGTGGAAATTGTGCTATTGTTGGCTGAAGACAGATGAGGACATGCATGGGTTGGTGTGACACTGGAGGAGGCTAGGAATAAGGTGAGATGGAGGTAGACAGTCCACTGTGGGAGACCCCTGAAAAGAAGAAGATAACTCCACAGAGTAAGAATGAGTCCTCCTGATCATATAAAAGAAAGATATGTTTATGGTTTTATGTGGTTTTATATGGTTTTATTTAAAAACTGACTTAAATAATTACTTTGTTGTTTTAGTTGACAAAACGTACAAGCACTGAAGTGACTCATTAATTGGAGCCCTAGTTACAATGAGCTCACATTCTTCAGCTCTTCTTGGTTGAAACTTCAGACACTGAGACACTGAGAAAGTGTAGCTGTACGGAAATAATAAAAGGACAGTAATGACGTAATAAACAGCAGCTCAGTCATGATCTTAGCTCTAGATCCTTGTGTGACCCTGAGATAATCAGTCAGACGAGACAAGAGGAAGCTCAGCAGAACAGCAGAACAGCTCTGCGTGACCTAAAGCTCTGAGGACCTCTGAGCCGGCGAAACCGCAAGTCAGGGATGCGTCACGCTGTCCAACATCCGTCGCTCCCGATTTTTTACGAAAACGCGTCATGACAATCGCCGGCAGCTGCAAATCTCTGCTGGCTATCACTACTTACTGTGCATCAGTCTGATTATGATAAATCATATGTGACGAGAGGAATGCTGGACTTCACTGGCTCTTTTTTAGGCCCTCTGCCCTGATGAGCGGTAGATGTAACTCCTCTCATGCCAAACCTACACAGGCTGAATTTCAGCTAAAAAAACACATTTTTTTGACTCTTCTGATGATTAAAGTGCTGGTGAATTTAATAATCAGGAAACCATCGTGTTGGTTAAGTATAGTCATAAGGTGTTTTGTTTTTGTTTGATTTCTAAAGAGATAATTAAAGCAAAGTAGACTCTCATTTCCATAAGTCACTGAAAGTATTGCAAAAAGTTGCTATTTGGCATTTTGATGCCTCTTTCATGAGTAATATGTTAAAGATGGTTTTTAACATTCTCTCAATGAAACCAGACTGGGCATGCACGGCCATCTGTGCACATGTAACCCGATAGATTAAACGCATCAGTGAATCATCAGTGGAGATACTCCAGTCAAACTTCACACCAATGTCTGGCTAGTGTCAAGATAACAGATAAGTGGTCAATAAACAGACCCCCCGAAAATCCTCTAAAAACTTTAATCTTTACTTAAAGTTGACACGATTCTGTGATGTGTGTCAGCCAATCACAGGTCAGCAACAATCAGTGTGCGATGTGTAAACTGAAACAGTTGGAACAGCTGTGAGTTTCTTCTTGCTTTGAGTGCACAGCTGTGAAGGCATTGGAGCACATCTGTTAACAGAGACCAGTGAGATCACTGTGAAAGCCAACACCCGCCACTATGCATTTACGCCGCAGTGAAAGACACCCCACATGATGACTCTGAGTGGGACATTTTACATCTGACATGGTTACATTTTTCCTCAGTAGCCCAGAAAAAACGAACAAACTTTCACACTCTTTCTTCATTTCTTGTTACTTAGATACACATGCACATCCATGATGCTAATATCAGCATGTGTGGTCCCTGTTTCGTTGATTAGGCTGTGTTTTTGGCAGTTTACAAATTGGACCGTGCAAATTCTCACATGTTGCTCAATATGTTTTTTGTACTGAGTCTATCCTCATCTGTTCGGTATTAGTGTCTTTTTACTGTCCACTCTCAGATTAGGCTTTTTCTTTGCAGCTCTGCCTACATTCTCGTCACCTCCTCACCGTCACTGTTGGGGGTCTTTATTTTACAGGAGCCATTCATTAAAGCTGCGAGCTGAGGATGCTTTCTCAGTTTAGATCGATGTACTTGTTTTCTTTCTTGGTTGTACACAAAGGCCTCCCACTTCTGTTTCTATTCTGGTTAGAGCTTTTTATGCACATCTTCAGAAGAAAGTTCTGTTGGCAATATCATCACATGCACCAAGACTGACAGATACTCAGCTAACTACGTTGTTGCTTCTTTAATCATCAGTTTTCAGCTGTGCCAACATAATTAGCTTTTTAAGGTGATACAGTTGAATTAAATAACATGATGTGCTACAGGAACATAGGAATGATGGATCTTGAAAATGGGCTTCCATAGGCACTAGATATGTTGATATTCTGTTAAAAATGTCTTTATGACTGAAATTATATTTCAGATGGAAAAACAAACAAAGCAAAGTGAGGGGTTGATCCTGACAACTACAGGTCATCAGTCAACGAGCATTCCCTTCATATTCCTTATTTCTAACACTTAAAATGACCTTTGTTTACAAAAGGGAGTTAATGATTTCATCAGCGTGGCCAGAAATGAGTGACTGAGCAGACTGGCAGAGAAGCTGGCGGTCCTTTGCAACCACAGGTATCAGATGGCCGATAAAAAGAAGGCAGGTTTTTCTAATATACTAAATATAGTTTAGATCTGAACAGGGCAGGAAATAAAACATACCACAAAGGAACAAGTAGGGGAAAACTTTTAACATTACATTTATTCTTTTATTTATTAAGTCATACCTTTTTTTGCACTTTTAAAAAAAACCCACTTTATGGTCTACTGTGTTGTGTTTTGTGTGTTTTAGTTGTGCTTAGGTCCAACATGTGACCGTTTCCAATTTCATTGAACCAAGTATGACTGTGCAATGAAAAGAAAGTGTTATCTCTTATCTTATGTTACAGCAGCTGCAGAGTGTTGCTTAAGGAGCTCACAAACACAGTGGCAAACACACCAACGTCCAGCTGCTTTTAAGATTTATTGAATGAACCTGCATTTAAAATAACTTTGATATTTCTTAGTTTTATCATTTACCCATAATCCCAAACTGTAACAAACTGTAAAGATTCCTTTTTAATATTTGCATGTCGCCGGGCTTTGTTTGAGAGGATGTTTAACGGCTCGGTTAGGAGGGTCCGTGTTGAGCAAATGAAACACAGCGGGGCCGACCCTACAGATCAATAGGTGGGTCAGAGTCAGCTGCAGTGAGGAAGAAAGAGAGGATTTCCTTTCATTCCTTAAAACAAATTCCTTCATTGTAAGCTTGATGGTCAGCTAACATGTGAAGTGTTTAGATGACTGTTAGTGTAAAATGCGTCAAACTATTGTTTTGGTGCCAACTGGTCCCCAGTGACTCACATCCTGTAGTCTGATGTGTTCTGTTCACTGGCACACAGTTACAGTGTGTTAAAGTTTAAAATCAATCAAGCCTGAAAATCAGACGTCTGTATCAAATGGCAAGTGTCACAATTTTCTGTTAAGAGCTGTGATTTATGTTAAGATTTTATCTATTTGTCTAAATGATAACAATAATATCATCCACTGTGTCTTTGACCTGTGCAAGTACCACAACACTGAGTGGAGGGAAGAGTTGTGGTTGAGTCTTGATGCATGCTCAATCATCCAGCTAAGGAAATCCCTGAAAGTTGACGTAGCGTTTTAAGGGGGAGAAACGCTTCATCCAACCGACTTCTTCAGTCTGTGGATGAGGTGATAGTATTTGTTAAAACTTATATGGCATACTGTTATATATGATGTGATTTTACTTGATCACAAGTAATAACCTTTATTTCCTTTTATTTTTAACAGGCCATCTCAGTTGTGTGCTCAGTGTTACTTTTAGTGCAGGAAGTGGTTCAACCCCACTCTATCTGATCAAGACTGCTTGTGGTTTTTCTCCCTCACTTCCTTGCACATTTACTTGACTCTGACACTGTGTAAAAAGTCACACAAAGCAGGTGCTCACTGCATTTCATACCCAGATACAGTATCTAATTGCAGATGCACTGCAACTGTATTTGAAGCTGCTGAATGAATCCTAAAAACGTTTTTAAAAAGTGTTAACAATTACATTTTCAAGCCAAGTAGTAAAATGTACTTTATGAGAAGCGCTGTATATCAGTGTATTTTGTACAGTTAATTCATAGAAATTTCATGTTTTTAGACCCTTTCACTTTCTTCCTGAAATAACTGTAAAACATGTTAAAAAACGCGTAAAATGTGACCGTTGCACACTGCACTGCACAGGAGGGACCATGATTCATGTGCAGTAAAAGCTCGAAAGAAAAACATAAAAATATTCAGATATATTTAAGTGCAAATGTAGGTGTATAATCAGCATAATCACACCCAGTCTTACTATTTCATAGTCCTGTAAAATAACCTGGTCTGCACATAATTTTTGGCAGAAACAGGCTGGGTTTTTGAAAACTATTTGTTCATGCATTTGTCTGTGTTTCTTAAATCAATCTGTAAAAAGACAGTCTGTTGAACCCCAGTGACCTGTGTGTTGGTGCTGCGTATGTCATCGTACCGGCTGCTGAAAACATATAAAACACAGAATCTCTTTCTGAGATGTTAAAAGATGTGTGAGTCTCTGCGACAGTGCGGGGTTTCAAAGGGAAGTGTGTTTAGAAGAGAGCAACAACCACAACACTGAAAAGCAATAGTCTGGTTGAGTTCCCCCTTGCCCTCTGCAGGGTGTGAAAACACTAGTTTATTGCCATATTTGGAACTTCTCTAATTTTTGTTCCTAAAAAATAAAAGATGCTCCTGAGAGCCAAGAAAACAAAAATGTTTTGATGTTTTATTTTATTGTAAACAGTTTAAGAATTGTATTGTAGTATTGTAGCTTAAAGAAACATGCTTTTCAATTGTCAATTGTTATTTCTTTTTGATCTTCTGCTCCTGGTAGTGGACGTCTGGTGCTGCTTGATCCCAGAAGGATATGATGTAATGATATTGTTTTCATTTTTGTCTGGCTTTCTGGTGAAAGTTCTTTTTATTTTACGAATTTTAAAATGAAGCAAACACATCTGAGCATTAAAACATTATTTTAACAAATAATTTCTCATAGTCAAGCTTTTGTTAACCGGCATTCTGCATATCTGATAGTCACCTAAAGCGGGGTTGTTAGATCATGTCACCCATTGTACTAATAGGGATCATGAAAGGTATGACAGAGAACTGAGTGAGGCAGAAGGGAATTTACTCAGAATTGTGGAAGTGGAGCCATAAATTAGCCTCAGAGATAGGCATACTAGCACTTGAGGAGCCCCAGCAGGGCCAAAATGATGACAGCTGTCCTTTAACCATCAGTATTGCACTCATTTGTTGTTTCCCTTCATTATCACTGTTGATGTTTTTATATGTTTTTATATGTGTGTGAAATTCTACAAGCTGTGGCTTTGTTGAATGGTATCCCAGCAAAGGTAACTAAAGCAACAGTTCCCAAACTTTTTATGAAATAAGTTTTGGATTAAATATATTTCTGTCTTGTTTTTTGTGTGTTTTTTAGGGTACTGATTGGTGCACCCAGAGCCCGGTCTTTGCAAAACCAAAAAGCCAATATCACTGGAGGCCTGTATAAATGTGAAGTCACCCAGTCTAGTAATTGTGAGCGTATCAAATTTGATGATAATGGTGAGAACTCTGCCTGCATACCTACCTAAACAAAATCCACTGCCTTTGTAATTTTGACAATTTGTAGAAACCAAGCTTTCCAAGTAAAATGTTCAATTATGTCTGTTGGCAAATTTTCAGCGGATCTGAGACTTGAGAATAAAGAGAAT
Source organism: Aulonocara stuartgranti (assembly GCF_965226115.1). Classification (NCBI taxonomy): domain Eukaryota; kingdom Metazoa; phylum Chordata; class Actinopteri; order Cichliformes; family Cichlidae; genus Aulonocara; species Aulonocara stuartgranti. Next base: position 16,721,399 of record NC_138952.1, read on the forward strand.
CAGTGGATGGGGGTGTCAGTGAAGAGTCAGGGACCTGGGGGGAAGATTGTGGTGAGTCAAACTAAGTATTAAAACCATCGTTCTGTGGATCCTCGTGCCCTGGTTCAGTAAAGGTCTTACTCGTATCTTTTTCTTCAGACATGTGCTCATCGCTATCAGAGGCGTTTGAATGTGAATACTCCAGAGGAGACTCATCACATCCCCGGACGTTGTTATATTCTGAGTCAGGACCTAACCATTGACCCTCAGTCTTCTGAGGATGGAGGTGAATGGAAATTCTGCGATGGCAGACCTGAAGGCCACGCAATGTTTGGAACATGCCAGCAAGGACTGGCAGCTACTTTCACCAATGACTACCATTACATGGTTTTTGGAGCAGTGGGAGCTTACAACTGGAGAGGTCACTATGTGATTGTGTCTTTATATGCTGTTTATCTTCATTAGAGGATTTAATTTTTGTACATGAATCTCATTTTTTAATCCTAATTTTTCTCATCACTTTGTGCTCTTAAATCTAGGGATAGCGCGACTGGAGCAGAATAACAGTACTTTTCTGGACATGGGAATATTTGATGACGGCCCATATGAAGTTGGGAATGAAAAAGTCAGGGACCCTGATTTTGTGCCTGTACCTGGAAACAGCTACCTCGGTGAGTTGAACACCCACAGATATTTTTTTTTCCGTCACTTGTTTGATGTTAGTTCATTAATTTCCTCAAGCAAACGTGAATGAGCTAAAACAATAATGTAAAAAAGAGTGAGCCAAAATTCCTTTAAAAAGATGTAAAGACCAATATGGTCATACGGAAATATCCAGATAAACAGAAGTAACTTTCTGGGATTTCCTTACCTGGATGATTATGCATACATGAAGATATTCATCAAGTTATTATTGCTGCTACACGTGATTTTACAAACTACTGAATTCTGGGGTGTACTTAGTTTTTCAGAGGACTTCAGAGAGACCTGTAAAAACTTTGGTTTTCATATCATTGTATAAAGGGGGTCAGGGGGTCCTTTGTCCCACTTTGGGGGGAAACTCCCACTGGGTTTAAATCTGGGACTCTCCGCCATTTGACCTTAGAACTGAAGAAGCTTCTCGGATGAGAGGTGAAACGTCTTCAAGCAACTTCAAGAAGTCCAGACACTTTTCTTGCAAGCTCCTTTGACTACGATGACCTGGATGACTGAGAACCTTCACAGACATTGTATAAAAGTACAAAATTAGGCTTACCAAGCAAGCATGTCCCTCAAACCTGCTCAGGCCAACATCGAAAGAAGAGCTTTGATTGTCCTTCAAGAAGCCTGGAGAACTATTTCTGAAGACGAATTAGAGAAATTACAAGAAAGCTTGTGTCAGAGAGCTTTGAAGAGTAAAGCTGGTCATACCAAGCACTGACTTTCAAGTTTGTTAGATGTTCAGACTCACATGTTTCGGCCTTAGATACTATATTTCCATGTATTTTTGTGTATGTGTCAATAAACTGCTGCACCTACTTTCCATTTTTCTCGCAAAATATAAAGCAATGAGAGGTAGCTCAACACTTTTGCACAGCACTATAAACCTACTTCATTTAACACACTTTAGGATTCTCCCTTGATTCGGGACACCACATCACCACTAGGGGTAAGCTGACAGTGGTGGCTGGAGCGCCCAGGGCCAATCACAGCGGAGCTGTAGTCCTGTTCAAGCAGGACATGGTAGCAGGAAACCTCTCAACGGAGTACATTCTGCATGGTCCGGGTCTGGGATCCTGCTTTGGATACGACGTGGCTGTAGTGGACCTGAATAACGATGGGTGTGTAACATTTCTGACTGCCTTTGGGTACATTTATTAGATTGTTCAGAAGAGTAGACTCGATCCAAACTTAACAATTCACAAAAGAGTATAAAACACATAAATTTCAGATTTGCACAACTTTCTTTAATATCACTTCATTTAAAAAAATATTTTCCGTTTTTAAGTACTTTTAATAGCGTTTTTTGTTTTTTCACTCTATGTGATACTAGGTGGCAAGACATAGTAATAGGAGCCCCTCAGTTCTACATGAAGGGTGAAGACATTGGGGGAGCTGTTTATGTTTACATCAACAATGCAGGAGTTTGGGAAGGAAACACTCCTGTCCGTCTAATAGGGACCAAAGACTCGATGTTTGGCGTGGCAGTAGAGAACATCGGCGACATCAATCAAGACTCATATAAAGGTGATTAAGCTGACCTTTTTGCGCTGTGTTTGTCTTGTCTTTGTCATTTGCAGTCACATAAATTGTGTTTTTTCCTCATACAGACATTGCGATTGGAGCTCCGCAGGAAGATTCTGGGACAGGAAAAGTCTACATTTATCACGGCTCTGCACAGGGGATCAAAACGACCCCTGCACAGGTGGATATTTGTTTAGAAAATTATATTACATCAGTGTTTTGTTACAGTCTGAATGCTTTCATGAAGTCTGGTTTATGCTGTTGCAGAACCATGTTGCTAGTGATAAACCTCTAAAGCTAGCTGCCAAAGTTCAAAATTACTTTTTTTTCCACCAGCATATTCCTGATGAACCTAATAACGGCTCCAAATGAATAAAAGTGTTTCTCCATAACTGCTGGACTTAAGAAACATCGGTTTGGTACAGTTTTTTAAAAAATAATAATAAGAAAAATACACGGCTACCCCTAATAGTGAGCCTTAACAGTCTTGGAAAAACAGGATTTTGCATCTGAAATTTTTTTCAGACTTGGGATCAAGAGATAGAAAGCCTGTGCTACAGCATTTTCTCATTATTAATATTTCTTCTTGCTCTTAAACTCAGACATACTAAGGTAAAGTAAAATCTTCAGCTAGTTTAGCTGCTAATTTAAAAAACCTCATTGGGACAACTTTGTCTTTACCGTGTTTCTTTTCCTCGCTTAATTTCAGTTCCATCTTTATTTTCCAGATCCTTTCAGGGAAAGACCACAACATTCGATTTTTCGGCTATTCTCTTGCAGGAAACATGGACCTGGATGGTAACTCTTATCCAGACTTGGCTATAGGCTCTCTGTCAGATTCAGCTATGATTTACAGGTAACTGTGGCCTTAACCGTTAGTTTAAATTTAGTTAAAGTCCTACTGACCTCAATCACAGTTTTATTTAACCATCTTTCTTTTAGAACAAGGCCAGTCATTAGCCTCAACAGTGTTGTCAAAGTGTCTCCAAATGAAATAAGTCTTACAAATAAGACGTGTGGGGACCATGTTTGGTAGGTGTTCTTATATTATTATATTCAAACAGACTTCAGAGTGAAAACTTTCTTTTTCCTAACAATATCTGTTTTCTGTCCATAGTTTCACTGTGATGGCATGCTTTTCCTACAAAGCTAATCCTGCATCTTATAATCCAAAGCTTAGTATGTAAAAATTTATTACATTATTTTTCCATTTTCAAATTTATTTTTTTCTAACATTTTACTTCAACACTGCAGCTGTTAGCTATTCTGTGGAGGTGGACAGAGCTCACAGGAGAGGACTGACTTCCAGAGCGATGTTCTTAAACGACTCCAGCTCTGAACTAGAATACCAGTTCAACGGCACCTTAAAACTCAAAGAGCAAAATCAGCAAAAGTGTATCAAACTAATAGCCAGACTTAAGGTAAATCAAGTGTCACACAGCTACATCACTGAGAACAAGCTAGAAGCCTCTCTCAACTTTAAACTGGAGAAATTATTAAAAAAATGAAGACATGGACGTTGACGATAGTAATAACAATTTCTTGGAGATGTCAGTATTCGAAAAATGACCGTGCATGAACATATGTAGTGCTAACTTTGAGGTCATTTATAATAAATGAATAGTGAAATTATATAAATCAAAACTGTAATAGTATATATTAAAACAGAGACAGTAACAGTAAATCATAATAATAAATGCATTAAAAGCCTTTTTTTGTGATTCACGAAGGATAACATCAAGGACAAGATGCGTAGCATTCCCATTGAGGTGTCGGCAGATATAAGTACAAAACAAGAGGAATCAATCAATGGCCTCCCTCGCATGATTCCCATTTTAGACGCCACTCAACCGAGCAAAATCATTTCTGAGGTAAAGGCAACTTCTAAATGTAAACACTAAAACTCATTGTGTCGAGTTTGTTATGTAACATTTGTATATTTGTCGTCATTTCCTGTTGTTTCAGGTGAACTTTCTAAAAGAAGGATGTGGAAGCGATCATATTTGCAAAAGTAACCTAAAGATGAATTATAGTCTACACTACAAAGAAGCCAACAAAGAGGAGTACCCCCCGTTAAATAAGAGGTTAAAACTCATTCTCAGACTGTAGTAATATAAAGTAGCATTGATTGAGTTTTGTAATGGGACCAGTTGGACTTTAAAACCCACCCTGCTTTTTCATGCTTTGGCCTTTTGGATGACACACATCAAAGTGAATGGTTGAGTCTCACTGGGCCACCAACCCTACTTAAGCTCAGACATGCTGATTGCACAACATACACAGTTTGCTACACGATTGTTATCACTGAAGAAGCATGTTTTCTTTGTTTTTGTTTTTTTCATCACTGGTCATGACTGTGTGTCTGCAGCAAGAACGGCATCCCAGAGTTTATTGTGAAATCCCAGAGGAAGGACTTGGCTGTGTTGGTGACAGTAAGCAACATGAATGGTGACGATGCTTATGAGGCAAAGCTGGTGGGGACCTTCCCAAATACCATGTCATATTCTGGAGTCCGCACCGATCAAACAACAGTAAGTCGACTGTAAAATTACTTTGTTGTATTGTAAGAAAGTTACAAAATTTAAAGTCCTTTACCTGCAATTGATTCAAGCCCTAAAAGCATTAATCAAAATACTAAAAAATGACTTCCACTGTGGCTTAAAATACCTGGAGCATTTCCGCTGTTTAATATGCAGGAGGTATGAATACACAGTATATGGATGATGATGATGAGAGAGGTGGGCCTGGCAAGAGGAAAATCCAGTATTCAGATAATTAAACACAAATCCCTGACTGATTGAATCCATGACAGTGACTGCTTGTTCCACTCTTCTGGCATATAAAAAACAACGTAATGGGACTGTTACGGGTTTAAAAGCTTGGCCTTCTTTGTATGGAAGCCCGTTTCCGCCACAAAAAAAAAAGGATCCATAACTCAAAATTTCGAGTTATTTTCTCAAAATTCCGAGTTATTTTCTCGAAATTTCGATTTATTAACTCAAAATTTTGAGAAAAGCAACTCGAAATTTCGAGTTAGCGCTGCCAATCAGTAATCTACGTGAATGACGTCATTTCCTTGTTACCCAGAAGCTGAAGCCCTCAGCTACAAATGCTACAGCTAAGCTACCGGTATTACATCCAGTCGTGAATACACAGATTGCTGAGTGTTTTCAGCCTGGCTTCACAAATGATGAAATCCCTGTGTTATTAGCTGAATCACATGGTGTTACTATCAGCAAACGTACTTGCGAAAGCGCCAATTTGTTGGGATCCGTTTTTGAGTGCGCGTTCCTCTGCGCCATATGCTTCCGGGTAACAAGAAAGCGACCTCATTCACGTATATCTTTGATTGGCAGAGCTAACTCGAAATTTTGACAAAAGTAACTCGAAATTTCGAGTTATGGATACTAGCTTTTTTATTTTTATTTAGTGGCGGAAACGGGCTTCCATATCTTTGTGCATGTTCTTTAGCGTTTGTAATAGTTTGCATGCTAGCAGCTAAGCTCAAGTACAGTTCTACATCATCAACAAGAGAGTCGCCCCCTGTTGGCCCTTTGGAAAATTGCAGGTTTAAGGGGCTTTACCTTTTCTAAAGCCTAGTGGCTACATCCATCTTTTATATACAGCTTATGACCGCGTCATAAAGTAAATACTTGGATATATTACACACGTTTTCCGATGTGTTCTTTTCTAGATGGAAAACCTGATCACCTGTGATGCAAATGTAAACAGCTCTCAAGCAGAATGTGAGCTGGGAAATCCTTTTAAGAGAAACTCAAAGGTACAGAAATGTCACGCTCCTGCGCTAATGCTTTCTAAGACACTTGGCTGTTGTAATTCATATGTAAGAAATGCTACTACTTTTTCACAAGGTTACCTTTAAAGTCATCCTGAGTGCTGCACATGTGACTTTAGACACCACTGAGATTGAGATCGACCTGCAGCTGAATACGTAAGTAAAGATGCTGAGATTCGCTTTCTGTTATGTGCTGCACACTTTCAAACTGGAATGTGTTATTGTTATTAATATTACTATCCTTTTCGTTTAGGACCAGCTACCAAGAAGCAATCCATGTAAAAGTAAAGTGTAAAGTGATCATTGAATGGCCTTTGTCTGTCTCTGGGTAAGTTTGTTCTCGCAGAGATTCCTTGACTTGTTTGACTTCACCTTTATACCTATACAGGACCTCCAACCTTCTCGCTTGTTGTCATCAGGGAAGCTAATCCTACCCAGGTGTTTTTTGGAGGTGTTGTGAGAGGAGAAAGTGCAATGAAGTCAGAAGAAGAAATTGGAAGTTCGATTAACTTTACTTTCACTGTAAGTTCATACATTTCACCTATTTTTTTAATATTAATATTGTTTTCATAAAACTTACTGGTCACTTTATTGGGTATACCTGTTTGTTAATGCAAATATATAATTAGGTACTTACATGCGAGTATTGTTGCTGACCACGTCCATACCTTCATGATCACAGTGTCACAAAGCTCATACCCTCTCAAAAAGGTTTCTTGAACATGACAATGAGGTGATTGTACTCAAATGGCCTCCAAAGTTACCAGAACTCAGGCCAATAGAGCATCATTGGGATGTGATGAAACGGGGGATTCAGATATCAGATATCAGATATCACGTCAATATGGACCAAAATCTCAGTGTTGAATATTTCCAGCACCTTGTTCAAGCTATAATATGTAGATTTAAGACAGTTCAGGTTAAGGGAGATTCAACCCAGCGCTAGCAACGTGTACCTAATAAAGTGGTTGCAATGTTTATGTGAAATTGCAGAGTTGTTTCCTGTTAATTTCTCCTCCAGATAAACAACTCGTGGAAGCACTTGAAACCTTCTTTCGAAACCTCACTAAACATTTTTTGGCCCAAAATTCAAAAAAATGGGAAATGGCTTCTGTACCTGATGAGCATCACTTCTGAAGGACCAGAGAAAATCCATTGCTCCCCTAAAACTGAGATCAACCCTCTGAATATTGCTCAGGTAGCATATTTAAGCGTTCAGCTTCATGTGTTACAGCTGAAATTAGACCACTGATGAATGGGCCATTATGACATGCCTGCCCTGTTTGATTCTGTGTTGAATTAACGAGATGTTCTTTCAGCAGTCCTCTGTGCATCGAACAAAACGAGAAATTATGAAAGAAGAAAGAAAAACTGGTGGAAAAACGTCTTCGCTGAAGGACAAGAAGAGAGTTTTTGTAAGTGATATAAATGCACATGCACAGTTTAATAAAAGTGTTTATATGATGTTTAACTGTGTATTTGCCTACTAGTCCTGTGAAGATGGGATGGAAAAATGTGTGGTGTTCAAGTGCCCCCTGCAGGGGCTCGATGGTACAGTAGTCGTATTGAGATCCCGTCTGTGGAACTCAACCTTTATTGAGGTAATAAACAGCATTTTTATTGTTTTCACATGTCTCTTCATGTGAGATAAATCAAATCTCATGATTTTGCTTCATTAATAATTGTTGTTTTTTGCACACAGGAGTATGCCCCTAGTTCAACCTTGTCAGTAAAAGCCACACTTGAATTTGATACTCAGAGGGAAAACGTCATACTGACCAATCAAAACACAAATGTAAGCAATTCAAGCTGCATAACGACATTAACCTTATTGCTGTGTCGGTCCCAACTCAGTCTCTCGGATTTCCTCCCTTTTATGTTTTTTTCCAGGTGAATGTGAACGTGTCTCCTGACGATGAAGCAGCTAAGTATCAGGGAGGAGTTCCCTGGTGGATCATCCTGGTGGCAGTTCTCATAGGACTCTTGATTTTGATTCTACTGGTTTATCTGCTGTGGAAGGTGAGAACATGGATGTCACACCTACAGTTACACAATGGACATGGATATGAGAAAAGAACATGAATTTAGAGAACCCCTCGTGAAAATTAGCCAATTAGAAAAGGTAAATGAAGCCTGAAAATAAAGCTAAAGATACTTAAAAATAACATTTTCACCTTTTTTGCTAGATTTTTATGCTCTGATTGCCTTTCTCGGTTTGGTTTTATTGTGAGTATATGAGATATTGATACACTATATGGACAAAAGTGTTGGGCCCCACCTCTTATTCTTTGAATTCGAGTGTTTTCAGTCCAATCCCCACAGGATTATAAAGTCAAGCACCTAGCCATGCAGTCTGCCTTTGCAGACATTTGTGTGGAAACATGGCCTGTATTTGTATGGCGCTTTACTTAGTCCCTATGGGACCAAGACACATGGCTTTCAAAACAAGTATTTCGGTGCCTTGACATTAGTTGCCAGCCTAGCTCTGGTCAGCTGTAATAAAATCTGCCAACCGGCTCCATTAATAAAAACTTTCCCCCTTTTTTCACTTTACAGAAGGTGAAGTGTAAAAATGAAAATTCACTCTTTAATTATGGCAAAGAGCTCTGCACTGGAGAGCTTGTCAGCTCTAAATGATAGTTTATTGTTAGATTTGCATTAAAAGTTTCCATCCATATAAATCTGTTATTTGGTGACTAAAATACACTGTTGGGTAAACTCACTCAGGGTCTGGGTGGGTCATACCAAAACCTGGACATATAACTGATAATAAAACTCGCCACAACACAGTTTTAAGAAGGTGTAAATCATAACCCGAAGTTTAATATTTTCTACACGTTTGTTATTTGTCATATAACATCTGCACATCAACACTGGACTCCGGAGGAAGTATTTGCTTTAAAAATGTATGTTTGCTCCTGCTGGACACGTTTGTAACACTTCACCACCCTTGCTCCTCCTCAGTGTGGTTTCTTCAGGAGACCATCTAAAGACCAGTACAATGCTGCATATCAGAAGGCAGAGATCAACATTCAGCCGTCTGAAAAAGACAAACTCAGTGCTGAGGACTGATATATGCTCTCTGAACGTGGGTAAAGTCAGCATGGCGTGTGGTTACTGCAGTGACTAATGAACTTGCTTTTAAGCAAATTCTGCTGACTTGTTGAAGGAAAATTCAAATCAGACTCATATTGCACGTGTTATTTGTGGGGAAAAAGTCACTTTGCTCCTAAATTGAGTGAAATAGACATGCTGAAGAGAGATATTTTTCGTCTACATAAGAAAATAAATGTATATATATTTTTTTATTAATAAGCTCTTTGTGCAATATGGTTCTGTGGATTTTTCAAGAGTAATGCATTTTCTCGCCAGTAGACTTACTAATTTCCCCTAGTGCTTCTGCAGGCGCTTTTCCTGACATCCCTGCACCTGTTCTGCTGCAAAAGTCAAGGTTGCAAGCATGCTCTGTTGCCACTGAGCATGCTTCCTCAGCATTTCTGCACAGCTCCTTTACAGACTGTGGGAATATTGCTGATACATTTTTTTTAAAGTTATTAATGCATTGTGTTTTCTTTAAAATTTCTCTTTCCTAGTGTGGATTCTTCAAACGCTCCAAAGAAAACGACAGCGTCCCTCGTTACCACGCAGTGCGGATAAGAAAGGAAACTCTTGAGCACAAAGATGGAAAAGTGAAACACGATCCTTTTGAAAAAAAGCAGTGGATGACGACTTGGATCGACAATGAAAGTTACTCATGACCTTTTTCTGCTCAGATGTTTGAACAAAGACAAAACTGATCTTAATTAATAATTTCATTAACATGTTGCTCAGATATAGTTTTTTTTATTGCTAAATGCAGATAATGCTTTTTACACTGTATAGCCTATGAACTATTTTTTCTAATCGTTGTATATATTTGAATATGTCTGCGCATTTTATATTTATACTTTTTTTTTTTTTAAAAAAGAAATCAAATCAAGCAACCAAAGTTTTATCCACTCATGTCTGAAGCCGAATAACAATGGGCAAAGTTTACTGCTGTTTTTAAAGTTGTACTGTCTCACTGGAAGGCAAGGCAAGGCAAGGCAAGGCAAGTTTATTTGTATAGCACAATTCAACAACAAGGTGATTCAAAGTGCTTTACAGAGACATTAGAAACAAGAACAAATAAAAAGCATGATTTAAAATTGAATAAAACAAGCAAATAAACTAACTAACTAATTAACAAACAAACAAACAAACAAACAACAGTATATAAAATCCAAACAAATAAAATCAGAACAGTAGATAAAATCAGTAGTTAAATGTAAGTTTTGAAATTTAAGCTTAAAGTGTGGATTTGGTGCTTTATTCAAATGCAGCTGAGAACAGGTGAGTCTTCAACCTGGATTTAAATAAACTGAGTGTTTCAGCTGATCTGAGGCTTTCTGGGAGTTTGTTCCAGATATAAGGAGCATAAAAGCTGAATGCAGCTTCTCCGTGTCTGGTTCTGACTCTGGGAACTGATAAAAGACCGGATCCAGATGACCTGAGGGATCTGGAAGGTTCATACTGGGTCAGGAGGTCATTGATGTATTTTGGTCCTAAACCATTCAGAGCTTTATAGGCCAGCATCAGAACTTTAAAGTCTATCCTCTGACGGACAGGCAGCCAGTGTAAGGACCTCAGAGCTGGACTGATGTGGTCCACTTTTTTGGTCTTAGTGAGGACTCGAGCAGCAGAGTTCTGAATGAGCTGTAGTTGTCTGACTGATTTTTTAGGTAGACCTGTAAAGATGCTGTTACAGAAGGTACAGCCAGTCACTGTAATATGAATGTAAATGAGGTTTTTTTTCTGTGAATGGTAAGTATGTAAATTTTCTGTTTTTTCTTCTTTGAAATGACATTTAGGTACATTTAGGTACATTGTCTTGTCACAAACAATAGATATTTGAAAATAACTGTGCGAGTCTAATGTGAGAGCAGCTCCATTTTTCCTCTCTGCTCACATTAGCTCACCTTGGTTCTCACATATGAACTCCATCTACTGTACTACGAGCCTCACTTTTTGGTCTCTGTGGGGAATTCAAAGCGAAGACGGTGAAAATCAAGTGAAACGCTTTAATTCAAAATGCCTTAAAAAAAAGTTTTTGCCAAGTAAAATAAAAATGCTTAAAGAAAATCTTTTCCTGTTGAATTTTCTTGTCATGAACATATCTGACATGAAAGCAGGACTGAAGTCAGTTATCTTTATAAAGTTATTTCACATTCAGCTGTAACAAACTCCTTTCTAATAGCGAGTTTTCAGATAGTCAGAAATCCAAACACATGAAGTATCTGATTCAATTCAATCTTATTTATACACTGCCAAATTACAACAACAATCACCTCAAGGCGCTTTATACTGTAAAGTAGACCCCACACTAATACAACGGGGAAAACCCCAACAATCATATGATGCCATATGAGCAAGCGCTTTGGTGACAGTGGGAAGGAAAAACTCCCCTTTAACAGCAGAACCAGGCTCGGGGAGGGGCGGCCAGGGGTGGTTGGGGTGATGGAAGGAAGACGGGATAAAGACATGCTGTGGAAGAGAACCGCAGATTAATAATAAGTAGTGATTCAATGGAGGTGTATAAACACATGGTGAGTAAGAAAGGTGTCTGAAAAAGAAATACTCAATGCATTATGGGAATCCCACAGGAGCCTACACCTAATGGAGGATAACTAAGAGAGAATTCAGGGTCACCCGATCCAACCCTACCTGTATGATTTAGCAAAAAGCAAAGTTTTAAACCTGTTACTGAACAATTAACGATTAATTCATTTGCAGGTTTTGCAGGTTTTACTACTAAACGTAGTAAAACCTGCAAAACTACCACTGCCACTGCTTTTATGTTAGAACATGCATTTATATGTACTGTGTTTGGAGATATCACAACATGAAGAACTTAGTATGTTTTAAAAAGTGTTCTATAAATAATGGTATTATAAATTATTGTTCAGCACAAGATCTGAAAACTCTTTGCTGACGATAAGAGCCCGACTGATTTAGCAGCCAGTATTAGTTATCTGCTGATCTATCCGTATGAGCATTTTTAATGGCTGATAAATATAAATTTTACCCTTTAAAGTCTGAACCATGAAGCAGTTGTTAGAAAACTCTCATTTTTGAAAATCGAGTTTCTAGCCATTAAATTTTTTTTTATTAAATATTATTTTGCATACATGAGTTTTGATTTGTATTATATTTTCTTCATTTGCATTTTTTATTTATTTATTACTTCCAGACCCATTCTGCCCGACTCTTCCAGCCCAGTCAGGCAGAATGTAAATGAGTAATTACATAAAACATAACAAACAACTATTTATGGCACTAAAAATTGGACTCTACTGGCAGAATCACTTCCTCTTAATAAAAGCTGTAAACTGAAGAGTTAAGAGGCTTCCAGCACAATTTGTCTGCATTTTTAAAAAATAACCAGCAAATGAAAACTGAAATCTTAGCTTGGCTATGATCATCATCAGAAATGTATGGCTTTGCAAAGTGTAAAAAGTCCAGTGAAATCACTAGTTACTCCAGATTTTCAATGAAATGTGTTTTGGGGCTCTTATTGTGGTGAGCCCAGCTTCACTACACAGGAGTAGAAATTGATAGAAAGCTTTTTTTTTTAACTTGCTTTTTAAAAATAAATTTAATTGGTTTTTTTTGTTTTTAAAATTCAGTTTCATTTTGGTTTGATTCCACGGTGGGTTTCCTTGCTTCAGTTTAGCTGTCATTGTTTGAAAGTCTTTAGTTTTTATTAGTTTGGGTGTTTTTAATTTGCATATGTCAGAGACAAGATTTAGGAAAATCAGTACAGGTAATACCTTAAAAACAGAAATCTTTGAAAGCAGTTGACTTTCAGTCTTGAAGGCATTCAGAGTCTCGATAATCATCAAAGTCTCATCAGTTGTAATATTGTAATAACCGATGCTAAAACTAAGATTTACAGTAATTGTTTACTTTTCAGCTAGTAATAATTTCTTGAAAGTTTTTATTATAGTTATAAAAAACTTTTTTTCTTGTTTGGGATCCAGAACAAGTTTCTTCTTCAGGGAAAATAAAGTATAAAGTAAATTAAAGTTATATAGTGGTGCTACTGGATTGGCCTACAGTGGGGCAAAAAAGTATTTAGTCAGCCACCGATTGTGCAAGTTCCCCCACTTAAAATGATGACAGAGGTCAGTAATTTGCACCAGAGGTACACTTCAACTGTGAGAGACAGAATGTGAAAAAAAAATCCATGAATTCACATGGTAGGATTTGTAAAGAATTTATTCGTAAATTAGGGTGGAAAATAAGTATTTGGTCACCTCAAACAAGGAAAATCTCTGGCTCTCACAGACCTGTAACATCTTCTGTAAGAAGCTTTTCTGTCCCCCACTCGTTACCTGTATGAATGGCACCTGCTTGAACTCATCATCTGTATAAAAGACACCTGTCCACAGCCTCAAACAGTCAGACTCCAAACTCCGCCATGGCCAAGACCAAAGAGCTTTCGAAGGACACCAGGAAAAGTATTGTAGACCTGCACCAGACTGGGAAGAGTGAATCTACAATAGGCAAGCAGCTTGGTGTGAAAAAATCAACTGTGGGAGCAATCATCAGAAAATGGAAGACATACAAGACCACTGATAATCTCCCTCGATCTGGGGCTCCACGCAAGATCTCATCCCGTGGGGTCAAAATGATCATGAGAACGGTGAGCAAAGATCCCAGAACCACACGGGGGGACCTGGTGAATGACCTGCAGAGAGCTGGGACCAAAGTAACAAAGGTCACCATCAGTAACACACTACAACGGCAGGGAATCAAATCCCGCAGTGCCAGACGTGTTCCGCTGCTGAAGCCAGTGCATGTCCAGGCCCGTCTGAAGTTTGCCAGAGAGCACATGGATGATACAGCAGAGGATTGGGTCTTCCAACATGACAATGATCCAAAACACACCGCCCGGGCAACAAAAGAGTGGCTCCGTAAGAAGCATTTGAAAGTCCTGGAGTGGCCTAGCCAGTCTCCAGACCTCAACCCCATAGAAAATCTGTGGCGGGAGTTGAAAGTCCGTGTTGCTCGGCGACAGCCCCAAAACATCACTGCTCTCAAGAAGATCTGCATGGAGGAATGGGCCAAAATACCAGCTACTGTGTGTGCAAACCTGGTAAAGACCTATAGTAAACGTTTGACCTCTGTTATTGCCAACAAAGGTTATGTTACAAAGTCTTGAGTTGTATTTTTGTTATTGACCAAATACTTATTTTCCACCCTGATTTACGAATAAATTCTTTACAAATCCTACCATGTGGATTCATGGAGATTTTTTTTTTTTTTTTTTTTTTCACATTCTGTCTCTCACAGTTGAAGTGTACCTCTGGTGCAAATTACTGACCTCTGTCATCATTTTAAGTGGGGGAACTTGCACAATCGGTGGCTGACTAAATACTTTTTTGCCCCACTGTACATGCCAGTTTAAGCTGTATTTGGCCCATGAACCAAAATGAGTTTGACACCCTGCGCTAGAGGCTAAGCCAGCCGACTTACCAACAAGTGCCAAAATCGGGAAATAGCACTTTAATGAAGTCCCAGAAACTTAATTTAGACCCTGATCCTTGTGATGGAAGCGCTTTGAGTATCACCAAATGGTTCCTGCAGGAAATGATTACTGATGCAAAAAGTTTCAGCTGCCAGTCTAACAAAATAAAAAGCAACAAATCCTGCATCCATTTCAGTCCAAGTATTATGTGGCCTGTTCAACGTGCCATATTGACAACCTTTGAAAAACAGTTATCTTTAGTAATAAGAGATATGGCTTGTTTGCACCAGAAGGTGGCATGGTAGAAGTTCATGTTTGCCTTATTTGTCCATCAACAGTTTGTTTTTTTGTTTACTGCACAAACTTAAATCTGTAAATAGAACAAATCAATTCCATCCACACCTCTCTTATCAAAATATATATGCTTAGCTGTAATTCAGCTATTACAGGGGCACCGGATATGTGAACAAAGCACTCCCTCTGACACAGAAAATAATTTTGTATTTAATGCCCACTGTTTTGCACATGTCTCAACTCTGTATATTTTTTATATATTTTATTTATTGTTTACTCTATTTAATTTGTAACATGTGTACACACACGTAGAAAAATATTTAGTATACACATCCAGAAATGCATATACTATTATATATTGTACATATATTTATTAGTTTCAGATGTAGCCATTCTTGTATTTTGCTTGTTTACATTATTGTATTTTGCACAACTCTGTTGCTTGTGAAGCTCGCACACAAGAATTTCACTCACATGTGCTGTACCAATGTACCTGCACATGTGATGTGACAATAAAAGTGATTTGATTTGATAATTAAAAAACAAAACAAAAAAAAGACTTCCATTCCAAAGGTTTATTTAATCAGACTTTTTAGAACAAACATAACAATTGACATAGAAAGAGAGGATCCTTTTCACTACTCTAAAGGCAAATGCACTGAAAATATCAATCTTTATGCAACCAAGAAAACTCAAAATAACAGTAATGAAGGTTGGATCTACACCATCTAAAGCCCTGATGACACCTCTGATTACAGAGTAAAAATGTAAGCACACAAGTAAAAGTATTTACTGCAGATCAGTCGAATGTTAACCGGAAGGTTTTCTCCTGCTCCTTTCGTTGGGTGTCGCAAAGTTTGGACACTTCCTCGACCTTTCTCTGCAGCAGAACAGAGTTCTGATCGATCCACTGAAGTGAATCCATGTGGGCGTTGAGGATCTTACAGATCTGCTGCAGCTGATGATGAAAAAAAGGAAATTAGACATGAATTACGTGAGTAAATCTTTGTTAATCTTATCGATTATCAAAAACCGGAGGCGTCATCTTACCGGATCACTGGTGTCAGCCGGGCCGCTGGACGTGTTCAGGTGCTCGATGATCTCCTTCAGGTCCTGCGACATCCTCTTCAGCTGTGCGTCCACGTTCTCAGCGAGCTTGTATGTTCTTTCACGCTCCTCGTCGGCGTTCTGCATGTAGATGGTTCCACTTTGCTCTTTTACCGACTCCTCGAGGGGGCAGAGCAAATCTTCCAGCTCCTTCTGTTGGGACAGGATGAAATCCAGCTCCTGGTTCAGCCTCCTCTGATCCAGCTTCACTTTCTCCATCTCCTTGTGGAGGGATGTGATCTTCTCTCCGTTCTCCACCAGCATGCGGTCCCAGGCATTCACCTGAGTTGCCTGCTGTAAGAAATGTCTCTCCTGGTCCTCCAGCTCAAGACTCCACTTGTTAATGAGCCCCTCTAGCTGGGCATAGGTCATCACTGGAGGAGCTGTGCTGGTGGTGCTGGCAGTGGTTGTGGCTGAAGCAGCTGTCGTGGTGCTTGTGATCGATGAAGTTTTGGCTCCCAGCAAGAAGCCTGTAATAGTACCTGTCGTGGAGGCTGCAGCTGTAGCGGTAGAGGGGGGGGCAGATGTGGTGGCTGCTGGAACCAGAGGTTTGATCATAAAAGTCAAACCTCCACCAGTAGCCGTGGTTGTTGCTGTGGATGTGCTTGCTGCTGAAGCTGAAACGGCATTGAAAGCGAAGCCTGGACCTGCAGCTGTGGCAGCAGCTGTTGTGACAGGCTGAGCGAAGAGAGAAGGCCCGAAAGATGGTGGGGCCTGGGTGGATGCAGGAGGAGCTGGGGTTGATGACGGTTTAATCCCAAAGGTAAACCCTCCACCCTGTCCTGTTGCGGCAGCGGCAGCAGCAGCGGCGGTGGAGGTTGGCTGGGCAAGGCTGGAGGGAGCACTGGTGCCGAAGCTGAAGCCTCCACCTGTGGTGCTGGTGTTGGTTGTGGTGGTGGAGGCTGCCGCTGATGTCACCTGGACCTTGGTAGCTCCGAAGCTGAACCCTCCAAATGAGAGGCCACTTGGTGCTGTGGAGGCTGCTGGTGCGGCTGTTGCTACAGGCTGGGTTTGAGCCTGAGATGCAGCTCCAAAGGTGAAGCCCCCTCCTGCAGGTGCAGTAGCGGTGGTCTGCGCAGACAAAACTCCACCCAGAGTGAACCCCGACCCTGCTGCTTGAGTCGCCGTGGAGCCCAAAGTCAACCCTGAAGCTGCTGTTGTGGTTGGAGGAGCTGCATTCATTCCAAAGGTTGTGGTGGGTGCCCCAAAAGAGAAACCCCCGCCGGCTGCTGTGGACTTTGCTGGGGTGCCAAAGCTGAAACCACCGGTGGGGTTGGTAGTGCTCTGGGTCTGGATGGATGAGCCGAAAGTGAAGCCCCCTCCGGTGGCTGCAGGAGTGGACGTTGTCAGTCCAAAGCCGGTGGTAGGGGCCGGGGCCGAGGCTGTGGTTTTCTGCGTTCCGAAAGTAAAGCCCGAAGAGGGCTGCCCAAAGGTGAAAGCGCCGCTCATTTTCTCCTTAAAGATAAAAAAAATAACATTATTAAAATCGACGAACGCACAAAATGGTTACTTCCTCGCTGAATCGTTTAGCTTTTGGCGGGTCACAAACACACAGACCAGGGGGAACTTACCGAAGAATCGGCTTCTCTTTTACGACGGCTTTCTAGACGTTGGCGTCTAATAAAGTTGACTACACCCTTCTTAATGTCACTTTAGTCGTAACAACGATAGAAAACTGGCAACATATCCTTCTTAAAAACGTGGCCAGCTGCCTCGACACTTTTTCAAGTAGGCAGTTCAGTAGTCAACTAAAGGAAATGACGGCAGTTGGCCTGAAAAACAAGCTGTTTATTTGCCCTGTATTTTGTCTAGCGGAGTACAACCCGCCTTTCTTAGTAATATTGGCAGGTCTAACGACCAATAAGAATTATAATTTCAGATAACTCAAACTTTGATTGGTTTGGCTTGTCACCTAGCAGACATACGTCGGAGATTAGGACGCTCACGTTATCAAAGACCAAATTAACAACAAGAGGGTTTACGTTTGTACGCAGTTCGAGCTGCTTCCCACCAAAATCGAAAGTTACATAAAATGAACATTATTCTATAAAGTTAAGATACAAATAATTCTAAGTAACAAGAAGGCGCGTTATTAGAACGGTTTTCTAGAGCAAAACGAATATTGTTCTATTTTGTTGCACACGCCTATGTTAGTTTAACTCAAAAAATTGCTTCAAAACCACAAGAAGCCAGTTCACAAACTTCACGGGAACTTCTGAAAAACTCCTCGATTGTTTTTCAACGTTAACAGTTTGGCTGTGTAACGTTTAGCTATAACGTTACACCAAATTTTGGTCAAAGTTTGCTTGAAGAGGTAGCTTATCTTGATGTCGCTGTGACGTCTTTGAATTTACTGGCCGCACACTCTCCTTTCCACGGCATCTGACCAAGAGAAGCTGAAGTAAAAGGCGATTTAGGAAAACAGTGCCGAAGCTCTGAGAATGGAGGCTGAAACTGCACCAAATTACGAAAAAACAAATCATTAATTACTTGTGTGTTGGCAGGCTGTTAAGGTTAGCTAACAAGCTTGTGTCAACACAGATTAGCAAACCAAGCTGCAGCCCTCGCTAGGCTCTGTTGCTGTGGATGCTAATTGCAATTAAACCTAAAAAAAGAGTACCGCTTGTTTATTTATTTATTAAGCAGCAGTCACAGCTGGAAGTGAAGCAATACAAAACGTGCCA
The DNA here is from genome assembly GCF_965226115.1 of Aulonocara stuartgranti. Classification (NCBI taxonomy): domain Eukaryota; kingdom Metazoa; phylum Chordata; class Actinopteri; order Cichliformes; family Cichlidae; genus Aulonocara; species Aulonocara stuartgranti. The sequence continues at coordinate 16,740,030 of NC_138952.1, forward strand.
GCATGAGGATTTTAAGGTTTCTGAGGAGCAGCGTGTCCATAGGGAAGGACATCGACTACTATTCCAAATTCTCACCATCCCCTCTATCAATGAAGCAGTTTCTGGATTTTGGTAAGAAGCTGCAAGACTAGTAGATATTTACTAACATAATGCTTTACTACATCGTTAACGATACTCTGCCCTAAAATAAGGAGAATCATCATACAACGTGTATGATTCATACACATCCAGGAAACTATATGGAAATAGAAAAAACAAACTAATGTAAAGTTAAACCGAGGATAACTGCCACACAAACGGTCCTAACACAGGCTTTTCCTTCTGTGATGTAAAGGTAGTTGATACCACAAGGATGTATTTCACAAGACGAATGATACTCTTAAAATCATCTAGCCTCCCCTTATTACACTTCCTCGTATTAAACAGGAAGGGATTTTAAAGTATCTCTTAACACATGACTAATGGGATATATGCCCTGTCTGTGTAAGTCAAGCTTGAAGACTTGAATGTAAGAGTGAATGTTAGGCCCTTGATTGATTGGTTGATTTTCTCTATTTCATACTGAAAATGGTCCAGTTTGCTGAAACTATGGAAGGTTTACAGTTATAAGAGGTTATGGAGCCTGAATGGTTTGGGGGTAGTTTTGCATCTGATATGTAATCCAGCCTTGATGCTAACTAGAAGTGGGTGACATGGAAAAACTTTTATCATGTTACATTTACAGGATTGTGCAAAAGTGTTGATTTATTTGAGTAATGCTTCTAAGGACCAGACTTTATTAGTGTTCATAGTAATCCTTGCATTTGTTTAAACTGGAAACTGGACAAGTAGGGCGCAAAAAAGAAGTGCCAGGCCTAAAAACTATCTGCAGCAGATGTCTTTGTAGGTTCTCAGTCATCCTGTTCATGGTAGTTTAAGGAGCTGGGAAAGAAAGTGACTGGACTTCTATAAGTGTCTTGAAGACGTTTCACCTCACATCGGAGAGGCTTCTTCAGTTCCAAAACCAAATGGCCGACGGTCCCAAGTATTCCAGTTTTCCAGTACATTTTTTGCCTTGTATATTTGTATTTATATGTATCTTTGCACATGTTCAGTAGCTTGCTCCACCTGTTTCCCATTTTTCAAGCAAAATTATTAAAAAATGTGCCTTTTGTTTCTCTCTCAGGTTCAGAAAATGCATGTGTGAAAACATCCTTCAACTTCCTCAGACAGGAGTTACCTGTGAGGCTGGCCAACATCATGAAGGAAATTAACTTGCTGCCAGACAACTTATTGAGGACGCCATCAGTCCGATTGGTCCAGAGCTGGTATGCAGGTTCTCCTTTTTTTCCACTTAATTTTAACGAATTAACAGTATTTAACTCTTGCCAGTCTGTGAAATACAAAAAGATAATTTTCCCCCCATGTAGGTACATGCAGAGTCTTCAGGAGATTCTCGAGTTCAAAGACAAAAATGCAGACGACGAGAAAGTCACATATGAGTAGGTTTCCTCTTTTAACCACTGCAACAGCTCATCTATTCCTGCAGATTCTTTTCACGCATTGCCTTAACTTTTATGTCTTCAATTAGTTTCACAGATGCTGTGATAAATATCAGAAATCGCCACAATGATGTCATTCCCACCATGGCTCAGGGCGTTGTGGAGTACAAGGAGGCGTACGGCACAGATCCCATCGTCAGCCAGAATGTTCAGTATTTTCTGGATCGCTTCTACATGAGCAGGATTTCCATCAGGATGCTGCTCAACCAGCACAGTGAGCACATGTTGTATTTTTTGTAATGTGATTGCTGAGCTGTACTTGTTTGGAAATGAAAGCCCTTGGGTTCAGGAGCCAAACGTCTGTGCTGAGAAGATATCTGAGGTTTCAGGCTGTCTGTGTCGTTTTAAAACTCCTGCTACAGTAAACCAGGAATCAACAGACCCCACCCAGTGTCATTTTCTGGCAGTTGCACGAAAACTAAATGACTTGTGTTTTATTTACAGACAGCAAAGACCAAAACAAGCTCACTTGCGTAAAGCTACGCTATAAAAACATTGTAGATAAATAAATAAAATATGGCTTATTTTGGACATCGCTAAATATTGTGAGTCATTCAGAAGGGGCTCAGAGTAGAGTTTCCACTTTTCCACATCTAAAGGAGCCAGTTCAAGTGGTTCAGGCATCTGACCAGGATACCTAATCAATGCATGAGGTGTTTCAGGTATATCCTACCAGCAGAAGGCCCTGGAAGAGACCTAGCACACGCTGGAGAGTTTATGGCTCTCTTCTGGCTTAGGAGCACCTCAATGTCCCCCTGGATAAATTGGAGGAGGTGGATGGGTAGAGGGAGGTCTGGGCATATCTGCTTAGGGTGGACTCTGTGACCTGAACCCAGATAAACAATGAGTGGATGGAATTTCAACCAAAGTTTTTATTAGAATTTCCTGCATATGGCGACACTGGAAGAACTCGTTACGGCTCAGGTCCCCTCAGGATGGTACTGCTCATCAGTTTTGTTTTAGCTCTAATCAAAAGGTCTCACATGAAACCCTGAACTTACAGAGACAAATATCAGTAAGTATTAAGACTTCACAATGTTCATGTTGTGTGTTTTTTCTGTAGCTCTGCTCTTTGGAGGGAAGGTGAATCCTGCACACCCCAAACAGATTGGCAGTATTGATCCACACTGTCGGGTCAGCGAGGTTATCAGAGGTGAGACTTTCTTATATTTATAGAAACATGCCGGAGAAAAGTGTTAATCTATGCTGTTCTTCCAGTTTGCAAGCGCCATGTAACAAAAACAAACCACTTCCTTGTAGATGCCTACGAAAATGCAAGAAACCTTTGTGATCGGTATTACATGAACTCTCCTGAGCTGGTCCTGGAGGAATTCAATGGTAATTTATGTAGTTAGAAGAAACAACACAAACAGTTTCAATGATGCCGCTCTTTGAACTGGTTAATGAATGAATTGTAACGTAATCAAATGTTTTCCAATCATCTGTTTGTCCTGATAGCCAAAGAGAAGGGGAAACCTGTCACCATGGTCTATGTTCCATCTCATCTGTATCACATGGTGTTTGAACTTTATAAGGTGCTTTTTAAAAGCCTGTCTTCATATATGTCAGCATTTTATATTTCAAAATATCTCTTTTCCAATGTTAAACATTTGGATAAACACTTGTCACAGAACGCCATGAGGGCCACCATGGAGTTATACGGAGATGCCATGGAGTACCCTTCTATCCATACACAGGTTGCTCTGGGAACTGAAGATCTCACAGTCAAGGTAAATGTGCAGATAAACTCCTGTACAGTAAAGGTTAAAGCAGCAAACTTGGCATTGAAAACTCCTTCAGGTTTTTGTGTACGTTTCGGAGGAGCTTGTGTTTATTCATGCTGTTTGCTTTGTGAGGTGAGCGACCGTGGAGGTGGTGTGCCACTGCGTAAAATCGACAGGCTGTTCACCTACACGTACTCGACTGCTCCGAGACCCAGCATCGACGGATCTCGTGCTGCTCCTCTGGTGAATACTCCTAATTTATCATCACTAGTGACTGAATCAGTGTCAAAGAGAAATCAATCAGTGAGTGTTTGAAAATGGAAACAGCTGTACCAGCGTCTCCACAGCTGGGGTAGGTATCCAGCTATCCCGTATACGCCCTGAAGTTCTAGAGTTCCTTTTGCAGGGCTTTCACACGTCCCACCTATCAAAACAAAAAGCACTGCTGCAATTTTACCCTATGTTCCAGAGAAAATCCACAGCCAGTCACTTTGTTCCAGTGAATGCTGTCTTTGTCATGGAGCTGCTCTGTTGTTTCAGACTTTATCTGGATGAACTCTGCTTCATTTCTCTTTAGGCTGGTTATGGGTATGGCCTGCCCATCTCACGACTGTACGCTCGCTACTTTCAAGGAGACCTCAAGTTGTATTCTATGGAGGGTTACGGAATCGATGCTGTGATCTACATACGGGTAACCCAGTTTCACAGCAGCATTAGTGCCTCTTTTAGAGAGAAGAGCACATTCCTAAAGTATCTTTTTTTTTTTTTTCTTTCCCCTTCAATCACGTTTTAGGCACTATCCACAGAGTCCATCGAGAGGCTCCCGGTGTACAACAAGTCAGCCTGGAAACACTACAACACCATCCACGAGGCAGACGACTGGTGCGTCCCGAGCAAAGAGCCAAAGGACATGACGACATTTCGTAGCTTGTAGATCAAATGTAAATGAAAGTGCGCAAGAGACGTAACCGAATGTGTGAGCGTGTGGCAGTAATTACATCAAACCCTTCAGTTATTTACAAACAAAGCTTAAAGAATAATAGAACAAAGTTTTAGTGCCATATAATCCACATGGAACAATGGCTTTGTTATGATCAGTACTTTAAAGTGCAGCAGCTCTTGGTTTTCCCCATTCATCTTAAATGTTAACTGTTATCTACCAGGACCAGGTTTCAACAAATGCAAGCTGTATGTTTTTTATGTTTTATATTTATATTCGACATGAAAAACTTGCAGGTGCAGAGAAATCAACAATTTAAACATACATTCATGTTTTCTCTTTAAATGATGAACAAGATGGTACTGCACAGCTGTCAGCGCGCTCTGGTGGACAAAGCTTGCAAAGGTGTCATGTTTGTCTGATGAGCTAAAGATCACCTGATGCGTTTATCAGGACATGTATAATTTTTGTGATGCTTTAAGAATAAGACTTAAAAGCCATGTTGTATTGTTTGTATTAGCAGAGGTCTCAGCAAAACAAGTGGTCTGCAGGGTTCAATGCCATCGGGGTCGGAGGACAATGTATTAAAGCTCTGAACTCGCGTTTATGTGAGGTTGTCCTTGCAGGTATCAGCAAAAGTTTAGTTTGCTTTGCTGCTTTGAAGCTTTTCCTTTGTCTGGTTTAATTACGGTGAACTTTAGTTTCTCCTGTTACAGTTTATCTGTGCGTAGAGTTTCTCTCCCCTGTTTTTGTGGAGTCTGTTACTTTGAAAGAAAAGCACAGCTGATGTGAAATTAAAAGCTTTGCTTTTTGTTAAGCTGCTGTCTTCTAAGCACTTCTCGTGTTTCTTTTGTTTATTTATTAGGGCATTTCTAACAGGGTATTGGTTAAAGTAACGTGATGGAAAAAAGGTTTGATTTGCTGTCTGTAAATTGCACTTGTTTTACATGCTAGCTTGAGAATGTTGGGTATTTATTGGGAGGGTTGCAGCTGGTGTGGTTTATTGGGTCAGTGTTTGTGGTTTTCTGTTATGCTTTAAAAGAAGATACAACCTTGAACTCTTTTCCACATGATTCTTCTGTGTCCTATAAGGAAACTTAATACAGTATTTTAGTGCTGTGGTTGTATTATTTGGGCTCATTCAGCTAAACTGACAGAAGTCCTTGTTTTCCATGTTACACTATCTGCAGTTGTCTGAGTGGATCATGTTCAGTATAGTAGGTTATTTTCCAGATAATTACTTTTGTTAAAATAGCTTTGTGCATGCAGAGTCGAGGTGAGACAAACTTGTTTATTTGTGATCACTGATTTCTGTCAAGTATGTAATTAAAACTGTAACACCAGCAGTTTGACTGTTGAAGGCATCAGATATGAAATCATTGCCGTGGGGCAAAAGTTTCAATAAACTGTTACAAACACTGACTACTGCCTGTTTTTAGTTTTAGACCACACGTCTGCTGGATCGAGACTTATGTCACATGTTTAACTCATCCGGCAAATTGACTGATGTGCTGCCACGATGAGGCGTTTGTTATTGCTCTGACAGTATTAGTCAGAATGTAACTGGACTTGCACACAGTGATCTCATAACAAGTTTTCACACAAACTGAGTCCAAGAGAAAAATGGCTTTACTTTCTCAAGACTCACTCCTCTATTTTTAGTCGAATGAAATTAGTGCTGGATACGACTTTTGCAAGCTGCCTCAGCTACAGCAAACCAACGATGACAATAACATCACTTTCTTTACACTCACCTGTGAATTGTGTGCCAGATGAGCAACATCACTGACATCTGGTTAAAGCAGACTTTAATAGTCTGCAGCTGTATATAAAAGCTGTAGCAACATCTTAAGCAATCAGTCGAATATTCACCTCGTTACTTGGGTGGGTTTTGACTCAGGTCTGTGAAGCTAACCCTGAGACTGTTGTGCATACAAGCTTTGCTTTTTGAAAGAGCAGCAACATAAAAGCACACAGGCCACATAAAGTGAAAATTAGTTTATTGACGTTGCATACACCAAGAAACATTTCTCTGATTTTGCGGTTGCAGTCCAATGTCTCAATCGATACGCAACGTGGAGTCATGCTCGAGAGGAAAGGAAGCACTTCGGTTTCGCGGTGAACTCTTTACTGTTTAGACCTCAAATCCCGCATCGCACAAGTCATTGTCACAAGCTGTTTAATGGACCAGTGAGGTGCACGTGTAGCAGACCTGCACGCTGTTTGTATTTACATGGAGCATCACTAACGACACAGACTTGGGGACAGCAGAGCAGCATTCACCTTGTCCCAGCTTGATTTCTTTTTGCTTTTCCATTCAGCAAAAATGATGGCCTAGCTATTCTACTTAGTAGAAAATTTTTGATAATATAAAATGAACAATGATATTTAAGTAAAAATTAAAAAAAAAAAAGATATGCAGTTAATAGGCACATGTATAAAACTCATTTATACATTTAAAACCTTGTAGCCCCTTGAAGCTTAAAAGACAAATATAGTGCTTTTATCCAGCTGTACATTAACCGTTCAACACTGAAACGGGCATATCATTTTAGAAAAAATATAAAATGCTTTAACAAAAAAAGAAAAAAAATCAGTATACATTTGACTTCGATAGGTAAATGTGTGCATGATCTGCAGGAACTACATTATGTCTCAATACAGACTTTAATAATTATCACTTCTGACTTTTTAGTGGTAAAAAGGCTAGGATCTCTTTTTTGGAAAACGTTTTGACGTTTGCCATCTTTGAGTTAAAATTTGATTTTGATGATGCATTTTGGAGAAAACAAACAGTATAAACATAAATCACAGCACAGGGCTGCTCCTGGCACGGATATGTTCTGTGGCTGCCGGCATGGACAATGTCACGTTATTTTAAAAACAAACAAACAAAACATTTCTCTCCGGATTGTGATGTTGATGAACTTTATGCAATGCATAATCGCCGAAGTGACGCCTCAGCAGACGGAGTCACTGGACAGGGGCAGTTTTGCACTGCGTCGAACCTCCTTCTCTCGTTTCTCCCGCTGCTTCTCCAGCTTCTCTTGGGCCTTCCGCATGTCCTTCAGCTTTTTCTTGATGGTTGAGCGATCACTCTGACTCGTCACTCCAAGTGCCTGACAGAAAAGAAAATTTAAAATAAATCAATAAATCAAGCACAGACTTGGGGTAAATATAATTCCACCACATTTTCCATACCATTACTGAAACATTTCAATATTAGGACATTTCAAACCATTTATTTCATCACAATTTAATTATGTTAACTGTCAGAAAATATCACAAAAAAACCCCTGGGATCTTCAAACTGACATGTTTAGTAGAGAGACAGCGCTAACTGTGGATGTATGGAGAAATTGATGCCGTCCGTGTGTTGTCACTGCAAACCCCTCCTATGCTACTAGGGACTACTTTTTCACAGCAGTTTTTGAATTTACCACTGAGTAAATAACAATCATTACCTCAATGTAAGGACTATATGCCAGCAAATGTTTAAAGGAAGGTTTGCTGAAACCACCAGGATGCATGTGAGGGAATGTAAAGTGGGAAAGCTTGAGGAACAAAAACCTGACCACATCAAAGAGTGAGGACCCAGGAGGGAAACAAGTCCTGGAGTTTTATTTGTTTCTATGAGCTGCCATTGAATATAAAACACCAGGTGACGACCACAAGGCATTTATGCCACACACCCACCCCCATAAATGCTGTCCACGATGTTGGCCTCTTACACAGGTTATATCGTAGGCTCCACAAAGATTCACTGCAAAAGTCTAAATCAGCTCTAACGCTGCCCTTTTACAAAGAAACAACTTTTTTTAATATACTTTTAACATATTTTAGTTTCAAACTTGTGTTATAAGAAATGCAAATGTAGCAGTGAAATCAGACAAATATTTAGTCTTATAAACACCACAGTCTAACTAATACGCTTCGTGACATGACTTTAACCCCACACCCGTTAGAAATGTGAAACCTAAATCTGGCCACAAGGTGGCAGTCACAGGCTGACCTGACTGAAGATTTTTTTCTATAACAAACTTTGATCAATCTACAACACTGACTCATTTGTAAGTGCTGTATTTGAATTTTGTGTTTTACCTTTAATTTGTCGCTGTCCAAGTGTAAGAGCTGCTGGCCGTCCACTCCCTTAGCGGTGAATTCGGGTGTGTACTGGTCCATATTCATGCCCATCAACCAGTGACAGACCTGTTGATTGGTCCAATCAGACACTGGCCGGTTCTGCCACTGGTACTCTTTTCCTGTGGCTGCTGGTTCGTCATCCAAAGTCTGCAGAGGAAACATATTAACAAATATTAAAATCCTCATACTGTTGCTTCTTGCACCTTTTTTTTTTGGGCCACGTGTTTTTTTTTTTTTAAAGATTATGACTCGAAATGCTGGGAAAATACATTATACAGAATAAAGATGTATAGTTCATGTTCATCGACTAAATAATGCCATGGGCTTGTGTTGCCTTGTGTAATGCAAAGTATAGTGATGGGTGTTGAGCAACAAATCTAAAAATGTCAGCAAGCTAAAATTGCAACTTTGTGTAGGTGAGAAAATTTTGCCAGGAATTATGAGCTGGTCGAGACACCCGAGGAAAGCCAACAAACGGACATGTTCTACGAGTTGATTTGCATTTCCTAATCTAGCTCAGAGAGAAAAACAAAAGCGTGCAAAGACAGCAAAGTACCAACAACACTCTGATGCATGTCAATGTCTTTATGTTTTCCTGAGACACCTGAAAAGAATTGACGACATCAGAAAAAACAGACAGTGAAACATCACTCAACAGGCAGCGGAGCAGTCAACAAGGTTCTGTGCGCTGCCAAAGCTTGTAAAAAAACAAAAAACAACAAACGAAGCACTGGTTGCACAAGTTCAAACTATTAACATCAGCTAACAGAAAAAGCTAAGCCACAAGACTCACTGTAACACAAAACAAAAAGATTTAACAGGCACACATGCAGCTCTCTTATATTCCCTCTCCATTCATGACTTAATCTGTACTATGAAAGGAGGGCGAAGCTCAAAGAGCATGCTTGAGAATGTCCCCTTTCAGCAGCATCAAGGCGTCCCACACGGCTTTTGTGACTGTGCAACAAGGAGAGCACTCACCTCGCTGGAAGAGAAGATTAAAGTGTGTGAGCGCCCAGACAGATTGGGTTCAGCAACTAACCCAGAGATGTCTGAACTGGGACTGGCAGGGTTAGAATCATCTATGACTGAAAAACTCTGGAACAAGTGGAAACAAGGAACTTGTTTACTAGAGTAACACAGCACCACTCAGCAGTTCTTTACGAGAGGCAAACAAACAGCATTAAGTATGAGGGTTAAAAGCTAGGTTGTCTCGCTTAAGACTGAAATTAAGATTTAATCTTATTACTATGGCAGCAGTCCATGTCATTGATTATAGGCATTGATTGACTGTGATCTTCAACATGTGGAAGGATTAACTATGTAAGAAGTACTGAAGCTGCTAGACTAACACCAATCCACCACCAAAACTACATCGACAACTTCTGAACTACCACAGCTGACACTAGAACACAAACACACAATTATTCAGGTATGGGGTAATGTTTTAATTAATTTGATGCTTGGATCATTCTTAGATATAATGCAGACTCAACTCTGGGTTAAATTTAGAGAGAGGGAATTTTTATCCAGGCCTCCAGGTTGTTGCACCAACTAAGAGCAAGTTCATATGCAGTTAAATTTTAAGACTGTTAGTTACAAGGTAGCAGTGAGTGCTGGATTTTCACACAAATCTCTGAGTAGATTTCTGATTAGCCAGCGCAACAGTCCCTGGAAACTAGTTTTGGCGTCTCTGTTTCATTTAATAAAAGCCAGAAGGCTCTCTCAGCTATAACGAAGGAAAATTAGACAAAAGTTTCCTGAAACAGTACCACATACCCACTACAAAAAACAAAATAAAACTGTGCACTATACATGGGATGCAGCTGAGGTGAGAACTTAGGCATCCAGAGCTATGATTGTTAGTATTTCTCTACTGTGTCATCTAAAACCAAAGGTGAAACAAAAATGTGCATACTGTACCAAATCTAACGAGCGACTGAATAAAGAGGACCAGGAGAGATTTGTCTGTTTAAAGGGAAAAAATGCCATAAAGCACACAGCAATAAAACCAAAAGCAAATTTTTTCCCAGTAATCTCCTTTTGGTGCGATCATGATCTCATTAAAGAGCATTCTGGGAATAATCCAACCACACAGCCTTAAATGAAAATCAGACTTTTCACTGGGGGCAGCTGATGTGTCACTACTTCCAAAGTTACTGAAAAGGGAACCAAATCCCTCACTGATGTGTCTCTCTAATGGCAAACTCGTGGATCTACTTATTAGAGCCTTTGGAAAGCACAGTGTATCTGAAGAACAAGCCCACAACAGGAAGTCAGCCTAACACTGTTTTATATAATAATGATAAGACTACAGTCAAGCCATCAGTACTGAGAGCTGGTCACTCTCTTTAAAGTTCAAGTGAAATTCCATAAAACAGTGTTAATCTATTAAGGCTGTGCTCGATACAAATATTTTCTCTATATTCCACGTTTACTTCTTTACATACATTATCAGGAACTTCATACCTTATTCTTGCGATCTTGACTTTGCTCGCTGCCAGTTTCATTGGCAGCATATGCCAGGCTGTTGCTGGAGGAAGAGGGCTCTCTGTCTCGGTCCCTGTCTTTGTCTCCAAACCAGGAGAAAGGCATACAGGTGGGGATGGAGGTCATTGATTCTGCAGGGGACAGGTTCCCTCCAGATTCCTCTAGTAACTCTGCTGAGCCCCTGGTCATAAAAGAAAAGTTTAAATGTAATTAGAGAGACACAAACTTACGTGTTTATGCTGAAAATGCGCCACATTCTATAAAATTAATAATTGTTAATAAACACCAGCTATTTGAGTAATGAGCAAGCAAACCTTTGGAAGATTTGGAATCAACAATGAAGAAAACCAAACAGGATTTCTATAAATACTGCAAAATTAAAATCTTGTTCACCTTCCAATGTGGCAAAAGCAACGTCCCCATAAACAAATCAGACTTTTTCAAATATATTCATTTTTTTTTTATAAACTAGATTCAACTGTGAGTAGCCATAAAATACCTGCTGTCCAAAGATGCCCTCATTGCATCTTTCTCATGTTTTCTTCCTTTTCCACCCGACTTCCTGAGACCCCTGTTTCGATCATTGGAAACATTCATTTAGTTAGTTTAAAAAGCCAAAAGCTTACACATACAATAGTGCTTGATTTGGATATTTACCCAAAGTCTGGAAATCTTCTTTTAGGCTTTCCTCCACTTGAAGGCTCATTAAACTCCTCTGTAATGAAGCAATAAATTTCAGTCTTGGGAGCAATGCAAGAAAAAGCCTTGCTATTCCACACATCTCAAAACAGACCTTGCATACCTTTGGAATCTTTGATCTTGCCTTTGGACTCCCTCTTCTTCGCATTTCGTGTGATACCAGAAGGAGACTGTGGTGATGAGCTGTGTTTTTGGGGCGACAAAGAGGAACTTTCAATGCTTTCAACACTCTCTCCCTGTGATGGGGACAGAGATGGGCTATTGGAATGCTCTCCTTTACTCCTGGAACCATCTCTAGTCTCGCCTGGATCATCTTTCTGTCCATTCCCAGGATAGAAGACCGGCACTGGGAGGGACAGACTCTCCTGGATGGACCTCCTCCTGCAGGGAGATTGTAGCTCCTCCTGCTCGTCCTCGCCGTCACTTTCCTGTTGGGACCAAAACCATAATTTACAAGGACAATGCAAGGAAGAGGGGATAAAAGCTATTTATATAATAGCTTTATATAAGCTCTGCCTCCAAGTAATGTTTGGCTGTTGTCTGTCTCAGTATAATGGCGCACTATTATATAGTTTATTAAAAAAAGAGAAAAAGAACAACATTCCCTAGCCTGTCAGTATGTTTAAACATCTTCTGGACAGAAGTGGTCTCACATGGCTTACAGTTCAATCACATGCCGATATTATGCTCTTTGACAGGATCACAAGCTTTTTCTTTCAGACCTGTGAGTATGACGAAGCCACAGCAAGACTCTCCTTCAGTTTGCTCCGAGACGGAGGCTGACGCCTGGACTTCTGAGCCAACAGGGCCTTTTCTCTGTGTGCACTGGTGTTCAGGCGCTCCGTTTCAGGAAGCAGCTCACTCCAGTCTTTTTCTATAGCAGAGAAAAAAACGAATGCACACCTTTTCAGCAATTTACAAGAGTTCAGAGTTTATTTGTACTTATGAATGATTTACAGATCTCAAAATAAAAGTGTGACATGTACACTTCAGTTTTGGTACCTAGATTTGAGTCAACAGACTGTGTGTGTGTGACCGAGTGCTGGCTGCTCAGTCTATCCTCTGCAGCAGATTCCTGAACAATCTGACTCTCCAAAGCTGACTGAGCTCCTCTGGACTCCAGGACAGCTATCTGTGGACAAAGCATCACACTCTGGTTCATTTCAGTATCTTACAAGTCTGGTTATATATAAGCATTTATTTTTTGAGCTGCAGTCTTACTCTGTTCTGCAAGCTCTCCAGCTGCTCCTTGTACCACTTGTCTTTTTCATCTAGACTTTTTTTCAGTTCCTCCTCTCTCTTCACAAAGTCAATCTCTCTGGGGAGGAAACAAGGAAATGTGGCTCCCATCAGGATTTAAGCTTATAAACATGTTCAGTTTTATGTGATTATCACTAAACCATGCAATTCCACAGAGATATTTTCTGCGGAGGATCACAAAATAAGAGGCTAAGTTTAGACCCAACTGTTTTTTCTGTTGTTTTTTAATGCATAGACACAAATACATATACTCTTAATTTACACATATACTCTTTTCCAAGATCTTCCCACCATCCCTGAGTTACATGGTTGATCTCAAGCGACGTCAGTGATGTAAATCCATGCAAATAATAAATAAGCACTCTCCCACACAACACAGAGACATTATTTGCTGTCACACACTCTCAGACGACTCTCTTAGACCAAAACAGTTTTCCAAAAAATATTTTAAGATGCACCGCAAACGACTGCCTTCTGGGTGTTTTGATAATGCACTCTGTATAAAACGAAGATAGTGAAATACCTCCGTTATAACGTAACAGTATGGCTGTTAATAAATGTCCATTTGGTTGTAAAGTACTGTGTTGTTACTGGAAATCCCCCTGGCTCCCTCTAGTACTTGCTTCCAGTTACAGTGTTAAGCTCTGTTCATATTTGGTGCTAACAGGCATTGTGGGTGATCAAATCACAATTGGGGAGCTCAATGTATGCAATTTCAAATGTTCAGTTCACAACTGGTATTATCTGTATATCCTGTAATAACAATTCTATAGTTTGAAACAACAGAAAGGCATCCTTCTCACATTTGCTCATGAACTGCTTCAATCAGATTTGACCAACTTAAACCAACTTTTATAAACATCTGAATTCAACAGCGATGGTTTTTTTAAACAGTGTTTTGTAATTTATGACAAACTTACTTTTGCTGGTAATCCTTAAGCAGTTTCTTGGCTTTGTTGTACTTCTTGTCCAGGGTCTCATACTGGGTCTGAGTCTCAGCTAATTGTTCATTCACAGTCTTACACAGAGCCTGGGCTTCCAGCCAGTAATTCTCCAGCTTAAGGATCTTGTCATTATTCTCCTCAATCTTAAGCTCCAGTTCAGACTCCCTGGCTTCCCACACCGATTTATCCTCCTCTGCTGCCATTAGCTGTGCAGAGAGATGGTGAATGTTAGGCTACGTTCACACTGCAGGTCTTGATGCTCAATTCCGATTTTTTGATCAAATCCGATTTTTTTGTCTGCTCGTTCACACTACAAATAAAATGCGACAGCAAACGCGGCCCACATGCGCAAAAGAAGACGTCACACACAACGCACTCTGTTTAGACCCAGAGCAAACAATATTGTTTGACTGATGGCCGTTAATATAAAGACTTCGGACTTTACGTTTCCCAATTTTTGCTTTAAGTTATTTACATAATAATGTAGATAACCTAATAATTATCCTTATTGCTGTTTTAGAGGAGCGGTGCTTCAAAGGATAGTTGCAGATTTCTGTCAGAATCTGCAGATTATACAGTACAAATAAAATGTTCACGTTTCTCCAACGTTGTCTTCCCAACAGTTTCACTGACATCTACACGGGATGGCCAGGAAGCGTTCGTGATGTCTTCTCCGGCGCTGATAATTGTCTTGTGTCAGTGATGTAAAAGACGGATTTAATGCGACTTGACCATTCACACAGCAGTCGCTTTCTAAAACATCGGATATATATCGGATTCAGGACCACATACGAAAGTGACCCAGATCGGATTTGAAAATATCGGATTTGTGCCGTTCACACTGTCATAGCATGATCGGATATGGGTCGCATAGGGTCAAAAAAAAAAAAAAAAAAAAAAAAATCGGATTTAATGCGCTTTCGCCTGCAGTGTGAACGTAGCCTTAGTTGGGGTTGGTAAAATAACTTAATAGATGAGCAGTGTTATTTTATTTGTTAAATACTGACTAAAAAGACACACGTCACAAATTCTGAATGTGTTTTTTTTTTCTCCACAAGTCAAACTTTGGGGTATGTAAGGTTTACTAACTCAGACTTCTGAGATGATAACTTAAAAATCTGGCCAAAAATAAATACATAAATAAATAAATAAATATTATTGCAGACATGGGTGAGCAATAAAAGAAACTCAACTTTTTCTATTTTGGTTTCTTTTTTTTTTTAAATAAAAATAGCATGGTACATATTATTTAAACTTAAGTTTTTATTACTACTGTATTATGTTATATGTTACATCAAGAGCTTCACCATACCTTTTCTTTTAACTGGTTTATTTCAGCTGTGGCAATGTTGTGTTTGAGCTGGAGCTGGGGGAAAAAGAAAATTGAATATTTTGTTACCTACATTATGTTCATTAAACACTTGAGTATTAACTTTAAATAACCAAATGTCGATAGTAATGCCTCTTTAAACTTGAAGGCCATCTGAGAGCTGTTCATGTTGGTCGGCATAAACAGGGACTCCGAATCAGGGAGTTCAAACACCTCTACATTTCGCCCAGGAGAGAAATTGGATCCCAGAATCCTTTCATCCATTCCATCGTCGTCTTCATACCGGTCCTCCTAAAATGTGATATCACACATGACATTTGATATTGCCAATAGCAACACACCCTCTGTGCACAGGACAAAGGTTAGCATGTGTCAACATTGATCCCAATGTCTGGAAGAAACACTGTAATTATTTTATCATATTCAAACACCTGTAGGTTGACTACACCTATCTGCAGTAACAAATGTAAATACTATGATGACAATTTTAGTTCATACCTTGGCTTTTCTTTCAAAGAAATTAATTTAAACAAAAGAAAAAGAATATCTCAAGGAAAGAAAATGTCACTTGCATTTATTTATTTTTGAGCCAAGCCTAATGACGTGATCAGTTAATGATCACAAACAAAGAGGTGAATTCACCATTCAAGCATGCTTAAACTGCCATTAACAGCTCCACATGGGAAATCACTGGAAGCGGATGTGACATTCTGGACAGCTGTACTGCTCAGTTTTAGAACTGTTACAGCGTGAGCAACTGCTATGAATTAAATGAATAATTAAATGAATACTGGAATTTTGTGCTCCTTTTTCTCAGAATCAACCCTTAAAACATGGAGCTTTAAAAAAAAAAGAAAAAAAGGGGGGGTGGGGTTGCTATGCTTGATAAGAGTACAGTGTTTAAAATTAAGTGAATGAATTTAATCCATCTTAGAATGAGTCAAAAAAAAAAAATTAAGAACAATGTGGATCACTTTAAAAAAGTGCCTGAAAACCTCCTGTTTGCACTGCATATCCTCTCGCTCTCTCTGCTGCAAAAGCTCAGGCCTGTGGCAGCTTGAACTTCAGAAAGCAAACATTTCACAACTCCAGCAGACAGACGGTAGTTAAATGAACACTTTCCAACACAGCCGAATGGTGACACATGGTTTACTCACAGCCAGCTGCTCATTTGCTGGTTGAGCTGAGTGGGATAGGTCAGGGCGTGGCAAAAGGAGATAGTGCTATTATCGTGGCATGTGAGCTTTATAATAATTACCAGTTTTCAAGCAGCAGACGCTTAATTTTCTTTGGACGGTCTGATGTACAACATGGTTTTACAATTTCTGTTCACAGTACTTTAATGATGTCATGTCATCACTATGGGAATTTTCACATCTCTATCTTTCATCCCACGTGACAACAATATAGCATAAGGATGACCAATGATTAATCCCTTAAAGATATGAGAGGGGTGAAGGAGCAGCTGACTCACCTCTTCTGTTGAATGTTCATACGGGTCATCCAGGTCTTCCTGCTGCTGCTGCTGGTTCTTCTCCTGTTCTAGTGTCTCACTTATGAGGCGGGCTACCTCGCTTTGTGTTCCTGGCTTCTCCCGACCAATCAGAAACCTGTTAATGTTAACCTTGTTAGTAAACTATTTATCATAATACTTTACATGCTGCTTTGAAATACCACACTGCAGAGCATCTGTTATGCCTACTAGGGGGAAATGCAAATTTTGGGTTGCATTTCAGGCCTCCCCGTGTCACGCAGGGGTGTTTGATTTTCCTATGATAAATCAGTAATATAATGCATACTTTGTGCAACCTTTCCTCAAAAGAGAAAACAAACACACCTCACCTCTGACCTCTTATGGGAAAAAACACAGACTCAACTACTAGCTTTATTTTAATATTTTAAGATAACAGCGATACATTCTTGTTACCAGTAAGGTATTTTAACTAAAGTTGTTTTTAATTAAAGTTTTGGAGTTTGAACTGACCTGACTGTGCCTTTGGTGTTCTTTAGCACTGTGGCAGCAAACAGTTGAGTGACTCCCACCAGACTGATACCATCCACCTCCACTATCTGGTCATTGACCTGAATGCTAAAGACAGAAAATGAGGTGATCACAAAATGGAGTATTTCAAAGTACTTCAAATGGGGAGTTATATTACACACCCCTTCTTTAGATGACAATAAAACACATCTAAATATCACAACAAACAGAAACCGAACGATTACTAAAGTGGAGAATTTCTTGAGTATATCCATTAGCTTCGTTGCAAAGTTATAAATAAACATGTTTTTTCAGGTGTGTCAGTAGCTGTGTGACATTACACTGTGGTGTAGTACACGGTGCATTTTATGCATTTTTTTTTTCTTCGAAGTCTAATCAGAAGAAGGTTGGAGCAGTGTGACTCACCGTCCATCTTTCTCAGCTGCTCCACTCTCAGTTATGGTTTTCACAAAAATCCCAAGCTTTTCCAGACCCTGGTCAGCTCCCACTCCCATTCCTATTATGCTGATACCAAGCCCATTGTCTCCTGGATAAAGAGAAAATAAGCACATTTTAAAGAATGGGTAGAAAGAACTGCATAACAGCAAACTTGAATTCCCACCTTTTAACTCTAGATAGCCTCCACATGTGAAAACATAAACGACTGGGTGAGCTCATCTGTAGCCTGTGCTATCGTCAACCTGTGAAACTGCTGGTGTTGAATACAATCTCTAGGAGTGTCGTTGACTTTTGGGGGGGTTTGGCAGCTTCATGCCATGTGTATACTTGGAAGATGAAGATGTAAAGCTTTGGCACGTAGAGTTAAATTTAATAATATTTTAATACATTAATGATTGGCAAGCTATCACCTCTCTTTATATTTTCAATGTCAGCACATCCTTGCAAAATTGTTTTTAGGTCTATGCACACCATACGCCATCATTTGATTAAAGAAACTGCTGACTGTCATAAATACTATTAATGCAAATCTATTCCAAAGTTACAATGGTCAACTGTTAAGATCTGTGAACATACGGTTGGCTTTGGAGAACAAACTTATCTTATTCTTTAATATGTGTTATTTATTCATTTAGTTATGGAAAACCCACCTTTCTCAATCTCCACGGGAAACACGTCCATCTTCTCCACCCTCTTCTCCAGCTCATACTCTGCAGATGCTGCAACTGGGTCAACATCATCGTTACGCCGATCGTATTCCTCATTAGAGAAGGTACTGAAAACCTGTGGCAAGAAAAATAGTCCATAGCATCAACAGAGTCGTTCTACGTCCTGACCTGGCAGATAAGCATCACACAAATTTATGAGTTAAATCCACAGGATCCTCACAGGCACAGGCTTTTTTTTGTTTCTTTTTAATAAATCTCGGCAAGCTTAACAAGGACACATTCTTGATATGGTTTGGGGAAGAAGGAATTTCACTCATGCACTGATCTTTGCTAGAGAAAATAAGTCATCAGTTCACTCACTACTTAACTGTAACAACGTGCTGGGCGACAGCTGAACCCATTGACTTGGACCAGTTTCACTAACATTTGCTCTTTCAAGTTCTGTTACACTTTCACCATTTTTGTCACCATTGGGTTTAACTTAGGATATATAGTAGCTTACATTTATAGTATTGATCTTCATGTCTTGAATCAAAGTAAAATGTCAGTGACACTAAAGCTCAAGAGACATTTTAAAACATGCTCTATGTAAGAAGTTGTGAACTTTTCAAGCAGGCTTCACAAAGTACTGGATGTGTCCCAAAGGCAGCATGTGTGTGCAATTATAAAGCACACACAAGCCGTATGTCAGAACAAGAGCAGCATGGAAAGCGGGGCGCAGCTGGGGGAACCAAGCAGTGGATGTAGCAATGATCAATATTCAAAGACGACAAGTGCGGCCATCAGCACAGGAAAAAGAGACACAGGAGAAAAACCCCCAAAAACATTAGCCTTGGTTAGCAGGCATTATCCAGGGCTCGGAAACAGCCCCATGGTTTAAAACACACAGCAAGACAACAAGTTCCATTTATCCATTTAGCAGAAATTATATTCATAATCCACTTTGAAAAACAACAAGGGTCAAGCCAAAGTGAGCAGCATAATACTGGGAAAAATGGACATTGATCGCCATCTGTGGTCACTCAGTTATTAAAATATGTAACCCAAAAATACTTTGATTAAAACAAGAGAATTTTTTTCCAGCAAAATGCCATAAAGTGAAGACAGCAAATTACATTTGGTATTACAGATATAACATTACTGTTTTTAAAAGAAGAAAAGAAAAAGAAGTAGATTACAGTTTAGCAGACTCCATCAGAAGCTAATGCCTGATTATGCATTGGTAAGATAACCCCCCTGCTTGGCATTCATTGTTAATCTTAATCTGGGTGGAGTTATAATGATGCCAGTGTCAGTGTTTAATAGTACATCCACGCAGGTATGTAAAGGTTTTAGAGAAAACCGCTCTAAGCCAGAAGGCATCTTTTTCAGGAAAGGCCTCGGATATTTCAGCAAGACAATACTAAACTACATACTGCAGCTATTACAACAGCTTTACAGTAGACAAGTACGTATGCTGAGCTGTACTGCCTGCACTGCTGTTCCCAGATATTTATAGACTGTTGCAAAAAGAAAAGAAAGAATTGGTGTTGTAGATTAAAAGCAATATTATTAATTTCTCAAAATATAAATGTAGGGTTCTAAAAAATGTAGGTTTTTTGTTTCATTAACAGAGCATTCTCATGAAACAATTTTTTTTTTTTTTTTTTTAAACAGAAAATTTCACATGAATCTTGTAACTATTAAGCAGATGTATTGTGCTCTAGTGTACATTCCTGGGAAACACTAAAACAAGAATCCTAGAACAAAAGATGACACAAACAAAAAACAGAAACTACAAAGCCTATAGGATTAGACTGATTGAGACATTTACCTTCAGATTAAATGATGTAATTAAATAAACATTTCCACTGAGGTCTAGATCCTGCAGCATGTCAAGACTTGAGGAATCAACCACAAACAATCTCATCCTTCCTCAGTCTTTCTTTCTCCTCACAATGTAGCCTTTGGATGAAGCCCAAATACACTGCTGATAGCAAGTTTCCCGAATAACTCACTAAGCTTTATGTTAAATCTGTCAGAGTGAATTACTGCAACCATTTCTGTTTTACAACATCCCACTGATTATCATCAAAGTGGACACATGGAATACATAACACTGCTTCCTTTAGCAGTCTTTTACAGAGGGGAATTCAGACACAGGTCAGTTATACCTTAATGTTCCTCACGGCTTCATTCAGACATAACCATGACAGTGCTGCAGAGTCATTTCCTGTTAAATCCTGTCTCAGTGACGGGGATAATTTATTTTTAGTATTTCAAGAAGTTACTACTGCTGTGCAATAGCACATGCAATTATCTTGCTTTGGAAAGCATGGGGTATATCCAAGATCCTAGAACCTGTTCTTTTATATGCTATATTACATATCTCCAGCAATTTATTTATTTAAGCAGTGCTATGCAAAAGACCCACATCTGAATAGCTTTTGCAGTGTGAGACCACTGTGAGGAGTCTAGATGGATTTATAGTCTAGGAAGAAACGCTATTACTAGTTACACTAGTATAGCATTTCAAACCCCTTTAAAAAAAAATAAAAAAAAAATACCGTATTTCCCGGACTACAAAGCGCACCTAAATATTAGCTGCACAAGCTAAAATCAGGAGAAAATCCTGTTTTGTACATACATTAGCCGCACCTGACCAAAAGCCGCAGGTGTTTCAATGTTGACTTATCATATGTAAGAGAATATGCACAAAGGGAATTGTCAGGAAAGAGATGGCTGTTTGGAGACATCACTTTTATTAATATTTTGAAAAACAAGTTATGGGTACATATTTGCACATGTAGTACATAACAGTAGCCTACAGCACACCAGAAAAATAGATTTGGACTACCTTTTAGGCTCAGGTGCAGTGACACAGCTTTAACAAGAAGAAAAGTCAGTCATTCACCACCATCTTTCTCTTCTTCCTGCGCACTAAAACCACCAAAGTCCTCTTCTCCAGTGTCGGATACAAACAGGCTCAGGATGGCTTCGTCATCCACTCTTCTTCTCTCCTTCGTTGTCACTTTCAAAACCAAAGAAATCCTCATTGTCAGTGTCAGAGTCGAACACCCTCAGAAGGGCCGTGGCGGTGTCCTCCTCTCCATCATGCAGCAGTCCAGCCCTTCAAAATCCGTTGGTGATCGTGGATGTTTTCACACTTTTCCACGCTGTCAGAATCCACCGGTGGAGTTGGGCATAACTTGCAAGTTTATCGCCGCTCATCATCCACGACTTCCGCTGAACGCGTACCGCTACTTTGAAGTTTGTTTTTCGCGCTACTTCGTACGGCACTACGTTGCCTGGCGGACGGACATGTGACTAACATACCACTCTTGAACCCCGATCCTTCCGCCAGGCAACGTAGTGCCGTACAACAGCGGAACACACAAAACAAATCGTCTTACGATATGACAAAAATCACGGACAATCCATAGAAAAGCCGCACCTGACTAAAAGCCGCAGGGTTCAAAGCTTGTGCAAAAAGTAGCGGCTTATAGCCCGACATTTACGGTACTGAAATAATGTTATTCCAGGTGTAGAATTAATATTCCTGTGCTCCCTTCCCACATGTCTTTTTTTTTTTTTTTTTTAAATCTACATCAAACTAAAGCAAGGTGTCTATACATAGTGTGAAGCTTACATATTTCTATTTAACAACAAGCCACTCAAACACATGAGGGTTACTAATACTGCAAGTCTGTGACTGTCTTTATAAATAGAAGTGGCAGCTATTAATTTATGCAGTTTACATGGATTTATCAGAACTCAGCAAAAGTCTTCACTAAGGATAAAATCTACTGTTTGGTTTATACTTTAAAGAGTTAGTAGTTGAGGGATGAAAATGTAGGTTAATGGAATGCAACAAGCACCACTGAATCCTGGTCTGTGGCATTAGCTGAGGAGCAGCTTGGCTTCTACCCCATACCTTTCCCTGATCTCTCACGTCTGACTTCCCTGTTGCCATGGACTCCTGGGCCTTTTTCAAACAATGTCCTGTTCTGTCCAGAAACCTAATCACTCAACCGCTGTCTTCTTTGCAAGAAAGAGAAAAATCTATCTTTATTAGCGTCTCCCTTTACAAAAACACCCTTAAACACAGCTCGCTGTTTCCAGATCAGACAGATAAATTCATTTTCATTTTATGTGCAGAACGTGCCCAGCACAGTAACCACTTGAAATGTAAACACGCAAATGTCGATCAGACAACTGACTCCAACAAGTATGAGAAACCAAAGAATGGAAGAACTAAAAAAATTCCTTTAAGTTTATACAGAACAAGGTATTTAGTGCGCATGGGAACCAGACAAATCCAAGAGCTCGTGTTTCATTTGCTCTGGTTCCCCTCCCGATCAAACAAATTTCCACACAGACTTGCTCGTGCTGGGCCAATCACAGCTGTTTGTGTAATATGGGTGGGTTTAAGATAATGATCAGCCTCTCCTCACACTGTAGTTTTCTTACATTTTGCCATCATTTAGTAGTGCATCACATGCAAGGTTATTATACACAACTAAAGGCTCAACTATCACGCTTTCTTATTTTAATAGAAAACTGGACTTGAAATCAAAATGACCATAAACTGAAAGAATACTTATTTACTACCTTTAGAAAATACAAAACTGTAATGCTGATCATGTGTTTTGTTACTTCTACCCTTAATTGACCCCTTTCTTTGATTTCTGGTTCTTTGGTTCTTTAGTAAATTAATAAAATAAGACGTACTTTAAGTATGCCATCTATACGTTTCCATGTCTTTCAATACACTAGCTGTCTGCAACATATGATATCTTAACAACTCCCACAACTGTAATGGTTGTCTGTTCTCTCCATGTGGGCTCACATGCACAGATGGATACATGCCCACACCCAAACTGAAATCCTTTCCATCTTTCCCTCCCCACAACAGAATACCAGTGTGGGAAATGAGTCAGCAGCTGTGAGGAAAAGTCAACCCAGAGAAATATTTTGCCAATGCAAAAAAAACAAAAAAAACAAGGGCTGACCACTGATTTGGAAAGCTCATAATGTAAGCAGACCTACAAAAAGACAACAAATCAAAACATGCTGTGGGAGCTAGATGGGGCAGGGGTGGTGGTCTGGCACAGATCAGAGAGTAAATGGGAAAAAAAAAGCAAAGGGGCCCAGTGCTGTGATCCTGGGTAAATGCACCAGCAAACAGAAAAATATGCATCTACTACTTCCTGCATGCATTCTCCTAAAATGAGTTTGTAGAGTTCACCATGACTGACTGTAAGTCAAGTTTGAGTTTGCCTTTTTTAGACTTCAAAGTGTAAAGAACTGCAGCAGGAAGAGGTGGAGTCTGAGAAGCGCACAGTGCCATAACAGAGTCAAATTTCCAAAAGGAGCGCAAACATAAACAGGTTGAACAGGTTTGTTTATAAATAGCACAAAAGCCACTTTTGTACAGCAAGAGCTTCTGAAAACTACAGTTATCTTTGAGTGAAATATACACAGCATCTGTTAAATGTGCTCGCTGGTAAAGGGATAATGAAACCGTTTAAGGCCATCACAATCAAGACTCATCCCATGCCAAGCTGTTTAATGAACAGCATTGAGCTGACGGCATTAGTATTCTGCCCTGTTTCGTCAGAGTCACTCACCAGTCCAGGTGGCTGAAGCAAAATCGAATCCCCTCCATTTGTTGGATTAGGGTGGGACCAAGTCAGACAAATTCCCGAACACAAGACCCATTTTAGTTAGGAAATGGAAAGCATAACGCTAAGGGGTGGATTGGCTGCAGAGGGTAGCATCCAAATGTCAACCCCCCCCCTTTTTTTTTTTTTAACTTTCTATGTAAAATACAACTAGAAGGACAAGCCTTCTGCCTTGCTTCAATTAAGTTTAGCTTGGCAAAAATGGGGGGGGGGGGGGGACACTCCTGGCTCTCCCGGTTTTTCACCTCATTTTAAAGTCATTAAACTGTGATCTTCATGACAGTTGAAATGTCTAAAGATCCCAAACAAAAGCTTTACTGCGGGCATATGGGACACCAACCAATAAAAGAAGGTGCGTGCTTGGGCGGCAACACATGTGTACAGTGTAATCACCAACAGTGCAAACAAAGAAAGATGTGCTATGAACTGTACAATCCTAAACCACACCCTGTGTGTTTGAGAAAGGACAATACAGTCACTTGACCAGCAACTGCTAGTAACACTTCCTGTGACTCTGTAAGTGCAGCAAAGCAGCAGGTGCAGATCCTTTTTTTGTGTGTTATGAACCACTTATGTATAATGTTCAAATTTCTTTGTGTGCAACACAACACACAAAACCGTGACAATTTGGACAGATGTAGAAAATATGTGGCCCGACAGTGATTTTGCAGACTTTGACCCCAAACAGCTAACACACCTACAGGAGAGATTGTTTATTTTAAAGAGTTCATTTGATCATGCTTGATGTTTTGCTCTATTACAGTGTTCAGGAAGAATGAGAAATCCAGGTTATACAAACATACTGTGCTACACGAAGATTTGTTTAATGGTTTATAGTAGAGCTGGGCGATATGAGATTTTTTCATATCACGATATGTTTTTTTCATTTCAGGCGATAACGATATCTATCACGATATAAGCCAAATAACTATATTTGTAAGATTTAAATGTGCCGTTGCTCACAAGTAAAATGTGAAATAATCAGCAGCTTGTTTTTATTTATTTATTATATTATTTATTTCCCATAATAAGTTCAACAGGGTAGATGTACTTAAGGAACATGAGACTTTTTCAGATAAATAAAGGCAAATATTGCAAACTACACAAAAGGCAGCCGCTAAAGCGTTTAAGTTTCAAAATAGAACAAACGAAACAGACTAAATTGTCAATTCCACTTAGAAACAAAATATTAATTCTAAAAATAAATCTTAGTTTGTGTTACAGAAGAACAGACAAAACTGACTAACTTTTGTCAATATCAAATAAACTGAGAACTAAAAGGAAATTCTCAATCTCTCCTTGTTGTATAGCTTAGCTTTTCAAACAGTTTTAACGGTTACTTTAGTCTGACAAAAGCCGAATGACGAATTAGCGTTTCCAGTCAGAGACTGAGGCTACGTCCACACGTACACGGGTATTTTTGAAAACGGAGATTTTCCGTTTCCGTTTTAAAAAATAATCCCGTCCACACATAAAGGCAGAAATGAAGGAAAACGCTGCTATGAACATGCCAAAGCAGCAGGTGGCGCTAGATTCCTAACCGTGCAGAAATGTTGGCCAATCAGAAGTCTAGAAGCCTCGGTGGGAAAAAGTAAACAAAGCTGGGGCATAGAAGCAGAACCGAGTCGTATGTGTGGAGGGACAGTAACTGTGTGTATATGTAAGCATTTAAACACTGCAGAGAGTAGAATTAACAGTATTGTAGAAATTCATTTCACCGAAACAATAACGTGGCGCACAGTGTGACGCATGCACCAGTTCATTGTATTTCCAGACTTGCTTTCGGCACAATTTACAGTGCACGCTACTCTGTTTTTTGTCAGACTTGAAATAGCCGAAATACCTTCACACTACGGAACTTCTATGGCTCTTCCGTTCGACAATCTCTCCGGCGTTGGAACCATTATCTGTTTTCTCTTCGGTCACGCTCGGTTGATTTTTCTAGTCGGCACACTCATTTCCTCCATTACCCGCTGGCTGCTTCCCAAACAAACACACATGCGGCTTGGCACTTGTGCTGTACGTTACAAGTCACGCGACGTGACGCTGCGGCTGTGATTGGTTCGGCTCTGCGCTACTTAATTTGGATTGGCTGATCTTTTTTTTTTTTTTTTAAGAGGACAAGAGCGGCGAGGTCTATCGCGATAGCTTAATTTCTCTATCGAGTAAAAGTTATATCGCGATACATATCGTTATCGTTCTATCGCCCAGCTCTAGTTTATAGGCATGTCCTTGTTCAGAATTTGTTTGGTGACGATTAAAAACAGACAGTCGGCTCTCTGAGTGACCATTTTGCTTTTAAATCCGAGTATGTACGATATGATATATAAGAGCATGTAGACTTCATCAGACAGTGTCACAGTAACAAAAACTAGACTTCAACAGTGCAGTGCCTTGGTAAATGACTCCAGTGTTTTGGCAGTTTTTCCTTGTGTAAATGGGCCACGTTAATGTCAACATTTCATTGTTATTCTGTTGTCTAACAACAGGAGCAGAAAAATATGCCCGTAAGAAGAGACTGATTGTGAATTCAGCTGTATCGAAATATGATATAAATGAGTGCAGAGAAGAGAGAAGAAAACAAAACAGATGTAAACTGAACAGAAAGCCAGCTGTGTTTAGCTGCAATGAAAAAGACAAAGCAAAATTAAGTCCAAGTAACACACGACTCTTCTCTATTGGTTATAAATTGGTCAAGTTTCCACAGTTCATGGCCAGCATTTTATTTTCCTGGAGATCTGATCTGTGTACAGTGATTAAAGCTAATCATTATGTTGACCACATTAGATGCACCAGGCAATGTTTGGTTTCTTTTACTGAAACTATCAGACTCAAGGGGGAAAAGCAAAAAACTCCTATTACCTCAGAACACCAGGTTACTGTTGTTCGAGTCAGAATTAAGATGTTTGTACATTAGTCATACCAACACATTAACTAGTTATGCATTCTGCAAGGTAAAATTACTGTTTTTGTTATCAGCAGAGACTGATGGTTTTAACCAAGACAACAGCTTCAGTTCCTTTTTATAAAGAGTGGTCTGACAACAGCTTCTACCTAAAAAAACAACTTTAAATACAGCCTACAGTTAAACTCCTAATGATCTTTAAGTCTGCTAAAATACATTTTGCTCCTGTCCATGCACAGTAGTGCATGTTAGCAGCATGCTTTGATACTCCGTTATCAGTAAATTCTAGCTCAATTCCAGCCTATTAGTTACCCATTTTCTAAGTAGAAAGAGGGGGAAACTGGCATGCAAACGTTCTTGTTACAAAGGGGCTGAAAGACTGCTGGGAATAAGAGACTTTACATATTCACAACTCGTACTTTCATTTAGAAAATTCTCAGCAGAAATGTATTTTAATGATATGGGACCTGTAATGCAGTAGTGCAACATTTTATCCTGCTGATTCAGCTAGAAGGCCTCACAGGCTAACAGCACAGCAACATTTCCTTGTCCTACTAAAGTGTAACTATCCTACCTGCTTTATTTTCAACACCTTTATTCATCTTATATAGAACATCATGAGTATCATATTCGTGAAATGCATTTGGTAGTCAATCATTTGGTATTTTACATGTTGCTGGACTGCCTTAGAAGAGCTCTTCATCCAGCGTGATTCGTTTTGACACTGGACATGTCTGTCTTTCCTCCATAAAGAGGAAAGACATGTCCAGTGTCTTTCCTTCATAAAGAGGACCTTTGTTTCACACAGCACACCTCCTCCGTCAATAATACTCAGGTTACTTAGAGAGTTAATACTGTTCTGAGGCAGAGTACAAAGAACTTCCTCTCTCCTAGTCAGCTACAACTCAAGTGCACTCAGTCCCAGTGCCAACTATGACTAATAGACAGTGGAGAATGATGCTGTGCTAGCAAAAGGCTTTAGTTTTCCAGGTAGGAATGTTCGCTGTGGGACAATCATGAGAGCACAACCAGCCCACGCTGTTGTGGTCCAAATCCGGGCAGATATCATCGTTTTAACAAACTCCTGCCCTATGATGCAGTGTGTGCATCAATCAGCCCTACTTTTCAAAAAGAATCACAGTCTAAGTAGAGCCACATAGAATATCCACCTGATCACATATTTGTCTGTTGCATAAGGTATCTGGTTTTCAGTTTCTATATTTGGGCGTTCATTATCTTTTGTTTTCAAATGGGAAACTATTTAACCACACAGCCCTGAAGCCTCAACATACTTTTCACTCCAGACAATGATCATCATGTCATGTCACGTCATTATCGACATCTTGGCGACATCAGTGAAAGATTCCACCACTTTTCTCAGTCTTTTAGCAACTCTTTCCCAAACTAAATAAATAAATCACCAACCTAAAAATCTATGGACAGTAATGCTGCCAATCTCAAGTCTTCTCTACCACGAGAATGCTGCTCAGTCTGAGCTAGCTAAACTGTACACACAAAGGTGTCACCCAAAAAAAGTCTTTACATAGCCTGAGGAAAAACGTAAGAAACTTGGTTTCTTCTGTCTTTTTCTCAGAGTGATACTTGTAAATGTAGCTAAAAATCACAGGCATCATCTTCAACTTATATCTTTAGTTACTTGTCAAGTAACGTCTCAAATATCTGAAGCAAAAACAAGCTCGTATTGTGGACAGCACTCATACTAACTAACATTAGTCCATACATGTAAATCAACAGGGAAATTCATTTTAACATCATTGATCAAAATCCATCCAACCTAACCACTTATTTACCTGAGGAGGGGCTGGAGCCTATGCCACTGACAAAGGGTGAGAAGTTGCGAGTCAACCAAGTAAGATTAATAACTAGGTGTACTTACTACACTGCCGACTTGCCCACATCATGGATGACAATATCCATAATGTGCATCCACATACTGTCCACACAGCAATCAGTGCTCTGGTTAGATGTGCCACATATTGATCAAAATTGTGGTTCTTTTTCAGAATTGACTATGTATGCACTAGGGCTGGGCGATATATCGAGTTTTTTAAAAATATCGATATATTTTCATACGAGATATAAGATGTGACAATATCGTTTATATCGATATAGTCTATGTTACGTTATAATTATACTTGTGGAGCCGCAGGTTTGCCTCTCTTTCGTCCACTTTTGTCTCTACGCAACGTTACTCGGCCTCGCCTCTCCTTCACTGAACACAACTCCGCCTCCCCCATAGCTTCACCTGCAGGCAATGACAAGATGAAAGCGGAAAATCTCCATTAGCGAGTTACCGTGCGTGGGGCTGGACGGCGTCAACGTGTTAGCGAGCTAACCGCGCTAACGAGCTAACCGCGCTAACGACATGCAGCCCGGAGGAGCTGCACGGCCTAAAATCCTTTCATTTTCTCAAAAATCGACAGTGCGCCTTATGTATGAATTCTGGTTGTGCTTACTGACCGCGAACCGATTTTATGTGGTACACAGCGCTCAGCAATCTGTCAAAAAAATGTTTTAATATGACTTTGCTAAGCTACGGAGCTGCACCGCTTGATGGATTGTCGGAGGATTACGGCTACCGAGGAGGAGCCTCGCGGAGTGATACGTACTGTGTGTGTATAAGGACCACAAACGGCACCTGTTCAGAGACGTGGTGCAGCTGTGAAATCTGTCTCTTTGTTATTATGCTCAGCGTCTATTAGTTTACATTTTGACTGCACAATTGTGAGCTTTTTGTTATGCACAAAAACAACATTGTTTTCTTTTATTTATGGACCACGATTATTTAATAAATGCTGATAATTTATTTTTGAGTAATTTCTTCATGTACATCTACGCTGTATGTAAATAAAAGTGCCCGTGTGACATCTGGGACACAGTGTGACTAAGAACTCTCTTTTTGTTCTTAACTTATAGCTTTAAAAAAAAAAATCGAGATATATATCTTATATCGCCATCCAGCTAAAAAATATCGAGATATGAATTTTGGGTCATATCGCCCAGCCCTAGTATGCACCACCTGATGCACCATCAGTGAAGCAAACATTTTGACCTAGCAAACTATGACACACTTGTTTTTTTGTTATGAACAAAGTAACTCATTCGTTAGTTGAGAAAACTGATTTATATATAATTCATTATATATAAATCAGTTTTCTGAAAACGAGATGTCCAAGGCTAAGAGGGATAGTGGATATACTGGCCAACGGATGTTGAATATGAAGCTGCCAGGCAGGAAGAAAAAAGGAAGACCACAAAGATTCATGGATGCAGTGAAAAAGGACATGCAGAGCATTGGTGTAATAGAGGAAGATGCTAGGGTGGGATTGACACAAATGAGCCACTGTGGTGACCCCTAAAGGGAGCAGCCGAAAGAAGAAGAAAACAGTATATTAAAAGGACTATAATTTTCATATTGTTCACATACTTAAGTGTCATGCCAGCAGTTTAGTATGTGAAAATTTGGAACAAGCCCTGCAGATGCCCACTGATACAAACTTACATATGAACTAATTTAACCTGATATCAAGGAGTTCTCTTTTACAGACAGTGAATTGCTACAGAGAAGACAGCTTAGTGTTTTGCTGTGACATGTGTCTATAAAGCTGTGTTTATTCCTGTCATAGCTAGATTTTGGGGGGCTAAGGCACACAGTTTGTGTCCCCTTCAGGCCAGGTCAGCTTCTGGTCCCCTCTCTCAGGACCCCCTACCAGGATGACTGGGATAGGGAGGAGGACCCCACACCCTCAGATAACAGCACATTTCAAGGCCTGGATAAACACTGGGCTGTTCAAATGCTGTGTGAAATCTGCTGGTGTGATTCGTTTCCCCTGTTTTAGCAAAAAGTTGATGAGATATGATGACAGTTAAGTATCAGTAGCAGGAAAAAAATAAATAAATCACTTCTGCTTCACACCCCCTAATAACTAGGTGGTGATGTTTGCGCTCGTGATCTGTGTCAATACCAAAAGAGATTACATCAGCTGAAAAACAAGAGTGCAAACGTCTACAATATATAAAACAAATGATAGTACAGGGTTGTCTTTGCTACATCTAAATTCAATGTGATGCATTATCCCCTAGTCTAGAAGTCTGTATATTCCCACTTATGTGCCTACTCTAGGAAGATGAAATTCACCACTGCTTATTTGGGGAATTATGTTTTTAAAACAGGGACTGAAAGAGAAACATCCCAGAGGAATTTGTGCAGAGGAATTTGCTACCCCCCCAACAAAACCCAAAACAAACAAATACAAAACAAAACAAAAAAGAAACAAACTAGCATTTAAATTTTTTAATTGGCCTTGTTAATTGACAATGCCTTTGCTCAAGTATAACTGATATTTGTGTTTATGCAGTGGTGGGTAATAACAGGAAAATTGAATAGTTTAATAAGGTGACACAGACTCTTTAATGTCCATGAATTAATGTTTAGAAGGTTCCTTTAGGTCAGGGGTGTCAAACTCAAATACACAGTGGGCCAAAATTCAAAACTGGAACAAAGTCGCGGGCTAACATTAATATTTATTGAGAAAAAAAAAAATCTTCCTCTAGATATAAGAATGAATCTTTTCTTATGGACTCAAACAAGTTTTGCTGAAAAACTGAATATGGAACAAGCAAAGCTTAATACTAAACAATATATATATTAGCTGTATAATACCAGTAGGCCTGCTCCAATAGTAATTTGGTATGGCTTCGCGGGCCAAATGACATTAGGCTGCGGGCCAAATTTGGCCCGCGGGCCAGAGTTTGACACCTATGCTTTAGGTGGTGACTAAGCCTGGAAAACCCCCATCTCTGGGTAAAATGAGATGAGTCATAAGAAAGAAGTCAAAAATATGTTAATTACAATTGTCCTCTCAATGTTCACCAACACCAACAAAACTAGAGACTCAGGTGGACTATAATGTAAATAAAAAATAACAAGTGTTACTGTTAGCCAGGGTCAACCAAAAAGAACTGTTGGACAAACTGGATAAATACGCACATCCATGTTGGACAGACATGAAAAATTCCTTATGACAGAAACAAATAATTCATGATCAAAAGGATAACCTGTCTAAATGAGTTAAAAAAAAAAAAAAATTTGTACAGTGCAGTTTCTATGAGTCTACCTCCTTGCAGTCTTGTTCAGCAACACCTACTCTTGGACGCTTTTAAGCAAAGTCAACATTATTATAAAAAATATGACCAAACAAAACCACTACCCCCCTTATCCCCAAACAGCTCCCCTATTAGTCATGGGGATTAGGGAGACAAGGTTGTCAAACTACCTGTTTTCCTTGACCCTATGATTAAATGAAGCATCGTTTAGATTTTCTCAGCTGTGGCAAAACTCATCTGATGATACAGTGCAGCAGCTGTGACGTCAACAAGTCCAACAAAAGCATTCATTCTGAGCATACACTCATTTGTCTTGTGTCTTCTGGGAAACACCCCCAGTCAGACACCACTGCTGAGTCAGTGCGACGGTGGTTTATAATGAAGGTGCTGTGCAATTTGTTTTAGGTTTTTTTGTTTTTGTCTCAGATGAGCAAGAATGCTTCAGATGCAAACAACACAAAATACTTACCAGAATGGGATCCGTAGAGAACTTGATTTTCCTTTTTAAGGGAGGCTCTTCCTCATCTGACAAACCAAGGACCTCATAACAGTCATCGTATTCCCCATACATCTGATCCTCCTCATCTTCCTCCTCCTCTTCCCTGAGGACCTGGTCCACTTCCCTGTCATCCACAAACGCTGCATTTTCTATACCATACACTACTGGAGAAGCTCTATCCTGTATGCCCTGGCCCACCTGCTCCTCCAGCTCACCCTCTTCTTCTGCTGCTGCTTCATCATCTACGTCACGTGTGTCTTCACTATCCCGACTCACAACTACATTGTCTTCCATTCTCTCTTTCAGCCCAAATTCCCCATTATCCTCTAAGAGTGTACCTTCGCCTACATCCTCTGCAGTCCATTGTGCCTCTTTTGTGTCATCTCTTAATAAGACCTGGTGGGCAGGGGTACAGTTCAGTTTTTCTGGAGCATGGGTTCTTTTCAGGTCTAACTGCTGATCTTTGGGTTGCTGAACCTTCTGAGCCTGAAACACATCGTCATTATTCTCATCTTCATTCTCCTCACTTTCCGAGGACTCATGCTGAACCACTACCAGTTCAGCACGTACCATGCCCACCCCTTTGGATTCTGGAGAGGAGTTTTGACTGGGAATCTTGTCCCCAACAGGACTGCGTGCTACACGGTCATTACTCTTGGCTTTTTCAGGGTATTTGCCCCCGTTGTCATTCTGTAAGCCACCAGCTGATGGAAGAGGCTGTTTCACATCCCTTGGGGGTGGACTTTGTGGTTTGCCCCTCTCTGAGTCAACAGATGTCCTACTAAATCCATCACCAGATGATGTCAAGCACTTGTGACCATGGCTAACTGGGCTTGTTTGCTCTGGTGAGAGAGGTTTGTGGGTGGCATCGGTTGTAAAAGAAACTGATTTGGATGCTGAACTGGTAGCTGGAAATGTTGGTTTTGGCCCAATATTTGTCCCTAAAGGTGCTGGTTTGTTGTCTCTCTTTTTGTTAGTGGCATCAGAGAAAGAGTCTACGGCGTCTTTAACAGGAGATGTAGGTTTATGTAAGGTGTCCCCTGTTGGAGAGGTAGGCACTATGTGTGCAGTGGTACTGTGTTGTTTAGCAGATGTTGTGCTACTGTCTTCTGAGTCATTCTCAACTATATAATTCTCCAACCTCTTTGACAAGGGCCCCGCATTTAGTGACACCCGAGGCAGTTTCTCAATATCAGCCTTCTCATCTGGCCGATTTTTAACTGCAGGTGAAGGAGTTTGCTCTGATTTGTTAGTGGTCTCTGATCCTGATACTCTCCTTGTGCTTTTCCCTTCATCAGAGGCACTTCCAAGTGACAAACGATTTACTACTCTGTTTGGAGATTGTTTTTCCACGGCAGGCTGCTCTTTAATGCCCCTTTCAAAGAGTTTTCTGGTCACAGAAAACTTCTCTGCCAAGGCCACTTTGTCAATCTCAGCATCTTCTCCCTTGGGCGTTTTATCCAAAATGTGCGATTCTGGGCTTGCTGCACTGTTCAAGTTAAGTCTGTGAGTGCTGACCGGAAACTGCACCTTTGGTGGAGACACCTGGGTTACATCAGACTTTAAATTCACTTTCCCATCTTGGCTCTCCTGTTGCTGACCATCCATCTGTAGGAATATATTCTTTATCTTGTTCACTCTGGTCCCAAAAGGCCTCCCCCTTGAGTCCTCCCGGTTGTCACTGGATCCATTTGCAAAGGTATTAGACGCATTTTCGGACTTTGTCCCATCAAAGGAGCACTTAATGGCGTGGAAGTCAGACTTGTATGCATTTCTGTGAGGGGACGCGCTCCTCAGGCTCCTCTCGCCTGCTTTGCTCTCCGCTTTGATCATTCTGTTTGTTTACGCTGCACACAACTCTTAAAATCCAGCTCTGGAGAGAGTTACAGTGTTTGACGGTGAGCAATTGTCCCTCGACAACTTTACACAACTGATGTCATGGGTCCGGCGGAGAATTTCTGGAGCACGGTTGTATCAACTAAGCACAAGCAGTAAAGTCTCCTACAGAGAGAAAAGCAGAGCAAAGTCTATCAGTGCATGGACGAAACAATGCGGTCTCACCACAGCCAACGACAACGTTAGCTATTTTAGAAACTGCACGCAAACAGGTCGTTCAACTTTCAAATCAAAATAGCCTGAAATGTAGCTTCAGGTAAGCCTGCAACTTATGTTGCACTTCATTTGGCTAGCAACTTGGAAAGGTTAGCGTGAACAGCCGATTGTGTGTATTAGCGCTAAGGTACAGCAACATTATGAGGCTCTAAAGCCACTTTAATGAACTACGAACTTCTTTTTGAACAAATTAAACCGGTTAAACATTACTCAAAACGTCGGCACCGCCAAACATTGATTTAAAAAAAAGCGCGACCAACTTCAGCTTAGTCGGCCAACAGTTCAATAGGAGCGAACGTTGGTATCTCGCTCTCGACAACTCATTGTGGCAATTCCAGCACGAGTTGTTGACAATATTTCAACATAAAACACCACACCAAGGTGAACAACTTTCTCAGCCTCTCACCTCTTTGTTGTTCCATCGTGCTAGCCCTCTAAAACTCGTCAAGCGTTTCAGTTTTACACTAGCAAAGTTGTCCCTTCTCCTTGCTCACCGCCATCATTCCCCCGCTCCAGCGGCTTTTTCCCCCTGCCTCCTCTTTGCACTTCCAGACCTGCCGCGGAGCTGCGCGCGCACACGAGTCTTCTGTCTGTCTGCACGGGCGCGCCGCTGAGACAGACGGAGTGATCGGGAGCGCGCGCACATTCCAGGACTGTAACCCACCGCTTTCCTCGCTCCACCCTCCACTCTATTTCTCCACAGACACGAGGAGGAGTGGAGGGAAAGGCGTGGGAAGCTCACCCTAAAAGTCAGAGAGCTCACCTAAACCTTCGGGCGGATAAAATGGAAACCTTTAACAGTACTCGTTGCAGAACATGTAGAGCATGTCAACAATACTATTATTTTTCTTTAGATAGGCCCCAATGAAAAAGGCATTTCCTTACAACCTTTCCAGTAGAATGGCATCTCTGACTTTTTGCTGTTATAATATGTCACACATTAAGTTCAGTTTGGCCAACATACCACAGCAGGAGCACTCCTCAAGCTGTAACAAAGTTATGATACCGTTAGGTGTATCTGGGCTTCGGATTAAAGATTAATATAAAAGCAATAAAATAAGTTGGTAGTGTGGACCAAACAGATCTGAGATTAAACAGGCGAAGGCTGTGTAATAAAAAATGTCAATGATCATAGTGTCACGTACGGTATTGCACAAAGGTTTTGAGCCACCATTCATTTTTCTATATTTCACTTCCAAGGAGTCAGGCTTTCTTGTAATTTTTAAGAAGAATATTTCTCCAGGCTTTATATAGACATAGTTGCTTTTTCACTCATTTCCAGCCCAGCCTTTGTATCTGACCATTTTCAGAGGAATGTTTGTGCTTACACTAAACACTGACCTATGAATCATTCAAGCATAAAAAGCGCACTTAACGCAAGAGATGGAGTGTTGTGTCTACGCAAAACTGTCACACACAAAAACACATAATATTGTGCCCCGATATTTTCCTATTTCTGTTCCTATTTCTTTAACTGAATGTCAAATGTCAAACATAAGAAACTGACAGGCATACAATAATATTTCTGAGTCAACAAGCTGATTCCCAAAAAACTTGTGTACTGTGTCCTTAAGAAATCTAAGGAAACTGGACAGAAGAAATGGCAGACATAAGAAAACAGCTGAACTATATCTGAAAGTCATGTCCTTAAGAATTGAGAAAAAAAAATCCAACAAAGACCTGACACAGAATGTCAGGTCAGTCATGAATTGGCCCTGGAGCTCAACATTGCAGAAGTAGTGTGGGATCATCTTGAAAGAGAATAGCACAAAAGGCAACGATCATCCAGCTTTGACAGCTTTGAATGTCTTTCAAAAAGCCTGGCCTGTTCCTGAGGACTGCTTATGAAAAGACAAGAAGTCTTATCTAAAAGAGCTCGGGCTGTGTTGATGAATAAGGGTGGTCGTACCAAATATTGAGTTTCAAATGCATTAGAATTGTACAACCTCTGCATTTGCTTTTAATTACAACGCTGACTTGTATGTTTGCATTATTGTTTAAATAAATCAATGAATTTGCTTCCAACTTTAATAACAAAATATAAAGAAATGAGGGGTGGATCAAGACCTTTTGCACAGTGCTGTAATTGAAAATCGTCTCTGCTTTTATAGCTTGGACATCTTTGACCTTCCTCAAAGGCCCAAGACCCAGGGGAGTCAGTAGTTTCTGGTATCAGATTAATAGGTCTTTTGACACCACACAGGTGGAGCAATAAAATGAAATTGTAGTTTACTGATTTCATGCTGAGCTTTTCACATAAGGACGGTCAGTGTTACACTGGGATATTTGAGTAGAACAGAGTGGTTGTTAATATTAGCTGCACTGACATTTTTTTCCTTCAATCACAATTCAAAATGTGTGAAAAGGGCCCATTGTTCAGAGCAGATAATACGGTCATGTAACGCAAAGAAGTCTTATTCTGTGAGCGAGAAATGCATTTCTATGCTTGCCTTTCTTATCATTCTCTTATCACATCTTTTGACCACTCAGATTTATCTCAGGAATGATGCTGGGGTTGTTAAAAGCCTTCAATTCTAAAGCCACTGGAGCAGAGCTCATTTCATGATAAGGTCCAAAGTATACATCCTGTATGTCCTCCAGGCAGATGGTTAGAAATTTACAGAAATGTATAGCTTCTGGGGGGAAGTGCAACCAGGAATATGGCAAAGCATTGTAACACATAATCATACAAACACACGCTAAAGAGCCATTTTGGGTTAAAATATGAAACAGGAAGTGCAGCGCTAAACGCTAAGAGACAAATTAAACAATTCCAACAAGACCAAACTGAAATGCATACGGTTAGGTCCAGAAGATTTTTTTGCAATCTTACCTTTTCCGTCTTTATGACCAGTTGACACTTGTTGATTCGAAGCACTGAACTTGAGTTCTGTAGATGTTCACTTTAACTCTCAAAA
Organism: Aulonocara stuartgranti; assembly: GCF_965226115.1. NCBI lineage: Eukaryota > Metazoa > Chordata > Actinopteri > Cichliformes > Cichlidae > Aulonocara > Aulonocara stuartgranti. Next base: position 16,777,433 of record NC_138952.1, read on the forward strand.
CAAGGTTACAAAAAGATGCTGATGCTAATGAAGAAGAGCATCATTCGACTGGAAAAACAATATAAATCTATCAGACCGAGGGCAAAACATTTAGGACTGACTAAATAAAAAATCTTGTACATATTAAAAAAGAAATAGAGAGAATGCTTTGACCTGTTCAGCAGCACAACTTTTGCAACCTGTTCTTTAATCTGTGCCTTTTCTATTACGTGCCTTTCTCTTGTTTTGTATATATTTCTCCTGTTTGTTATTTTTTCTTGCTGTCTTACTATTTATATTTTATTCCTACAGATTTGGTGTGAAGCATGGACAATAAAGGGCCATTCTATTCTATTCTATTCTATTCTATTCTATTCTATTCTATTCTAGCCCTGGTGGACCACAAAAGATAATTAAAGTGCATGATGGTAGAATTATTTCTATGGTTAAGAAAAACTTCAAAAACACCTTCATAATATCAAACAAAGTCATAAACACTCTCCAGGGGGTGGGCGTATCATTGTCATCAACAGACGCCTGAATACAGAGAGTTTTCAGAAGGTTTTCAAATAGGTGCAAACCACTGATTATGTTCAAGAACAGAAAGGCCAGATTAGACTTGGCAGAAAACTCTGAAAAGAGCACGCACAAAATAATTCTTTAAACAGAGGAAAACCAAGATTAATTTGAACCAGAATGGTGGGGGCGAGAGAACATGGTGGAAGCAATGTTGTGACATGGGCATATTTGGCTGCCAGTGGAACTAGTCACTAGTTTTTATTGATGATGTGACTGCTGCTAGAAGTAGCAGGAAGAATTCTGAAGTGTACATGGTTTTAAGCACCGGTCAGATTCAGGCAAATGCTGGAAAACTGACCAGGCAGCTCTTCACAATGTAAATGGATAATGGCTGAATGCATAATGGGAAAACAACCCAAGAGAAATGTGATATTCAACTCAACAGAGCTTTTCAGTCCCTGAAGACAACTCTGAAGAGAGGACTCACAAACAAGCAGCAACTGAAGGTTGTTTGTATAGCTGTGGGCGTGACAGAGCATCTCAAGGGAGGAAGTGCAGCATTTAATGATCTCAATGGTTTGTAGACTTCAGACATTCATTGGCTGCAAAGGATTTTCACCCAAGTATTAAAAACAGTCCTCATATTTCAAATCACTGTATTTTGTTCAATTACTTTTGAGTTAACTTTTGTTACACTCTTTGAATTAAAGGTGAAAGTCTACAAGTTCATATTTTAATTGTTTGATTTAAAATCCACTGCGGTGGTACGCAGAGACAAAACAAACAAACAAACAAACAAAAAAAAAACTGCAGAAACTGCATAAATATATTGACTACAAGTGCAAGGCAGTTTGGCTCAGCTGTAGTGTGTAGTGTAATACTTTGCTTGTGTTAATTAAAAATATAACATGGACTAACGGTGTCATGAATTCAGCAATGTCATGTGTCTCAGCAGTGATCGTGACTTGGTATTTCTCCATACAACACAAAGTCTGTCAGAAGTATCTACTGAGAATATATATGACCTCAATAAAAAATGGGTCACCAGCAGAGATCTTATATCCTTTATGTGCTCGCTCTAGCTTTAATTAGTATTTTGGGTCAGTTTTTAGTACCTAATTTCATATTCATTATGCTTAAATTATCTGTCAAAGTGAGTGTACAGGGCAGTCAGTTTCTCATCGTAGCAGGATAAAACTCCCAAAACACAAAGCCTGCAGATTTTACTTGATATTCACTTTACAAATCAGGTCCCCTCCCAGGAGAGCCATAGTTGTGCGAGTTAACTCTCCACTACACAGTCCATGTACAGTGGTTTGATTCAGAAAAAAAGAGACATTCTCTCTTTTGAGCTCAGCTACAAAGATGCTGAATGAGAGCGCAGTCAGATTTCCTCAGTGGCTAAGAACCTACATTGCAAAAATATCATCCAGTCAAGCTGACCTAGGAAACAGAAGCCAGATCAAGTGCGAGAAGACATCAACGGAATATTTGAATATTTTGTTACAAACTGGCGAATCAGAGTCCACCTTTGAATTAATAATGGTATATAGATTTTAGCTTAGCAGATATTTGTTTGGATGTTTTAAACATGTGTAGTGTTACATTTGAAGAAATATTTATATGTGTTGAAGACAGTCTGTAGTAAGTGTATATGCAACTACAAGGAGCATTATATAACAAAATGCAAATAGATTAGTAATTATTGATAAAGAGAAACCAGACAGTAGCAAGAGCTTTGAGCAGATGGTGTTATTTATTCAGCTGCCTAAGGAATAATCCCATCTACATTTTTAATTGTATAGGTTATGAAATATTAAATGAACAACTCTGATTTTTTTCCTATCACAGATCACTACTTTAGGATCCCGATTACTAAATTCTCCTCAGAGTATATTTATAAATAAAATAAGAAAGCATTTTGGGCTGTTTTAGCCCATCATTGTAAATTTGCGCCTTAAAACATTGATGGAGACGTCTCTGGAAAAGATCCAGTCCTCAGGCATTTCCTCTGGAGTTATCTGCCCTAGCATTCCATCTGAGACGTGGTTATCTGATATATAAAGTTTTATGTAGCTCCTTAAAGCCGCTCCCATGTAGTTTATGCAAGCTTCTTGCTTGTTTACGCCGTACTGCACGGCTTTCAAAGGTGTTCTGTGCTCATTTGTTTTATGTAAATCCAGTGACATTTAACTGCCATGGGAATGCTGAAACTCGTGCTGGAACAGTGTAAATTATGGAGCACATTGCTTTAAACACAACTTCTTTTGAATGTGGCATTGTAATTCAGTAATTTAGGTCTACAAACACATATATCATGGCTCAGAATTATTATCTGACAAGAAGAAATTTAACACGTTTAATCCTGAAGATACTTTTTTGTGAAGCACGGATTTCAAAAGAGTTATATACCAGCAGTAGCAAATATTTCTCCAAATGCTCATCAGCATTTTGAAATTATGCTGTGTGTGCACATAAGGGTTGCATGTGTCCATGTGTTTACCATTTTCAGCTTGCAGGAGCATCTCCTAGCAACTGTGGGCCTGAAAAGCCACATACACAGTCAGTGGGCTCAGGATACGATGGCACATTGCAGCCAGTGGTCCCTATAGCAACATTTCAAACACCATCGAATGCACGGGGAAAACCAAATGGAAAAAGGAGCAGGTGAGCTGCTGAGAGTGGAACCTTTGAGACAGTGTCTCAGACTCTTGCAGGCACAAGAAATACTCCACACCTGGTGTCTTGTCTTTTTTTCTGCAGAACTACTCTTTTCTGTTTTCTTTTACAACAAATATTTGTTTGCAGCAGAAAGAAATGAAAACCCTTTCAGTCGTTACCTTCGTAAATCTTTTTGTTATGTCTTGAACTGATAGCTTGCAGAGTTGCAGTGCATGGCAAATTACTGCAGCGCATGTTGACGTCTTCGCACATTGTTATGTGTTGGTCCATTGCTGCTGTGAGTTAGTGGTATGCAGCATTACAGGAATGTGTGTTTTGTGTTATGCATGCCCTGGCCTGAACTCAGCCTCACACCTCAGCTATTTATTTTAACAAGAAAGGGCAAGACATGTAAGTTCAGCTCACTGGGAAGAAAAACATGTGGGCTGACAACGCAATCTTAATTTAAGGTCCACTGAAAGATCAGAAACAGACAGAGAAACACCTAAAAGTTTCCTTCAGGTGCAGGGCACAGCTCTCTTTGGTTAGACGCCTACATTTTTAAAATCAAAACAAGACTGAGTGCACTTCCCTTTTCTCTGCTCCAGGAATCGAATAGGTTTGTGCCCGGATTCATCTGTTCTTAGGTGTTTTCTTAGAACAAATGCTGACATCTTGCTGTCGGTAAAGGAACTGGATTTTAAATATTGGCTTGGTGAAATTCTCCTGAAGGAGAACCACTTTGGAACCGGTGTTGGGTGCAGATCTGATGTTTCGAAACATTTCCTTTATCTTTAAGATCTTCCATTTTTATCACTGTCTTATTATTTATGTAATGCTATCCCCACAAAGAAGGTTATGCAGTGTTTGCAAGCGTGTCATTACTCTGTCTGTAAAAAAAAAAGAGTTTTGAATGAATTCTGATAAAAAAAAAAAATCTTGTAGAGTTGGGTCATATTAACACTTTGTTGAAAATTGAAATTTGTCTTTCACCCACCAAGGTCACCAAGGTCAACTTAATGATTTGTTGGTCAAAAATTAACATTTGACCTCTGACCTCTCCTTCAACATCAACAGATGATCTGAAGGTCAAAGTGATAATAATGCTACATAGAGTTATTTGAAATGACAATAGTTGTCAGACTGACAAGAACATGCTGGCATGGGATACATTTGGAGAAAAGCTGATTCATTTTATTATGGCTTTTTTGAGTATATTACAATAAGACGTTATAACCATTTAAGTATGTAATAATATGAATAAATGTACAATATTTCTTAATAATAATAATTATTATTAATTGAAAAAAATTAACTTGTGATAACAAAAAAATCACTTGATATTTATTAAACATAATTTTAATAAATGAACTTTACTAAACGGGAAGATGAATGCTCGGTATTTACTGTATCTACTCAAGTAAAAAAAATAAATAAATAAAAAAGTAATTGTACTCAAAATTATATCAGTTATATTAAATCTTCCAGTAGTCACAGATTTCAAAAGGCCAAGTAAATCTTTGCACTTATTTTTACTGCACTACAAACATCTTAACGTAAAACAAAATGAATATATAGAAAGTACAAGATTATTCCTGCTCTGGTCGAGGGTTTTACTCTTGGACTGCTTCTTGTTTGGTTTTTCTCTCAAACTATCCAAACCTCACCCTGAAAGGCATTAACTAAATATTTAGTTAAATGATGGAAACAGGACTATACTTAGAAGCCCTACTTTTATTATGATTTAGTCAACTTGTGGATGAAACTTTCTTTACTTGAGATTAGAGACAAAAATCTTTTTTTAGGAAGAGTTTTCTTTTATGCCTTTTAGTGCTGATGACTTGTGTTCAGTAAAAATTAAGTAAATAAATAAATAAATAAATAAATAAACCAATAACATAAGCCTGTAACTTAGGTACCAAGGTATCTGAGCATCAGATGATGGAAAAGAAAATAATTACAGAGGCTTGGTATTTCTTTCTATGAGGTACTTTGTTGCCAGGGTAACTGAAGTAAAGCAATGGGCTTTTTATTATGTGGCTTGTCATAACAAAGCCCAATTTTCTCATGGCTATTATGAAAATGTTCCCACTTTGATATGTTGGAAATGTCATCCACTATACAGGGATGAGAGGCGTGCTGCAGTCAGTTAAAACAGCCATGTGTACTCAGATAGTTTGCTTCAGTGTTTTGGACTTGACTGTATGCAGTCTGTAATTGATCAGATCCACAATCTATAAGAAAAAAAAGATTTTGTTGCCATTTTGCATCTTTACACTGTCACAGTGATTTTAAATCAGACAATCAAAATGTGATTTAAGTGCAGAATTTCAGCTTAAATTAAAGGGATTTAACTTAAACTGTTTAGGTGGTAGCTATTTCTAAGCACAGACCTCCATTGACAGACCCTCAAAATTAAACAAATATTAAATAAATAAGGGATTGTTTTAAATACATGTCCTAACATTTCCAGTCAATGACTGCGTGAAGTCCAGAATCTATGGATTTCACTAAATGTTGTTTCCTCCCTTGAGATGCTCCATTAGGTCTTTTGTAAAGCAACCTTTGGATGCTGCTTGTTTGTGGGTGTCTCTCCATTCAGTTTTGTGTTAAATGTCTGAACAGCATGCTCCACTGGGTTAGATCGGGTGACTGGCTTGGCCGTCGAAGACTATCCTATTTCTTTGCCCTGAGAAATCTTGGGTTGCCTTTGCGACTTTGGCTCTTTGTCCATTTGCACTGTGAAGAGCTGTCTGGTTAGTTTTTCAGCATTTGCCTGAATCTGAGTGGAGCTTATATCCCTGTACACTTCAGAGTTCATCCTGCCACTTCTATCAGCTGTAACATCACACGTTATTCTGTGGTCTTCCGGGTCTTTTGTTGTTGTTTAGTCAACCTGTTATTCCATTCTGTTTATAAAAAAAATTAAAGTGGTTTGCTGTTGGTTTATTTTTGCATCACTTTGGACCTCATATTGAAAATGCCAGTGGAAAACTGAACAACAGGTCTCACCTAGCCATGGAGCTGCTTTTCAGTCAATTTTCCAACTAATTTTGATCTTCTGAAAATGGGGAAACTCAGAAAATAAGGTCTGTAAAAACCAATAAATCAAAGCTGAAAGTCTGCACTTCAATCACATCTCGATTGTTTGATTTTAAACCATCTGTGGCGGTTCACAGAAGCAAAACTACAAAAGCTTTATCACTGTCTAAATACTTATGAACATTAATGTGATTACGACCAATCACAGGTCACCTGTATGCCCTCCACCTCACCTTTGCAACAGTATCCTTCAGTAGAGAAGTGCCACTTTGTGCTGACTCACCTCATTCAAGCAACAAAAGCTGCTTCTATTTACAGCTCTCGGTGTAAGTTCAACAGCTCTAAAAATGAAATGACTGGAAAATTCCAAGCAACAGTTTGATCTTAACACGAACACTGGGACATACTGATCTATGAGACTGCGTTCATTTTACCTGCATGTGCCTAATAGCAGAAACTGACCTCCATTGCTGAAAAAAATAATGAGTGACCGAGCTCTGTTTCCCCCCAGCCACATCTCTGCTGAAAACTGTTGCCGTCCTCAGTTTGAGATTTTCTTTCTTAACAACATAGCTTTTCACTACAGCTGCATAAAACCCGTCAGTGTGGGCTGTTTTTCGTCCACGCTGCTCCCGCCCAGGTAAGGAGGGACAGCGAGGACTGTCAGCAGTGAGTGAGTGAAGGCAGATGAAGCTGCTGTCGTTGGTCCAGCCCTCTCCTCCGCATTAGCAGCAGCAGCAGCAACAGCAGGATCGCAAGATGGTAGCAGCGCACACTTCTTCACATTCCTCGGAATCTGCCGAGTGGATGATTTGTCTGGATAAGAGGTAATCACTTTATACCATTTCACCCGACCCATCTCAGGCTAGTGTAAGAGCGATGAATTAACGAGGAAATATCGCGATTTGGATTTTTATCCTGTAAGGAACTTGGGCGTTGTGTTTCAGTGGCTGCATTTAAACATTCAAATAAACGGAATTAGGACGTCGTGAGTCCGATCACAGCTTGAGTTAGTGCATCCTTGGACGCGCCAAGGTTACCTTTCCTACAGCCTCTGACCTCACTGTTGACTAAAGGAGTCACGCACAGTGATCCACTTAGCTGTAGAGTTGGGGAAAGCAAAGGCATCAGCTTCAGACTGGGATTTATTAATTATGTCAAATTACTTGCCAATTACTTGGCTCTTTGATGCATTCTACTTACTTCAATTGCTCACTATCTGGGATTATTGTAATAATCAGCAGCAAACTGCTTTCTGTGACTACTGGAAGATCAAAGATCAAATACTGATATCATTATAATAAGACATTAAAAGATATTTAATATGTGTCATGGTTATAATGTATAGTACTTTTTTATTTGAGAGAAATTTGTTCTGCAACTTTTGCCGTGAGCAGTAATGAAATTGCTGAATGCAGGCGGACATAGAGGATTATTGCAAGGGTGGCCAAGCTATGACCATTAACTATATTGGAGTCCTTCAGCTAGCAAAAATCTTTTTTCTGCTTGGCATAATGCTGCAGGAAAATCAGTCAACTTTTCAATCTTGTGCTCTTTTGACTTGATTGTGCCAACATGGCAGCCATGTACAAGTATTACTGAGGACTCATATAAAGTACTGCTTCTTTCTGCTGCTCCCTTATTCACAAACAGTCACCACAGCAGGTAACTCTGCGTGTTTAACCTCATAGATTTTTTTTTAACGATTGCCCCTCCTTGACTCTTTCTATCTTCTGCTGGATCAAACAGGGATCTTTCACTTATTAGGTGAATGTGTTAACCTCTACACTATGAAGTCAGAAAAACTGCAGGCAGGCTGGCTTCACCATTTGTTGTGTTGATGGTTTTGTCACAGAGATGTGGCCCTTTAGTCTGTTTTGGCCACGGCCACATCTATCTATCTATCTATCTATCTATCTATCTATCTATCTATCTATCTATCTATCTATCTATCTATCTATCTATCTATCTATCTATCTATCTATCTATCTATCTATCTATCTATCTATCTATCTATCTATCTATCTATCTATCTATCTATCTATCTATCTATTTTAATTCTTACTGCATGTTTTTTTTTTTTACATTATTTTTTACATTTACATGCTTAGACAGTTTGGCCAATATGCAAGTATATACTGGATGCAGCTCAGGTGTTAGTGGGTTGCTTACTATTGATCTACAGGATGATGACAATAAGGGGTGCAGCATATATCAAAAGGTCCAAAGTACAACAGCTACACACAGCAAAGTGACACAGGGTGCCAGACGTGTTTACACAGTAATATCCTCTGCTTGCTTGTAGAAGCCACCTGTGTCCCTCAAGTCAAATGGTTCTTGGGTGACTCACCTTTTCCAAACAGCAAACAGCATCCATGAGTCACCCTATCATTCATTTGACACTTTTACATTGAAATTCAGTGGATGATAGACATCTAAGTTTATCCAAACTGCTTGATTATTTAACAGTTTGGAAAAGATTGGTGAATACGAAAAGCAGTTGTGTCATTTCCTGAACTAAGCTCACAGACAAATTACATCTCACTCATCAATACGCTCATTATTTGACATCTCAGGTTGGATTACTGGTCATTAGGTTGATCATTGTTTGCATTGTACAAATTGTAACAAGCTTGTTTCTCACTTGCACGTCAAACTGGCACTTTCTGCTTTTTTCTCTGTTCTTTCTGTTTTTTTCATCTAGGTCAGTTTTCAAACAGACACTGGCTTTGAAAGTCAGGCTCCCACACATCTCGCTCTTTCTCGCAGTCTCTCTTTCTCTTGCCTTGTCCTGATTATGATAATGCAGGGTAGAAAAACAGAATACATTGAAAGCGGCTGCACTGCTGAACATAGGGTCTTATCAAGGAGTACATACAATTATAGAGGCATAATGTGAGGTTAAAGGTTTCCAGGGAATACACGATGAAAAGTCTTTTTTTTCCCCGCAAGCTGTTACTTAGTGTATTGTAAAACTATAGAGCAGTACATTTTCAAAAAACAAAAGCACAAAGGTTGTTTCCATCTTTGAATTATTGATAATGTTTGGTTTCACTTTTTTTCAAAAGCCGGACCTTGTTTCAAAGGTGATGTAAGCTGCAGTTTATCCACCCACCAGTTACATCAGAGGCTCTGGACTGAGTGTAACAAAAGTGAGACAGGCACAGAACAGAGAGGTAAAAATTCAGTGCAGGGATTAGTGCAATAACAAATGATATTCAGTTTGAACGTGCCATTAAAAATGGAGTCAAAACTGGGTCAGGCTTTTCAATTTAAATAAAAGAACAAAAGAAATTTTTACTCTAAGGTCTGTGCAACTTTGGAAATAAAGCCTTTCTTATTGCTGCAATGCAACTCATGAATGCAGCAGCCGTGCACACTGGGAAATTGACAGTTATTGTTTGAGAGGAACGAAATTATTGGTTCAACAAAAATCTGACTGTAGAATAAAAACAAATTGTTCTAAATGAGACAGATGCGAGAGATAATCTCAAACTAAATTTGGTGTGCTTTTATTAAAGAGTACATATTCTGTTAATTGCTATATTTTTATTCCTGGACTCAGTTAAAATAGGTTTGCATGATCCACAGCTTAAAATAACCCATGCAAGAGTCTTGAGACTTTCTTTTAATTTTTAAGGTGCTCTTGAGCAATAGTTGTCCAACATCCAAACAAGAGCTTTCGAGAAACCTGGAAAACTATTCCCAAAGACTACTTAATTACAAGAAAGAATTTGTCAGAGATTTTGAGGCTGTATTGAAGAATAAATGTGGTCATACCAAATATTGACTTTCAAGTTTGTTAAATAGAATAGTACAGTGTTAGAATTTAATGGTGTCTTCTGCAGACTTCATGTTTCAGAGTTCAAAGTAAACTTTACTTAAAAAAAGGTTCAGTTGCTTTGAATGATGCAGGCTCTGCAGCTCTGCAGTTAGCTTTTCATGTAGATTTTTAGTTAACTGTACATCACGCTGTTCTTTGTATTTCTCCAGACCAGCAGAGCGCTCGGGGGCAGATGTTGACATAATCCTGGCACGGCTGAAAAATGTGAAGGCCTTTGAGAGATTCCACCCCAGTTTGCTGCAGCAGATATGCCTGTGCGGATTTTACGAGTGCTTGGAAAAAGGCATCACCAGTAGGTGAAAATGCGAGCTCTGAAACTAATCTGAGGACAAGACGGTGCATCTATTTTTATCTTCTTTTCTCAAACTGTTCCCCCCCCCCAGTATTTCGACAAGGAGATATTGGCACGTGCTGGTATGCTGTTCTCTCAGGTTCGCTGGATGTAAAGGTGTCCGAGACATCAAGTTATCAGGTATAATTTCACGAGCATTACATAAAGCCCCAGATTAAAATGAAGGCTGATGAAGTAATTGATAATTAAAAGAAATCGCTCTCTTCTTTCATACGTATCACACAAGATCACACTCATCTTAATCAATCTTAGCTTCACACACTAATGCTCCAAATTTGCACCCAAAGCTGAATTACTCTTTCTGTGAAGATCTCGGTAACTTTGTAAGCAAAGCTCCACCTGAAATTCATCAGACTTGAAAAATAAAAGTTAGATGAGGGAATATTACTGACCATTTGTTAACAGTGGAACTTTGCACACCTTAGCCTATTTGTCTGGGTGCTTACTGGAGTGATATGTTTGTATCTTGTTGAGTGTATGGAGTGCTCAGGAGTTCTTTAACCTTCGAGAGTTGTGCGATCGGCATAAATTCATTTGCTAAGAATATTACATTTGAACTTCACAGCATTCTCATCTAGTTGAAAGTTTTTAATCCCAATGAAGGAATGATCTAAGAGGAATGTGTGTGATGTTGGTGTGTCTCATGTAGGATGCTGTTACTATATGCACACTGGGGACGGGAACGGCCTTTGGGGAGTCAATCCTGGATAACACTCCCCGACATGCTACCATCATTACACGGGAATTCAGTGAGCTCCTACGCATCGAGCAGAGGGAGTTTAGGTCTCTGTGGGAGGTATGTGCCTCGTTTTGCTCCGTCTATACTTGTTGCAGAGTACAGAAATTATCTGGGTCATTACGATTTGTGGCACATCTCAGATATCAAAGTCTCAAAGTAAGATTTGAAAATGCTATGGAATAAATGTGTCCATAGGAACTAACTTCTCTCATTTTAGTGATAAACAGAAAATTCAGACCGCTTTTGATCATTTGAAGACAAAGCAGCGCCTTATCAGCTGAGTGGGTAGCTCAAAGGCAGCACATGCTGGTTTCCAGTTATCATTTAATTTGTGAGTAACTGAGGGGGCTGCTTAAAGTCAGAGAACAGCCACCTGTCCTAGCTTGTTCTTGTTGCAGCTGAAATGTTAAATCTGAAAACTGTGACGAATTGAGCTGAGCGCTCTCCAGAGCGTAGGTGGTGTACACCACCTGTGGATCAGCGAAGGTTGGGTTATGAATTTATTGTTGGGCCTCTGGAGGAAAAAATCTGTCCAATTCTTTTACTGTAACCTTCTGCTAGTGCTCCGTCTGATTTTGACTTATGAGTGGTTGGTTTATCCCTTTTGACCACTAGATGGAAGTGTAGCTCTGAGGAGAAACTCTCTCTCCAGCCTTGTGTTTTCACTCACACTAGCATCATTTCAGCAGTCATTCAGTGTAAGTATAAAACTGGGCAGTAACATTCAGTATAAAACGTTTAAATACTGTAAATTAAAGACAAACATAATGTTCATGGACCGCTTCAGTCAGAAATATCTCACTCGTCTTTCTGTCTCCTGCTACTGTGAGCCGGTGGGTGCCATGCTGTGTAGAAGTTCCTCTCGTCACTCACCTCCCCCTCAGCTGGGCTGGGTTCCTGAGAGAGAGACAGCCCATTTCCTTTGGGACCAAAGGGCATCAGCAGGTTAAGTTATAGGCTGTGTCTGTTCCAGCACACTGACCATCAGAAGCTGTGTGTGGCTGGATACTTTAATTTGGCTGTGTGTATGCTCACGCGGAAGTTCAACGGGGATACACATTTCACCTCTGCCCCCGGGCGACCTCTTCAGTTCGGTTCGTCTCAAATTAGATTTTCGAGCTTCTGTATCTGGTGTCCAGATTGTCTTATCTCACTCTTGGATCTTTCTGGTCTTGTTTGTTACTTAATATAAAGACTCACTGCAAAGTGATGGTGAAGATGCTGTTTGGCGCATGAAGATAAACAGATACTATTTTTTCGAGGCTTCTGATTTTTTTAAATTAATGAGTGTCTATATTTGGAAAGAGTTTCCCACAGCACCAGTTTCAAACTCAGGTTTAAGTTCAAGGTTTGTGAAGGGCGTCACACCCACGATAGATACATTCCTTAGATAATGGCACTGAAATGCTTTCTGCTCAACCTTGGTCCTCTTTGTTGCTTGTTTGACGGTCCATTCTTGTATTTTCTAACTAATAATATTACAGTATAAGTGTTTAAATCTAACTTTAAGACTTGGGCTTGTAAGTATTATTTTGCAGCATCACAGGTACAGCTGTTAAAAGGCAAGGATCTTACCAGGCACTTTTCTGAGTTCTCCAGTGCTCATTATGGTTTTAATGTGGTAAGTTTGCATATGTAATTTTGAGGCTTTTTAAAATTTTCTCAAGGTAATTGGTATTTTTGTGTAGGAAAAAAAGGATAATGGGTAGTTTAAAGTTGAAGCTCTCTAAATGAGATATGTCCTACGCTGAGATGTCTCCCGTCCTTGCAGTGTTTCTTGTACAGAACTTCATCTAAAAAAACAGAAAAGTGATTTACAGCATTAGCATCAATACATGGATCTTCTATTGTTAGATGTGCTGAGTTAGCCAGCCTGTATCTGAGCAGCACTGCGGTCAAAATTCACACAATCGAGACAGATGATCATTTCTGTATTTTGCAGTTTGTTGGTCATACAAACAGTTCGCCTGAATGTTCTTCCAGGCATATGTGCTTATTTTTTTCCTCCTAGTTTTACTGCAGTGCTGAACGATTGTTTAAGGTGTATCTTGTTACTGGTGGCATCAGACATCAGACTGTGTGAGCCACTTCTGATGTGCTGTGGTGACTCTAAGTTTCCTGCGTGTCTTGATGGTTGCTTTTGCAGATAAAGCTCAGCTGCTTCACAGGGTCTTAATTTAAGCTGAATTGCATTCTGTGGTGCATGATGAATGTTAAGCTGCATGAGGTCAGTGTTCTTACTGCTTCCAGCCCCTGAAAGATTGGGTGAAAAGAAGAATACAGCTTGATTACAGCTAATGTGAGGAGATGGGAAAAGAGTGATGCTAAAGGAAATATATTACCTGCTCCGGTCTGAGCCAAAGGAAGCATTTAAACAAAGCTACACGCCTCCTCCTTCACCACCTCCTCCTCCACCACCTCCTCCTCCCTACAACACAGAACTGTCCCCTTGCCTTTAGCCAAGCAGTCTTAGAAAATTTTGCAAGAGTGAGAACAACACTAGCTTTATTTATGATTATACTCGTGAATAATTTAGTGTATTTTTTCTGTAGGTGTTTCAACCTTCTGTTTGGAATAATACAGTAAATAAAAGAATTACAGAGAGGTGACAAATTGGATAAACGTAACATAGTAAATGCATTTGGGAAAATACTTTGACGTGCCTGAGCACGTTGATTCTTCAAGTCTCCGGAAGTCACTTGGAGTTATAAAGTACACTCACCATTCACCATTTTCCCATTAGAAGTGCCTCAATTCTTTGTGGAATAGATTCAACAGGGTGCTGGAAACATTCTTCAGAGACTGTGGTCCATATTGATATGATAGCATCACAAGGTTACACCACCTTTGTTGCCTTCAAATCTATTACATGACATGTTATCCTGCCTAAAAACCACTTATATAAGGCATGATGGATCCATGCTTTCATGTTGTTTACACCAAATCTTTACCCTGCCACCCACTGCATCAGAACTCGACACAGTGTGCCAATTTTGGCTTCAGTTGTCTGTTTACAGCTGACAGGTGTGGCACCTGGTATGGTCTTCTGCTGCTGTGGCCCATCTGCTTCCGTGTTTCATGTGTTGATTATTCAGGGATGCTCCTCTGTATACCTTGGTTGTAATGATTGGTTGTTTGTATTACTGTTGTCTTCGTCTCAGCTTGAAGCAGTCTGGCCATTCTTCTCTAACATCTGATATCAACAAGAGTTCTCCTAGAGAACTGCTGCTCAGTCACTGGATATTTTCTCTCTTTCAGACCATTCTCTGTAAATCTTAGAGATTGTTGTGAAGAAAAATCCCAGGAGATCAGCAGTTTGTGAAACTCTCAGACCAAGTCGTCTAGGACCAACAACTGTGACACATTTAGTGTCACTTGACCCACCTTTTGCCCCCATCCTTGACCATGTCTACATTCGCAAATCTAATGAGTCGCCTCCAAATTTGAAAGTCGCAGTAAGGAGCAGTTGAGCAGATATACCTAATAAAGTGGCTGGTAAATATATATTATCTCAATTGGTGTTTTGATGATGGTTGTCTTGTGAAATGGTCTTTCAGATGATGATAAATTACGTCAACATCTGGTCCACAGGGGGTCAAAGGTTCAGGTTTTGTCCTTTCATTTTCACCATTTTCACCAGTTCATATAAATAAAGGTTTTCTACACTAATGTTAACAAGACACTTTGCTCCATATTTGTTCCTTAAAATGTTGTATGTCTTGGTGTATGACATCTATGCATATTAAAGCCTGAGCGCCCATGCGTGCAATTTTAATATTTATGTTCTTATGCTGAATCGTCCGAGCACCGAGAGCGCCTTTCATGTAGCTCGGCACGTGACAGAAGCTGTCCGTGTGCTTGTTTGTTTAACATAGCAGACATGAGCCAAGCTCAGCATACACAGGGAGGCTGACTGAAGCATAGACGGCCTGGTCATCAGCTTACTCTTTACTTTGTTTCCTGCTTCCGATGGCCACTGTGATTGAAACAACACAATTGTAATTTGTGCTTGTTGGGTGGCAAGGCGGCTGTATTACAATCACATCAGCCTGGGGGCCGCCTGGACGGGAGGCTTTGTTATCTTCTATCAGATCTGACAAAGGGAGTTTTATAGGCATGTGCACACTCAACATATAGTATATTGAGTAAAATGGAATTACAGATGCTTATATGTGTAGTGTTTTCATCCTTAGGGCAGGTCTGTTGGTCGCTGAGCCCAGCAGGGAGGTTGGTATGTCAGTATCATCAGTCTATAGAAGCAACCCGGTGTGCAACCCGTGGAAAAAAGTGATGAATAGGAAGTGGCAGGGATGCAACATGCCCTCTAGAGTCTGAGGACTGGGTAAGGGGGAGGTTGGAAAAATCAGGCCACATATATCCTCTGATAGGAGCGGTCGGTGGATACGTGCAACGAAAGGGCAGGAAGATTGTATCAACATAGTATAATTGCCTTATCTCCGCCCAGAGTTGTTACATCATCGTAAGCCTGCAACATGAATTTCTGTAAAATAAAACAGCACCTGTGAAGCTGCAGCTGCCCTTGCTGATCTTTGTAATCCTATTCAGCTAGACTAGAAGAATTGCTCCGTGGATAGCAATGTGGCTGACTGACTCATCACAGTCATTGTGTCAAGAGGATGAACCCTGTTGACTTTGTTGACACACGTTTATTTTTTATTTTTTTTACGGCAAACCAGATTTTACAACCAACTATGATAACACTGCCAGCATGGCTGCTTATTTTTCTTAATTCACAAAAACAGAGCCAAATTGCAAGGCAGAGTAATGCAACCAGCGTCCCCGACCTCAGTTAAGCTTGCAAGTTAAGGCACATAGTCCTACAGGTCAAATTTGTGACACGAGAGGAAAATAAGGAAAATGGGATATCTTCTTCTTCCACTGTCTTTATCAGCTACAAAAGATAATTTATGCTATTGCCTGTTCAGTACAAGCCTGTATTAATTCAAATTCAAGATTGTTAAATCAAAATATGATTTGATTTGCAAAATTCTCTTGAAGTTGTTGCAGAATCTAGGCCCCTTATTGTTCTCTCGGCTGGATGTGACAGGCTGTCAGATTTGACAGTGACACACTCACCTACACCTGTGTGATCAGTGTGTGTTTCAGCACCTTCTCTCATTAGTAATCCCATTTTCTTCTCTGTCTTAGATCAATAGCTGTAGAAACTGAATAACTATTTAAATTTGTAGGTATTTTCATATTGTCTTATGTTGAGAAATTAGAATGTAAATGACAAAATACTTAATAAATAAGTAAAATGACTCTCGGTTGTTTTTGATGGATTAAGAGAGATAAGACATGTGATGTGACTAATTAATAATTAAAATATTTTTAAAATAAATAAACATCCATTAGATGACACTTGGTGTAGTATTTTGCTTTCTGGCTTCTTTTACTTTCTACTTTTTCACTTTGCTGATGATATATTCTTTGTATACACTCCCTGGCCATGTCATTAGTTATACCTTGCTTCATTAGTTAATGGGGACTCTCTTTTAACATGCTTTAAATATTTGTAGCATAGATTCATCAACGTGCTGGAAACATTCTTCAGAGATTTTGATCTATATTGGTATCATAGCATTACACAGTTGCTACAGATTTGTCTTTTCCACAATTTGAATACAGTTAACTCTATGTCATGTTTGCGTCAATCAATCAGGTATGATTTAGGCTCAAAATGTGCCCTAAAGAATATAAGGCAGGATGGATCTGTGCTTCGATGTTGTTCATGACAAATTCTGACCACACCCTACAGGAGACATCCCAGATTGGGACCTTCTAAAAATGCGATTTAAACTTCAGCAGGTCATCTTAATCGTGTTGTTGAGTTGCTGCCATGTGGTTGACTGATCAGATATTTGTGTTAACAAATAATTGAACAGGTGTATCTAATGAAGTGGCCAGTGAGCATATAGGTTAAACACTTAATAGTGTGAATAATCACCTCCAGGAATCCAATATGGCTGTCTTGTGGCTCTGATAAGTAACAAAGTCAGAGATAAGATTCAGATTTTCTCTGTTCTTGAAAGGGACATTGATATGAATTTAAATCTTTATGTATCTCTACTACCGCAAATATGAAGCTAGTATTGGGTTATTTTGATAAGTTACACCGGGAAATACGCAAAACAACATTTTTTTTCCTTTTCGAAAAAACACAACACAACTGATTGGTTCAGTGTCTGTGCTGCACAGTTTTTATGTACTTCTTCAGCCTTTTATAAGACACACATAAGTTCTGGAAATGCAATAAAAACAACTCATTAACTGTCAACTCACACATTTTTAATGTCATATGTCAGACAACCATAAAAAGGCAAAATACAAAAATGAGCAGTGTTTTAACTCTGTTTTAACTGCAAAAAGCTGTTGTTTTATGAGACAGCACAGCTGTACTGAGTCATATTCTGTTTAAAGATTGGCACAATTTTTCAGTGGAAAATTAAAGTGCACTAAACTGGAAACACTGAACTGTTTTATATTACTTATTGGGTGTAGCTCAGCAGCCTATGCTACTCATTCAGCATGTACTACCTATGTATTTTTAATTAAAGTTTTTCTTTATATTGTATTCATAGCTTCTTGGTATTCTAAAGTATTTTTCAACCATTTCCCTGTTTAATTTCTTAATATTGATTGAAGTATATTGAAGTATATACTTCAATATATACTGGCAGATGTCAAACACCTGACAAACTAGAAGCAGGGTGGTACTTTTCCAAGTATAACACATAATGTGCAAAGCCACAAGACTTTTTCTGTCTGCAGACGAAAACATCCAAACATCCAAATATCAGTTTTTAGACTTTACTTGAAATAAAAATCAAACCACAATTCAGCTTTGATTGGCACATCTGCAGTTCATTGCAGTCAGTTTTATCTTCCTGAACATTAGTCTTCGCATCCTGTCTGTGATTGGCTTTTGCTCTTGCTTTATGAAGGTGGCCATGCTGAAAATGAGCAGGATTGTGTGAATAGATAAGCTTGAGCTTGTGACAGAGAGAGGGAGAGAGAGGGAGAGATTGAGCATGCTCTCCCGTGTGCTCGGTGACTGGAGTTGAGTAATCACCTAGCAACTGCTGCTCAGAAGAAGTCAGCAGCTGACTGGCACACTGCTGAGCTCTCCGGCTGAGACGGTCTGCTCGCACTGCTCTGAGAGCAGTTTGAGGGCGTTGCTGGATCCTGCTGGACCATGCTGACTGTGACCTGCGACAGACTGCTTGATACCCTGGAAATCTTAAAATCAGACATACATGCTTGGAGTGTTTGCCAACATCTGGATTAAGAGAGCGTGGTGAAGCTTTCAGTAGCAGGCTGCATGGGACTCTGGTAGCATCTTTAGGTAACATTTGCAAAGCTTTCCAGCGATAAAAAATTGATTTGTTGCATTTGAAACAAAATGTAGAAATGAAAAATGCTTCATAGAAATTTATCTTTCTAGTTGCAGGATAGTTACCTTGTAATTACCGGGGCAAATTTAGATATATGAGGATAACCTGAATGTTCAGTTTAAAAGCTTAAATTTACTTTTTTCAGTCCTACCTCATGGTTTGAATTTAGTTTGGAAGAAAATCTATAACTGTAGAAATGAAGCTCTTTTCCCTAAATGGTTTCCCTTTAACTCAAAGCATCCCTATAAATATTCAGAATAACTGCTGAATACTTTCAGAACAGTTTGCACTACGTTTGCTTATGTAATCTCTCGTGAATCATTCAAAATACAGGCGTGCATTCATGCACGGTGATGCTCACAATGCAGTAACGTACTCAAGCGTGAAAGACCGTGAAGGAACTTGAACTGAGACTGCACTGAGATGACCCGGTTAATAGCTTCACTGATCTGCTGTTATGACATAGATAATATAAAACATATATGTCATCTCTTTAAAGTACACCACCTTTGTGCATTAGATGCTTATTTTGCAATTTTCAAATCACGGTGACAGTTTTTTTAGTTGTTTAATGCATATGGAAAAACATAAAATGACATATCATAAGAGAACAGGGTTAAGAGATGTATAAGAGCACATCCAGACTTATTCATTTGATCTTTCAAACGCCACTATACTTACACGCTCCTAGCTAACGTGACGCTTACAGCATTACGTGGCTCGTCTGTCAGTTTGAACCGTGTTTTTGGATGTTTGTGACCTTTTCTGGTTGAATCCTTCCTAACAAATTAAGATGAGCAAATGGAAATCTAAATTTTGGCTCTTTAAAAAAAAGTCAGATGTGCACTAATGACTGTCAGTGTTTGTTACTGCACAACAAGCAATCACCAAGGGTGATATTAGATATTACACTTACACAAAATAACAAAAAAATAAAAGTAGTGATCCTCTCTGAGAGATTATGATGCAAAATTAATTAAAAAATCTTGACTTCACTATTGTTAATCTGTGGTATTGCTCAGAAGTGCAAGATTACCTTTTCTGTTGAAATCTGCTCACTTTTAGTCTCTATAGAGTGAATGTGGACAAACATTACATTTGAACCTTTTGTTTTCAGAAATTTCAGGAACATAGTTTTTTTATTATTTATAATTCTTTGAACTTCATCCTTTGTTCTGGGTTCAGCTTTGAAGATGCTACTTCAAATGAGTAAATTCATATTTTTAAAGCATGTTTATACCTCATTTCTATACTTCAGGTTGAAAAGGGGACCTTTTTAAGCTGCTCTTTGAGTTGAACTTTTTAGATCTATTATCTATAGTTCTGCTTTTACTCCGAGCATTCGACTCCAACGATGAGCTTTTTCTCATTGCAATTGTTTGAAATATTTATGAAATATAGAGTTTTTGCACAAAGGTAAAAACCAAACTTAACAGTAAGTGAAATGTAATTGTAAAAACGAATAGAAAAAAATGGATGAAAACAATATTCCCATGTTGAATTTACACCACAGTGTCCTATTTCACCATGTTTGATGTCCAAAACTGTAAATAATTGTAAATAATAATTTCATGATGTGTTGGTCTGCTCTATTATCAGTTTAAACAGCATCATTCTTAGTTTTGAAGTATTTGTAAAATTACTGATCTGCTTTAAGCAAAAGTTCATGAATTTAGTCATGGAAATAAAACAGTCATTCATTTGGATAAAGGGTTGAATCAAAAACTGTGGGCTGACTAATCCATTGTGCTTGCTGACTTAATGACAAACTGTGAAGGATAATTTGATTTGCATATCTTATTTGGTCTTTCTAATTGATGCTTTGCACATTATGCTGTCAGAATCAGCTCAAGTACAAGTGTGGATGTTATTTTCCAAACTGCTTGTGAGTCCTAATACGGACTCTGTGTTAAAAACTTGAACCAGTACATTCTCCCTTCCTAAAGATACTTTCACACAACCATCATCAGGGTTCACAGAAAATGGACTTAAAAGAGAAAACATCCAGTGAGCAGCTATTCTCTGGGTTAAAATAGCTTGGTGATGTCACAGGTCAAAGGCGAATTGATAAAATGCTTACAGCTGTTATAACACTTGCCAGCAACACTTGTTACAACCAACGTATGCAGAACATCATCTCTGAAAGCAGAACACATTGAAAATTAGAAAATTAGAAAAAACATTACTGCTACAACATTTGGATAGTTTGATCACAATTTGTTGTAAACAACATGAAAGGTGGTTCATGTTCACTTTGTGGTGTAATTGCTGTGAATAGTGTAGTGCTGTATGCGCCCCTGAGTGCCAATCAAGCATCTTTTTTTTTTCAATGCAATTCAGTTTTATTTATACAGCACCAAATCACAACAGTTGCATCAATGCACTTTATATTGTAAAGTAGACCCTACAATAATACATACAGAGAAAAACCAAAGAATGTCTTTCCCACTGTGAGCAAGCACTTTGGCAACAGTGGGAAGGAAAAACTCAATTTTAACAAGAAGAAATTTCCAACAACGGATGTATCGCCAGATATGTTATTTATTTGTTTATTTATTTATTTATTTTTGCCTGTCCTGTTTGGCTCTTTTGCCATCAGAATTATTGTCTAAAGGCAAAGAAAAATGTCCAACAGATTTACTTTACCAACCCAGCCTTGCCGTATTGGTCTATTTGAGTCGCCTTTTATTGTTTATTTTATTTTAACCTGCTAAATACGGGACAGACTTGACTGGGGAAAAGAAAGAGAGGAATCAATCAAGCATCATTTAAAGGTCAAAGCCTACCTGAGTATTGTTAGTGTCCATGTTGTCATGGTTGAAAGATTTCTGGATCCAAGTTACCTACCAAAGTTAAGGACTTTAATTATAATAAATGATCAAAAAGGCTGAATCAAAGTTGGCTCTAAATTCAGTCTTAGGAATAAGGTAATGTCTGAGAGGCACAGTTAGACTGGGCAGGTATGGCTGAGTAGGGCTACTGCGAGTTTGGTGAGTTTGATGAGTCTGGCAGACCACAGAGCAGCAGATGCTGTTGCTATTTTATTGAGAAATAAATATTTGAATTAGCATTTCAGAGGAGCAATCCCGGCACATTTAGACATCTTAATAAACGAGCCTCATAAAATGTCAGAAATGACTTTTGCGCCAAATCTACTTATCAAAGTAATTGTAGTATAGCTGCAGTTTGAACCAGTCTAGCTGATCTGCGAGCTGATTTGATGCTCTAATAATCTTCTAATCTGGATGAAAGCAATAAAGGCCAGTGAGTGAATAATCAGACTGATTCATTTCAGTTAAGCAGCAGTTTGACATTTCAGGAAGTACGCCTCGACAAGATTGTTGCCTCTCTAATGTCTGGCTTATAAATGCTAATTTTCTCCAGAAGATACCGACTAGATTGTTTTATGTTGTGTTTTTATACATTAAAAATATAACTGTCTAACTATTTGTTTAACTTGTTACAAAGAAATAAGAAATGTCCGTTTTGAATGTTCCCTTTGCAGTATGGTAAACGAATCTGCATGAAGCTTTACTATTTCTTAAAAGAGCGTAAACATGAGAGTATGGATTTTTAGAAGCAAAACCACAACTAACTGTTATTACTATTTGATGCATTTATAAAAAAGAAAAAAAATACATTTATTAAATAAAAGAAAATGATATACATTTTGAACTAATTTTCTCATCCGAGACTTTTATGAAAAAACGAATATGTTTTTTTTTTCATTTAATATACCATCAAACCAGAAGAAACTGAGTGAAGAATGATGATAAAAAATGACATCCGAGTGAGAAACTTCTTTTTTAATGACTTAAAAGATTTTATTATTACATGCCTGATGTTTTAAAATAAAACAAAGACAGTTTTTATACAGGCAAAAGGTTAGACAGTCCTGAAAACATGGCAGGTTACAGTGAGCTGGTATTAAAACAATTCCCTGCAGAAAATATCGTGTTGTGTATCACAAGAGTCAAAGACGTCATTACGAATAAAATAGAAACTGATTGCTTTTTACACACCTGACAGTGGTCCTAATCCCCCTCGAAAACAACGCTCCCATCCCATCTGCTGCATTCAGTCCCTCAGGGAGCATGGCTTTACTGGCTCAGAGGGATTGAGTTCATTTGTTCATGCGTGCCTCAGTTTAATCCTAAATCCTTTAATTGTCAGCCAAGATTGATAGAATTGCCGGACTCTGACTGAATCACTGCTTTTGCATTGATTAATTTAAAATTAAATATCTTGTTTTGCATGTTCACAGCAGGCACATTATCAAAATCGGAGCTTGGAGAGCTTATATCTTTTAGTATCTTGGTGAGCAACAAGTCAAGTTACAACCTGAGGCCACTGAGGTATATCTAAAAGGCTTGAGGGAAAAGGTTGTGTGCCACTGAGGGCTTGCTTAAGTGATTAACTGTTTTCAGAGTGCAGAATTGAGTTTAAAGCATGACCTCTGAGTACGCTGCCATCAGAGGAACAAAGGGCTCTAGAGTTCTTGCCTTCATTCAGTCTCCACTGACCAGAAAATAGGATGGTGGGGAAAATTGGTCTGGCACTAAGTGGTCCTCAATCAGTTTTTTATTGACCTATTACGCAGTGGCTGCAGCACATAATCAGTTTTTGTTTGTCTTTCACCCCATATTAATCTTGAGTTGTCAATCTACTTGGCAAATTCCTATTAAGAAAATATAATTTTAACAATCAGCTGTGTTGGAGTGATGTATTTATGTATGCAGATCTCGTTATTTGATTGACAAAGTTTAAAATACGATAACAAATGCACACTCACTCAATGCTTTATTATTTGTACCTTTTTAGTACCAGTTCAACCCAATTCTGTCTTCAGATATGCTTTAGTTTTTTGTGGAACAACAAAGAAACATTCCTCAGAGATTTTCAGATATGCAGATTCTTCAGCTGCATGTCCATGATGAGAATCTACCACATCCCAAAGGTGCTCTATTGAAGCTCCGCTGACTATGGAGGTGACTCGCATACAGTGAAATCATTGTCATATTCAAAAATAAAGCCTGAGTTAATCTGAATTTTGTGGCACATTAACCTGGTGCTAGCAGCCATCAGAAGGTATACACTGTGTATGGACCTGGTGTGGTCTTCTGCTGTACTTTCAGAGATGTTCTTCTGCATACATTGCATGTTAAAAATGGTTATTTGAATTACTGCTGCCTTCCTATCAGTTCAAAGCAGAACTGTTGCTCACTGAATCTTTTCTCTTTTTAGACTATTATCTTTAAAGTCTAGAGGTGGTTGTGTGGGAAAATCCCATCAGATCAGCAGTTTCTGGAGTTTCAGCCCGTCTTCCGACAACAATCACGGCATGTGCAAAGTTCCTTAAATCCCCTTTCTTCCCCAAATGCTCAGATCGTACTTTAGCCGGTCACCTTGACCATGTCTACATGCCTAAATGCATCAAGCTACTGCTGTGTGACTGGCTAAGTGTACGTTATTAAAAGGTAGTTGTCTGTACCATCTAACTATACTTTACTTCCAAAGCTGGCTGAACACAATTTGTACAGTAATATGCTGCTAGGAAAACAGTGTTAGTTTAAAAATCACAGAAATAATTTGGAATTAAATGGTATTCTATGCATCTTTTTAGTGTTTTTTATTCCTGAATTTGAAAAAAAACCCTGTCTCGCTGGTTACTGTTGGAGTGTCCTATTAGTGCTCCAGTGTCATAAACATTGCATTTGTAAGTGCACGGGTGCAGTATGATGTTCATTATGTAATATCTGTGCTGCCTCAGGACACAATTATGGTACGAGGGAAGTATACTTGTATTGTCTTGCTGTGCTTGTTCTGTGGCTCTCTGCAGTTGGAACAGCATTAATGGACATGTACTTAGTGGCAAAAAGAAATATGCAACATACAAGAGGTATTTGTATGTGGTTTTCCCCTATTTTTAATAATTATGCACTGAACCGTTCTTACATTTGCATGTTAGGACTAATAAGAATGAAATATCATCAGACACCCGAAACCCTCATTGACTTTTTATTTTTTCCACACAGCCTAGAGACAAGTGATGACAGTGGGGGTGATTTCTATTCCTCTTGTCCTGCCTTTGTTAGACAACACATTAATGAGAGGCAGAGATGGGAAATGCTGGAAAAGAGGGAGCTAAAGAACATGGAAAGACATTTAAGAAGTATAGATTTTTGAGTCCTAGAGTGATTCCTGAGACACATTTAAGTATTTTTCCAGTTATTGTGATCTTTTTGCTGCCATAGATCATCAGCCACCTTGATGAGTCAGAAGCAGCTAAATAAAGGCCATCGAGAGTATATTTTAATTTCAGTTTTGGTGTAATAATGATGGATTGACTCCACCTGTATGCATTTATTTGATTCCTATTGATACATATTATATATATATTATACAATTTACTTTACATTAAACATTATTTTATTTACAAGTGTAACTGGTATTTGCTTTTATTTTTATAGAAATATCATCACTGTATGGCTGGACTACTCGCCCCACGCTATGGTGTCATGGAAAGCGGTTGTAACGCAGACAGTAAGTGACCTCGTTTGGACCTAACAACTATATATTTCATTCCTAACTTTGTCAGTTATTATTAGCAGTTACGCCATCATAATCAACAAATGCCTCAAAATCACAGCCTGTCCTGTGATTTTGAAGCGTTCACTGAACATTGCATAAAATGTCATGCTAACATTCAACTGTAAAATGTCGCAGTGCTGATGCTCCGACACGTTTAAACACAGTAGCTTGTACAGATGGTTATAGTCTTAAAAGCTTGTGGATTTGTTTTACTTTCAGCAGCTTTTATGTCACAAATGATAAAACATTTTTGTGGCCGACGGTGTAGAGAGACAGGAAATTTAGAGAAAGGGCGCCTCCGTTTCACTAAATGAAATGGAGCAGGAGTACAGGCAGAAAAAAAGTACTCACTGCTGATGTGCTTCCTAATTGCTCGGCTGTCATGCCGTCCTCAAGTTGATTCAGTTTACTTCAGTGTTAGTATGTTGATTGTCTTCAGAGTTTATCAAGATGAAGAAGAAATTCTTCATTTTACAGTAAATGGCTCCTCTGACTTTATAAATGTTTTTACAAACAACCAATTTTTCTGCTCCTACGAATAAAAAGGATCTTTTATTGTATTTCTTTCTGACTAAATCCATTACTGTTGGAACCTCTGGCATTGTGTCGAGGCTGATACTATTATTTCTGCTTTTCTGTTGCAACCTAACTTGATATTGACTTTGCTCTGCTCAAACAGAGCACTTAACTTGCTTCAAAGTCACGTATCATAAAAATGATGAACGGCAGTCCATAAATCCATAGTCTGCTGGTTTACCAACACTGGGGTCACTGTCTATTGTTATGCATTTTTAATGATGATGGACATATTTGAAAGAAAATGCTTTTTAAAGATTTTCTTGTAAAGAACTCCCAGCCTCAAACTTACAGTCCCTAAAGCTAAGATTTTATTAACTACTGTAGCTTTTAAAAGTGGATGTGCCTTTTTGGTTGCTGCATGCTTTGCTGCAGCAATATAAGAGCTGGGGTTTGAGTATTTTTGCAGCATAGAGTTGAGTACTGAGGGGTTTTACAGCCTGAACTCGATGCACGGATGCAGAAAGACATAAGTCACACAAGCACCGGCGGCTCGAGGCTGAAGCACTCTCCTGTGCAGAGGCTCAGCCGCTTTGTTACTGTCACAGCAAATCAAATGAATTAAACATGTTTTAAACTGTTTTCTTACAGTGCGCTTTTAAATCACTTTGTTATTAACAGGTCAGCATTGTTTCCTTCACTCCAGTCATGCACTCCACCTAAGCATGCATTTGTTTGGCCACTACAATGGAAAATATTTCTGCTCAGAAACAGCATTTTTCTTTCCTGGCAAATGACTAACACTTGGTTTAACTTTCACTTTACTCTACATTCCTGGTTGAATGAACGGACTGATATCACAGCTTTGCAAACAGAATGATGGGCAGATGTGTTAACTTCTGTAAACATGCACAAATTCTATACAAACACATAACATGAAAAATATAATTCATACTAAAACCGTGCAAGGCTGGTACATGTCTTTAATGTTAGCATGAAATGCAATGACCCTCTCTGCTGCTGAAGGTTTCAATAAAATGCAGAAATCCTCCGGGCTGAACCACGTATACAGTAGGTTATATAAGATCTTTGTGCTTTCAGTGTTTTTCACTCTTTTTTGCACTTGTGGTGAGGAGAACTTTGGGGAAATTTATTTTTTTAAGGATTAATATTAAACAGAAACCATGATGTCAACTGTAAAAGCAACTATGTATGGAGTTTTTTCACAAAATGTTAGGATGTAAACATTTTTCCATCCTGTACTAAAAGTGAGTACTTTTATTTTTATTTTTGACAGTTGTTTGCACGCTGGCAGTAGAGCAGATAAAATGTAGAAAGAAATGAAACAACGCGATACAATTTTAGGCATGTAGATATTTTCAAGACATCTTTGAACGTGGTTTGGTTGTTGGTTCTTGACAGGCTGGTTGGAGTATTTCAGAACACAACTTACAGTATTGGTTTACAGAGAATGGTCAGAAGAAGAGCGGGAGTTCTCTTCGTAAATATGCCTTGTTGAAGCCAAAGGTCAGAGAAACATGGCCAGACTACTTCAAGCTGATTTAAAGGCAAGAGTAACTCAATTAACCATGTGTTACAACCAAGGTTTGCAGAAGAGC
The DNA here is from genome assembly GCF_965226115.1 of Aulonocara stuartgranti. Taxonomy (NCBI): domain Eukaryota; kingdom Metazoa; phylum Chordata; class Actinopteri; order Cichliformes; family Cichlidae; genus Aulonocara; species Aulonocara stuartgranti. Next base: position 16,804,710 of record NC_138952.1, read on the forward strand.
AACTCTGCATATGTAACACATTGAACACAGAAGCAGATGGGCTGCAGCGGCAGAAGACCACAGTGGTGCCACTCCTGTCAGCTGAGAACAGGAAACTGAAGCTACAGTTTGCACAGTGTCACCAAAACTGGAAAAACACCAAAGATGTCCAGCTGAGAAATCTGCAGCAACTATGTGATGTTATCGTGTCAATGTGAGCCAAAATCAGCACCTTGTTGAATGTATGCCATGAGTAATGAAGGCACTTCTGAAGTCAGGGTGGTCCAACAAAAAGAAATAGTATGAAGAAAGTGTAGTAATGCAGGCCAACATAGTCTGACATTCAAACCACTGACAGTTGTTCTACAGAGTCTATGGAGGAACCTAATTATTCAGCATAAAAAAAATGACCATTGAACAGTCTAAGGAGCTTGGAAAGAAAAGCTTCCGAGAAGCTTCTCGGATGAGAGGAGGTGGAGGTGACTGAGAACCTTCACACCACCACTGAATATTCAGGATGCAATTTTTAATTAAAAAATTCTAACAGAACATGTACAGTATATGCAACTTTTTTGTTTTCAAGGATTAGTTGATTTTTGTTATAGTAAATTTGAGTCCCTTGTAAAGCTTCTTGTGTGTGTGTTTTACTTATAACTTTAGCGGACATCTCAGTGATTATAAAGTCTTTTTTTCTCTGCAGCTTTGCAGGATCTTTACAGATCCTTCATGACTAACATACATCCTCTGTTTTTCCCCACCAGGACTGCCTGACAAAGAGAACATAAGCAACAACTCGTTTGTTGTCTCCAAACCTCTGAATAAGGTAATTCCTCTGTCTCTATTTAGGATGAAACCTTTTCATTTTATGAGGCCGCAAGAGCATCCTGTACTGTTGCTCACCTCCTCAGTGGGGCACAGAAATAAGTGTGGAATGTGAAGTTTGTTTAAAGTTGCTCTAAATATAAACACAGTACTGGATTTCTCGTCTCCATCCAGAACAGTTCCTGTCCCCTCTCCTGCTGTCATTTCCTGACCACTGAGTTGATAACGCTGCACTACAGCAGATTTATGGAGCTACATGCGTTGTTCACTTATGGAGTTTAGCCACATCACAATCGCTCTCTTACACAAAAAGAGAAACTGAAAGTGTGCATTCTTGTTATGTAACCGACAAAGACAGAATTAATTTACTATAACATATATAAATAAGCCCAGTTTCTTTGGCAACTGAGTGGTCTAATGTCTTGTAAATAAATGATGAGGCTTTAAAGCTTTCACATAAATGCATGACTTGCACTGCTCTCTGAAGCATTCAGAATGCATTTTAAATGTCAAAGTCCTGCAGCCCACCCCATGGCCATCCTCAGCTGGAAAAATCAAAAACAACAACAACAACAACAACAAAAAAGCACTCCCAGACTGTAATTCACAGTATCTGTGTCCCATTAAAGCAACTGAATGCATCAGTCAAGACTCTGCTAACGGAACGGTATGGAAAGTAAATAAAAAGTAAATAAAAATCAAATTTGAATGCAATAAAATCATAATGTCAGCTGTGAGTCATGCAGTAACAGCGAGGATGAGATCCTGTGGCCCCACAGTGAGAGGAAAAACATCAGACCGGACTTGTCTCTCTGACACATTGTTTCTTCCCCGATGTATTTTATCGCAAATTACTGGACTGTTTTGTTCTTTGGCGAACCTTCAGTTTTACCCACTTTGTGAGATTCAGTGTAATGCCATCAGTAGATCCTGAGTTTCAGTGTCATGCATGAGGCATTTTATTTCACCTCCTCTCATTTTTTTTTTTTTATGTTTCACTTTATTTTGCAGAAGTCATTCATTCAAAGTCCAGCCAAACCCCACCCTAAATGCTTTTCTCAGGTAGTAAACACAATCACTGCACTCAGTCAGACTCCACAGTGTGCTGAGATTTAACTAAAATTCTACCGTGCAGGTCCCCTCCGAGAAGATCCTCCGTGCAGGGCAGATTCTCCGGAATGCCATCCTCTCCAGGGCGCCTCACATGATCAGAGACAGGAAGTACCATTTGAAGACGTACAGGTTAGTTCAATAAGGAGAGATCATTAGACAGAGATGAACATGATTTATTGATGCAGAGAATTTAGATAGAGGTATTTGGTGGTTAGACTTCAACAGAAGCCCAGCGGTGATAGGGAATAGAGCAGGACCCCCCCGGGTTTAGACGCTGGTGGTGGAGATGATTTAAGATTTAAAGTAGACGTTGTGAATTAGCCTGAAGAAGGCTGGGAGAAAGATGATTGGACTAGACCAGTGATGTCACAAACAGCTTGATGGCATGGGAAAGTGGAAGTGATGTGAAGCTTAGATTTAGCTGGCAACACCTGGGAACAGAAAGATGTGAGACCCCTTATTGAACTTATGCATAAGCTTCATTTGGCACCCCTTTGTTTTTAATGGAAACACTCAAGCAAAGTGTATTCATTAATTTTTTTCTATTTTTATCACTCTCTAAAAGCAAAGAAAGCAGTTGAAGAACATTAAGGATTTATGCCAGTATCCAACATCAAAAGCTGGGATGTGTGGGATGAACTTTGGCCAGTGTCACATGGTTTAGTATGGTGTTTTGCCTGAGTAGAGCTGACAGCTATTGGACTGAGGAGCTTCACCAGGTAATGTCCAGAAGAGATCAGGGTTGTTGTGCAGGTGTGAAAACACTTCATGGTAAAATCTCGAAACTCTAATCTGCATTGTAACCAGAGGGGCACAGATGAAAACCCAGCCAGTGGGTGGCCATCGGTTCTCTTCCGGTACTCGAGCTTCCTCCCACAGTCCCACAGTTATTTTGGTGATTCTAAATAGCCCATAGGTGGGAGAGTGAGTGTGAATAGTTGTTTTTCTCTCTGTGTTAGCCCCGTGATAGACTGCCAACCTGCCTCTCCCCTCAGTAACAGCTAGGATAGGCTCCACTACATGTTCTGGAGCTTATTTTGGACTGACAGGTGCAAAAAGGGCAGTAAACACACTTTTTGCTTCTACTGCTTTAGAGTAAATGGCAGCCAGGTAGATTTATCTGGTGAGAGCTAAAAGGTGAGTAAATATCATTAGTGGATTCAAAGAAATGATAATGTTGAACTGTGTTTGCCTGATGTGTAAATGTAAAGGTTCACCACGTCTTAGTGTTGCATTTATAGTTTGTTGTCAATCATCAGTTATATTTATTTTAAGAAATCTTCATAATTTTGTTTGTTATGAAGACATTAAATGTATTCACATAATATTCAATTTTATTTACCACATCTATCAGTACAAGCTGTAGACAGCGGCTGAATATAAAAGCTCTTTTATAGCAAAGCCCTGTTTGCACTTCAAGAGAATAAAATATAACAGCAGAAAATCATGAAAAAGGAAATCAGTTCATAAAACACAGAACAAACAGAAAATCAAAGTGATCTTTCGTACCTGCTCAGCCATGTAGGAGCTCATATAGGCATTTGTCTTTCCTAGGCGGTGTTGTGTGGGGACAGAACTGGTTGACTGGCAATTGCAGCAGAGCTCATGTGTCCACTCTCGCGTTCAGGCTGTAGGCATGTGGCAGGTGCTGCTGGAAGAAGGTGTTCTCAACCACGGTGAGGCTCTGCGTGATGTGTGTCTGCACGTGTGCAGCGCGCGACCCAGTGATTTGAAATTGAATGCCCGCTGTCTGCGCTGTGTTTCTGTGATGCAGTGGACCAGGAGCTGAGCTTCCAGGACAAGTACCTTTTTTACCGCTTTCTGGACGATGAACAGGAGGATGCCAGTTTCCCCACTGAAGACGAAAGAAGGGAGAGCCAAGAGGAGCTACAGGATACCTTGCTGCTTCTCTCGCAGATCGGGCCTGATGCCCATCTGAGGATGATCCTGAGGAAACCGTAAGAATCTGAAGCAGAAATCAGTAAAGGAATAAAAAGGGTGATTGTTTCATGACTTCTTTCATCCTCTGTCTTTTAGTCCATCTGAAAGGACAGCAGATGATTTGGAGATCATTTATGAGGAGTTGCTTCATATTAAGGCCTTGTCACACCTCTCCACCACTGTGAGTACAGTTTACCTGCATTATGTGACCATATTATTCCTTCTCTTAATGCACAGATTGAAATTGCATCTTTCTCCTGGTGAAAAACATCATATCTGGCTCATTAGGCCTTTTGGTCCCATTTGAGTGGTGAGAGTGAAGAAAAATGATGCAAAGATGAAAACTTGCGTATTAAACACTCATTCACTGATCCTGTCCAAGAACACTTTGACATACACGCTGGATAAGCAAGGCATTAAGTATGTACTGCATAGCTTCAGGGGATTATTCTACAACTAAAATCATCCGTTTGTCTTGCTGCTCGGATTCAGCCAAACCAAAAAACAAGATATGTGATGTGGGACTGCTGTGCGTTTCACTCACATTCAGTTTTAAAGAAATCTTTCAAACACCTGTGCTGCATTGAATAGCTGGAATATTAAGCTTTGCACACATACAGCATGCCTTTACTTTTATTTTGGCTGCTTTCTCTTAATGTTGATCCTCCTGATCTTCCTCTGCAGGTGAAGAGAGAGCTGGCCGGAGTGCTGATCTTTGAGTCCCATGCAAAGGCAGGAACAGTATGTAAGTAATCTGATAAAAATAGTAATGTGTAATAGATGCATTGTTAATGCTGATTAATGATTGAATTTGCTCAGCACACAATCAGTATTAATTCAACAAAGACAGCCTATATGAAATCAAATCTTCTCTCCCTTAGTGTTCAATCAGGGTGAGGAGGGCACATCCTGGTACATCATTTTAAAGGGCTCAGTCAATGTTGTCATCTATGGAAAAGTAGGTATTTTCCTCTTGTGAAATCATGTTAGTTCTAGAGACATCAAACTGATTATACTGCTTTGACCGGGACGTTGATTCATCACCCAGTAACTGATCAGTATGCCGTCCTGGACAGGGTGTTGTTTGCACTCTTCATGAAGGAGACGACTTTGGGAAGCTGGCGCTTGTCAACGACGCCCCCCGCGCCGCCTCCATTGTCCTGCGAGAGGACAACTGTCATTTCCTGAGAGTCGACAAGGAGGACTTTAACAGGATTTTGAGGGTTAGTGTCTGTTTAAACTCATCTCATTAACAATGAAAAAGCACCAACACCCTCTGTTGGCAAAAATGTAGTAATGCATCCATAAAAGTTATTTAATGCATCTTTTGTGATCGTATGCCAGTCCCTTGCACCCACTAGCTCAATCATCCCACTAAATATGAAATATGTTGATAATGACCTCTTTTACTGATTTGAGGTTAATTAGGTGTGGATGTAAACTAACATCTGGGAGCTCTGACACGTCATAGATTTCCTGCTTGAAATAGAAAATAGAAGCAGAGATTTTTGTTCTAGATTAACTACGTAGTGATGGTCTGCAGATCTAAATGTGTTGAAATTACACATGTAGTGACTGATGGAGTGACATCACATGTTTTTTTTAACATATTTTATTAAAGTTGTTAAACGTGTATGATTGATTTACAGAATATCATATTAGGTCTGCATTTGCTTCTTTGGACCACATTAAGTGTGTTAAACATGCTATTAAAAATGCTTAAACAAACAATTAAAAAATTGTACTGAAATTTAGTATTACAGATAGTTTATGCATGCTTATTGCATGGCTCAAAATAGTGCAATGATGGTTCTGAATATTAAATAAATAAAATAGGGAATGAATAATAAGAATAATAATAAGAAAAAAATTAATTAAAAAGCATATATTTATAGTAAAATATCCAAATATGTATAAAAATTGTAAATATCATATAATAACTGATACTTTACATTTCTAAAGAATAACATTTTCACGAAGCTGCTTATGTACTGGCAAACACGTCACTACTGTTTAACACTGTTTAAATGTGACCTCTGGCAGGTGACCTGGGTCGATCAGGTCACATGACTTTATAAACTGAAACAACATTTTCATAGGTCAGTGGTCTCCATAGTAAATGCATTACTGTGTTTGTGTTTATTTGTATGAAGGATGTGGAAGCCAACACTGTGCGACTGAAGGAGCACGGTCAGGACGTTCTGGTGTTAGAGAAGAGCCTCAGCAGCAGTCGAACATCTGTCCAGGGATCCTCTTCCTCTCATTACAAGTAAATATGCCCACCACTAATGCATGTATAGTACAGAGCTGCACTTTCTGGCAGTTGTCTGTTAAACTTGTATCCTTAACTGTCTTCATGTTACAATATAAATTAAGTTGCTGCTTTTATTTAACAGCAAAGAAAAATTGATACTTAAAAATATTTAAAATTGTTTCAGCCATCCTTTTTCTTTGAAGTAATAAGTATGAGCTTTAAAAAAATATATTTGTCCAATCACATGACTATCCCAGGTTGCTGCAGGAGTGATCCTTTCATGGTCACTTTTGAACTTGTGATTACATTTGTGAACAATAGGAAAAATGCTGGACGCTAACAGTCAGTGTGACCAGCAGATAACATGCAGGCAGCACACACACAGCAATCCTGTGAGCTGCAGCCAACGAGCATTATCTTAATAGAGGCATCTGTCACTGCAGCACAGTTGCTAGAGAGACATATTAATGGTTATGATGGCCTTGCTCCTAGGGGGAAAAGAAGACCTGGCAAGTCACAATTACTTGTTTAGGGTCGCCCTCTAATCAACTCCACTCCTCAAACGTAAGAGTGTCAAGACTGTGTTCTCCCCCATGAGTGGGGAAGACATGGCGTTGCTTGTGTAGCTCCCTCTTGCCATGCTGTTATCAAGTAATGAAAACAACCGAGGCTGGATTGTGTTGATTCTCCTTCACGTAGAAGATGCCCCCTCATTTTTTTTTCTCCCCTCGGCTTTTCTCGTGGCACTTAGCCCAGACTCCCCTTCATCTTCAGCTGGCCAAGAACACTGATTGTAAATAGGATTGTTATCAAATGAAGCAATCACAGACACACGTTGAAGGAACAGTCGAGGGCCATAGCTGTGTCATCAAGCATTAAGAGCCAGTGTTTCTTGATTAGTGAAGGGTGTGTTTTATTCTGTTTTCCTGCAGATACAACGTAATGTCTGGGACGCCGGAGAAGATTTTGGAGCACCTCCTTGAAATGATGCGATTGGATTCTCAATTCACAGAGTCAGGTACTGCTCACCATGACACATCCCATGTGTCGAATTAGTGCCATCTAACACGGCCTGTCAATACGATGATCATTTATTGTGGAGAGTTGTCACCTATGCAACATTCTCCTCCGCCCTCGCCGGCTCTGTTTCTCTCCTCTGTCTTCTGCCGACTGTTCTGCACTGACCCGTTTGTTCTTGCCTATAATTAGCCACACATCACAGGGCTGATCTAATTACTCTCGCTTGCGTGGATACATATGGTTTTCATTCGTCGGCAGAGGTGACACAGACGGGGCCGCGAGGATCAAGGCCCGATGCTACTCTTTGATGCTCTCTTTCGCTGGCTACACAGGTGTTTGACATAAGCGTCTTTCTTTTTTTGTTACAGACTCAGCCTTAGATGACTTTGTGCTCATGCACTGTGTCTTCATACCCAACACTCAGCTGTGTCCGGTGTTGATGTCCCAATATCCTTTCAGCATTATGTTCCCTAATTTTTTTTTTATGTTCTTTACCATTCCTGTGAACCTGAAAACACTGGTTCACTGGTTTGCTGCAGCTACATTGTTTCAATCTTTAACTGCTGTGCAGCTACCATGCCCAGGCCTCGCAGGGATCTGAACAGGAGAAGCTGGACTACACGCTTAATAACAAGCGCAGGGTGATCCGGCTGGTGATGCACTGGGCTGCCGTAAATGGGGATCACCTGCAGGAAGAGGATGTCTCAGGGTTGTTTCTGGAGGTCAGCCTAAACATATATGAAGGTTGTTCTAACCTCTGATATAGGTACAGAATAGTCACAACAGCAGAACCGTCTGCAGCTCTGACCAAGACTTGTTCCAGTGTTTCAGATGTGTTCCTAATCAGTTTGCTTTACTTAAAAACAATTAATTGTTAATCATCTTCTTAGATTTTTTGATTCTTGATAATGATAAGATTTTGAAATGTTTTAATAAAGCGAAGGCGCCACACCACTAACCATAACTGATAAATTGATAGAAAATCAGATTTATGTCTGAGTGCATGATGTTCAAATCCAAGAATATCCACAGCTATAATGCTGACAGCCACTCTTTTGTTTCATGGTTGATATTAATTATTTACAACCGTAAACACATACCTTTGCAGTTATCCAAGGTGTTTGCACCTTCTGCTAAGTTTAATTGCACTCTCTCCTCACTATAAATAAACAGACACATGTCAGAAAATCAAAATCACTGAAACTGCAATTTTAAATGTGCATTTATTATAGATGTGAGCATTAGAATATACATATATATATATATAAACTCTTATTAAATGAAAGGACTTATGATTCTTGATGATATGCTAACTTAATGTGGTGTGGTGCTTGAGAAAAACTCTTTGTAATTGTATGTTAAAATGAGTTTTAATTAGTTCTTCTGAATCATTGTTTTGCTCAGAGCTTGCTGTGTTTTTCAGGAGTTTTTCATGGCAGTATCTAATGATGCCAAAGCCTTTCCTGCCCTCAGGGATCAACTAACAGAACTGGAAAGAATTGTAAAACGCAAGTAAGTCAGAGCTTTGTTTTTTTGTTTTTAGGTTTTGATATGGATGAAAGGTGCTGTATGTGGTTAGTGTTGAGAATTTAAAGGAGAAAGGCTCTTTAGATAACGATCAAACTTAACTAAAGAGTCATTAACTGTTTTTTTAAATATTTTTATTTTATTCTTCAGTGCTGAAGATGCCAGATCCTCACAGAAAAAGGTATAAGACCGACTCTTTCTGTTCCAAATTAAAGTTCGTGTTTTTTCAAACGTCTGTGAACCTAAACTGTGAACCTAAAATTCCCACACAGCACAAAGTCCTGCTGCGGCATTTCAGTGTGGGAGAGGAGAAGCTTCAGAAACGTCAGCCCATCAGGAGTAACGATGAAAGTGAGTTGTGGATGAACATCCACTCTCCGGTTTCATAAACATGGATAGCTGGGCTGCTGACTGTCACATTCAGCTATCTATTTGGAACTCTTTATCATGCAGTGATAGCGATAGTCAGTATTTTGAAATAGCGACAGAGGTTCGCTACTCATAAACTCAAAGGATGTTTTCTGTTAAAGCATGATGATTTGGTACCGCTTGTTCTTCAAGTCATCTCTCCAATCTCCAAAAGACACACTGAAAATTGTTGTTCTTGGTTTGGTTTTTGTTCTTTGTACTGATTTAAATAATTTGTTTAGGGGCAGTTCAGTGGTGCAGTGATTAGCGCTGTCACCTCGCTCAGCTGGAGCCTTTCTGTGCAGAATATGCATGTGTGGGTGCTCCAGTTTCCTCCCACAGTCCAAAGAGATGCTTGTTAGGTTAATTGGTGACTTTAAATTAGTTGTGAGGATGAGGATGCGAGAGGTTGTGGGTGTCTCTCTCTCTATCTCTGTGGTAGCTGTGCTAATTTGGATAAATGTTTTGGTCTCTTTAAGGCCATTTAGTGTATTATAGTGACATCTTGCCTTTTTCTCTTCCTTGCTACTTTACCATGCCATCATTCCGTCTTGTTTACAGTCTTATTTTTGTTCTAATTCATTCCTTCAGTCCTGTTCAAAGTCTACTGCTGTGACCACACCTACACCACAATCCGGGTCCCTGTAGCCGCTTCAGTTAGGGAGGTTATCGGTGCTGTGGCTGACAAGCTGGGGTCAGCGGAGGACCTGCTCCTGGTCGGCCTCAGTTCGGCAGGAGGTGAGAGCAACGGCAGTTACTTGTCAAATGATTGGAGATGACAAAAGGTAGAGCTAAAGCCGGGTGATGTATTAATTCTTTCTGGGTGATGTGTGACCTTTTGCGGTGAGTTTGGTGACGGTAATAGGCTGCTTTAGTAGGGGCTAAAGAATGGCCTTGAAGTGGCCCAAGAAATAACCTGAGCTCAGTTTTCCTCATTACATTCAGCAGAAAGCTGTTGGTTCAAGTGGCTGCTCTTTATTGTACTGATATTTGTGTCCGCCAGAAAGTACTAATGCAGCTCTGCCTTCCTCTGAACTTGACCTGGACTTTCCTTACCAGTGGCAAGTCAACAAAGCTGAGGCTGCTCTTATTTGGAGTGGATTATCACAAGGCTCATAAAGAGCATCCAGAAAGTTTTCTGGATCCTAAAATCGATATATTTATTTTTATAGTCACAAATGTACACATAGTTATCCGCAATGAAAAAGCAAAGCAGGTTTTGAAGTTATTCTCCGGTGCCTGTGCAACTGTGTCGGATCCACTGATAAAAAAGAAAAGATACAAAAGGACAACTGTGTTAGAAGGAAAAAATAAAACTATGAGGTAGAGATAGAGATGTCATCAAGGAACAGATCAAGCAAAGGACACAAGAAAATTATGCTGCATTGAAAGTACCCATGAGTGCAACATCCTCTATTATTCCTAAATGCTGGATTTAAAAAAATAATTCCCAACAATGTGTGGATGAAACTAGGCATCATGTCATTAATACCATCTCTGCAGTCAGAAACAGTGCTGTGGGGTTGTTTTCCTGCAGGGCATTGAGACTGGTCGGTATCAAGTAAACTTTTTTCCAGGCTACTCAGGATCTCAGGCTGGTAAAAGAACAATACCAAAGAAAAGCTCCCTTGGTCTCATTTATAAACTGTGCCTGCTAAAAAATTCTCTTCCCCACGCATAAAATTATATCTATAAAGGATGAATTTTGGAATAAATCAGACTTTTTTTGAAAGTGAGCCAAGCCATATGTGAAATGGAGATTTTAAAAAGCATGACGGGACTTATCATAAAAGAAAGCAGACTATTCTTAGCAAACCTAGCTATATTAAAATGAACTATTTATTATTCACAAACCTCACTGCAAATTTACTATCTAATTGTATCAGTCCTTTCATTAATGTTAATAATATTTGTAGCCAGTGTTGGTGCTAAAATCACTGGAGCTTTGCATAATGATCTGCTTTTTTTCTGTGAACCGATGTGCTTTTGTGCTTCTTTTTGTTTGTAGTCTGACTGTTTATTTTTACCTCTGCCAGAGTCCTTTGGTATGAACTTCCCAGCTCAACCTGCATTACTTTTTTATTCTTCAGTAGCCTTTCTTCTCTTTGTTAGGTACTGACACCAAAGACACCTTTTTTGTTTTGTTTTCTCCGTGTCTCTGGTTAGGCAAAATGCACATCTTCCCCTGTTTAGTAAATGGATGAAGATGAGAAAAAAAAATAAGAGGTACATGTGGTCAATTTTAGGTTGACACAAGTCTTTGTGTTAGAGCAGCTTCATAAATCTAATGAAAAGAATGTGTATGCACTTTTCGTCCTTTTTGCATACACAAAGTTGGTAGTCATGAATTTGAATGATTATTGTGCGTCTGATCTGTAAACTTAAACCCAACAGTGCATCTGGTGAGACCTGAAAGCAGCACTAATGATCTACAATCAGGCTGGTTGAGTTTGAATATTTCTGCCAAGAAAAATCTGGGCATGACTTTCAAAGAAAGACAGCCAGGTTTATGGGATCAGGTCTGTTAAGTTTGTAGGAACAAGTCTGCAGGCTATTGCTGCTGCTAGAGTGTTTAAAGGTGTTTTAACCAAGTAAGCTAGCAAATATGATGTTAGTCTTTTATTGGTAATGCATTTGGATAACACGTCATGAAATATTGTGTCTAGATATATATAAATAAATAAGCACAATTTATCTGAATTTCAGGACCAGGAGCACACCTCATACATACACCTTCCAGTTCTTTGTCTGTTTGTAATATAGAGAGGGCCGGTACTACAAGCTGTTCTCGTTTCCATGCTTCCCTTTTTCAGTTCATTCACCTCTCATAAGAACATGCTTACAGTTCTGTCTGAGGCCTTCCCCAAACCGCAGCCTGAATTCATGCTCATGCCATCTGTTCCAAAAGTTTCGAAGCATGACTTCAATTCAAATTAGTAGTGCCAATTCGCAACAATAGTTATACTGTAAGGTAAAGCCTCTAGAATATTAGAAAGAAGACCGCTACTATGAACAAGCATTTGGCAACAGTGGGAAAGAAAAACGTCCTTTTAACAGCAAGAGACCTCTAGCAGATGCAGCCTCAGGGAGGGGCAGCCATTTATTATGACCAGATGAAGGTGAGAGGAAAAACAGGAGAGTAGAGGGATTCAGGACGAATGCACACTAGAAGACAGCCATAAATTAATAATTACTAATTTTGGCTTGAACCTCTAAATTGTGGTCTATAAATATGGATGGTCAAGGGTCCAAATGTATGCAGTGTTTTCTATCAAATACACTACAGCAAAACTAAAGCTTTAATCACCTGGATATATATATTTTTTTAAAAAAAAGCATATGCAGACAAAGACAGGTTATTCTGGTTGTTTGATACTACACACAGCAGTAAATATCTAATGTCAGCATGGTAACATGTTTGCAAAGAAAATACTATTTGATTTCTGAAGTTTATACATGCCAATTAATTCTGATGGTATTAATTCTTTCATTATTTGGACAAATGTTTAAAAAAGAATTGGAGGAAATGTTTTGGGATCACATAAGGTGTGGTCCTCATGCTAAAAATAGAAAAAAGTAACAACTAAATAGGGCACTGAGCACCTGCATGCCTATTCTAAAATCTTTTGGCAAGCCATCTAATGGTTATTATTTTTCAGTCTGAGTGAAAACGGTAGACAAATGGATGTTTTCCATTCATTTTTTTAACCTTTGTGTGTTGTGGTCTTCCTTTTGCAGAGAAAACCATCTTTAAGTCCAGTGATATGTCGGTGTTCTCCACACTCAGCATTAATGGACGGCTGTTTGTGTGTCGGAGGGACCAGTTGGATTCTTTGGTGTGTTACAAATTACATTTACATGAGAAACTCGCATATTAACATGTAGTTCAGCTGCAGCTCCAACCCCAGCTGTACACTATATCAATATCACCCAACACGTCATGTGTATGAACTCATCTACACTCCCAACCAGTTGGCTTTAAACACTTCATCAAATTGATAGAAATGACAGTTAGTTTAGTTCAGCTTTCAGTCTCTGTTTTATAAATGTAATGTGTTTTTCATGCTTTGGAGACCACTTTACCTGAGCAGGAGGGTCCCTCTACAGGATCACTGGCCAGCTTTGAGTTAATGAGCTCTAAGGACGTGGCTTACCACATGACTTCCTATGACTGGGAACTTTTCCACTGTGTACATGAGGTATTCAACAGCAACTGAGTCTGATTAGAAGAGCTGAATATATATCTTCTTTTATTTATTGGTATGAAATATTCAGTTACTTCACTTGCTTATTTTACATGAAAATCAGTTGTTTTTCTTCTGCATCTTGCAGCTTGAACTCATCTATCACACATTTGGGAGACAATATGTGAAGAAAACCACTGTGAACCTGGACCTGTTCCTGAGGAGGTTCAATGAAATTCAGTTTTGGGTGATCACTGAGATGTGTTTGTGTCCTCAGCTGAGCAAGCGAGTACAGCTTCTTAAGAAGTTTATCAAGATCGCTGCCCAGTATGTGGATTTCATGTTCTAGTTCAGTTTGTAGTTTGGTTTATTTGCCACACTAATTTCATGTTTCCTGTTAAAGCTGCAAGGAGTACAGAAATCTGAATGCCTTCTTTGCTATCATTATGGGCCTAAGTAACCCGGCTGTTTGCAGACTGAGTCAGACATGGGAGGTGTGTATTTGTGCATTGTCCGTCTTTGGAAAACTATTAATTACTTAACTGCAAGGAAACTTTTGTCTGGTGTTTTTGTTCGCAGAAACTTCCCAGTAAATTCAAGAAGTTTTATGTGGAATTTGAAAACTTGATGGTAAGCTCCAAAGTAAAAAATTTAAGATGAGCCACCTGATCAGAGTAAAATATGAGGTTAGTGTCCAGACTGTGATTGATCCACAGCATGACTGTCTCCACAGGATCCGTCCAGGAACCACAGGGCGTACCGGCTAACAGTAGCCAAACTGGAACCTCCCATCATTCCTTTCATGCCCCTGTTGATCAAAGGTTAGGCCAATTTATTGGGTGACAGTTTATCATTTTGGCCTGTAGACCACAATTGTTTCGCTGCTGAATTGCTTCAACAGCTTTAACACTTTCCAATTGGTCCTTTTTTTTCTAGACATGACATTTACTCATGAGGGCAACAAAACATTTATCGACAGTTTGGTCAATTTTGAGAAAATGGTGAGGCTCTGCTGCGCATCTGTGAATCTTTTTTTTTTTTTTGTTCTTCTCAGCTAATTGCCGATATTTGCTGCTGATCATTGCTCTTTGTCTTGCAGCGGATGATAGCTAACACAGTGAAAATAGTGAGATACTGTAGAAGCCAGAGATTCAGTAAGTTTCAAATGTTTTCTTTTTTTTTTTTTTTTGTACTAATTTCACATATGTCGCACTTAAGACAACAAAAGGACACTTTATAAAATTAAACATAAAAATAAATAACCAAAATATATCTTGGAAACACAATATCAAAAAACTGTATGATGAAGAAACAACAATAAAAGACTTTATGTCCTGTTAATTTGATGTCTTTTAGATACATCTTAGAATAAATCTGCAAGCTGGAATAGAACTAACAGAAGAGGCCGTTCTTCTAGAAAGCACATTGGGAGAAATTCTGACAACGACTAGCTTCCCATAATTTTAATTTCTTATTTCCAAAATAAAAAATAAAGTAATATTCTCACAATAGGTCGAGAAAAGTACCTGTTTTGACTGACTGACAGCAAGCTGTAATATTGATCTTTTGAAGTTTAGTTGGAGTATATTATTGGTATCTCTGAACCTTTAACATCTATATTCAATCATTTATCCAGCAGTTTCCTATTAATCCCTTTATATTGATTGCCCGTACAGCTTAGATATACTCAATCAGCACAAATATTTTATTAAAAAGCACAAATATTTTAGGTTCCTATATGATGAACTTACAAATTCTTCTTGCATTTTTTTCCTGACACTGCCCATCTTTTCAATTAAATCAGGTCCAGAGTCACCACTGCCAAGCAAGAACCACCCTGACGTTTGGACTTATATTCGTCAGCTTAACGTGATCGATAACCAAAGGATGCTTACTCAGCTCTCTCATGGACTTGAGCCCCGCAGGTCTTGAAATCCACTCAGGGACAGAAACATTACACGAAGACGCTACTCCATGACGTGATGTGCGCTCGCTTGGGATGAGTTTACTTAGTACAGGATTGAGGACCTGATGTTGTATCAGATAATGAGATGTTGTTTCAGAAGCCTGCCTTGTTAAGCTTTTTCTTACAGTAATTAGTGATATTTTAGCAGTAGTTGTTGGCGGGTGACGTACCTCCTCGTATCATTGTCGTACAGATATCACAACAAACAGCATGAAGAAATGAATGATGTTTGGAGGGATCTCATTCATCAAACTGTGTAAGATTTTAGATGTAAACGCTATATGATGCTGACGCTTACAGGTCTCAGTATTCCTGATATTCAGCTGTTTCGTATATTTTGTATCAGACAATATTTATATATATTTACGTTTTTAAGACTCTTGTGTTGTAAATTGTATACAGATATTTATTTTGACAAGCATGCAGAGGATTATGATTGTTTTACGTTTTTATTCATGTGAGCACATTTCTCTTTAAAGCCTGAGATATCATAAGTGTCTGAAAACCTTTTTGTGCGCTCTAAATAATAAAAAACCTTTAGATGTATTTGTTCAACTTTATATTTATTATCTAGTATAAAGACAGTTTGGTCAGTATAGTGTCAGTGTATAACATGGAAATCAACCAAGACAACTCATGAAACGTTTTCTTACATCTTATTGAATTAGAGCAGCAGAACAGGTCAGCTGATCACAGTCTGTACATTATGAAAATCTACTGGAGCACAGAATAGAAATGACTGTGAGCTGTTCAAATCATTGTCGATATCTACGGAGGAGGTCAGGAGAGTGAGTGAGTGTCTGCAGCCATTTGTAAAACATGGTGGAAGCGCTGCAATAATTTGGAGCTTCATTTCAGCCAGTGGTGTTGGACCTCTTGTCAGAAATAATGGAAATATGAACACAAATGTACCATCAGATTTTGATCCACCATGCAATACCATCTGGACACCTCTGACTGGCTTCATTTTTCAGCATGACAATCATCCCAAAAGGCCTACGCAGTAAAAAAAACCCAAACAAAACAAAATCCAAAAGAGACATGGATAACAAAACAATGGAGTATTATCACTCATGGACTGGCCTCCCCAGACCCCGAACCTTAACATCACTGAAGCAACATGGGATCTTAACAGACAACAGAACAAAAGTCAGCCAACATCAAGACATGTCCATATTCCCGAAGACTACCTAAAAAAATTACAAGATGTTTACCTAAGAGAGTTCAGGCTGTGTTGAAGAATAAAGGTGGTCATACCAGATATTGACTTTCAAGCTAATTTGAATGGTATAAAGAAATAAAACAAAAATATAAAGAAATGGGAGACTGACAGACTGCTTTCTATCTTGTAAATCAGGTTCTGCTTTAAGAAATAGTAATTTATTAGTGCTGCTAAACTTCTAGTGTATATTTGTTTAGTTAAGAGTTGGTTTAAATGACTTTTTTCTGAAAGCTTAAGCTGAAAATATTTGGGGCAGCAAGAAGGAATTAAATGTAAATTAATTCTTATCTCAGGTTTAGCTTTGAGTGATTTGGCGTGTCTGATCAAACATTAATCATCATCACTTCCATTCATTTCTAGAAGTGCATTAAACATTTTTTATTGTTGACTTATACTGTTGACCTGTGAATTGTGTCAACAGTGAAGCAGATGGTTGCTTTATATTTTCCATTCGCCACTACTTGAGGAAAGAATGAGTCATTGACAGCTTTTAAGTTTGCAGAAATGTATTACCTAGATTTAATATGCGATGAATAGAGAATCAGTGAATCTAATATCTCACAGTGTTTCTGACGTCACAGTGGAGACTGGAGAAGTACTCATATTCTTCCTCCTGGAGCAGGGGTGTCGAACTCCAGGCCTTGGGGGCTGGTGTCCTGCATGTTTTAGATCTCACCCTGGGTTAACACACCTGAATCAAATGATTCATTCATTTTTAGGCCTCTGGAGAACTTCAAGACATGTTGAGGAGGTCATTTAGCCATTTAAATCAGCTGTGTTGGATCAAGGACACATCTAAAACCTGCAGGACACCGGCCCTCGAGGCCTGGACTTTGACACCCCTGTCCTAAAGCATGTTGTAAATGTACAGTTAAATTTATAAGCTGTATTATTGTTATTAGTGAGGAAGCTCTGATGTTGCTCTGATGTAGCTGGCCAAAGGTTTCCTGATGGTAAACACTTATAGACAGTTGGGGTACATGTGTACGCAATAAATCACAACCTTGAACTCATCTGATATTTTGTTTATAAAGTCTCGATGTGGAGCAACATTAGTTCTTGTGGAGTCAAAAGTAAATTGAAGTGAATGAAAATTTGTTTTATATAAATTGTACTTTATTCTTAAATGCTTTATTAAGATGAAAAATACTTTTGAAGGGTTTTTGAGTGATATATTTCTGTATTAGTTCATATAGATAGTACAGTACATTTGAATGATTCCTTTGCTTTACGTGGTCTTATTGATTAAGAAATCCACATTGTCATGAGTTTACATGGATTAAATGAGTGGTTGGTGATCTTATTGATTTCCCACCAAGCTTCCTGAGTTGCTGAAATGATGAAGGTCTTACAGCAATTATGTTTTTTGATAGATTGGGACATGAGTATAGGTCTTTAATAGAGAGAAATGCACAGAATGACTTTTCGATTTTAAGTCAAGGATCTTGTTGCATATCTGAATATATCAATTTTATTACGTCGTGTCATCACCCAAAAAAAAACAACAAAAAAACAATCTGACAATCCAATGAAAAGATTTAACACTGCAGACTGATCTAAGCTTTTGCACATATACAAATACATCTGAAAACATCTGTGATGAACAACTGCATAGTGCAGTTAATCCAAGATAACATTATGCATAGATCACATATTAACAATTGTAGAATGTACCTCGTGGGCTTCAAGGATACAAATGTTCCCAAATTTCTAGTAAATTTCCACTTTCCAGATTTCTGAGTCACAGCTTTGCACTGCGCTCACCTTTTTGCCTTCTATCAGTCATCTTCACCTATAATAACAACCTAACCAAAGGGACAACCCCATTAACCCCACCTAGGCTGACCAGGAGGTTTCATTTCAGAACCTGGTTGCTGTGAGAAGTCACACACCTCATCAACCCTTAACTTTCTTGACAGTGGCAATGCAGAAGTCTTTGGGTGTAGCCTGGGTTTAATTGCTAATTGTGTATACCTGAAAAGGTGTTGACAAAGACATTTCTTAGACTTGATTTGGACTGTCAATGCCTTTTAGAGCATTTAGAGTGGTCTCATCCAGATAATGTCTTTTTCAGGGAAACCCTTCCATATTTCAGTGAGACAATGCTAAACTACACACTTTTATTACAACAGCATGGCTTCATTTTAGAAGAATGTGGTTGCTGAACTGGCCTACAAGACCTTTCTACAACTCTAAACATTTGGCAAAGAAGACCCAGAGCAATTAAGCAGCTAGAATCTTATATAAGGCAAGAAAGGGACATTCCTCTCGCAGAAGTCCAGCTGATCGCTCTTTTCAGATGTTCATAGGCTATTGTCCTGATGCATGCTCAATCATCCAGGTAAGTAAATCCCAAAAGGCTGATTCTGTTCATCTGGACGTAGTGTTTTCAATGGGAGAAAGGTTTCGTCACTCATCTAAGTTCATAGGCTATTGTTATACAAAGAGGACATACTGTGCATTATTAAGCACGACCCTGTCCAAACCTTTTTGAAATGTGTTGCTGCCTAGAAATGGCCTTACTTTTTCCCGAAAATTGTAATTTTCTAATTAGAAACATGTATGATTATATGATTTCTATTATTCTATTGTGTATAAAATATCAGTTTCTGAAACTGCAAATCATCACATTATTTTTTATTTACACTTTACACGTTTAAAAAAGAAACTGCGGTTTTAAAAGACATTTTAAAACATTTTTACAGAATCAAATTAATTACAACTATTTTGTTTTTAGTGTACCACTGAGCTGCCCAGTAAGAGCTTGTTAATGAGAAAGAAATAACTGTAATATCCATCACCACGCACAATGTAGGCGTTCGTGCTCGTGTCCAGCAGGGGGAGCTGTTGCCATCAGTATCAAAAGCTGGATGCTGTCCAGTTCAGCTGGCTGAAAGTTGTGCAACCAGTGAAACCACACTGGATCGGGGAAATCAAGCGACGTCACGTGAGATTTCCCGGAACTATCCTTTCTTTCGCAAAGTTTGTCTTGTGCCCGGTGCTACCTGCGTGGAGGAACAGCCGCTCCGGAGCGCCAGCCTTCACACTGAATGTCGGTATGTGTGTTTCGATAATGTTCACCAGTTATCCAATTAGTCTCAATGAGCAGTTTCGACATAGGCTCACTGTCCAGCAGATTAAATATAATGCGAGTCTTGTTTGATATTAAACACACATTCGTGCAGATGTGTTGATGCGGGCTGTTGAGTGTGACGTGGTGCATTAATATAAGACTGTTATAAACATGTAATAATAACAAAGTAATACCGCTTTAAGTTTACTCCTAATGTTGCTCATACTGTATCTAGTTGTTGTTGAATGTTTTGAGCAGTGAGTTAACCCTCACTCAGGTATTATCTGCATCTCATACACAGCATAGTAACTGAGTAGGGGTTAGATTGGTTAAGATTGTAACATCTGCATATAACCACACTTTTAGCTGTGAAGAAGTGACACAAAAGCTGACCTCGCTGTCTCAGTGATTAATTCATCATTTAGTTGAGATTACAGTGACTACCTGTGGTTTGACATATGGCTGTCAGGCCTTATTGTTGCGGCGCTTGCAGTCGTGTTTGCTATTAAGTGAGAAACTGCCAGCGATGACTGCAGGAGTACTCCCGTATCCCTGTAACCCTGGCTTCTTGAGTGGTCAGACAATACTTGGGGGGCTGGTCCACTGAGCAAATTGCTGCCAGGCTAAGTATAGCATGAATACAAGTAAATCAGCAGAGAGCAATGGCTCCCCTCTGTGACAATGGTGGCATTTCCCGTTGTGATGGATAGTAATCCCAATGAGGACCCAGGTAACAGCCTTTTAAAAGCCGTAATTGCTCAGCTGTAAATGGGAAACCTATGAACAATAGCAATGCTATAATTTCCTGTAATGATGGAATTATTTCTTTACAAGATGCTTTTATGTCGCTACAGACAAACAAAAGGATATGATAATAAATCTGTGTGGTGTCCGGTTTGGAAGCATTATACCACTAACCCTGGCTTACACACACATCATCATGTTTGGCCTCAACACAAGCAAGAAGAGCTCATCTTTTCTGTTAAATAGAGAAAGAGAATATGTGGATCTCTCAAGGTGTTTTTGTCTTGAAACAAAAGAAGCTTTTATTGTCAAAATTGTATGATCTCCCAGCTTGTTGTCCTACTTGAACCAAACCTGCTGGAGTAATCTGCGACTTTAGCTGCATGATCCCAGCATACCAGACATGCCTTTGTCCTTATACAAGCAGAGTCTGGACCCTGAGTCCATTGCTTACTGGTACTGATGAGGTGGACTGTATGTGTAAAAGTGGAAGAGACAGGGGGTGGTAGTTTAAAATGAGCGATATCACCCTGCAATGCTCAATCAACCGATGGCAAAGCAGCCTCAAACCTGCAGCCACACTCACAAATGGTGTTTGACAGTGAAGCTTCGCTTTGATGGATTAAGTTTGTTTTACCGCAAAGGATTTTGTTGTGAACCCAACTTCCTTCCTTTCCCGTAATCCCCCTCGCTCTTTTAGGAGCTGACTTGGAACTGAGTGCCATTATGAGATGATGTCTCCCAGCTCGTCTTTCGTGCAAGTCAATTTCGATGACATCCACTTCTTCGAAAACTGTGGTGGCGGCAGCTTTGGAAGTGTGTACCGGGCCAAGTGGATTTCCCAGGACAAAGAGGTGGCGGTGAAAAAACTGCTCAAGATTGAAAATGAGGTAAGAATCTTAATTACCTGGATCTTTTTTTTTTCATATATATTTTTAATTGTCAGCATAGTAATCATTTTAATTGCTATCCCATTTAGCGAGATCTGGTGACTTCTGTACCCATCACTCATGGTCATTATACTCCCCCTCTCTGAGCAGTGTGCTGCGAAAGAAACATTATAGCCAAATGAAAGAATGTATTTGGTCCAATTACAGCAAAGGCTGCTCCTGAAGTGTCTTTGAAAGCACAGGCCTATTGTCTTAAAGACAAAACAGAATTATCTTTGAAATCTTTTCAGGGAAATCGTATTATGTGTGTCGGCCTGTGATCGGATGTTCAGAAAATTGTTCATTGTTTCTTTTATGAAATTGTAAAAGATCACAGATATCCATTCAACTTCACTCAACTGTTGGGGAGAAGATTGTTCAATGGGAATAATAATGTAATCCTTGCACGTTGAACCAGATGTTCCTTTAATTATAGTGTTTGGTTGCGATTAAATGAGATCGTTTTATCAGGTTCATTCAAAAAAAAAAGAGGTTACACATTAACCTTTCTGTGCCACGATTATGCATTGATACGTCTTTGTATACGCTCCAGAAGACTCCATAGGACCATTGGCGTCCAGTCAGAGTTTGAGAGCCATGCCACTGAGTTCTGTAAAAGTCTGAAAAAGTCATAGTCTGCTTTGACCTTTCCTGTTGGGACATCAGGATAACCAGCAAGTTCTCACTTCTGCTTTTTATTAAATTCTTTTTTTTATGAATTCACAAATGGTGACTCCTTCAATCATCCACTTTAAGTTAACTGGGTTCTAAATGGATTGCAGTAAATCTTATACAAGCACTCATTTCTAGGTTAGGGTGGTGGAGCTTTTATAATCAATTTGAGGAAGTATTTTATGCAGTTATCAGGTCATAATTTTAACTTTTATACTTTGGGATACTTTGTGGTTTGGTGTTAATAACAGTCATGTGAAAAAAAAGTTCTCACAGGACTCTGTGCAGTCCTTTGAATAACCAAGCATTAATTCCATAGGAATTAAGAGGTTAAACAGCAGCCAAATGCACGTAACAAAATGATCATCAGCAAGTGTGATCAACTCTATAAAGTTAGAAGTTTTGACAGTTTGCTTGTTCGGGGCATTCAGGGATATGCCGCATTCTTTCCAGGACCAGATGTCCCAGTGAAATTACCCCAAAGTCAGATTACGCAGTGCTCTGACAAAAAGCAAAAAACCCAAGAGCTGTATTTCAGACTTTACAGACCACAGTTAGCATGTTAAATCTCAAAGTTCGTGAAAGCACAATTCAAAAAAGTCTGAACAAATATGGCTTTTTGGAAGGATCATGAGGAGAAAGCTTCTTTTGTCTAAAAAGAACATGGTAGCGCAGCTTAGGCTTGTACGATTGTATCTGAACAAACCACAAGACTTCTGGGACTATTTTTGACAGAGAAGATGTTTGGTAATGTTACATGTGTACGGTGAAATAGAGTATATCAGCATGAACACCTCATACCAACTGTCATGCATGGTAGTGGGAGGGGTGATTTTTTAGGTTTGTTTGCAGCTACAGGAAATGAGCACCTTGAAGTCACTGAGTTGATCTTGAACTTCTCTGAATACCAAAGTATTCTAGAGTCAAACGTCAATAAAGTTGGGCCATGCAACAGGACAACAGCAAAGGAAAGAATGAAGGTGTTGCAATGTCCAAGTCAAAGTCCAAACCTCAACAGCAGATTTGTCAAGAAGTGTGGTGATACGAAAGACTGATGAAGTCATACAGAAAGTGATTATTTTAAGCTATTGCTGTGAAAGTTGGTTCTGCAAGGTATGTCATCATGAGGTGTAGTAATCAAATATGTAGCTTGTTCGTAAAAGAATGTAGTTATCTGTAGCATAGTAAATATGCTATAAGGAAAGTATACTCAGTGCATGAACGGTATGTGCAATTCTGCTATGTACATGCTGAATAGAGTGTGAATGTTGTCATTTCCTGAGACTTAAATGAACCTTTGGTAAAGGTGATTTAAAGATAAAATATTACTTCACACACAGTGAAATCATGTGTGTACTAAATTATTGATCCAGACTTCATTTATTTAAACTCTAATGCAAATAAGGCTTCTATTTTCTCTTCTATTCTCATGAAAATTCCTTGTGTGTGTTCACTGGTCAGGCTGAAATCCTCAGCGTCCTCAGCCACCGCAACATCATCCAGTTTTACGGCGCGATTGTCGAGGCTCCCAACTATGGAATTGTCACCGGTAAGTTTATAAATAATGATGCATATTTACAGCAAAGAAACCTCAGTGAAAAACAGAATACAACAGAGCCACCAGATAACATCATGATAGAAAAGGCAGCAGCCAAATCTGTTCGCACCAGTTGCTCAATGGAGCAGAAGTTTCTATGGAAGTGTGAGTGAATGCCAGAGGCCTCAGGACGTGCACACATTCATACAGTAGTTGTGTGAGCCTGTTTTCAGTTTTTGTCTAGGTCAAAGACCGAAAAGAATAAAGCCTCAAATGCTCGTGTAGCTGTGAACTGTTGTAAACAAGGGGCCCATCATGCTCGCATCTATCAGGGAATCCTGCAGAAAAGTCGTTTAAATCGAGCCCCAGCTCAAAAATGTGCCTAACATATTGTTCGACCTTCACTGCAGAATGGTGTATATGGAGTTTGACTGTTAAATGTGCCTAATGGTGTCGCTCAGTATAGGTAGAAAGGATGCTATTTTTAGGCTCGTAATGTAGTTACTCATTCGATATAAAAGATTAAACTTCGCTTTGCTTCTAGTGGTGAACTGACACCTAGAGTTTCGGTTTCATTGTGCTACTATGAAAAAAAATGCCCATGAGATTCAGGAACTGCTGCATGTTTGGAAATCCTGGTTCTTCCCTTCATCCATCATCTTTCTAATATGTTGTCTTTGCTTTGACAGCTCACTATCTGTTTACGAAACTGTAAAAAAACAAAACAATGAATGAATGAGTGAAACACCCTGACTCACAACAAACATAAGGCATCAAATATAAGATCTTTGTTCTTCTGAAGAGGAAAAATGGTAAAGCAGTAGTTTACATGAGTCTCCACTAAATACTTCAAATCGCTTTGAAAGTAAAGCCACGGGATGCAATGCACTTTTTTTCTCTCTCTATAAAACATGGCTCTATTTAATAAGTGTGCGGCGTTACAAACAAGTGAGAGAGACATGCTAACAGATTGTGGTTTTCTGTATTTACCTTTATGCTAATGTTTTACAAGGGTGTTGCATTTCCTCTGCAGCTTGTAATATCTAATAATGAAAACATGTCAGAGCGATTCATGATAATCTTTGTTGTCCTGGAAAAGAAATTGAATCTTTAGCCATGGTTGAAGACCAGGCCAACTAATATTATGATATAAAAGGAAAGTTAGGAAAAACAAAATAATACAACAATAAAAAATATTTTACAAAAAGTAATAAAAAAAAAAATTGCACTTTTAAAGTTTGTTGACATATGAGAGAACAAGAGGTAGTTAAATGAACAAAAGATAACAATAAAACAGTAAAATTCTTGATCAACTTCAACTGAAAGATAGATCCATCATTGTCAGCACCGGAAACAATTGTTCTTTAAAAGCTACATTTTATTGTGGAGTACCTCAGGGTTCCATCGTGGGTCCCATCTTGTTCTCTCTGTACATGTTTTCCCAGTGTCAAATGAGCCATAAAAATATCTCAAGAGAGATTTCTCATGCACTCATTTCTACTACTACCTTAGTTCTGCTGGACACTGAGGACTTTCTCAAAGCAATCAGAAAGGAAAGCAAAATTTTTTAAACAGTTTAGATTATTTCATGCAAATCGAATTTCTTTTGACCATGCAAAACCTTCCTGTCATCAACTGCTGCTAGCCACGTTCCACTGTCCCTTATTTACAAGGGATTGCCACAGCGGGTAGTTTTGCATGTTTGATGTGGCAAAACTTTTGACCTAGATTTCCTTCCTGATGAAAATCCAGGATCGAACCGGGATCTTTTGTGTGTTAGGTGAAGGTGTAATCTACTACACTATGGAGTCAGTAAAATGTTATTACTTAAATTATTTTGTGTAGCGCAGTTATGTAAAACCAAGTCCATACTTTCAGTGTAATTATTTATCTGTAGACGTTATCTAAGTGTTCTAAGTGTCTCTCATATAGAAGTGTAGAAAGACCTTTGATATTCTTAAAGAGGTGCTCTTTCACACACGGATATTTGGCTGCATCAGAAAGAAAACTAAGATTATTATGAAAAGGCTAATCAGGCCTAACCACATTTTGTAAAATGTTATTCATTTGCCATTTTCTATGTAATAGTGTTAAAAAAGAAAAAGCACAAAAGAATCAGAAATCAAATCAAAGTTTAGTGGAAAAACGATCAGTGCACTCCACTCCTTTGCAGGATCGGTTGTACTACAGAGCTCCGAAAGGGAAGGTTTTGTTGTCAAGGAGTAGGTTGTGGTCTCTATTTAATAAGGCAGAATCTAATTAGCAGCAGATAGAGGGAAAAAAACGTTTGCCGTGCTCACATTCATCATCTCTGTTATGACTGTGTTGACACACAGCATCAGTTCCCTCTTTCTCGCAGCCACTATCTACAACCTATCTGAGATACCTGATTGTCTCTGTTGACCTGCAGGAGTTTAACAATAACTGCCGTCACTCAGCGGCTTCATAAACCTGATGAATTATAGGAGAGTATTGTTTCAGGGTTAAAGTACATTTGCCAGTTACAGTCATTTTAAGGCGTTTTTTTTTTCCTTCCACTGATTAAGACTCTGCCGTGACACTACGCTAAACTGAAAGTGCATTTTACATTGAAGCTGGCACAGATTATCTAAGGAATGTGGATGGGTGCAAAGTGCAGAAGGAGACATGTATTCGCAGTTGAACTAGCTGCATGATGTCTCACACATGAGTTTGCTTGTCCATTTTCATTCAGTTTTTCCTGTATCAAAGTCAAAAAGCAAACAAAAAAGGGTCAACAGGAAACTCTGGCTCATAATAATAATAAAAGTCCTCGGTGTATTTTATGGTTGTTAATTATGTTCCTATCTCGGTGCTTGTGCGTGTTTACAGTATTGTGTTGGGATATGATGGGGTTATTGCGCACAAATGGAGGGTCCCTGCTGTTTAGCTGGTGCTTGTTTATCTCTGTTGAAGGACTTTACTTCACAAGATTGCCTCTGTCTACACATAGTAAAGCTTAAAGTTTGTGTTCCTGTTTCAATCTTTGTTTCATCATAGTTGTCTTTTAGTGTCGTCAGCGGTCTTATGAAGGAGATTTTGCAAAAGTCCACATAATTTGCAAGTTTCATACATTTCTAATGGCCCATTAGAAATGCACGAATCCTTTGACAACAGAGCACGAGCAACTTTGTGTTGTAGACATTTAACAGCCATGTCCGGAGGGGACAAGAGAGCTCGTTACGACTGGTGCTCACCCACAGCGTCAAGCCGTAGCAATCTAGCGAGACACTATGAGTGGTGTGGCCGAATATCCAATTTGTGTTTGCATAACCCTTTCGCATACTGCACTCATATGCATGCTGTAAAACTCGTTTTACCACTGTAACATCATTCATTTTTATTCATTAAGCAGCAGTATAAAGTTTTCGTGTTTCCTCAGAATATGCAAGCGGCGGCTCACTCTATGATTACCTGTCCAGTGATGTCAGTGAGGAGATGGACATGGGGCAGATCATGACATGGGCTGCAGAGATCGCCAAAGGTAAACTTCAGATGTATCTTACTAGTAAATAACAGCTGAAATGTTGTGAGATTGATTGATGAACTTGAAAGCTTAATTCTTACTTAAGGACGGTAGTAAATAATTTTATTTTATTTCATTTTATTTATTTGACAGTTATTAAAAAAAACAACGGAGTTAGCTCCATAGAATTTCTGGCCAATTCTTAGAAATGCAGCTTATAGAATAAAATGAGGTATATTAAAAAATAAAGAGACACACAATTTAACACCCAAAGTAGTAAAATGAATACTGATATTAGAAGTTTTTTCTTAGCTTGTTATATGTTAACCAGCCATACAGTAAATAGATCTACTGCATTAGCAGCAGTCTTGCAGTTCAGTTTTGTAGTGATCTGCTTGAGCTGTGTAGTCATCCTTCATGGAAATATAAAGAAAATGAGTCAACAAGGCTGCAGGTTGCAGCTCCATGCCTCATTGCTCATTGCTGATATACAACAGGCATGCTTTAAATGACAATGTCATTTAAAGCATGTATTATCTTCTCATTAGAGCAACTACAAACCCAATTTCCCCAAAATTTGTGATGCTGTGTAAAATGTAAATAAAAACAGAATGCAGTGGTTTGCAAATCTCATAAACACATATTTTATTCAGGATGGAACAAAGAAAACACCGGATGTTTAAACAGAAAATGTGCCATTTTAAGGAAAGTATTAGCTCATTTTGTATTTGATGTCAGAAACACGTCACAGAACAGTTGGGACAGAGCCATGTTTACTACTCTGCACTGTCCTGGCTTTCTTTAACAACACTCTGTAAACATCTGGGGACTGAGGAGACCAGCTGCTGGATTTTTCCAAGAGGAGCGTTGTCCTGTTTTTGACTGATATTAGGTTCTAGCTGCTCGACAGTCCTGGCTCTCATCGTGTCGTATTTTTTAATTTCATGATGTTGCAGATATTTTAGTTGGGGAAAGGTGTGGACTTCAGCAAACGGGCTTTTCTCTATGAAGCCACACTGTTGTAATAGCTGCAGTATGCCTTTTAGTATTGTCCTATTAATATATACAAGACGTCATTGGGTGAGAGCATATGTTGCTCTAAAACCTGTATATACCTTTCAGCGTTGATGGTTCTTGTCCAGATGTGCAAGCTGTCAATTTCATAGACGGCGGTGCACAACCACACCATCAGAGATGTAGGTTTTTAGACGAGGCACTGACATTCCTCCTCATCTTTAGTCATCTTCAGTTTTGTTTTTCAAAAATGAATTCATTTTTTTTATTTCAAATTTGGATTTATCTGACCACAGAACAGTTTTCCGCTTTGCCTCAGTCCATTTTAAATGCCCTTTGACCTAAAAAAAGACGGCAGTTTTAATGTTAATGTAGTTCTGGCTGAGGTCATGAAAATCGAAATATGGTTTCATGAGATTTGCATATCTTTGCGTTCCCCTTTTTATTTATGTTTTACACAGTGTCCCAATGCTCGTGTTATTAGGATTGTAGTTTCCAAATGAGTTTTTATTAATGTTCCTCTGAAAATTTGTCTTTATTTCTGCTTCAGGAATGCACTATTTACACTCAGAAGCTCCTGTTAAGGTGATCCACAGAGACCTGAAGTCCAGGAATGGTAACTGACCACGACACGAGTTTACCAAATTTAATTTCTTAAATATTTTAAGTAAACATCTGCATTTACTGACTTTTTTTTCTCTTTCAGTTGTTTTATCTGCAGAGAAAGTTCTCAAAGTAAGCCTTTTTATATAACCTATGGACTGAAACCTAATCTCAGATGATCATAAAATAATTGGAAATAATCCGAATTCTGTAATCATAAAATCTGGTCCTTTCCAGCCACCTTGAAACACCTCCAGGCACTTTTTAGGACAAAAACATTATTCAAACAAACTTTGATAAGGTGGAAAAAAAAGTGTTTACAATGTTGAATTTGTCTTAAATTTAAGTTTTAACAGCTTTTCCTGACTGAGAAATTGTACCTTGTTGCTGTGGCTCTGTTGCATAGATTTGAATTCAGGGTTCTTGGAGTGCCATGTCTCACTTCTACAAACTCAACCTGCTCTTTGATGTGATGGCCCTGTTAGCTAAGGATTCACATTCTATTCAGTGTTAAAAGAAATATAAGCACGAAATCCTCATTTGATATTTTCAGCAGTATACGGACACAAGAGGGCAGTGACTAACTTGGCATGTTCAAGTAATCAGGGACAGTGTTACGGTGTTTCTCGCCATAGGTGGATGAGATTGAGAGAAAGGAGATCCTCTTTGCTGATCTGCTGCTGACCGGTGACCAGTTCTTCTCTGATAAGACTTAGATAGATAGACACAAAACCAAAGTTGATAGTAATTGTGTTGGTACAGTATGTGATTGCTTTAAGAGTCCTGCAAAGTACATCCACTTGTAAATCTGCCAAAACCTTATGTTATATATGTCAGTGCTTTGAGGCTTTTTCTGTATCATAGAGACATTTAATTTGCCTGTGGCGTCACAGTGACTGAAACATACGATGACTCCAGGAATAATTATATGATTACAGTGCTGTAGATTTGTTGCATCAGCAGCAGGTGAATCTAAATCTGCATGCTGCTATTGATTGCTATATTTTAAGTGTGACACAAGGTTTATGAATGACAGGTTACTCTGGATACCCAAATAAACATTAATATTATTATTATTTCTACAGATCTGTGATTTTGGGGCATCTAAGTTTGTCACCCACACAACGCACATGTCCTTAGTGGGTACGTTTCCCTGGATGGCTCCGGAGGTGATCCAGAGCCTGCCTGTATCTGAGACCTGTGACACCTTCTCCTACGGAGTAGTAAGTGGCAAAAAAGAACCTGAGTTGAAACACACACACACAAAAATGGTAGAAAATGCTGATTTCAGCTAATTTAATTACATGTACATTTTCCCTTGTAGTGTTGTTGCATAAGTACAGTGTAAAATGCTGAATGTAATGGAACCTGGTGAAATTAAATATGCTTGAGTGTTACATCACTTTATACAGAGCACATTTTCCTTAATGACTAATTGTTTGAATAAATAACCCGTCCTTGCTTTATATCTATTGAGGGTGAAGATTTTTTTTTTTATTGCATTTTCATAAATCTGATGTTTACTTTTCATCCTCAGGGCAACATAAAGATCTTTAGGGGTGTCATAAAACCATCGTGTATGAATTAGATCATTTGGACACAAAATATACCATCTGTTTCCTGTTGTGTTTATGATATAAATATAGTTATGCACGCTTTAAACATCTAAACAATTTCATAATAATATACTTCTTCTATCTCAGTGCCAAAAATGTTTGGCATCTTAGCCCTTTGATTTTTATTTTTTATGTTTCAGTTTAAAAAAAAAATGAAATAGTTTTGTCTGGTTTTCTTCTTTCTGGTCTGAGTTTTACCGTTTTAAATGTAAGCCCCGTGAAGCTGGAGCTGGTGCCATTTTTCTGTATAGTTACCATTTATTCGCCTCTATTCTAAGGTTAATAGAAAAGTCTTAGTGTTCGTGTCCTTTTGCCCTCCCTTAACACATAACATCCTAAGAGTTAACAGTTAAAGTTTATCACTTGCAGTCTCTGACTGTTTGAACAGACCTGCTTTCTCCTCCTGTCCTGCTCACCTAGCACCTAGCCTCTCCCATACAGAGCAGCGTAGTCATTCAGAGGACAATTTTCTTACTTCTACACTAAAATCAGCTTCCTGGGTTTAACAAGAAAAGAGCGGTTGGGTAATAGCAACACATTTATCCGCAAGTATTTTGTTGGAGATCCTAGAGGTTTGTAGTGTCGTTATTAATCCTGAGCTGACTCATTCCTTTTGATGTGTCACGAAAGACGTCAGACCGAACGTAACGCTAACATTGCACGCACACAATTTGTGTTGCAGTAATGTTGTTACGTCTTTTTAATGTGACCTTCTTGTATTTGTTGAATGCTGCCTGTGTGTTTGTAGCTTGTCTCAACCTGTTATGTGGCCACTTCTTCTCACTGTGACGAGTTTAGATCATAAGCCTGTTTTTGTCCGGGAACCGGTAACTCCAAATGGTATCATAATGAAAGATGCAATAAGCTTCTTATAAGAACCACAGACCAAACAGATACTGAACATGAGCGAATTTTGGCAAACTAAACTTTTTAGGAGCTACCATGAGGGACCTGTTTTTGAAAAGTGAAACAAATGAGGAAGCGTTGATTCCAGAAAGTTTATTCACTTCATCCAGATGTTTCTTCAGTGGAAGAAACATTTCATCACTCATCCAAGCGACTTCTTCCATTTCTTTCAGCTGACTGCAGATTTCCCCGACCTTATAGCAAGTACAGTTTCATAAGGATCTGTTAATACGGTTGGGGGAATTTGCCGTCAGCTGAGACACATGAAGTCACTTGGATAATGTTTTGTCACATCAACAGCGTTGCATCCAGGTAAAATGGATCAACTTTCTGGCATTGAGAAAGTACTTTAAACCTGCATTCTTGCTTGTGGTTGCAAAAAGAAATTTCATAGAAGACTTTGGTCAAATAACTACTTCTTCCTTACTTTTATGACCTATGGCGGGGGAAAAAGACACTTTCTCAAAGAGTTTATGGTTTCATTCACCAGTTAAAGAATTTACTAAATTCTGGTCCCCATTTGAGTCAAAAAGGATTATGACGAAGGTTGTGCTTCATACTGGGCCTGCTTTTGGTACCTATTTCAAATCCATCTCTCACTCAACACGTGCATTTTTAAAACACTGAAATGGAGTCAGCCTAACAGAGAATCAGAATCAGAATCAGAATACTTTATTGATCCCTGGGGGAAATTATTTTTTGTTACAGTGCTCCATTTTAAACCAACATTAAGACAAGACAGACAATACGCTAACTAAGAATAGTACAATAAGAAGTTGGGATATCTCTAATGAGTGATGTCACAGTGGCTTTATCCATTTGTTTTGTGAACTACTGGCCAGTGGGCAGTGTGGAGACCTACGCTTGTGAATGCAAGAACGAGGCGATGTAGGATCTTCAAATTGATACCATAGTAGTATCTACTAAAAATCTTGAACGAGTTACAATCTCTGTGACCTTGACCTCAAGGTCAGAGGTTAAGTTTTCTGAAAATCAAGGCCACGTAGGATTTTGAAATTTATACCATAGGTGTGTCTACCAGGAAGCTGAGGGGTATTTTCCTCGTATATTTATGTACTGTATGATTATATTTTATAAAGAGTAAATGTAAAGAAAATAACAAATAGCAGCACTCTTTCAAAGAGATGAATAATTAGACACTATATCAAAACTGATGACAGCTTTAGGCAGAATCAGTGCTTAAAGGATGCCATTGTGGACGCGTATAACAGAGGTCCTTCACAACAGGAGTCTTTGAAGAAAGTTTCTTTTTGCTTCTTTTTTTCCAAATCTGTAAAGTTGAGCAAGAATCTATTGGCTCATAGAGCAGGTCAAGGCCATTTCATTGGAGCTTTGTACCGCCTGCTAGATTTCTGTTATTTCTCATTCAGTCTCGTGGTAATAATATAATCAAAACCATTGAAAAGGTGTTCATTATTGTACTTCAAAGATCACAGAAGTGAATAATTCACCAGGAAGTGCAGCTAAAAGCCTGAGGTCAAGAAGTTGGAGCCAATTTATGTTATTATTTTTTTTTTATCTTTTTTTTAGAGGAAACATATGATTGGCAAGCTTTTTATTTCAGTCTAAAAATAAGATTTTATCAAATAGAACGAACGCAGTCGACCAAATAGCACTAAAATCTCTCAAGAGGAAAAAAACAAAAAACAAAATCAGGCAACCGGTCCCATTGATGCTTTTCATTTGAACATTTCTTCTCTCTAAGTGGAAAAAAAACAGCATTTGCGACCTTTGCAGGATTACAGCCTCTTAGAAACTTAGTGTCGAGAGTAATTTGGAAGTAGTTTCACTATGGAATCGCTTATCGGTTGCCCCAAAGTGGTTTTGAAAGTTGCTTTCACTATTATAAAAGATTGAGTCACTCTGGTAAAATGCAAACGCATTAATTAAAATTATTTTTCCTTGGATCTATGTAGGATTTTACAATCTGCCGTTGGTAAAATTACCTCAGCAGCCGTGAGTTTCTCGCTCAGACGCCTGCACGTTCATCTGATTTCTGTAGTCAAATACATACGTGTAATTAGACACAGCTGTCAAGAAGCATACATTTAGGAATGTGGTATACATATACAGTCTTACTCTTTGATGTTTGAAAGCGGCGCTCCGCCGCCTTTTCATTATGTGGTTTTTAAGATGTTGACACAGGTGATTATTTCTGACACTAGTGAAGCCCAGCTGAAAAGAAGCTGACTTATGAAGGGAGTACTTCAGCGGCCCAACAGCATTTAAATCATGCGTGATTCTTTTTTGATGTTTTTAATGTTTCGTGTGGTCTTCAAGGGAAATGCATAAATGTTTTTAGTGTTTTGCTATGAATACACATGCTATATAAACAGAGGGTATTGATATATTTATGATATTTCTGTGTAATTCAACCATGTGGTGATGGGTAACAGCAGCAGATCCATGCTTATCACGGCTCATGTGTACATTCACACATGTAGTGTGCTGTTGTGTAATTTTACAACACTGTTACCTGACTCTCTACCTTCTGTGACAGGTGCTTTGGGAAATGCTCACCCGTGAGATACCATTCAAAGGCCTGGAAGGCTTACAAGTGGCCTGGCTTGTGGTTGAGAAGAATGAGGTATTTTACTGCATGATTACATGAATGCAATTCTGAAAGGAGAAGTGAAACTGGCATATAAAAATATCTAAATAAATAAATGAAAAAGTTAATAAATGACTTACCGAATAAATCAATAATCCACTAATTACACCAGAATAATATTAGAGGTTTAATTAATTTATAACGTTATATTTGTTTTAATTTCCTCTTGTGTTTAATTACCTTTGCATCAATAACCCTTTTCCAAATTATAAAAAACAAAAAGTTCAACTTTGATGTATGCCAAACTGAAACGCACTTTTATTCAGAGTATTAACAACAACAACTAGTAATAATCAACACGTAAATAATCATTACTGGGCTTAATTTTTGGCTAGGTTAGCTAAGCGCCTCTGGGTTTCGGGGACCCCCGTTTGCGACAGTTGGCTGCATCCTTTAAGATGCGTTTTCCCTCCTTTGGTGGGTGTCTGAAGCATTAGGTCAGCGGCGACTTGTACCCTACAGTATTCAGGCAGTGCACACACTGAATCAGCTGCAATTGGTGGAACATTTTGGCAGTATAACAGGGTGTTTTGCCATATTTTGTCAGGACTGAATGCAGGCCTGGCAACTGCTGTGGGGAGCAAGGCATGATGGAGATTAGGCAGTAGGTGGAAAGTTGACGAAAATGATACAGTGTGAATGAGTCTTGGCCTCATTCACATAATGATGCCAGGTGTACTCAATAAAATGGTCACAGGTGTATTTATGTGTATCTTTATTTTTTGATTATGGCAGTTGTGATCCTTCATATAGAGCAATAATTAAATGCTTGACAAACAGGAGACCCTTTAGGACAAAGGCAATCTAACAGACACAAGAATGGTATTGAGCTTCTTATCTAAGTTAGCATATTAAGGTTCCTTTAAAGCTGTTCTTTCCTCTGCCTGTGTGTGTGGGGTTTAGAGGCTAACCATCCCCAGTGGCTGTCCTTCCAGCTTTGCTGAGCTCATGAAAAAGTGTTGGGCAACAGAACCAAAAGTAAGTTGTACAAGCATGCAAATATGAAGCAGATATATGAATTATATACACTGCTAATGGTTTTATGTTCATTTAGGAGCGACCAATGTTCAAGCAGATCCTCTCTACTTTAGAGTCCATGTCTAATGACAGCCAGCTTCCTCAACAGTGCAACTCTTTCCTTCACAACAAGGCTGAATGGAGGTAATGTGATCAGCTATTCTTCAAACCCAGTAAATGTATTTATAACTGTCTTTTTTTTCGCCGGTATACTGCCTCAGTGTAGGGAGATGTGCGACTGTTTTCAAAGAATGATGTGGAAATGTAGCTGACGGGGGCCGTGAAACACAAAAAAGGACTTGAGATCATGCATATAGATCTTTAATAATCACACTGATAGCTACATAAAGACATAAAAAACCCCCAAAGAATCATCCATCTGGATATACTTCCTCTCTTTACCCATAAGACCCTAAAAATAATCACCATCTTTTTCAAGTAGAAGTGTTTAATTGGCCTGTATGAGCAGCTGGAGGTTTGGTGGTGTTCGGCACAGCCTGAGTCTCAGCTGTTACTTTATTCTCTGTCTGCCTCTCCCCGGGCCTTGTCTGCGCTTGGAGTTTTTTTCCCTCAGAAGTTGTGTTGGTGTTATTGTGTCCAGGCAGCCATCTGCAGGTGGAGCAGGTTGAAGTAAATCTCTGCTTGAAAACAGAAAGCGACAATGTGTTTTGGCCCAAGAAGTTAGATCCGGCAACATTAGAGGGCTCAAAGTGAAAGATGGCACCTCCAGTCGTAAAAAAGCGATGTTGAGAAACCTGTTGTACCTGTTTCTAGCTTCCCAGGTATCTGTGTTACCAAGAAAAGCCCAAATAGTTCTATTTTTATAGATGCTATTTTTGGCTCTTTCCTTCTTAATATTTAACTTAAATTGAAAGATTTTGAGTTTCATTTTAAGGTTCATATTCTTTCCTGTTTTAGCTGTATTGTTACATTTGTCACATTTACATAATGGACCTGAAGTGCTTGTGTAAATTAAAAATGAATGCATTCTCCCTTCCAAGTACAATAACTTAAAAATACAATAACGTGACTGCTGGATAATACCAGTATGTAACTGTATGCACCTGAGATGTGGGGCTGGAAGCTGACACGTGGTCGATTCCTTCATTGCTAGGATTCACACGCTGATTATTTCAGTTTTAAGTATTTTTTTTCTATAAAAGGTTTTTATCTGTTTATAATGCTCACTGAGCAGGAAGGGTCAGGGCAATGCCAAACGTAGAGGCCTGTCAGTACAGCGGGAGGCCGTAGAGCTCACTATTTGTGAAGGAAGTGGGTGGAGGAACTGGAGGACTGGGAGGAGTAAGTCATGGCCTTCCTGCCTGGGCTGCATTTGTTTATGAAAAGAGTGTGGGAGTTTTAGCGGGCCTGAAGTTCAGCATGGCTTTCTACGATACATTGCGCAGCCCCACCTGCTGGGCAAAACAAATCCCAACATGCTTTGTCCTGCACTTGGTATTTAAAGTGTCGGCGTAACTCGTAATCACCTCCTGAGTGCAGGGCTTTATTTTGGATTCATTTTAATGTTGTGTCACTGGATGCTGTCCTAAAACTCTCTGTCTTATTGTGTGGTTATATTCTTTATTTTTCTCACTCTACAAATCCCCTCAAAGACCAAAAGCAACAGTGGAATGATTCTTCTCACGAATTTCACTAAAGTCAGACTGATATATTGAGATTGCCAGTGGATTTCTCTTTTGTTCCCTAATCGTCTTTCTGAAATGTGATTTGTCAATAGAACTCGGAAACCAGAAAACTTCCCATACATAACAATATTATCCTTTGTTTGTGGTTGCTGTCAGTTATACACATATTTAAGAAAAGAAAAAAGAAAACCTGGATTATTATTGAGCCACTTCGTTTATTCCTTCAAACACATACCTTGTCCTGCTGTCATGAATAGTCTAACTGAATGTAGTCCCAGATCCATTGGATGTTCGATCACTGCTTTACAGAGGTTCGTTAAAAACTACAGGGCAGCTGTTTTTGGAAATTATGTAAGGAGTGAGCTCAGACTGAGTGGTGCAGACTGTAGGGAAGCCAGAAAATAAAGAGACATGGTTTAAAAAAAGAAAAATGTTGGTTTTGGTTTTTATAAGAAAAATCCAGCCATCCTTAAATGTTAACAGTTTTCTCCTGCTGTATGATGAAGGTGTGAGATTGAAGCTACACTTGAGAGACTTAAGAAGCTGGAGAGAGACCTGAGCACTAAAGAGCAAGAGCTGAAGGAGCGTGAGCGGCGACTAAAGATGTGGGAGCGCAAACTCATCGAACAGTCCAACAGTCCGGTGAGTTCCTCATTATCCCCTCTTCACTTTGGTCCACCTTCACCTTCAGGACAGCCGCATCACTTTGTGAAGTGGTCTCGGCGGCAGCACGTCGACTCTGCGCTGTTGTTCACGTTCGCGTTTTCATGTAGAGGCTTATTTTCTGAGCTACCTTCTGAAGTCCCCTCAACCTTATTCTGAAATGAGAAGGAAAGTAGAAGAGTATGAAACAGAGTTGTGAACATTTGCATCGTGACAATAAAAAATTACTATTAGATTGTAAGCATCCAGCCTCTGACATGACAGTCACAGCTTTAATTCTATTCCTTTTTCTGCCTTTTTTGCATCTAACATCCAATGCAAAACGATTTAGGGCTCAACTAATGATCATTTTTATTACTGACCAAAATCTTATCAGCCCACAGCTCCTCCACCAGCAACTGAGTAGCCAGAATTGGCACACACATCTGGGGTGATCGTGGCTCAAGAGTTGGGAGTTCCCCTTGTAATTGGAAGGTTGCCGGTTCGAGCCTCGGCTTGGACAGTCTCGGTCGTTGTGTCTTTGGGCAAGACACTTCACCTGTTGCCTACTGGTGGTGGTCAGAGGACCTGGTGGCGCCAGTGTCCGGCAGCCTCGCCTCTGTCAGTGTGCCCCAGGGTGGCTGTGGCTACAATGTAGCTTGCCATCACCAGTGTGTGAATGGGTGGATGACTGGATGTGTAAAGCCATACAAGTACAGGTCATTTACCATCTTAGGCCCCTGAAGTTTCTCATCTATATTAGAACATCATAATGTTGTACTAGAGGGACAAGATGACCCATTTGTAGCATTTATACAGCCTTATATAATTAAATAATTTCATGATGATAACATTTCATTTATGTCCAAAAGCCTTGAATTTTTGGTATATTGTGATATCATCATGTTGCTTAGTAATCGCCTACCAACGTTAAAATGATCCAGCTTGTCTGGGGTTCCCAGAACAACTGAGAGATATAAGCTTTCCAGCTTGTCCTGGGTCTTCCCCCTGGCCTCTTCTTGTTGGGACATGCCCAGAACATATCACCCAGGAGGTGCCAAGGAGGCATCCTTGTCAGATACCCGAACCAGATCATCTGGCTCCTTTTGATGTGGAGGAATAGTGGCTCTACTCTGAGCCCCTCCTGGATGGCCGAGCTCTTCACCCTAAATTAAAGGGGGAGGCCAGTATCTGCAAACATGTTCGTGTAGTCACTACCCAGCGCTCGTGACCTTAGGTGAGGGTAGGGGAGTAGCTCGACCGGTAAATATTACACTTTTATGCTCAGCTCTCTCTTCACCATGACAGACCGGTACAGCATCCGCTTCACTGCAGTCGGAGCACCACTGCTTCACACTCGGCTGCAAACTGCTTCAGTGCAAACTGAAGCCCACCACTTAATGAAGCCAACAGAACCACATCATCTGCAAAAAGCAGAGACGAGATTCTGAGTCTGCCCAGGTGGAAGCCTTCCACCACTTGGCTACGCCTAGAAATTATGAAAATTATGAACATAATCGGTAACAAAGGGCAGTCCTTTAGGGAATCCAACACCCACTGGGAACGAGTCCGACTTATTGCTGGCTATGCGGACCAAGCTCTAGCAACGGTTGTATAAGGATCAAATGGCCCGTAGCAACGGGACACGGTCAAATGCCTTCTCCAAGTCCACAAAACAAATGTAGACTGGTTGGGCAAACTCCAATGCACCCTCAAGTATCCTCAAGAGCATAAAGACCTGGTCCAGTGTTTTTTGTGAATGATACCTAGTCATTTGTCTTAACCTATATATGGCCATGCATCAGAATCATGCACATGTTAGATACCTGGAAGCTGTCTCTCCCACATAGACAACTCACAATTTCTTTAACAAGTCAGTTGAGCCTTTGAATAAACTGCATTAAACGTGCTTCTTTTCTATGTGCTCTGTCGTTCTGCTGTCCTGTTAACTTCACTTTAAAATTTGGCTTCTTAAATTATTTTATTAAGGGTTCATGCTACGTCCAAATGGGCAGAATCAACTTTTGGGGGTTTTAGGGTTCACATTGTTGATTTTTCTCATTTACCTTTTTCTTTGTTATTTACTTCTATGTCTCTTCTTTTCTATCCTGTTTTCTTGTCTTTTCCCACGGTGTCCCTGCTTTTGACATCGTCCTGCCTCTCAGCTGTTCTTACCTCTAAAGATAAGTACTAATCCGTGCTTTCAGTCTGTGATTGAGGAGTCTTAATAATTCACAGATGTCTTCTCATATCACAACCTCTGGTAATGAGTATGTGAGTCTGCAGTCTGTGATAGAAGACTTGAGGCTTTATTGGCTGGCCTGTCCTGCACTCTAACATGCAGGTCAACACGTGAGTCGAGCAACTCCTCCAGGTCTGTGAGCTGTGTCAACATGACAGTGGAAATGGGACACTTCCTGTGGTCTGATGACACTGAATGAACCCTTCAAGTGTTTGGTATTGTTCCACCTGCATCCATCACATAGTGTGATCTCACTGAATATAGTGGGGGAAATAATTATTTGATACCCAGTTGGATTTGCATATTTTCTCACTTACAAAGAAATGAACAGTCTCTAATTTGTGTGGTAGCTTCATTTAATGGAAAGAAAAAAAACATATTACACAAAGATTATAAATTGATCTGCTAATTGAGTGAAATATTATTGATCTCCTACAACCCAGAATTCTGGCACCTATAGATTGGGTGTGTGCCCATTTGACATGCTGACAACAATCAATCAATTAATGAATTACAGCTACTCCTGATCTCAACTTGTTATGTATATAAACACACCTGTTTATATACATAAACACACCACACTATAAAGCACACCTGTCCACCACCATGGCCAAGACCAAAGAGCTTTCAAAGAGACAAGATTGCAGACCTGCAGAAGTCTGGAAATGCCTATAAGACCATATGCAAGAAGCAAGAAGTGGCGAGAAGGGGACAATTATTGGTGCAAAGAAATATAAAATGACCATCACTTGCCCTCAGTCTGGAGCTCCATGCGAGGTCTTTCCTCCTGGAGGATGATCATGAGAAAGCTGGTGGATCAGCCCAAAAACAGGAGGAGCTTGTTAATGATATGAAGGCAGTTGTGACAGCCACCAAGAACACTATTGGAAGCACACTACGCTGTGATGGATTGGAATCTTGCAGTACTTGCAAGGTGCCACTGCTCAAGTAGTCACATAGACAAGCCAATCTTAAGTTTGATCAGCAGAAATGTTGAGTTCCCAAGCAACAGCCATAAAACCTAAGGGTTTCGAGAGCTTCTGTAAAATCCCTCCCCGGATGTGTGGAAACCTGGTGACCAACTGCAAGAAATGTTACGGGTTTTTCCACCAGGGTACCAAGTCATGTTATGCTTGTGTTATGCTAGTCATGTTATGAGATATTAATAATCAAATACTTATTTTAGACAATGATATGCAAATCAGCTTATAACTTTTATGTAATTTATTGATTTTTGGTTTGAAATTCAGTTTCTCTCCATTAAACTAAAACTACCATATAAACTAAAAACTGTTCATTTCTTTGTAAGTGAGCAAACTTACAAATTCAGCAGGGGATCAAATAATTACATCCCCCACTGTATATTACTGGTGTTGTGAAAGCACTAATATGAACAGCTTGTTAAGTTGCGTTATTAATTATTCGACAATTATTTCATTAATCATTACTTTGTCACACCATAAAAGAGCATTTATTCTGCTTTATAAGCTGCGTTCATGATGTATTTCCACCACATATGGCGCGGGAACTTGGTCACAATTATAGAACATATTTGAAGCCCTCCACCTGTGGATATTATGGATGTAATTTGCCGTATGCCTAATGTTCTGGATGTATAGTGCCATGCTGTGAAGAAAGAGCCATGTGATCCAGTTGCCTAGAGAAGGCCAGGCTTTTATGATGAAGTGACATTTTGCTGACATTAAGATTGGCCAATTTGTTCTGGTTGTGGTGGAGTGCAGTTGTTGAGACACAGTCTCTTACCAGGATAAGAAAGTACATGTTTTTTCCTCTGAGTGACCCAGGTTCAAAACAGTAGGAGAGGGACTTTGCTGTGTGGCTGTCAGCTTCATTCTCTCATTTTACTTTTGAAAACAGGTTTCTTCCTAAGGCCTCCAAAAAAACATGAATTTTCAGCCAAAGAATTTACATTTTAGAGCTTAACAAAGTAACATCTTTCTATAGACGCCACGCTGTATTTATCCACACAAAATCACGTCTCAAGAGCTGCTCTTTACAGTACAGAAAATCATATTAGCATTAGTGTTCACTTAGGTATTATGCCTCTTGTGGGGGAAGGACATGCTTCCTTGAGCATAGCCCATTAAATTGTCCCCTTTGCTTGTTATAATCAGTCAGTCTCATGAGGATGTAATCCTCTGTATTCCTCTGTTGTTGCTTGTTAGCTTGTTGCCATGAGCTAATAATCCTGTACAAATATTGCCTATCCTCTTGTGCCATCAACTCGTAGACATATTACACTAGACATAACAATCAGCATTTTGTGTTTTTCCATGTGAAAACTTCTTATTTCCTTTATTTTCCATTATAATAGTGACACTTCTTCATCTGATTTATTTTCCTGTTAACAGATGATTTTCTTTTGACTTTCTCCTAATTTGCCTTGGCTCGATTTCATTACTTTCCACATCTGAACAATTAGTGACTAATAAAACAAACGTTTTGCCATTAAAATGATATTAGTTACATTTCTATAGCTAGTATTAATAAACGTAATGATAACAGAGGATGGCTTTTAGTGTTTTCATTTAAAAAAAAAAATAAGTAAAATATGCATTTCCTGTGGCCATTTTTCAATCTTTTGTTGAGACATTAACTACATGCTTCTTTATAGGTATATCCATGGCCTGACTACCCATCATCCACTTAGTCCACATGGGGGCACAATTGTGTGAATTAAACCCAACTCAAAGTCCTTTTCTCCTGCATGTTCCACATATAAATCTTAAAACACAAAGACTGTATCCCCCATTTCAAATTTTTTAGATTTAACCACACTTGCCAATGACGTGCCACACGAGCATGGCTGCTCATTTGTGAGATACAATGTGGCTTTTGAAGAGTGATGTTAAGTCACTCCAGTGGGATTCTGGCATTGGCTTAGTGTTTCCGAATCTGTTTACTTCTGAACTGCATTATAGGAGGAGGCGGAAAAGCTCTGTAGGGCTGAGTGGCTTTATGAGGCAGCAGCCTCAGCGACTGTCGACTGAGCCTGGCATTTAGTTCATAATCCGAGCTGTTACAGGATGTCGTGGGAAGAAGACAGTGAATGGGGGATTACTCATTCATTTAGACGTATTTTCTCCAATTTCCCATTGCATTATTTCTGTCATTACACACCAGTCTCATAATCACAATGATGAAATCTTTATTTTGGCTGGCAAGTTTCTGCCTGATTGCATTTAATGAGCAATAAATGATTTTTTTTTTCATTCAAATAGATCACATTAGATCAGTCAGATGGGCATTTCTGTTGGATATAGTCCATTATGGCTACATCCAGTCTTCTTAATCACAAAGCACAATAACTGAAAAAGTAATGGTTTCAAAGATGTGGACAAAAATATGGATATTTTCCATTTTAATAATATTTACTAGTCTTGTGAGTTTTACTTTGGAGTTCTGGCCTTTTTTAGATGGACACATGATGCCTATATCCAACCACATTCTGTTGCTTTGGATTAAATTTGTCTTGTCTTCGCAGTTGCTCCCCACGTTGGACATATATACCTGGACAGAGGAGCATGTGGTTGGTATCAGTGTGTTTTTACTTGCAGCCATTTAAATTGTGATACAGTCATGATTGCTATTAAAACGATTACATCGTGATTTTCTTCCTTTAGTATTTCTGGATGCAGCAAATATTTGGCGCAGGTTTGTTCATTTACTTTCTAAACAGTTCAGATCGTCTTAAATGTTTTCTGTTTCGCATTCTTCATTCTTTCCGCGCTCGTTTCAATGTTTGGTTGTGTCTTTGCCAGGAGACAGCGCATGTGACATGCAGCTTTATGCGGATCTGTTTAAAGAAAACCACATCACCGGACGGAGGCTGCTGCTGCTCACAGAAACCGACATGCGGGACATGGGGGTCAAGTCCAAAGGTCACGTCATGCACCTTAAGGCAAGACACTGCTAACCATTAACCGAAAACTTTTACGGGGTATCGGCAGAGCTCTCTGATATTTGGCTCTGCGGTGAATTCAAAGGGAATTTTTTTCTTTTTCCAGTGTGAGATCGAAAAGCTAACTAATGATTACCTCGGGTTCGTCCACTTCCCGCCACTGCTGAAGGTATCTTCATCTGTTAGACGTGTTACATTTTTATTGTCACGCACCTTTTGGGGCTTATGTTTATGTGCTTTTGTTTTCTTCCCCAAGGATGAACTAGAAAAGGAGGTGGAGCAGAGTAAAACTGTAAATCTGGAGCTGGTGTTTGGGTACCACTGGAAACCAGCAACAGGAAAGTCTGTAAGTCTGTCAGAAAACACATTCAAACACTGACTCCAACATATTTTGCAGCTGTGAGCAAGCGATGAAACCCAAAAAAATAAGAATATCACAAAGAAATGTTTTCTGCTTTGAGCATTTTTGGCATAATTGATACTTTCTAAGGAGATATAGAGACATGCGATTGAATCGGCCCACTACAACTGAAGCTGTTTGTTCTGAGGATTCGTGATGGCGGCTGTTATGCTGACCATTCAAGGCATCACTAGACATGTATTAAACCAGACAAATAAACATTTCAGGCTCAGCCATGTACCACATCCACCTCGACTTGCTCACAGCCCTTTGTTAGGGTCTCAAACTGTGGAGAAAGGGTGGCTCTTCACTTGCTGTTTGAATTTAATCAAAAATAGCCCATTTAGCCAGAAGTCATTTTCTTTTAAAAGGCAAACGTTATTTAATCTTTCAGCTGTTCATTGTCCCATCATAAATAGTCCTCTTTCAGTGTGTTCGGCAGGGCTGAAACGAGCCTGCTAATTGCCTCCCATTTCTTCTGACATGTGGTGGTTTAGTGGGTAGAAAACACAGCAGGGAGAAGGAAACAGGAGGCTGAGAAAATGAGAGCTAATTATTTTCCCCTGCCTGGTGTCAGGTTCCGTGTCAGCCTTGTTTT
The DNA here is from genome assembly GCF_965226115.1 of Aulonocara stuartgranti. NCBI lineage: Eukaryota > Metazoa > Chordata > Actinopteri > Cichliformes > Cichlidae > Aulonocara > Aulonocara stuartgranti. The sequence goes on from NC_138952.1 coordinate 16,848,823, forward strand.
TACAAACTGGAAGGTTTTTTGCACTAAATAAAACAAACCCGCACTGCATTTTTTTCTTCGCCCCTCTTTGCTGGCGATGTCATGGAAGCAGCTGCACTTCTCAAAGACAAAATGAGGGCCTGCGATTGTGCGGCCACCATCTGACAGCCACTGAGGGTCCCCTACTAATGAGGATATCACCGTGCAGCCAAGTGAAAGGTGCTGAATTATGTATGAGTTGTCATTAGACGCACTCGGGTCCTAGGCATCATTACCAGACATTGTTTCTGCTGGAGTGATTAGACTAGCATAGACCTGGGAGCCCCGGTGCGACCGTCCAGGCCCGACACCAGGCCAGCGTTGGGCCACTGGTGTGTTTCTGAGCCAGAGGCTTGCTCAAGCTTCCCCCTTTGAGTCATTTCCAGCCCCCGGGGACGATGAAGGAGAGGGCGAAGGCTCCTCAGACGAGTGTGTTAGTGCCACTCCTCTGATGTCTTTCTCTGTGATCACTACACAATGGATTGGCCTGTGCCATGAACCCTGTGTGGTTAAGCAGTGACCTGTAGCTTCCTGGCAGCTTTTAGGGATTGGCGAAATCATTACGTGCGTCGTCAGCATTCAGTATGCAGAAGAAGAGGGCTGGGGACCGCTTCGATTTGTGCCTCCCCAGTTTGATGTGTGTCTCTCTGCAGCAGTCCATGAGGAGAAAAAAAAAGGTTTTATCAACTAAAATCAGACAGTTTCCTGCTCCAAAAAATTAATCCTGGATTCTGAAAAGGCCTAAATGTTTGGAATTTAGAATAGCGGCATGAAAATATTTGCTGCTGATTTTTGTTTCCGTTTCTCTGTTAGAGTAATTTAATGAAATGTGCCGAATTTGAGGTATATTTATGTAGAGAACCTAATTCCATAAAGATCAGTCTTTTAACTTAGGTTTGCATTGCTGTAGACATTACATGCAAACTGCATTTTACATGTATACTCTGTCTTTTCTCCCCTTTGGTCTGCTAGCAGTTTATTTTAAAAGTTTTATTTCATACTTATCTGTCATCACCCACAATGTGAGGCTTTCTGGCCACTGTCATTCAACTACCTGTAGGTTGTGCTGTTGGTTTATATACAAGATTTACCAAGTTCTCCACACAGATGAGTGAAATTAAAAACTTTTACATCTATTGTCGCTGAGACCTACATTATCTGACCGGCAATTATTTTATTTCAAGGACTGCAAATGGAAAATGTACATGGAACTCGACGGCGATGAAGTCGCTATAACCTACATCAAAGATGTCATCTTTAACGCCAACAGACAAGACGTTGAAATCCTGCGGATGACTAAGGTGCCGTCAGAAACGCATTTCTGTAACACATCTAATTGCTTTAAATGTTTTGATTGGTGCATTTTAACCTGACGTATTGTGGTGGTTGCAATTGTCTATTTTTTGTTTTTTTCAAACAAAATAATGTTTTTCAATGCAGCCACCTTTTGTGATGGACAAATGGGTCACTGGGCTACAGGAGAACCAGAGAGTGGACTATACCGTCAATTATGAGGTGGGTCATTTTAGCAGCTGCAGTTTGAAAATGCATCACACAGGCAGTCACGCACAATCATGTTTAACAACATACATTAAATATCACTACTTTCACTTCAGAATGATGTCAAGTCTCCCAAGTCAACCAGACACAGCTGCTCGATGACATGGAGCGTCAATGGTGGACGAGACGAGATCAAGACTGTGGAGCTCGTCATTGAAACAGCCCCAGCTAGCACAGACTGGAACCTCAAGGACAGATCAAACCGCGGTAAATATTTATTATTTATTCATATCGTTTTTTTAGCGGAAAAAAAAATTTCTTCATATAGGAGGTGTATATGAGGTACGTGTTTTCTGTTTTAGATATTGATCCAAAGTGGATGTACAATGTAAGACTGAAGCAGATGATAGCCCAGAAATCCCAGCCGACGACTGCTGCTCACACTGCCTTCACGAGCTCTGATGCTCGCACTCTGCCTCAGTTCCTGTCTGCACATGAAAGACATGTGTCTTCTTATGCTGCAGCTGTGCGCCGCTCTCCAAACCGCGTCAACTCTTCTCACTGGGCCGACTCACGCAGCTCCTCGCCAACTGCCAGCCTGTCGGCCAAACTCTCAACGCTCTATCTGGGGTCAAAGGGCAGCAGTCCCTCCAGCACTACGTCAGAGAGCACCTCAGACAGAGAGCGCCCGCTCAGTGCAGGGGCAGTGCATAACTATCGCAGAAATAGCAACACGGGCAATACATTTACTGTGGGTGGGGTGCAGGGTTGGGGTCATACAGAGAGTAGTGGTAGAGGTGGACATGCTCATAATAAAGGTGGCAAAACCCCCCGACATCCATGGAGACCGCCGTCCAACAATTACAGTGCCAGACCACAGAGCCGCACACCATCGATACCGGGTTTATTGTCTGTGACACAAAATGCCAGTGAGGAAAAGGAGGGGGGCCAAAGCAGTGACGGAGGGTGGATCAAAGTGGAGCGTCATAAGAGATTACCACGGCAGGACAATAAACAAGTCAGAGGTCGACCGAGGAGGGGGGGCAGGGGAGGGCGCGGTGGTGGTGGAAGAACTTAATGTAGGCCACACAAGAACTGAACATGTTACACACTGAAAAGGTTTTACACATGGATTATGTCTGCTCACATGACATAATTAGTAACTGGGATTTGTATTTTAAAAAAATGAGCTTATTTGTTCACGTATTTTTAAAAACGACAGTGTAGTCTGTGATTTTTGCAGATGACATTCAAAACTGTGGTTCGCATTGAAAATATGATGCTATTTATCAATCCTAAAAATAAAGATTTAAATTTAAACTACATTCCTGCCTCACCAATTCTATTGTGTGTGTGTGTTTTTAAACATATAATAATTCAGAAGTGCAAAGTTTTATTTGAACTGATTTACCTCACCCCACCCCATTATTCCCTTTGATGTATAAGCAATCATGCCCACTTCCTGTTGTTTACAGCCATTCTTTTGTCTTATCGCACCTTTACAGCAGTCTGGAGGGTAACTTTCTCTTTGAAATTTAACTTAATTCAGTTAAATTCTCTCTTTTTCCTATCTCAATCCCACATTTGCCAACAAATCTATCCAATCTATCCTATTTAGCAACAAAAACCCGTATAAATTCCACCATAAATATTTATATGTATAAATATAAACCAGGATTCATAAATTGTATTTGATTTCCTGGCTTCTAACTTAAGTGTGGATGCTGAACTTTGGTCTGAACATGAAATAACCTTGCAGAAAAAAAGGGGGGGAAAATCTGGTCTGTTTGTGAAGTTGGAAAAGAATCAACATTTTACCCGCCTTGTATGCAAATAGCACTGTAAAAAAATTCGCGCCGCGGTAAAGGCCGTGGAAGATACATACCTCAAATGATTCATTAATTCATTAGTTTTTACGTCTGGCGGTTCACATAAACATAGAGCACACTTCAAGCAATTATAAAGGCTTGTTTAAGAGTTTGGCACTTATGCTTTTCATAATAAATTTGCTCTGTTACTTAAAAAACGTGTCGCTGCGTTTTATGCAGCTTTCAGGACCTTGCGTTGGCGCGGGAAATGAACGGAGTGTGGACCGCTTGCAGCTGCAGGTCCTGCTTTGTTCGCTGCAGAGCTGCTGCACGGATTGGATCCGTTTCTGTTCGTGTGTCACGAGTTTTAAAAGAAAAAAAATGCCTCTCACTCGCTCCAAGGTAAGAAAAACACCCTGACGTTTTTAATAAAATTACTTCCTTTATCATTTGTGCTTTTATTAACTTTTTGAGTGGATAATATACTTTTTTGAATAAATTATCTTAGTTAAGTTGGACTGTAAACACCAACTTTCCCTTATCCTTATAGTCCGTGTTTATTGTTGGCGCTGTTGAAAAAAAAACGAACTGAAATGCAACATATACGGCGGAATGAACGTTTTTATTGCGTACATCCACGTTTTTTAATGCAGACCAATCATGGTCCAATTGTCTGCCTTTGCTAGCTTTATAGTCAGGGGTGTGTCCCATAAATCCGAAGCTCAAGCATTAATGAAAAGCCCATCGAAAGAATTAACTGTGAAAGTGGTTTTAAGCAATTTCTTTTCCTTTAATTTTTGTTTTTTAAAGAACCTCTGTCTGGTTTTTGGACCTCAGCTTGGGCTTCAGAGACTTTTCTTTCTTGTTGCTCAGTTTTCATATGAAGCTCCACCATTTCTTTTCTTTTGAGGCTTTGCAAGGAAGTCTCGGTGGTTTTGTTAGCGTCTTCATTGAGAACAGTAAATCACGTGGCTCTATAGGCCCTCCTGATTTTTGAGCAGTTGTGCTCCTGTACCTGTTCTCTAAATGCTCTTGCTGTTCTTTTGTAGAAACTGGCCGCCCAGTCTCCATCCACCAGGATGAGCTTGAGGAGCTTCCGCAGCGTCCCGCTAGTCCCCATTGAGACTTCCTCCTCTTCTTCTTCTGATGACAGTTGCGACAGTTTTGGCTCCGATGGAGGCTATGCAAATATGGTAACGATACAATGCCAATGAAATACTTAGGCTAAATGTTATTATGTGTGAACTGTATGAAACTAATGCTCGTGTCCGTTGTAGAGGAACAACTTGAGGCAGACGAGGAGAACGGTGGAGAAGCGGAAAGTGTTTGAGGCTACCTCGGAGGAGGACACGTGCAGCGGGTTTGAGGAGAATGTGATCAGCAGTCGGATAAAAGCTATGGTAAGGTCTGCGCAAAGCAAAACGGAACTGAACATCTTCAGAAAGCCCAAGCGTTTCCTCTAATTTCATGTTTATATTTTTGTTTAGAAAGTAGATGCTGAACCCCCGAGACGTGGCCGCAAGTCCAACACCCTGAAGGTTGCCTTAAATTTCCCCACCAAAAAGACGAGCATGAAGAGGCCTGCATCCGAACCACTGCCTCAGCCTAAAGTGCGAGACTCTGACTTGGAGGATGAAGAGGAGAACTTCATGAGCAAAAGAGCCCTGAATATTAAGGAGAACAAAGAAATGGTAAAATTGGTTACATTCAATTCACTTTGTAAACTGACCATGGTTTGGCCTTATTTACTTATGGCGACTTGTTTTACAGCTTGCAAAGCTCATGGCAGAACTGAACAAAGTGCCTGGACTCTTTCCTGGAAGGCGGATGTCGTTAACTACGGTAACGGAGATAAACAAATCGTCTGTTTTATTTTTACCTCGCCAATTGGTTCTCTATACTATATTAACATTTGCACATCTTCAGCCCCGACAGGCACCTCGGCGGTCCATGGGAACCCCGGGATCCTGCAGGAGAAACCAAGAGCGTTTGTCTCGGCCCCACACACGGTCCCGCTCCCTGGTGGACGGACCTCCCAGCCCACCTCCAGAGGAAGAGCTTGAGGACAAGTTCAGCCTGGTTCGCAAAAGTCGCTTCTATGAGGAAGTTGATGAACCTGTAAGTCAGATTGCACCGTTAATCATTTTAAAAAGTTCTAGACTCGCTTAAAAGACATAATAGCATGCTAATTAACTTTTTTTTAAAAACAAATTGGTGTGCAGCCCCGTCGCCGATCCTTCACTGGATGCAAGGCCATTCCCCATGTAGTGAGGCCTGTGGAGGACATCACAGAGATGGAGCTGCAGCGCATCTGCCACAATGTGCGAGAGAAAGTCTACAACAGCTCCACTGTAAGTCTTTGACTCAGAATGTGAAACATTTGAGCAGTTTAAAACAAACAAACAAACAAAAAACACCCCAACTCGGCTTCACAAACCTCCTTTCTTTTCAGGGAACCACTTGCCACCAGTGCCGCCAGAAGACAGTCGACACCAAAACTAACTGCCGTAGTCCGGAGTGCGTGGGCGTCAGGGGTCAGTTCTGCGGGCCGTGTCTTCGTAACCGCTATGGGGAAGAGGTCCGAGATGCTCTGCTGAATCCGGTAAGTTTGCAAACATGTACTGTGTTCTGTGTATGTATGCGTTGTACGTGTGACTCATTTCATTCTCATTGTTCCGGGTAGGAGTGGCAGTGCCCACCATGCAGAGGGATCTGTAACTGCAGCTTCTGCCGGGCCCGAGAAGGCCGCTGCGCGACGGGAGTGTTGGTGTACCTGGCCAAATACCACGGCTTTGACAATGTGCACGCCTACCTGAAAAGGCGAGTGGCACATTTGTCTTAAAATCTTTATCTCACTATGTTATGGGGTAAGGTTATTAACAGATTTATTTTCTCTCTGCAGCTTGAGAAAGGAGCTGGAAGAAAGCAGTGAGTGAGACGTGAATGCGAAGCAGCCTCTGCACCTGACTGACTTGCTCTGTGACCACTTTTTACACACACAGCCATCACGATGTTCATAGCTTTGAAGCGTTGTAGCGCGTTGCATTTATTCCACTGGTTAATCTGACACTTCAGTGACAGAAGAAGAACAAAGGCTGTTTCTCTTCTGCACATTTTTCTTGTCTGTTCTCAAGAACTGAGCTTTACATTAAGGCTAGTTGTTTGTAAGCTAGGGTTGAGCGAAACACTCCAAATCTGCAATCTTAACTGTAAGATGATTCTTAAATCCTACAATGTACATATGGCTTGAATGTAAAGTCTGTTATTATAGCTGAATCATCATATTTGCTGCAGAAAGGCTTGTTTAGATGATCTGCTCTGTTTTACATTGTTTTAAATGTAATGATTTTTGTACTGCACTCATTGACTGACCCCCAGTTGCAAATTTATGCTTGTTTCTCACCTCTTTTTTTAAAAAAGATGTTTGCTTGGGATTGCCTGTAGGAATGGTCCAGTGATGTGCATGCCGTGAGTGGGAGGGGGGTGCAGCTGGGAAAAAAACCTAGAGGAACTGTGAGATATACTACAGCGCCTGGTTAAATATCCTTCATTAGATAACTGTCGCTAATGGTGTGGAAACAATTAGCACACTCTAATGGGAATCTCATACCTGTAAATCATTTTATCCTGTTAAAGCACATTCTCGCTTTGCTCCAGTCTCTTTGGCTCATTTTCTGCCTTACGCAGTTAAGTAGGAATGGTTGAAGGTGCAGTAGAGTTATGGCCTGCATTTTCTGTTCAGAAGTGATACTCGTATGCACAATGAGATGAAATTAACCTTTGTGCAGTTCGTCTTTGAAATGTACTTCATTTGACCTGGAAATACTCTAATTGTATGATACTATTTGACAAAGAATTAAAAAAGGTTGGAGTTTCCTCACTGTAGGTGGAGGTTATCTTACTGCTGCTTGGTTATAAGGCTCTGTACACCTTTGGTGATGCTTGCTTTGTGTTCATTGGGTTCGCTGTACAGTTTCAATAAAGTGTTGATTTCTGCAAAGTGCTGTCAGTGTTCTTTGACTTGACCATCACTCCATCCTCGACAGCGGCAGCTGCATATACTCTTGATATACTCGAGGTGGGGGGGTTTCTGTGTGATTGCAGTGACGTAAAAGGCAAATGCACTATACCAGCGGTCCCCAACCTTTTTAGCGCCACGGACCGGTTTATGCCCGACAATATTTTCACGGACCGGCCTTTAAGGTGTCGCGGATAAATACAACAAAATAAAACTAGTACCGGTACCAAAAAGATGTATTCATAACACGTGAAAAGACCCAGGAAAACAGAGTTAACAATAAAAACCCTGAAAACCATACATTTCACACCTGAGCCTCAACTCTCACGGCCCGGTACCAGTCCGAGGCCCGGGGGTTGGGGACCGCTGCACTATATTGGCAGTATTCACTAAGTATTCACTCACACATCCAAATTACTGAATTCAGGTGTTTCAATCACTTCCATGGCCACGGGTGTTTTTAAGAAAAAGAAAAAAAATCTAGCTGGCTGCTTCTACAAACATTTGTGAAAGAATGGGTCTCTCTCAGGAGCTCGGTGAACTTAAGCGTGGTACCGTGCGAGGATGCCACCTGTGCATATTCCATAGTCAACTTACAAAAAAGTGGAAGCGATTGGGAACGACAACAAATTAGTGACAAAGTGGTAGGCCACCTAAGACCACAGAGCAGAGTCTGCAGATGCTGAACCACATAGTGCACAGAGGTCGGCAACTTTCTGCAGGGTCAATCGCTAAAGATCTCCGAACTTCACGTGGTCTTCATATTAGCTAAAGAACGGTGTGTAGAGCGCTTCATGGAATGAGTTTCCATCGCCGAGGGCTGAGTCCGAGTCTGGGTTTAGCAGTTACCAGGAGAATGGTACTTGTTTGACTGCATTGTGCCAAGTGTCAAGTTTGGTGGAGGGGGTTGTTTTTCAGGAGTTAGTTGCAGTGAAAGAAATTAAATGCTTCAGCATACCAAGACATTTTGGACAATTTCATGCTCCCGACCTTGTAGGAACAGTTTGGGCCTCTTCTTTTTCCAACATGACTCGAACTAGTGCGCTAAGCAAGGTCCATAGAGATATGGATGAGCGATATCGGTGTGGAAGAACTTGACTGAGTCCTCAACCTGAAAGAACACCTTTGGGATGAATTAGAGCAGAGGCTGCGAGCCAGGCCTTGTCTTCCAACATCATTGTCTGACCTCACCAATGTACCCCTGGAAGAAAAATTCCTATGAATGCACTCCTAAATCTTGTGTAAAGCCTTCTCAGAAGATTTTAAACTGTTAAAGCTGCATAGAGTGGGCTGAGTCGGCTGACGTAATATTAAACCCTACTGATTAAGAATGGGACATCACTTTTGTCACCTAGCATGATGTTAGCTAGGTGTCATGAGGGTTTATGGTAAGCTGGAATTCCTTCACACAGAGTAAAACATTTAACAAGGCAGACACCATCCTTCAGGGCTGCCACAACCACTGCACTGTGAGGGGGGTGTAGGTTGTCATTCATCTGCCGGCACAAGCTTGAATGGGTCTGATAATCACCATTTACACCAACCATGCTGCATTAAAGGCACCACACAAGTCAAAATACAAATAAAAGTGGTTTTGCTGATCTGCTGAAGTGTGAGCAAAACATCCAGTGTGCCTTCAGTCTAATATTTTTTACATGCTCACAATCAGGATTGCCACAAACAATCTTTTCATTTTAGCTCAGAACTGGAGAACAGTTGACATTTTTATGTGATAAAAGCCCAAAACAGCTTTTCCCTAAATCCCACTCACTATTATTAGACTAAATAAGGATGCACATTAAATTAATGCAAAAACAAATATACAAAATGCTGAATTGATATTAATACTGTAGTTTTAAATAAGCAATATTTTTGTACTTAATTAATCTCACTTCATTACCCAGAGCACAGAAAATCCTTATAATAACAAATACCTGTCCACCTTGAAGTTTTTCAGCTCTTCATCACACAATTTTTATACATTGAACCGTTCCTCCAAATTCAGTCATTTTTGGTGATTGACTAGCTTATAAAATCACCTTTACCAGCAACAACTTGAAGTTATCATTTCTCAAGCTCCCACCACAGCATTTTAGTTGGGTTCAAGTCTGGACTTTGGGCCACTGAAACACACATAGATGAGATTTTCAGCTGTGATTGGGATCATCGTCCTTTTGCATCACCCAGCTTCAGCCAAGCTTTAGCTTTCAAATAGACGCTCTTATATCTGACTCTAGAATATTTTTTATGCAGAGGAGTTCATGGTCGACCCGATGATAATAAGCCCAAATCATCATTCCTCTACCACCTTGGCTAACTCAGTGTTTGGATTTCTCTGAACTTGGCCAACTTCTTCACTTTGGTAGTGTGTCTATAAGGATTTTGTTCCAAATGTTTTGTGGTTTGTTCAGATACAAACCTTGCTCAGCCATGCTGCCATATTGTTTTCAGAGAGATGAGGCTTTCTCCTGGCAGTTCTTCTGAAGAAGCCATACTTTTTCAGTCTTCTTCTGATTGTACTGTCGTGAACTTTGACATTTAACAAGCTAACTGAGGCCTGTGGAGTGTGAGATGTAGGTTTTTTGCAGTTTCTCTGAGCTTTGCATGGTCTGACCTTGACATGAATTTAATGGGACGTCCACTCCTGGGAAGATTGGCAACTGCCTTTAATGTTTTCCACTCGTGAATAATCTTTCTCACTGTAGAATGATGGACTTCAAATTGCTTGGAAATGGCTTTATAACCCTTCCCAGATTGATGGGCACCAACAATTGCTTCTCTAAGATCATCGCTGATGTTTTTCCTCCTTGGTATTGTGCTAACGCACACCTGAATGCCCCACATCAACAAACCGCCAAAACGTATGCTTTATAGAGCTTTATGCTCACACTTACAGGTGATCAAATGCATTTGATTAACAGCACCTGGCTGCTACTTACCCTCTTAAATACAATCGAAGCAGTAAAGGTGCACTTAGTTGTTCACACTCTCAATTTTCTGCTTAGTTTTTGTTAAATAAATAATGAAAATGCCAGGTGTTATTGCGCACCTGAGGTTGTATTTAAAGAATTTTAATAGCTGCTGAGGACCAGATGATTTTTAAATTATTCCAGATATAGACAACCTTCGAATTGAAACAGAATATACTTTTCTTTTCACATGACTGTATGTGCCGTACGGAGGTTAGAAGGCTTTGTGGTGTTGCAGCAGAACAAATTTAAGCTTTTCCGTGTTGTTGTTTATCAGTAAGTTTGTTACAGCTGACCTTCACTGTTGGCCCGTCTGTCTAGTCCCTCATTACTGCCCACGTCATCACTGCTCTGCATCCTGCCATTTGTTGAAGCGAAATGTACACAAGAGAGGAGAACTAAAAATAAATAACATTAGCTATACCCATACAATGCATGCAGAAGGCTGAAAAAAGAATGCAGTGATCTCTCAGCACAGCTGCAGAGTCTTAATCTTCTGCAGATCACTGCCTGCTTGACTTCATCCAGGATTTATGCCTGAATTCATTCATCATGCAGGTCAGTATGGTGGCTTCAGACCAGTCCGTACACACGGAGTGTAGACAATCTGATCAATAATCTAACTAATAATCACTCGTTTAAAGACAGTAAACACTTATGAGCAGAGATCTTTAGGATATTCCAACTACTGATTCACAGAGATTCATGAAGATAGCACAGCTGTAGGATTTGTCCGTAGCCTAATATGCACCGTGCACAAACAAATTCATTATAAAAAAATTATAAACAGAAAATAATTGAACATTTGTACACACCCAACATCGCCACATTATGACTGTTACTATCTGTGACATGCAGCAGCTTATCCTCAAAAAAGTAGAAATATGATGTACAGTAGCGATAACTGATCTATGCTATGTACCATTTATGCTTCATGTTACTCCTGATTTGTATGAGGAATGTCAGTCCTGAGGTTTCTTCGAGTGAGGAATAATATAATCAGTGGCCTCTTCAGAGGAGCTAATGCATCCCCACAGCATGACAGTGTTTGCTTCAGCACTCTAGAGGAAAAATGTATGCATTCAACAGCATACATACTCATCTGTATATGTATTTGAAAGTTAAAACCATCTCAATGAGAGTTGCCTGCTCCAGTTTGAGCCTCTCATGAATATCATTGCACTGAAGCCAGAGAGATGAAAATCAATCTCTTTGAGAAATATTTTCATTAAAAAATTATTTTAAAGAACTGGGTGATCTAATTAATATCCTTCCAATGTCTGCATAATTAATGTGTTTCTAAGGCCAACAGCTTAAATGAGCAGAATGTAGAAAATGGGGGAAAACCAAGACAGACTATAAAGAATTATTTGCACTGCTCCCGTTTAATGTTAATTGAAACCGGTTGAGGATTGTAGTGTGATGAATGCAAACAATAAGAACACTTAACATAACTTGCTGAGGAGGAGGAGAGAGATAAGAGATGAGAGATACGCTAAGCTAACCAGCTGCTGGCTCCTGCTGCATGTTGGCAGCACAGACATGAGGGTGATATCTTCTTCTTCTTCTTCTTTCGGCTGCTCCCTTCAGGGGTCACCCCAGCAGATCATCCTGCCTCCTTCTCACACTGTCCCTAGAATCCTCTTCTGTCACACAAACCCTCTGCATGTTCACATCCATGAATCTTCTCTGTGGTCTTCTTCTTTACCTCCTGCCCTGCAGCTCCATCTTCAACATCCTCCAACGTAACCCTCCTCAGCACATGTCCAAACCCTCTGAGCCTTCCCTCCCTAACTGGCTCCAAACTGTTCAACCTGATCTTCCCCTCCAAATGTACTCATTCCTAATCTTGTCCATCCTCCCAATGAAAATCTTCAACTCTGGCACCTCCAGCTCACTCTCTTGTAATTTTGTCAGTGCCACCATCTCTGGTCTTTGGTAGCACGGTGAAGGGATTGCTTTAAGGTTAAAAAATTGCTATTGTAAAAGACCACCATTATTTGATTAAAGCTGTTGGACCATGTGATGGTATTTTAGTCACACTTTAGGCAGACTGTGTGTGTAAAAATGACTTAAATAACACTAGCCCATAATAATTCTGTCAACTTACAAATTTGTAATCTTCTCTCATTTCTAATTAAGTCTGTGAGTCTGGTGTTTCTTAATTAATAATTAGAAAATAATCATCGTATCCTCACACTTTTAAAGAATGCATTATTATATATATAGCTACCAATACAACATCTCTTCTCTTCACCCCCCTTTTTTTCCCTCCAAAAGCAACATTTCAAAAACTATTATTAGTATAATAAAGATGCACTTGAAAATACTAGTCCTGTATTAAATACCAATGATCATCCACTTTGGGGTGATGAATATTTAGGGAAGTAATTGTTTACAACGCTCAAGCATTGAGCTGATCTGGTAATCAGGCTATGAAATACAATATTTATTCATTAGAGCAGATTTAATGAGGCCTTGCGGCGCTAATTATGAAAACCAGTGTAGCAGTAAATGAGTAGCGCACGGTGGTGTCGGGGCTGCTGCGGGGTACCTGTAAGGAGGGACTAGGGGTTGAAGTGCCCTGAGTGCTATGGCACAGTGAACAGCAACACACAGCCCTGACTGTGACCGTCCAGCCCACAGCAATACATCACCGGACCTGCAGACAGGTCGCAGATGGGCTCCACATCCCTGCATGCCCTGCTCTCCCACCTCCAGGTATTAAGGCTGGAATCCCCAAAAGCATCTTAATGCCCAAATCATCTCTTCTATTGCATGTCAACAGACACAATGGCAGTGTAAAAAACCCAGTACAGTGGCTTTTAAAAATTGCTTTATTGATGTACTTCCAGCGATAAAGCCAGAACAGGTGGCGCGCTTCTTCTGCAGTTACTATTTGTATGCAGGTCTGGAGATATGTGGTAGGATTTCACAGCATAATATGGGTTTTGATTGACTGATATTTTCATTATGGCTGCAGGGTAGCGTGAAGACTGTTAATTTGCTTGAGAGTCCTGCAGGTCTATGGTGATTGTAGCAGAGCCAGAAGAAAAGCTGAATAAATGAAACTCACAGGGCACAATCACAATCTGTGGGTCAAAATCAACTGATTAATTATAATTTAGAATCAATCTGTCAGGCCTCTGTAATAAACACCCTTTCAGGCTTGCTGCTTAATAACCAGCTTTACATGGTACGAATGTAACATGGTACACTGTGGTAGACCATGTAAAGCTAAGTCCTTACTGTGAATATGCTAATTAAATACTTACATATTTCCCATGATAAATCGAGACAAACAATAGGACGTGAAAGAGGAGTTACACCGGGCGCTCCTACTATTTGACGCCGCTCAGCAAGAAGACTTTCCACACAAGAGTCACCCACTGGCTCTGACCTCTACATCCTGTAAAGTATAGTGAGCAGAGTGCTGTTAAATGCATAGTGAGCGACTCTGGGGTGGCAGGAGGCTCATGACACGTTCCTTTCCCTCCTGTTCCAGCCTAGAAAGTGATGGAAACAGCAGTTTGGTCCAGGTGTCAGGGACATTATCAAAGAAAAGGGCTGCCTGCAGTTGCTCCATCTCACAGGAAATTGCCAACTCACCCTAACAAAGGAAGGCATAAGTGCACTTGCTGCTGCCTTCAAGGGGAGCGTGATAAGATGACATTATAAATACAGAATTGTTCATGGAGGTGGAGGGGTAGGCACATCAGGCAGCTGAACTTGACAATTCAGTTTTTCATGTACACTTCCAAAGCCTGTACGGGTTTATGTAAAACAAAACCTGCCTCTTATCCACCTTTGACTGCAATTGCGAATGTTAATCGTTTAAGGTAGTTGAGAGAGGAGCATTGCGAAGTTTGCAGCTTCACTTCCAGGATAAACTGACGAGACAAAAAAAAAAAAAATGACAGAAAGAACATTTAAATGGGGAAATTATTTCATGTATATTGTTTATATAGCAGATGCACCATTACTGCAAGTATACAGGTGAGTGTACAGTCTGCTTTAAAAGGTAAAGATGGATTTACAGGAGAGAGTCTGCACATTTAACAACTGGACAAATAATTAAAGGAATTTATTTAATTTATCACTAAGGCACTGCCAAATATATTTGTAAAAATAACGATCTAAAAATAGACACTCATGATCTCAGTGTGTGTCTGGTAAATAATGTGCTGTACGCTGTCGTGTAACGCTGCTGCTCTTCATCATGTGAAGGAGTTCAGTCCCTAGATGCATCGTTCTCTGTGGCACCTGAAGGGGGAGCTCTAATACAGGTAACTCGGTGCACTTGGTCTGTCTTCAACTTTCAGAAAGTCTTTAGGAGTCGAGAAGAAAGTGGAAGGACCATCAGAGCTTTATCCGAAAAAACCCGACACCCTAGACGTGTGTGCTTCTCCGCAAAGTCGTATTGTACGAGACGGAAATTCAGTCAATTTCGAGCCTTTGAGGAAAAAGTAGCGAGGGGTTGTGAGGCTTTGCATCCGGTGGATCACAGCTGAATATTCAGCTTTTTGACAGGAAGACCATGAATGTGTCTGTGTACAACGTTCTGAAGCTTTACATAAAAAACATCTAAAGGAGCTGAAGTAGGGTAAGGTGGTGGGGTAATTATGACCAGGGGAACACAGGGCTGTAATCTGTAAATCTATTCTTACCCTAAGTAAGAACTGGTACATTGGATTGATTTTATTGAGATCATACATTATAAATGAGGCATGGAGGAGCTTACAGCCTTGAGATGGTGGTGCTCACGTGCTTCATTAATTTTTACTTCATTAACTCTCTCCTTCAGACTCTTCATTGGAGAATTCATTGCTGGTCATGAATCCGGGCTACAGGCAAATGGACAAGCCCGGCATGACTTTCAGTGGAGTGGATACAGTGAGTAAGGCTGTCAAAACAAATCAGTAACACATGAAACATACATAATCTCAGATCAGTCTGTGGAACTTGTGTCTTTACATTTAAAAAACATGTTCATAGGGGATGTAACATTTTATTGCACACACAATAAGATGAAGTGCTGTATCAGTAACAGTCATTACAGCTGCAGAAAACAGAAAGCAAAAAAACCCCTAAAAACATGGAAACAAAAACTTCTTTCTGGAGTGTTTCTTAATATCGAGGATGTAAAATTCTGTTATCAACAACAAGGCATTTTCACACAATTATCCACGTCACTGTCGCCGTTCTCTCAGAATGCATCAGTGACTGGTTAAAATCCAGCCTGATAATTACAGACCCTCATCCTCAGATAGCTGCTGTATTTTCACTGCAGTGTGTTTACTCACTCCCGTGGCTGCAAGGTGCTTTTTGTTTCACAGCGAGGATTTCAAAATTTCCCTTGGGCCCTTTAGAATGGACCATTTGTTTAATATTATAGCCTTAAACCCAACAATATCAATCAGTCATGAAAGCACCTATGCATGCTGCTATGCCCTGCGTCACCATTAACTCCAGACAGGTGACGCTGGATTGCAAGGGAGGGTGTCGGGAGGTAAAGAGGGATAAATGGATGGTGTTGGTTTGCTTTTTTGCCCCCACCCTCTAAACCACGCCACCCTACCTAACTTTTTTTTAAGTGATTGACCATTTCTGTAACAGTACACTTTGTGTGTGTTGTAATGGGGGGAAAATGAAGACTGCATGCAGAACTTCTGAGAAAAGTTGGAGTACACCTTACTTTTTATTTGATGTTTGATGTGAGAAACTGTGAGTTGGACAAGTTGTGGTAAACTTTGTTTGAGGTTTAAAAACAGAACTAATAATCTGGTTGGAATAATATGTGATTTAATACACCTTAAAATGTTCTACCTCTGTAAAATAATCCAGACTCTCTAGAGAGTATATCAGTCTTCTTTCTAAGGCACACCTCCAAGTGCAAATTAAGCTCTCAGTAGAGAAGTATATAAAAAGGCCTTATTGTGCGAAGGTCTGCGCATCATTCTGCACCGCAAGTGTCAATCATCCTGAAATGCAACCCTATCCCTAACCTTAAACAAAAAAAAAGTGTTTTTAATAACATTATAGCTCCCAGTTTCAAAAGAAACTGATATTTTAACCATAATAAAATTTGAGGTTTTAAAAATATTGCATTTTTATGTGGTTGAGTGCATCACAGATTCTTGCTTGGAAGCAGTGAAGTTGTTCATGCCTTGGACTTGTTGTCAAACTCTTCCCTCGCTGAGCATGAGAACAACTCACATCAGTGAGCGGGCGCTAAGTGCTTCTCCTTTGAGGCAGTCTAAACTTCTTAACATTTCAAATCTGTCACGACAGCTGTCCCGGAGAACATTTGTGAGATCTGTTTCACCACACATGTTGAAATGATGATTCCCTCATTACATTTGCCATCAAATAATATCTCCAAAGCTAACTAGTTGACAAAATCCAGTAAAAACATGCAGGGCGAGCTCTTAAAGGAAGAATTAATGGGAGCCAAAGAAAAACAGCTCTTAGACAATTAGCACCAGAGACCACTCTGTAATCTTAAGATTATTTTCACCACTTAAAAGCAGTACACATGGTTTGCATTGTGGCAGGGCAGAATGAACAACACTTGAGTGGGTTTGATTTGGTCTCCCTAATCTGCATTTCCTTTAACATGCCTTTCTTCTGTTCCAAAATGTCAGCGTTGATCAACTCCAGCTGGAACAAGTCAGTGTCTGTCATCCCAGTTGCAAAATCTTTGAGATTTTTCCCAAGAGGAAGGAATGAAGTGTTTTGGTTTGTAGCTGACGCTATGCAGATTCAACACTCAGTCAGTTGGTTTTGTTTATTCCTCGAGACGGAGACTCATTCCCAAAGTATTTTTATTTAAATCAAAACTCCACAGTCTCCTACAGTCTTCCGCAGGCTGGCACAGGGATACCACAAATATCCTCATATATAGAGATGTCTTGTTGATGACCCAAAAACTGTTCTATTCTCTCTGTATGAAATTGTGAGTTAGAATAGAGTGAAATTAATCTACAATTCATTTTTCTGGAGAACAGCCCCCAAGGCGCTCCCAAGGACCCTCGGGGGTACCCAGACCTGACTTTCAGAACCAATACATTGGATCTGGTTAACAGAAACATCCCAAAGCTATGTTCATTTAAATAACACAATGTATTTTGCGGATAAAAAAAAAACTGTAATTGCAAAATCAGAAATTTAACCCTGGGGGTGGTTGCTTAACCAAACATGCTTTGGCTGGTTAGGCTTAGTCACAGAGGAAATGTCTGGCACGCAGATTGAATTTGTTCTCTCTAAAGTCAAAGGCAGGAAAACAATTAAGTGTCTGCCGCACATTTCACAGTGTACCACTTGACACAGTTTTTCACATCACTGGGGCAATTGTCTGCAGAGAGCGCCGAGACAAAGCCATTACTTTCAATGTCTCAAAAAGATGGCATTGTTATTTTCTGATTTTGAAACATTTCAATTAAGCCACTGATGGATATAATAAATATAATGGCGTGAGACTTGAACTGTTTACTCTTGTCCAGTCGTGTCCGGTTTTTAGGAGTTACTGCTATTAAACCTGAGGTACATCAGAGGGAGCTTTGGTCTCAGAGGTGGGTTTTGTGTGTGTGTGTGTGTGTGTGTGTGTGCGCGTGTGTGTGTCCCCTTCCCCTTCTCAAACCTCGTCTTTCATTCAACGTCTAGTCCTTTCAAAACAAGGTGAAGTTCAGCAAAGTTTCTCTGCAGAGATGATCAAACAGTCACATCACTAATGGCGATGGGTGACAGGGCCAGTGAATACAGATCAGCTTTAATTGTGGTGGGTCTTACTGCCACTGTCTGTCAATCTGAGCCTTTGAATTGGTGAAAATTTGCTCTGTTCATTCTGTTAAATGATGTATCCAATTAAATGCTTTAGAATTCATGATCTTCAGTCAAGGTTAAATGAAAGCAGTTACTCCTGTCAGTAAGGTGATTAAAAGCTGCCTACATCAGGCACATTTTGTGCAAAAATTTAAATTTGGGACTAAAGCATGAATCTTTATTCATTATGTGCAGTCCTGCTCTATAAATGTCCAGCACGGTCGCTCTTAATCACCTTGTTCATTTTAAATCTCACTTTAGTCCTTTTTTTTTTTCTATTAAAAGGCATCCTGGTATTCAAATCACAGTGTTTTACATATTCTGATTAAACTGAACTTTCTCAACAGCAAACACGCGTTTCAAAAAAGACCTTTCTGTTGTTTAGCCCGAACATTTGTGCTTGTTATGGCAAAAAAAAGAGAGAGAGAAGGCTTTAACTTTCAAAACAGTTTTTAATAGCCGGCCAGATTAACAATGCAGTAAAACATTTGTCCTATTACCTTTTTTAACTATGATTAAATGGATACTGGAAGTCCTGCTTGGCAAAACAAAGAAAAAGGATTTTTTGACAATTGACATTAAAATGAACAAGTGCACAAGAGCAAGGAAATTAATTTTCTTTCTGCAAGATGAATGTTGTACCAGGTTATTAATGAGCATACAATGTGCTTGTGCAAGTAAGTTTTCTGTGCCTTCGTGATAAATGCGATGATGAAGGTGAAGAGCATGTTGACTAATGAGTATTGTCCAGGGATCTGATCTCGGTGCCCTCTTGGGGGGATAGAAGCCACTGTCTGAATTTCACACATCACATGATGTTAATACCCCCAAGGTCCAGCAGTCAAGCTGCTTGTTAGACAACTGGCTCTGGCATTGCTACAGCCACCTAGGCTCGGGTTAGGGTGCAGGTCTTGAGATGCAATTAAAAGTCAGGTACTAACTGCTTCTTTTACTAGTGTATTTGATTTGAAATAACACAACTTAAACTGCGCCCGTGGCAACTAATGAACAAAATAAGATTTGAACTGAAGTTTTGTGCAATGTTTGACTCATTCATCCAGTATTCGGGGTAATAAGTCAGTAAGCACTCACATATGTATTCGCAGACGTCCGAATAAACACGCAAATTAAAGAGACTTTAAAAAGAAATGCACATGACTCATTTAAATATAACAAAAGATCTGAAACTTTTTCTGTTTTTTTGTTTGTTTTACATGTGTCCGTAATGCACGTACAATCTCAGTTCCCATAAATCAAGAATTATTATAGGGTATCCTCATCTGTGCATAGCTGGTTTATGCATGAAAGAACCACAAGATGCTAAAATTGAAAGCTCCCAGAAAGATGTCAAGTTGGCAAAGAGTGGTTCAACTTTCTGTAAAAGTTACAAGCGAGAAAGAATGCCGCAGGAGCGGCAGATAAACTTTAAAGGGGAGCAAAATAAAACCTTCAGTGTATGCACTGAGTCCTATAGATGCATAATGGGACGTGGGCCTGAGGGCCAAGATGCACATTTGAAAGACTGCCAAATACATAAACCAGGCTCACTCAGGGGCTCGTGTTGAATAAAGAAGGCTGTGGATTACATCAAATCTCTTCTCAAACCTCTACTCCTGCACGCCACTCCCAGTGTAGAGACCATTTAAACTCTAGAAGGGGCCAAACATCAGCAGTTGGTCTCCTTTAAACAAGCCTGACTAAAGTAGAAAAATAAATAAAGCCTCCGGCGCTCTACTTTAATGTATTCAATTAACTGGGGTCCCTCTAGAGAGCTCCAGCGCACACTTGGATAAAGAGAGAGCATATCGCCTGGAGATGAATACGCTGAATGCACTCATTCTGAAGACCATGATTGGAAATCTTCCTCAACAGGTTCTTACTTAATTAAACTTCCCTTCATATGACTTTCTGTCGCTTTCGAGGGAAAATTGGGAGAGGCATATTCAAAGCCATGCAGGGAAACTTTGTTCACTATTGCATGTTGTTTACAGGGCAATTCGGGGGACTTGTAGAGCCCTGTGATAACCTCCACCATCTCTGTGGAAAGTCAACTCAGCCTGAAAGAACAGAGAAGTATATAAAATCTCCAGTTCAATCATAGACAATTATGTGGTGAAATGAAAGAAATTCAGCAGCCGTCAAGTCTGAGTGGGAGGGATAATTATCTGGCAGTCATTACTGCTCCCATTATAGCATTTACCGACATTCATATACTGTATGAACATACTGCACTTGTTGGAAACATGTAAGTTGAAAATAATCACACCAGCCTTTCCTTCAGACTATATGAAACCCTGGTGAGAAATAGGCTATAACATGTTCATCATGTCCTTGAGTGAATGATGTATGTTAGTGTGAAATTTATCTAATTATCTCAAATATGTCTCGTGAGAATCCATTCAGCATCCCTTTGTACCTTATTTTCCCTCTGCAGCCCCATTGTGCAGCAAAGCCCCAACAGTGTTCTCTATCTATTAAAATCAATCTCTCATCACATCGCCTACATCCACCATTTGCCGCACTTTTTCCATAACAAATCAACTTAATCAAGCTCATTAAGTGCCATTATTAGCTATTTATTGTTATCTCTCTCAATGTAGCGCTGACAGGTCCACCCCGCCCACGCGTGTCCCCCCTGATACCGGGACCTTTGCTTGTCACAGCGGCTCTGCACTCAGTTCTAATTGGCCTCAATTGTGTTGTTCTTGCAAGAAAAGAGGAAAAAAAAGAAGAGATGCGACATCAGTCGAATCCACAAGTTTCACATTTATATAAGTATCTCTTCACTGCAACCTATTCTTCAATAAAAGAAAAAAAAATCCTGTCAGGATTTGGGGAAAAAAAGCATTAAATTTGAAAGATATTTTCATTAAAGAGCTGCGTATTTGGGGCAAGGCTGTGTAAAATAGGCATGGAGAAGGTGCCCCAGATTTCTTTTGTGTTTAAGTGTGGTGTTAAACACTGTGGGTGCTCCTTAATGCAGCATGTCGAATGTATTTCCACAGCTGTCAGAGTGATGGACAGAGGGGCGAGTCTCTCCACTGCAACGGCATGCTCCTACCTGCACACAATAAACCTGCAGGATGGCAGAAAAAGAGAGAGAGAGGGGGGGGGGAGAGGGGATATACGTGTGTTATACTGTGGAGGAGGTGGAGGAGGTGGAGGTTGCGGGGAAGTTCGTCCCATCGCAGGAGTTATTAAGTTTGTCTCTCGGACACACTTGGTTTCACCAGGGTGCTCGTCCCTCATTCATAATAGATGCTAATCTGTTCAGGGCTGACTGATGACAGAGCTTCCTGCCCTTCATAGAATTAGTCCCCAGCTTTATCAAAGGACCCAAACTGCCTGCTAATTAGACTCATTTCCTCCAGCATGAATTATTTATTTCCATTGTAACTGATCAGAGGCGATTGTGACGCATCACGCAGCCACCGGTTTTCACACAGATGCGCATGCCACCACAAGTTCTCAAACTCGCGGCTCAGTGTATGGGGTTTAATGTTAGGAGGGATTGGCTCAGCTGCTTTCTCGGTAAATAATGGGGGATTTTCAGAGGAGTTTAAATGACACAATACAAAGGAATGCCTTATTTACATCGACAAATAATGCACATCAGTGTTTCGGTATAAACTTCAGGAAAAAGTCTATCTTAGGAGAATACTTACAAAGTATACATTTTATACTGTACTTTAACACATTTTTGAGGTACTTGTAGTTGACTCATTTCTTTAAATTTAAGTTATAACTTCCCTCCAACATGCGTAGAAATTAAAAATAAAAAAAATGCATTTCCAAATAAATGCATAATAATAAATGAAGATGTATTTCTATTGATTAAATGAAACTTTAAGGATCCCCTGGGGGAAATTTAAAACATATACAGCAGCATCTAAAGTTGCCTTTACTCTTATAAATGTTACTGTTCATACATTCTTTCATTACATCTTTGGGTGATTCACTTTCTGACTTGTTTGTAATAAAAGTAAAAGATCTATGCACTTCTTACACCTTACATCTTCAAATGCCCCTTTAGTGCTATTTCAGTATAAGTGATGAGGACCAAGTGTAGTCTGTGGAAAATTCTACCAAATGATAATAAATGTAACCAATGTAAATGTAAATGGGTATATTCTGAAGAGCTGTGCCCTTAATTTAAGTTTAATTCTTATATTTAGTCTTTATGTGTCTCGGCAAGAAAACACCGTCCAGGGAGACAGAAATATGGACACAGATGGAAAATTACATGCTTCGAATCTTCATGTGGACTATGCAAAGACATCAGTCTGTATTTTAAATGAGAAACACAACACAATCTGCAAATGCACATTTTCTATAGCTGCTCTATGTTTCTCCACAGTGAAGGCTTATAGATATATTCCATAAGTTCTATTCTCCTCATCAAAACATTCGCTCCCTAATTACATCTACTTAAGCAATTTTGCGAAGGGGGGGGGGGGGGGGGGAGTGTTGTGCTTAATTGCATTACTATCTGGAAGGCAGAAATATGCAGAGCGAAAAAAACATATAGCAACGTGAGGGAGCTGCTAATTAGTCAGATATTTGTTATGCATTACCAAATAGCACATTACACCCCACACAGATAGAAGGCTAAAGAGAGTGAGGCTTCTGTTCTTCAGACTGTAATCAAACAAAGACAGATGTACAGATAAACACTAGAAGGAAAGTTTGAGATGATTGTTCATCTGCTCGCTCTGTGCACGGAGCCGATTTCTTCTCGAGACGAAAAATCTCCAACCACAATACCTACTGATAAGGTTAATAAAAACAGTCCAAGTATTACAATAGCACGGAAAGTGTAACAGCTGAAATATTCATGATGGAGCATTGTACTGCATTTCAAAAGCTTATATTTACAAATCAGTCCAATACAATGTGCTGCAGAAGGCTGCCATTTTCTCTCCCAGCGAGGGTCAATGCGCAATAAGGCTCAGTTTTATCTCACAATTTCAAAGTTTATTCAGACTTTGAAGCAGTCTTTAAAAAAAATCCCTCTACAATAACACTTAAAATGCCCTTTTGGTTGCCATTTTCACACGAACAATAGGAAATTATGTCGAGGCAAGGGAGAAAAAAAATCTTTTTTCTAATGAACACCACCTTTAGTGATTGCAAATAATTGCGTTAAGTGGCTTATTTGCCTTAGGTCGGGGAGGGTGACTCCTGTATAACTAATATAAGGATCTGAACCCTCACCCTCACTGATGAGGTCTATTCACAGCTCGGCTGCCCTGTGCCCCCTCCCAGCTCCTTATGCTCCAACATGATGAGGAGTGTGATGTCAAAGTTTCAAATCAATGATTTTACAAAGCGATACTGTTATGTAGCTGTGAGCAACAACAGCTGTTTCTGTCCTCGGCATGGAGGGGGACAGTGGGAGTTAAAAGACACACCAGAAACCGCAACATATGGAGAGAATACTAAACTTACAGCGGCATAGACTTTAAATCACTGATAGTGTTTGAAAAACGTGTATGATACCTTAAAAGTAAGTATTTGAATACTTCAGTTTCACTTCATTAGATTTATCAGGTGGATGCAGCAGGCTTCTTTTAAGGTAACTTCTGTATGATAAATGCCTTTAATGCTTTTACATTTTCCTTACTTAAAGGTTAGATAAATGCTCAAATAACCTTCCCAATGCTGCTCTTTTACTTGTAACTCACCTCTTAAAGAGACAGAGACATTTCACATCAAACTAAATCGTTTTTGCATTGTGGTAGAAAACACATGTTGTGTAAAAGCTTATTTCCACCTGTAAACATTTTTTTTGCGATGCCGTAAGTCAAAATTTGTATTATCATCTCAAATTTAAACTGAATAATTCAGAATTTTAATTTACTTTACGTTCAAATTTTGAGATTTTCAGTAGTAGAAACAAGCTAACATAGTAATCTTTACAGGAATGAGCAGGTTACTCAAAACATTCACAAAACCTTTTTCTAAATGTACATTTTTGTCCCTACGGTTTTCTTTCCTCTGAACTGCACCTGCCAACTGTGTATCTGGGCCGAAGGAAGTGTTCATCTAACCGTGAGATAGGATGTAAACACTTGTGGCATCCCTTTTGGCTACACGCTCCCTTTAGCTGTCAGGTGTAATTTGGTACGCACAAAATACAACTTTCTCTTTTTCGGCTGAATTTTTGGAAAGACTCTGACAAAAATGTTATTTATCTCTTGTTTAGGAAATTGTTTTGTTACAGCATTGAAATGGATGATAATAATAATACTAACAATGATAATAATACTAATAATAATATAATCTGGCAGATGGTTATCTGCCATGCAGGTGTATTGTATTACATAAAAGTGAAAAGCTTTGATATGAAAACTTTCTAGGGTCTGTCTTCTAGCTTTATTATGTTCCAGAGGAGGCAGATATCACAATCTTTCCAACTATTACACCAAAGCATAGCCGACAGTTAAATAGGGCTATAAACCAAAGGGAACACATTTAGACTAACACACGTACCTTAGATTTTGGTGTGAACTGCTTTAAATATACATGTATATCCAACATGTTAAATGTTTTCATAGAATATCCTTTAGTTAATTTGTTCTCACAATGGTAGTGTTAACCCCTCGTCTGCGTTCTTGTGGGATTAAACTCATATATTTTCCACTCCGGCCTTTTGCCCAACTTGAAAGTAGTTTTAAAAATTCCTAATAAAGAGGGGTGGATATTGTACCTCACAGAGAGACTATTACAACATAACCTTAAATTTTACATTTTTCTTCTACTATCATCTTATCTGAGCAATTTAAACCCGATCTTCAAGCAGTTCTTAGAAATAAATATGTTATTTACAGACATGCAAGGCTAAACAACAAAACGTAATGCGTTTTGTTTCAGCACTGACCCTTCCTGTTTGTCTGGGCCAGGTTACAGTTTACCTTTTAGGATAAAAAAAATGCCTTCATGGATTATTAGCAGTGTCCTGGCTGACGGTGGAAAACAAAAATATAGAAATGACTGCACACATTGTCCTCCATTTGAAAAGAGATACCCAGGGAAATCATGAAGAGAACAAAAAACCCCAAAATAATTCAGGATGCCGCTATAATTACGTTAGGGTATCCAGTACTCTCTCATGGAATATATCAGTGGCCACCATGTCTGAGGTCTGACCCACAGTAGCTGCAGAAATCTCAAGCAAACAAGGGACAAGAAATGTTCCTCCCATCATGGACGGCTAAAACAATTCCTTCATAAGAAAAGAAAACCCTGCAGAAACTGACCACCTCGACAGGGACGACACAGAAGGCTTCCAGTCAACTAGTAAAAAGTAATCTATACCATTTATGATTTATAAACAAATACAGAGTAAAGTATCTGGCATTCTTCTGTGCTTAAATGTACTCTGTAAGTATGGCTTTGTTTTCACAGGCACAGAAAGTTTGACTTTCACCAAAACAGCACACAAAGAAAGACACAATTTAGCACTTTTAAAAATAAAAGTCATAATTATGAAAATGGGGGGGGGGGGGGGGGGGGGGGGGGGGTTGGTGCTAGATGGATGGATCTGAGCATTTTCCTCCACAACCAAGTGTAAAACCCTAGAAATAAATAACCACTTATTACGACCAAGATATGGAGAAGAGCATCTCTTAATGCAAAACCTGTTGAATCTTGAAGCAGATGGCCTACAGCAGCAGAAGACCACAGCAGGTGCCTCTCGAATTTAGGCTATGATGTGCATGAGCATCAAAAATAAATTAAATAAGACTAGAAAAAATGGTCTAGAATTAGGATAAAGCGCCGTGTCACGAAGCTCAGATCATCTCAAACTGTTTTTTTGAACATGACAGTGAGTTGACTGTACTTAAATGGCCTCCACAGTCACCAGAAATCAATACAATAGAGAACCTGTGGGATGTGCTGGAATCGGAGAGTCACATCATGCAAATTTGTGATGCTATCAAGTCAATATGGAAAATCTGATCGTAATTTGATGAATTACGGCAGTTCTGAAGGAAAAAAAGAGGTCCAACCCTAGTAGTAGAAGCAAGGTGTACGTCCACAAACGTTTTTGGTTTTTTGCGTGTGGAGTGAAACTGTGGAGCAGATTTTATATAGTTGTTAAAACAAGATAAGATGATAATAATTTGTATTTTATGTAGTGTAATACATACATATACATACATATGTAGTGCATGTGTTATGTATTATTAGAAATTTGCCCCATGTTGTTATTAAGGTTTATATAAGTAAGGAGGCCGGATAAATAATAACTGATAACTGATGGAGAAGGGTGTGATGTGACACATTAAATAAGCGTGCACTTCAACCTAATCTTTTTAATATGTCAACTGAATGAGAATAAGTGGAGCGATACTGGAGTGCTTTATTTTGTATAGCATGACTTTCTGTATATTGAAACACAATAAAAAAAAATTAATAGAATATTTAAATCAGTTAAAAGATGATCCACCCACAGTAGATTACTACAAATCCTGTGTGTGGGTAGGGGGTTCACCTCAAAAGGCTTAAAATCCTGTATGCCTTTCCCTCCTGTTTGTTCATTATATTTAGTCTTGATAAATTTTTGTAGAAATGGAGAACAAAGTGCTTCCTGTAAGTAATTACATACAGCATATACATTTCTCTTGCTGCTCTCTGTGTGTATAAAATAAAATACTTTTAAAACTAAGGATCAAACAAGCAGAAGGTCATTACACTGAAAACAAATAATACATTTTTAAATTTCAACAGTGTTTCATTAGGCGTGATGTATCCATGATGAAAGATTAACCTTAGTGTTGAATAAACTTTATTGGTCTTTTCCAGTATTCTGTTAGATTGGCCAAACCTGCTGGAATATTTAATGGGAGCTTAAATATAAAGCACTATTAAGTTCTGCTGATCTTTACATTTATAGTGTAGCTGGATTATCCAAGGTCTAAATAGCACATTTTGGCCTCTGTGGAGCCATACTGGGCTCAGCATGACTGGAATATATAAGAGAATATTTGCTTTCTTATACACACATTAGTGACTTTCAGTTTGACACAATTCAATTTCATATATTCCAGTGCTTTTGAACCCAATCTAGTGAGCAAACCTTTAAACAATTATGTTTTTATTTTGGATTTAACTGATCTTAAATAGTTACAGAGCTTTGCAACCCATCGAATAACGCTTTAAAGGAATTCCTCGCAATGAAGGGGATGTTTTTATGATAATGTATGAGTTAATTGACACAAACTTACCATGATTAGACAACAAAGTAAGCTGTCTAAGTTGATTAATATAATGAACAGTGAAGGGTTTAGGAAGGAGGAAAGTTTTGCAGTTCATGGACAGTTCATATAGCCTCTGTAGGAGCCAACACTTAGCCTATTAGGTCTAACGCTTAAGCAGCACGCAATTAAATGTCTCCACGCAAAATGAGCACTCAGGCCATGTTTAATGGGCAGAGAGCTAATAAAGGTTGGACCGAGTGACAGGAGAGGTGACTCACCTTACAGTAGAAGCATAAATGTGTTGCAAAGACAAAGAGGGGGGCTGGTGGTCACCTGTATGGACTCAATCATCAACATCCTGCACGGAGCCATAGTGAAGAGGATAAAAATAAACAGCTTACATACTGAAAGCTGTAGAAAATACGTGCACACAAGCTGCTCTGCTGTTATGAATGTCATATTTGCTTTACCTGTAGCTATTTCCTCAGTAATAATATAGGCAAAGAGACAACATGACACATGACACGTGAAGCTTTGAGTCGATGCCTCGCTTTTAATGGAGAAAGATGAAAATATCAATACCAGCTCATTTACAAATACATTTTCTTGCCCAGTTACTTATAGCTAATTGATTTTAACAGCTGCACAGGAGACGGAGCAAGAAATCAATTAAAGGGCCAAGTTAAGTGACTGCATGACAGCTCGTATTGAAGACAATTCAGCAAAGTGTAATCTGGAAAGACAATAATCCAGAGAGAACCCAGAGGAGGAGTGAATATTACCTGCCCACCGCCACAACAGCAATACCAAGCTGTCTGGTGAGAAAACATGAGATGAGGTGGAATAAATTTTTCTGGTAAATGTTATTACAAACAATATGCCTGGGTGAAAAGGAAAGAGGGAAGAGCAATCTGCGCAGACTGACCATCCTGCGAACCGTTTATCAGCTTGAAATGCTATTTCATGCATTAATACTCCACGGACCGCATTCCCCCCAACACTTTCTGTACAAAAGCCTCCGATTTATGATTACCAGTCGACTAAGCAATAGGCTGCGGCCCCCGCCGATACACCACTTCCTTTTACTTCCCTCGCCGTGAGCTCGTCTCAGGGCCCCTGCAGGTTCAGAGACAAGGCTGTCAGGATAATGTGATCAAGGTGGATGCAGGCTGAGAGAAGCTAAATTGTGGCTGGGGGGGATGACATTCTTTGATTTTTAACCATTACAGAGTTTTCATAGAGCTGCAGTCAATTTATTTTATTTATTCTAATGAAGAGCATTAGGAGTGCCATAGTGTGCTGCACTGCACATTGATCGCCTCGTTAATCACACTTTGCAGACACTCGCAAATCAAGTTCTAACAGCAAGCACTGAATCAAGTGCAATGAAGCATAAGCTCCTTCACAATTTATGATCTTTCAAATTGCATCTTTTCAACCATTAAATTGCAAGATACCATAAATTTTTATCCCCTCTTCTTCAGTCCTGCTATCGATTCTGTCGTGTGAAAAATAGAAGAGTAGTAAATTCAGGCAGTTAGACAAAATTTAAGCCTTGTCTTCAGAAAGGAAACTGAATGGCACGAGGAAGGCTGTTAATTTGCCATTGAGAACAAATATCAGGAGTGATAAAAATTTAAAAGTCCAACAGGGGCTTCAGAGACGTGGCTCAGATGGGCTTCAGTCCTCTGCAACCTTGAGCTCTTTTACTTCACTACCTCTCAAATGCCAGTGCACCTTCAGGGTCTTTTACCGACCATTTTTTAAGATTAGGTACCTGATGTGGTGCAGAATTAGAATTAAAGCCTCACCATGAAAATGACCGGATCTCCTCTTTTTCTGAGGCAGACAGTCACAGATCCTGAAGCTTTTAAAGAAAATGCAAGAAAGAGGATACGAGGATGGGCATTTTGTAAATGTTACAATATCGCATCCAGTACAGATAGTTGACTTTCTTTTCTCTTTCCTGCAGGAAGCAGTGAGGTTTGAATATATTTATAAAAAAAAAATCCCCCCAAAAACTCTGAAATTCTGTACTTAAGAGTAGCCATTACATTTAACCTGCAAAAATCCCAAATGCCCCATACTGTTCTCAGAAAATGGCATAATTGTTCTCAGATTGCATTTCACTCACACCAAGGTGTAAGGAACACTTGTCAAACAATACAGTCAAATTAGTTCTCTGTGATTGAGCATGTTGAGGATCTATCCAGTACATTATATATCTAGGAAAAGAAACAGAAGTACCATGAAAGAGTCTCAATTACTGTGATAAAGTAAAGGAGAGGCAAGAAAACCAGCCAGCGGCTTCCAAAAGTGAAGGGTTAACCTCTTCACATCTGTACAGGGACCAACTCTCAAGTTATGATTAGAATGAGTGCCTGCTGTTACATGTGGCATGAAAATAACAATGCCTGCATCACGAGGCTGTGTCTCGGAAAAGTTGTAAGTTAGATACGTGTCAACGTCTTATTTCTTTTCAAGTCTAAATCATGTTAAAGCGGAAAGGCAGCTTAATTATGGAAGTATGTAAATATCTTAATGCGGATGAGTGCTTTCACTAAAGATGACATGACATTTCTGTGACTCTTTAGTGGAAAAGAAAGTCTTTACTAACCTCCGCGCAGAGGAGAAAGCGGGGGCAGCGTTAATCATAAAGCACTGTAACAGACAACTGCTCTGAAAAGGTGACCAGTGAGACTGCAGCAGCATGGCAGAAAGGCGTGGAAGATGATACTGCTCCAGTCGCTTCCACGGGAGGTGCTGCCCGACTCAGGCAGCACACAAAATCCTGAGCAAAGTAGAGCTGGTCAGGCAGAGAGTGTTTTTGACACAGACACTCCCCAAGGGAAGGCAAATCAGCAGAGGAAATAGCACGTAAGGAAAACAAACCATAAGAAAAGGCATAAAAGCTCACAAACATTGGATTGATCAGACAATTACAACCCATCTGGCTTGTTAAACTCAATCTGCTATCGCACACAGGCTCGCAGTTTAGCTTTTTCCATTTGGACTGTTCCCAGATCTGCCGGCAAGTGAAATGTGAAGACATATGTCTGGTGATATTCTATACATGTATTTTTCTCCGTGCAAACAATTCCCCAAATCAAAAGTGACTTGAGCTTATTATTAGAGTGGAAGCAACAAAGACTGTACTTTATGTAGGCTGCAGATTTTCAGTGAGAAAGTGCTTTTTTTTTTTACAAATCTAGTCTGAGAGTGTTAAGCATTCTTTACACTTTTCAATATGGAAATTGAAATGTGTGACAAACGAAACATAGTCAGGGTAGTTACTGAAGTCACCAGTAAACCAAACCCATCACAGAAAGAAAGATCTGTCACTACAGAGTCCGGACAGTTCTCCTGATGTCTGTTCACAATACATAAATAAATCAAAAGAAATTAAAAGTTTAGTCATATTTAAACAAAGTGGTAAACTATGGGACTAAAAAATGAAGCCAACTTTGAAGCATCACAGGCCCAAAAGTGAATCAATCCCCATAGACTCCAAACTAGACCTTAAATAATCATTTCTGATACAGCCTAGCACAAAAAAATGATTTTAATATTTATAGCTTACATCCACACTTCATGACAACTGTATGAGAATGAATCTTTTTATATAACCATTAAGGTTGCCACATTACTGGGCACAGGTAAGCCAGAAGCTATCTGCTAAGCTTCTGCTCAGCTACTCTGAGTTGCTAAACTGGACCATTTCACCTGCGCTGGCCAATTCTGAAGCATTATTAATGCAATTATCTAACAAATATTAAAGCTAGCTTGGTTGTACAAACAAAAGTCACCACCAAAAAGGCTATTCTCAGGTAAATCCTTATGTTTTATGTGCACGCTACTCCGTTTTTAGCAAGTATCTATCTCTGTGTAATGCACTGATACCATTTATGGATGCACCTTGCTAACTGTGACACGTGACTACATCTTTCTTTTATTCACAATAGTTTTAAGAACATTTGCCAAAAGCTACAGAGCCCAGCCGTCATCTCAAAAGTAAGGATGTACATTTGTTTTAAAGATCGACGGCTTAATTCGTATCAATTTTTCTCAATTTGATAAGGATCATAAAAATCTTTATTATTTCCAGACTCATTCTTCAACCTACAAACACCCACATTTCCAATGTAAACCCGGCGAGTATGGCATGCTACGCATTTGAGATAAAGTGTGACAAAACAAACGCCGCCATTGAGATCTAATTTGGCAACCCATGACTAAGGGATCGCCTGACGTGCAGTGCTGCTCTGCAGTCACAGCTCAACTGTACAATATACCACATTACACATTCCTCTTGTGATGACTCGAATAGATTGCTGGACCAAAACACTATCTGACTCTATAGGCAAGCGCACATCAACAAGCACACAATAGTGCACTCAAAAAGACACTTTCACAGCCCAACAATGGGAGATGCTATGGGGTATGACAACTTCTTGTGAACAACAAAATGCTGCCTGACAAGCTTTCAAGGGATGGTTGAGCTCTGGCAGATTACAGAGATCTTTATCTTTTCATAAAATGGAGTGCAGCATTTAAGTGCCAATGACTGAGAAGACAATCTGAATTGTAAAGTGTGCCACAGCCATTACATGGAGATGTAGGGCCAGTAATGGTGAGCGTAATAGTGTGATGACAGTTTCACTGCACAGTGACATTCTCCAGGGCATTGTCATCATCCCTGACAGGTAATATGGTCCCACTGGGAATTGCGTATGCCTTACAGTTGGATTTTCTTCTTTCGTAAACACCCATCTTTACTTACAGCTTCATCAAACCCCAGAACTCGCACTGACTTCAATATAGCTGCGGGTCTGAGTGAGGTAATTAGATGTTAATGTGAAATAATGGAATCATAGCGGGCTGTTACATAGGGAGAAATGCAGACCTGGGCCATGATCTCGGAGTGAAAAGCACAATTGCTTAAAAATCAAAACATGCTGTCAGCGGCTCACCTAAGCAGCAGAAAATGCCCT
The DNA here is from genome assembly GCF_965226115.1 of Aulonocara stuartgranti. NCBI lineage: Eukaryota > Metazoa > Chordata > Actinopteri > Cichliformes > Cichlidae > Aulonocara > Aulonocara stuartgranti. The sequence goes on from NC_138952.1 coordinate 16,881,151, forward strand.
GACTTTGGAATACATTACAATGGTAATTGCTCCGACAAAATTACCTTGTCTAAGATGAGCTCGACCAGACATCTGAGACATGCATGTCGATTGGCTCAATTTCATGATCATTGGGAGGCTGAAATCAAGGCCTTTATGTGCAAGAAATTCAACGAGGAAATTGACATAAACATCTCATCTGAGACATTAGGCTGAATGGGAGAGAGCGCTTCATTTTCACGAGGCATTGTCACAAATCTATTTAAGGTGAAGCTGTATTCTCCTGGTGTAAAGTGTCAACTTCATATAGAAATGCTGTGCATCCCTTATTAACTTGATATTCCTGTTTATATATCAGACACGTTGCTCCCTGTCGAGGTGAAATCACCCTTTTTTTGTATACATATAGAACGCCTTTAGTGCAGCTGGATGTCAGCTTTCTCTTTTCACAGCTGCATTAGAAACCAAAACCTGTGTTTTTTCCTTTTTAAGAGTAACAACAAAGGAGGCTGAACAACAGAGATGACTTAATAAACAAAAACACAGCGTCATTCATGGACTCCACCTTTGATTGTTGGTTGTGTCTCCTTCCGTCTGGGCTTTTCCTCGCACGTATCAGGACAGGGAGCGTTAAAATGTTCCCTGTGTCTGTGATCTGATGAGGATCACCTTCATCCATTTGAAAGGTGATTTCCGAGCAAAATTGTTTCTCCGAACACATGCTGCTTGAGACGAGAGCACATTTTTCCAGCATGTTAACAAACATGTAATTTCCATAAACACGTCCAGTAATTGACAGCTTGATTTGGGCTCTGCCAGGAAAGCTGACAGACACTTCTTGGCTGCTTTAATGCAGACAGCACAGGCTTAAGGCCTCACCAGGCTGTAATGAGCTTCTCAGGGCTTTGTCTGGATTAGACCCCCAAACACAAACAAAATGTCACCCAAATCCCATCCAAGATTCTTCATCTTGTTAGATTATGCCACGTGCTGCAATTTGAAATTAGCTAAAGTAAAAAAAATGATCAAAAATAAGATTTTAACATGAAAAGTTAAGCCATAAGCAGGTTTCTGTAGATATCAGTGAGCTAAAGATGTTTTTCAGGTAGGAAGATTATGCAGGTAAGAGTTTATCTATAACAAAAACATATCATAGCAGGTAAGCATAAAAGATATACATGCTTATGTTAGGTTAGTGTGGTTTATAAGTCATCCAATCATGTAATTTTGTTATGAAGATATAAAAAATATTGTCAAAAACAAATATAAAGGGTGCCAATATGTTACCACTTGAATTACGGCTTACTTTAGGGAACAGCAGAAGGCAGATTAGGGATTTTTAATCTATTTATTAATATTTTTATGCACGCAATGTTGCACAACACACCTCTTCTCACGCTTTTTGGTTATTTGGTGGAGTCAACATTAAACCCTCTAGGATCTCCAGACTGCTTGAACATCAGCAGCACATTCAGGTCTATTCTCCTCATAAAAAGCTGTGGTTCAAGAGCAGCACAGAGATGATGGTGAGCACAAGAGGAAAAATGGAGTCTGATAAATCTGTATTGAACAGTGTGTGAAGGATGTTAATACATATTAATGGTGACAGGAATATTTGCAAGTGAATACACTGGTAAAGGGGATTAAACATAACTCTCCATAGAAGGGGAGGTATCATCACTCCCATTCTGGCGTGGGACTCGGCCGTATCAGATTCCTCCCCATGCACATTGCCAGCAAACACTAAGCCCTTATCTCTCCACTGGGCCTCTCCGGAGAGTTTACAATTTCTCGCTTCGTTGGAGCCTGAGCTGAGCTTGTTACTGGCACAAAGGCTGAGAGGTGGCCTGGTTGAGAGCACAAAGCCGCCCCCACCTCTGGACAGACACATTTCCCTCAGATAACGGACGACTTGTTGGACAGCGGCACTACACTGTCCCTATACATTAGTATGACAGCCACACATCCTCCGCACACAGGGACTCACAACAAAGTTAAAGTTAAATAAATAACTAAATAAATGTCACTGAAAGCTCCTTATTAATGAGACGTGTCAGAGGTGGTAGAGGGACATGAACTCAGCAGATGTGGTCTCGGTCCCTGGGAGACACTTTACCTTCCCGCCATGGGCGCTATTCTCCGAGGGCATGAGCATCACAGACAACGTCCCATTTGCTACTCCGCTGATTACATTAGGTCCCGAGGGGATTGTTGAGCAGAACACAGGCTTGAAATTTAGGGCAAATGTGCCTTTTAACCACATCAAAATCCATGTTCAGTCATTTTTAGGCAAATGAATCTATTTCAACTCTTCTGGGTAACGTTCATACACATTTTCAGTCCTTTTCCAACCCTTTAAAACCACATGCACTGCTACAAATGTCAAAAGATTTCTTTTTGGAAAAAAAAAAAAAACCCCACAAAAACAAAAAACAAGGTAATGACATCCTGGGTCGATCCTTTTGACAGTTTAAATACTGCACCAATTAATACAAAGTTATCAAAAATAAACTAAACAAGATGTCGTAAAGAAAATTTGCTCAGCTAAAGAAATTTAAAGAAGAAAAAACATATTAACTTGTGAGGAAAAAAACCTTTACAGTAGAACACAAAACAAAAACACATGAAAATAAATAAGTGCTGTTTTCTTGAAATATGTCATCTCTCTTTGAGAACAAGCCTCAGTGACACATGGAAAAAAAGGGAGAAATGGTGAATTATTCATGTGTAACTAAACCAGAAAATATTGCCATCGTCTGAGCATAAAAGTACACTCCAGTTTGCAGCTGATTAATAACCTGGAGATTCAAAGACAAAAAATATTCTGCACATAATCAGCCGATGAGGTAACCCAAATCTCCTCTTACTGATGACATCTCAAGTTCAAATGTTGATACTGTAATTTCACCATTTTTGTTTACAGATACTGATTACGCTGTTACATGCAAACAGAAACCCCCCGAGGTCGAGCGACAGTAAATGGAAGCGTTTACCCTCAACGGGATGCACAGAGACCCTCGAATCCAGTGTGGGTTATAAGACAACGCTAAATGTGTCGATAAGGCTCGGTGTAGCGCATTGCTAAATAAAGAACTGCATGCGGCCTTGCTTCACAGCTGAAGGGACGATGACAGCAGAAAAACTGCAAGTTATTTCACTGTATTCTGCAACACAAGAAAGTGCCAACACGGTTTCAGTAGATTTTACGTTGACAAGTAATATTGGATTGCTGCTTGTCTTACAGTAGGTCTCCCAGTCATGGCAATTTCAGCAGACATGTTGCTGAGACAGCTCCGGCATTGTTTTCTGGGACACAGTGAAATTCTATTTTCAGTTTTACTTGGTGCAGTAATTATCTGCATTGTTGGTGAGAATAAAGAAAATAAAGTGCATGAATATGTGCCGGTCAATTGGATTCTGTCAGTTCAAGCAGAATTGGGTACACAAGCGAGCAGCTTGCCAGCTTGTAATAACGATGGTGTTTGCGTGGAACAATTTCCCCTCTAAAACAGCTCATCAACAGCAGAGAGAGTCTGTCACCCAGGGTACGGAGTGACAAGTCTTCTGCATCTCCGTCTGTTATTAACATGTCTCTTACGACAAGCTCAATTATCTGACACTGCCCGCAATTTCCATTCCTTTTTCTGGCACAATGTAAAGTTCCTCTCCTTCATTTTCGAAGCTGGTCGTTTTGGATCCGGCAAATACTGATATAAGACATGTGTGGGAGGAGGAAGTGAAAACCGAGAGAAAAACATCTGCAAGTCAGAGCAAAGTTGCTGCAGGCTTTGAGGCCTTGATAATTTCGGATATTTGTCATTCAAAAAATGTGAAATATTTTTAATATGGTAAAGTGACTGGCTAGTTTCTATGTAATAGTGACTTTTACATCTTTTCATGTCTTCTTACATCTTAGTTACCTGCCCAGAGAGCAGAAACAAAACCTTTTATAAAGTACAAACTACTGACTGAATTCATTTAACACAGTCAGACAGTGTAAATTTAATGGATACGTTGAAATCATGAATTTAGACGTGGCCGTTTCAGTATTGCTTTGTTTTTAGACTTTAATGATGTGTGTTCTTGTTTTCAGCATTTATGTGTTAAAGAACTGCGGACCACCATGTATGGGATTCCTGGAAATTCACCTTCAGGGTGTCAAAATACTGAATGTAGCAAGATGCAGCGCAAGGAGTGAAAGGATATATTTGAAAAGACAGGAAACTGAGTTCACGGTACATACAATATTATGTTACATTATCTTTTTATGGCGATTACAGCATGAATACCAAAATAACTATGTAATGGCACTCGCCAGTCATAAACTGTAAAACCTATATTCTGGACTTTCCCGTGATAGTTTTAACAGTAAGAAGCTGCTGTTGTGGATTAGAGTGGTGACACTGTACAATTATAGCTTAATGGTGTCAAATGTAGCTGTCAGTACCTTACTGTAATTTAACAGACACGTTTCTGAAAACAACCTGTGCGAGAGAATTCTCCAAATATTTAAACAGTAAGTGAATATTGCTGTTTTTAACTCAAAGGCTTTGTGAAATCGGGTGAATCTACTAAATCTTTTCAAAAGTCCTCAGAAGAAAAAAAGAAATTAAGAAAAAAATTGAAAACTTAAACATCTGCAATTCAGATGGAGAGAACTACCTGCTGATTAATATCACGATACAGGATGGAAAACACCTCTGCAGCCACTAAGTAGATCCTGCGGTGAGATCATTTGTCGACAAACCTGCGAGGAAAGACTCGCGTCTCTGCAGTTGTTTGCTCTGTCCACATTAGTCTTAATGTAACTACTGTTAAAGCACGAAGAAGTTGTCATAATTGTTGATTAGTCCCGATTTCAGACGGCGTTGTAATCAGTAAGCTGTACGTGCGTGATGTCTGTGACCTCCACAGTTTTGATTCCTCCTCTGTCTGTAGTGTAGCTACATATTTAAATGCAGAACAATTTCAAAAGGATTGCACTAATGAAAAATACAAATTAAGTTAAAGGTGCTTTCTAACAGCAAGTCTTGATTAAGTAACTAATGCAGGAGCTTGTTCCGTTTCTGATTCACTTTAATGAACCATTCAAACAGCTTTTTTCTCGGAACTGCCGAATGATTATTTTCAGACTGTACAATCTCGCAATCACTTTGAATAACCCAACTAAAATAGAGGATGAATGCCATTCAAATGACTAACCTCATATTCTTCATATTTTGACACAGAAAGAATATGGGCAGACGTCTTTCACAACCTTTTTTTCCTTAAGATTTTTCCCTTTTGGAAAGCGTCTTCTTCAATCGAAAAAGTTCAAGTCAGATCATAGCTTGTAACTGGGGCCTGTTCTGGAAATGTTATGTTTTAGTGCGGACCCCAAAACGCCTGCCAGAGGTTACCGTACTGCTTCGAAACTAAAAGCTAGACTCTTCCACTCGTATACGGGGGGAAGCGTGTAAAAAAAAAAAAGTGAAAATGTTCCACCAAAGTGAAATATCGCTGTAAGTGGGAGTGTCTGGGTTGCTGCGGGGGAACGTTAGAGGAAGTGGTAATGATGACAGCTCTAACTCAGTGCAGGTGCAGTAAAGCATGGCAGGTTGGTCAATTGCCCAGAACCCATTACTTCTCCCTGGAGACCAACCTTGTAATGTGCTAGGTACCTTCTGTAAAGGATTGACCTATTGTCAACAGAGAAATCTCTCAGGTTTTACATAAAGACACAAGAGTACCCCGCAAGGTTATTCAGACAGGTTATGAGTGTATTACGTGTGCGAGTGCGCTGTTTGCAAACATGACATATTATGCAAGAAAATACCCCGAAATAATGGTTTGCTTCATCATTAGACCAGTTAAATGCCTTCTTTGTACAGAGAACAATAGAGCACTAAAAGCTACCGACAGCATGTTCTCTCTTTGTTGCTGGAAAGGTTTAATATTGGCCTGTTGAGCTCTAGGAGACACTTTGCATGTTGCCAGTGAATGTAACATTCATATTGCTCCGCTCTCTCGCTGTGAGTGCCTTTACAGGAGCTCTAAACATTTGTGACTGCGCTGGAGATGGGAATAGGATGACCTTGGGTGTCAGATACATCTCTGTTCCTGTGTCATCTTCAGACAGCCACTGTTTGACCACTATCTACTAGATGCATTCTATCCGACACTTGTAACAATAGTGTAAATGGGACGAAAATTGAGCTCACCTTAAAGGCGGACTTCAGTCCTCTTGAAGGCTGAAAGCCCTGGATGAGCCCAGTGCCCAGTGGCAGCTCAGAGTCCTTGTTTTGCTCCCTGAGACGTGTGTAATCAGAGAGAAAGTCCAGCACAGATTACAGTCTTCAATCAGTCAGTGAGGAAAATGATATGTACATCATTGTCTCTGCCGCACATCCCAGGCACTGTCAGCCTGCATGCATATTACCTGTGTCAAAGCTGCCAGGGACATGACGAGAGAAACTGAGAGCCATCACAGAGCCGCCACTCAGGGGGGGTGTCTGGTCTCTGAGCGCAGCAGCCAGATTCAGTCTCCATGGGGACTCTGCTCTGACCTCTGGGATGTTGTTGACACCATTTAATGTACATTTTCAGATACAAAACGTCTCCTTTCATGTCGGAAATTGTTTTCAATGGTCCGGAGGCCAGCTCTTGTCACAGAAAGAAAATACTCAGCGCACACTCGCAGCGTTTCTTTTTCTTTCTTTTTTTTCCCTCCCCTCGACTCGGGAAAGTTGAAGCTGTTTGACCTTGAGGTTCACAATAAAGAGAGTTATTTCATACAGAGTGAAAACTATATGACTGCTGTGAGGAAAGGCTAAAAATTATCCCTGCTAATCTTCTCATAGATCTCTAACGTTATCTTATGCAATTGTCTCCACACTAAAAACAGACTCATACTGTGTATGAGTACAAAGAATGGCATAATGTGGGAAATTTCAAATGGAGGTCTTGCATTGTTGTTGATTCAATTTTCTCAGCTGGATTTGCAAAAAAAACCCACCCAAAAACATACATTGAATAAATGCAAAATGGCAGGAGAGCGAAATTTCACAATAAAGATAGCAAAGACAGATCAGATCTGAACTCCACCCTCTTGAAACAGAACATAGCCAGACCATAATTTTCCTGAGACAAGAGTGTTAAATTTGTCGCTGTGAAGGGCACCTCTGCATAGAAGGATGATGGAAGACGATTTGCAGCTACACGCACACACCTTACTCTTCTACTGGCTGTACATCTATAATGTTATTATCAATAATAACCAAAAAACACATGCATACGCGCGCGAACAAAATCAAATCCACAAGCATGCAACTACTAGTCTTGGCCACCAGGTTTACATAATAGCCCCCCTGTCCCACGCCAGGTATCTGTTCACCTTGACAAGTCCAGACCTTAAAGCAATGTCAGCACCAGCACTTTCTAGCTCGACGATTCTGTTTGTCTCTTCTGGTCCTGCTGGGGCTCTGGAGGGAGGTCACCAAATAGTCTCTGAAGTTAAAAAAAAAGGCACTGACCTTCTGCTAAATTGGCCACATTCAGAAGACAGCGAATATCAGGTTATTGAGTTGATCCATGCTGTGTTTCCTTGCCTGGGGAAAATGATCTGCACTATTGTCTGCCTTCTGCAGTTGATCAAGGGCAAGAATGTGTCAGGAATGTTGAAACGGGAGGCACTTTTAAAAAAACACATACTTTCAAATGTCCTCCTAATGGTTAAAGAGAAAAACAACATAAGTACCCCGCTGTAAACAAAATATTAAGCGGCATGGTAAGTGCTTTTCACTTATGAAGAGGCTTGCAGCTCATATCTAAGCAAAAATTAGATAAAGGCTTTATGCTTTAAATTCTGTGAAATGTTTTGAGGGGGGGGGGGCACATTGTAAATGAATGCAGCTGCAGAACCCCAACAATTCATTGCACTGTACTTTCAAGTTGTTGATTCCTTGGGAAAGGCAAATAATAGTCATTCTGCAAAATTGCAGGCCTATCCTTCAACAACTGGGGAAAACAGTTAAAATTGGGCACGGATAGGGAAGAAGCAGCCCTCTCGCTGAAGTATTTCGTATATTTGGGACAGCATAATGAAATAAGTCATTTCTGCCAACAGTTCACATTACCTCCCAATGGTTAAGAACCATAATCCCAATATCATTTTGAATTCTATCACACATACAGTTGGAAATGTTATTGCATGATTACAGTGTTCCTTTCCCTCTGCACAGTTATTGTATTTATGCATTTTGCACATGAATTGGAAGAGAAGTTGAGCACCATGTACAATTACACCGCTGTTCAAAAACAGAGTTAGAAGAACCAAATCTATTTGGTACAATGGAGGCGTACAAGCAACTTGTAGTGTAAGCGCTGCTTGAAATGATACCTGTCTATCACAAAAACACAACACAGAAGTCATATGATGGAAATCTCTTTGCTTCTGCTCTCCAAAGCAGGGCACAGGATGAATTCTGATTCATTGTTGTTCTGCGAAAATGTGCTCCACGTAGTCTTCAAACGACATCACTTACAATTTGCAACTAAGTGCGTGCTGCGAAGACATCACCTGATCAAATCTAAGCCTTGCATGTAGCTGTGCCTCTTTTCTTTTTTTTAAAAATGTAAGATGTATCTCAAAATTCATTAACTGGACTGCCGAAAGCTCTTGTCGTTATTATATACTGCGGGGTGATGTTGACACAAGCGTCTCAGAACACAAAAAGAGGAGCTTGAACAAAGTTCGCCTCAAATCTAGGTGGCTAGTTGAAAAGTGAGTGTGGATAGTGTCACGCTTAGCAGCCACCCGATCTCTCTTTCCTCCCTTTAACCTGCCGAGCTGCCACGGAGGATCGCCCACTGATGGCACCTTTTATCTGCCACGGCCAGAAGAACCGCGGCTCTTCCTGTTACGAGGCAGTGGCACTTTGTCAAGCAAGACAAAGTTATCCTGGGGTCTGATACTGGTCTAGGAGTATGATTTGCATCATAAAAGCTTAAAGCAGATGACACAAAACCAGTGGTAAGCAATATTAAGCTGCACAGACCTAAAAAAAAAAACTAAAAGAAAATACCTTAAAGCACCTGAATTTTTCTCAAATCTGCAACAATTCACAACTGGAAAAACCACGATACTCCGCGCTGATCGTCCCTGAGGTCTGTGCATCACAGATTTCATTCCTGCAGGGGAGCAAAGATTATTACAATATTCAGATTACCGAGCAGAGGAAATTAATTGGACTAATTAACATACAAGTAAATGATGATACCGTTAACACATTTCATTAACTCTAACTGTCATTCTATGTTCCTGGTGCACTTGGTATTGCATTACAATGAATTGGATTCATTAAATTATGCAAATGAAAGGAACGACAAAATGAACGAGTCCTTTTGAACATTATGGACCACATTTTCAAACTCAAATTGACTAAGAGTCAAAAAGCATGTGCTTTCCACTCAGATTTACCAGATAAAGCTTTTCATAGACTACCACTTTAATTATGTTCACAGGCACTAAAACCAGGTAGGCTATAATATGTAACCAACTCCCTGATTCTGCAGACTTGAGTCTAATGTTATAGAACAAAATAGAAACACTACCTAATTAGCAAAATGTCCCATTTAGTGGACGAGTTAAAGATAGTGATGCGGCACATGTCAGGTCAGGAAATGGCGTGCACATTTTGAAGTCGGAGGCAGAGCAGCTGTTATGTCTCGTGCCTCTCTGCAGGGTTTGTTCAAAGTCACGAGACAGCAGTTGGTTCTCCAGCAGCAGAATATGTTCCTGACATTTCTGTGTGACATTAACTTGCGGTTAATTGTGGGGTCTGCACTTCTCATTGGCCTCGGAGACTTCTGTCTTCATCTTAGCTGCAGCTACACGGGGAAGGTCAAGGGGTCAAACGTACCTCCCGTCCTCATCCCTTGGCTGTAGTGACATCTACTGGACTACTAACCCACAGTATGCGCTTTGCAAAGAGCTGATGCGTCTTTGGGGGAAAAGAAAAAAGAAAAAAAATCAAACTGGTCTCACGTTTAGTCGTTTTAGTATTAAATATCAAACTGCCCTCAGACAGCAGACATGGTACAACCAAGATACATTAAAAAAAATGAAGAAATCAAAAAATAAAGAGCATTCAAGTATAACAGAAACATTTATATTGATGCTATATTGACATATTTATACAGAAGACTGGAGTGAGGATAAACCTTCAGTGTTTAGCACAGAATATGAAGATTCTTCTTCATGCGTTTCTTGCTATTTGACTCAGATGGCATTTTAATCTCTCTTGAAGAGGAAGGTCTCAAAATAGGGGAAAAAACTAAAGAATAAATATGAAACAAGTAAATTTAATGTTCAGTGTGTATGTGTATTCAATTTAATAGTTAAGCAGTTTGGGAGGTGGCAGTAGAAGAAAGAAATAAGAGACATAAATGGATAACCCACTACAGGGGAATGTAACATGCAGATAAAGAAATACAACACGAGAAGAAAAAAAAAAAGCAATGCACATTTACTGACAGTGGGTATAACAGACAGTTTGCTGGGAAACATACAAAATATTTTTATACAAAATCTGAACAAGATTAAAGTGTTGAGAGCAGTGACGTTTAAAAGAGTACCACTTTTTAGTAATACAGACATTTTTCAAGTGCGCGATAGGACCGATAGAGCCAGATCCTGGTGAAAACTTCCTAACATGAACAGGTGGGTGCTATGAAAAGAGAAATTATAATATAAAGCACAGCTGACATGATAGGATCAAATAGGTAACATGATGACAGCTTCATTGGCCTCAGCTTTTCCGTCCATCAAAAACAAAAACAAATGTTCCCACAACATCCCGCTATGGCCCGAGAAGCTACAGGGGTAATTTACCTTTACTTACATCACACAGTCACGAGTCACCCTGAGTTTGGTTTTCAATTTGGCAATTACCTCCAGAAAAATGGCTTTTTTTTCTTAATATTACAACATATTTTCATTTGGAAATCCTCCAAAAAGGATTTTTTTTTCTTTTTTCTACAAACCCCCCCAAAAAACACATGAATTACATATAATGGAGCCATTTGAAATGTTCTGAACCTTCAATGGCGCAAACGCGTCGTTTATGTAAAGCCCAATATAAATGGCTCTTCAGTCAAAATATTTCATATGCAAATAATGTGTATCATATCAAGAGTAAATGTTAAGAGGAATTAAAATACAAAAAAATTTGATTGTTTTTCCATTTTCACCTGCAAAATGTAGCAGGCTTAAGGAAACTCATTAAAAAGGGAGGAAGGAGGGCTTTGCAAGCAGACTGGAAGGAAACAAGAATGCATAATAATAACAATAATAATTTAAAAAATGTAAAATTTGCATGGGCATAAACAATAACTTTGTTTCAGCTGGATAAAATTAGCTCTGCTGTGAGATTTAGTCTTTGCACACAGGAATATTGGGGGGGGGGGGCTTGCCTATTATGAAGGACATCATCAAAATACACCATCAACAAAAGGTGAGGAGAGAAGAAACTGCTCAACTTACCAATCATTTTCATGAAAATCACATTATTAACAAATAAGTAAATTTTAAAAGAAAGTGGAATCCTACATTTTTCAACTACACAATATTGTACAAAATAAGGCATTTCCTTGTGTGTTTACTGCAATGTCTTTTTCCACCTTTGCTTGTTTTCTCTCAGTATGCGCTGAGGATGGACACGGACTGACTATTTCTGTGTTAAAATATATATATTTATATATTTATAATTTTAGTTTTTTCCTTCAAAACGTGAATAAAAATGCAGGTAGGAGTATACAGTATGAGGGAGGTCGCAGAAGTTCATAAGCGGAGTGTAAATCACTCCATGACTTCGCTGGCCGCTACTGTGGCGACGAGCTGGAGTGGGATCTCTGCGTTGGCTAGGATGTCCTGGGCGTTGCTGGAGCCCTGCTGGATGTTGGTGAGGATGAGGGTGGTGCCTGCCGTGGTGATGATACTGTCTGAGGACCCTGCGGATTCCATCGAGGCCACCACGGCGCTGCCAGAGTTCACGCCTTTTTTGTTCTGATGAGTTTTAATGTGCTTCGCCAGGTGGTCGCTCCGCATGAAGCGCTTGGAACATTCTGGGCAGACAAACTTCTTCTCTCCTGCCAGAGAGAGAGAGAGGAAACAGTTTCAAAGATAGTTTGATGCTGAATTCATTTGGAGAGGGTTAAGCATGTCGTCTATCACCAGATCACAAGAAGTTAAAAAAAAAAGTGCCAAGCAAAGTTCAAATTGATTGATCCATGAATAGATGGAACACACAAAAATAACAAAAGGCAGAACTGCCAGCGACATGCACATTCTTAATAGTTTTATTGTGTGCTGTTACTGAACGCTGTATGACCTGGGTCCAATGTTTAATCTGAATTAGTTTCCTAAAGCCAGTCTGTCACTGACAGAAATGACAAATTGACGCTATACAGCTGATTACAATTATTACCAATTAGAAGCCTACAATCATCGAACATCCTCTTGAAATGTTAACTGTGAATGCTAACTGTTCATATCCTGCAGCTGACAGCGTAATAAAAGGCTACTTTAGCCCGTCTTGTCAGAGGCCTCGCTCTGCCAGCGATATGCAAAGATAACAGTATGACCAAGTGGTGATATTGCTATCAAAGGTCTGTCCTGCCATTAACGTTGTGGCAGTAGATTTATCTGGAATTCTCATACATACACTCATACTTCCTGCATTTCATGAATCATGACTAAAAATCAAAACAATAAACATTCAGCTCACTATTGTTGTAAAGTTTCACTGTTGTTAACAGATCCTTCAACTGCAGGACAAACTGTTTAAAGCACATTTTAAGATTCCCTCCAAGCCAGTGAATCTAGCTATGTGTGTTTTTCTCACAATGGTCTTCAATCCTAACCTTTTTTTTTTTTTTTTTTTAAATTCATTTTCAGGCACAACAAATACCTATATTGAACATAAAATACACAAAACAAAAAACAAAACTTGCCTGAAAAAGGAGTGGGACGAAGAAAACTTATTAAATCCCACCCCTATACTCACTCATCAACAAAAAAAAACAATAAACTTCCCGCAGCCACGCCCATCATTGCATACAGACCCATCAACAGCCCCGGGCAGATACAAGCATCTAAGCGGCAGCTCGCAACCAACAATTAGAGCCTTCATAACTGAATACAGAATATATAAATTATAAATTGCATTACCACAGGTAACAGGCAGTAATAACTACAAGTAACAGACACACATACATATACATACATATATATCTACACACACAAGTACATATATGTACATACATACGCAAACCTGACATTTTAAATCCAGAGGGGGACAAACGCTGTTATTTCTTAGGTGACTCACGCTTTGCAGGGCACAAATTAACACATTTTACTGATTTTATGGATGTTTTCCTGATGTGCAAACATCAAGGGAGCAAAAAAAAGGGCACCTGTGTGTGTTCTCCTGTGCCTCTGCAGCTCATCGCTGCGTGTGAACCTCTTCCCACAGAACATCCAGCTGCAAACAAAAGGTCGCTCCCCTGAATGCCAGCGCAGGTGTGCTCGCAGGTGCGATGTCTTTCCGTATACTTTCCCACAGCCCGCGATGTGGCAGATGTGCTGCTTCTTTTTCCCCATGCTAGATCCTCTGCGAAACACAGGCACTGACATTAAAGATACTGATACATAGATGAGAGAAACAAAAGAAACAAAGGTCAAGATTACTCACCTGCCACCCGACTCTCTGCAATTAGGGCAGGTACATGCCACTCTGCGCAGCCTCTTGCCCTCTTGGCCAAGCTGATCCTCCTCATCCACCAGTCTGACTCGGAGGTGGGACAGATCGCTCGTGTTCAGGGTAGAATCAGTGCTAAGCTGCCATTCTCCAGAGTCTGGCTCTTCCTTGATCTGAATATCTAAAAATTAATATTAACAGTCTTCAGTTATAACTGGCCAAAAAGCCTGAACAGTGAGAGCTGCTTTGTAACTGTGTGTGATTGACAGCAAGGCAGCAGACTTAATGTATCAGTGAGAATTCTGATGACTAATTAAGCGTACCCTGTGGACTTTTTGGCCCACATGAGTGACAGAAAATGGGTGGATGGACTTTGCTACAATCAGAAATTTCATCACAATGTTATGACAGCAATAATTACATATAAAGTTGAAACACAAAGACGTTTTGAGGACGTAAACAATGAGTGTTGATGAGACTAAGCAGACTACGTTCACTGGCCACTTTATTAGGTCCACCTGTTTAACTGCTCTTTAATGGAAACACATGGGGGCAAATCAGTGCATTTAGGCATGCAGACCGCCTTGTATTAAAAGTTCAGGCTGCTGCTGCTGGTGTAATGGTGTGGGCCATATTTTCTTGGCACACTTTGGGCCACGTTGTACCAACTGAGCATTGTTTAAACAACACACCCTACAGGAGGATTTTTGCTGACTATGTCCAGGATAATTTGCTAATCTCAAACCGGTTTCTTGAACATGACAATGAGCTCTTGGTACTCAAATGTCCTACACAAGTCACCAGATCTCAGCCCAATACAGCACCTCTGGGAATGGAAAATTCACATTATGATGTGAAATCTGCCGAAACTGTTGGATGCTATCATGTCAATATGGACCAGAGCGGTCATTGGAGAAAACGCACTGGTGTAATTGTTTAATGTTATTCCTGTGTCCCCATAAACACGACGATGTTTCACGTGCACAACTTTAGGATCTTGAAACAAAAGCATCTAAATGGAATCCAGCCATTACCAACGTTGATATTTCCAAGTGTGCTTTTAAGCAACAACTCATAATCTAAAAGTTACATGGATTATTATATAAATATATTATGAATAAATAAGTAAAACAAATACAAAGACGTCACTGGATTGTCTACTCCGAGCACCAAGAACAAATTCCACTGACCTTCATTGCATTAGTATAATTAGTAACTGAATACATTATAGCAATTTACAAGTAATTTGCACATGGAAGACCTTTCTGGAAGCTGCTAAACGGGCTAGATTTAAAAGTAAATATGCAAGAAACTTAAAGAGAATTAGAATATAATTATGGGATGTAAAATAATGAAAGAGCATTTTGACTTTAAAACCTTTAAAAAGAGCCTCGGACAGTCTAACATGTGTTTTAAGTTCCATTGCTGATTAGACCTTTACTCGTAGGTGGGTTCGACTACATTAAAAATTGTCAGAGAGCAAAAAAGTTCACGCACTAATAACAACAGCAAAGGTCTAATTTGTCCCACTCTGAAAAGATGCATTTAAGCTAACATAAAAAGGAGATAAATACCAATAAGGTACATGTACAGATGCCACAAAAGGACAAATTGGTCAAAATCTTTCTTCTCCCGAGTGTATTGTGACAATATGAAGAGCTACTATACCTGCAGGGTGATCGGTGTCTCCTTCCTGCTGGGCCACTGAATTGACTGTGACTGTCTGCAGGTTGGGGATCTGTCCTGTGCTGATGTTACCCAGGGACAGGGTCTGGACTGGAGCAAGAGTTATCTGCTGGGGCGGTGTGGTGGGCAGCTGGAGATTCTGGAGGTTCTGCACTCCTTGCACTTGAAAGGTCTGCCACTGTATCTGACCTGATGGCGTAACTGTCTGAGCTTGGATGATGAAGGTTCCCGGGTTGATCAGTTGCACATTTTGCAGACTCTGCCCACCTGCCGCCACTGACTGCACCACCTGTCCGTTGGTGGTCTGAACAGGAACCTGCTGCAGCTGGATGATTGGCTGAGCTGATGACGCATGGACATTTAGCTCCTGATTTTGCTGGACGAAGCCTTCTTGGAGACCAGAACTTGAGTTGGCTTGCTCCGTAGCCACTGATGGTAATGAAGTGTTCTGGGTTAGCAGACCTGCTTCGCTTGCTGTAACGTGTAGAGAGGAAGACGTTGGCACAAATATCTCAGGATTTGCATTCGAGTCATTTACTGGTAGTGTCTGTGAGAGGTGGTCATCTGTCTTAGCCAGACTCTCAGAGCCATCCACAGGCTGACTTGCCATAATTAGCTGGCCATCAGCAGTGACCCCTGTTGCTATAGTTTGAGCACCAGACAAGCCAAGGGAGTCCAAGTCTACGCTGTTAACAGGAACAAAGGTAATGTTCCCGGGCAAACCCACAGGCACATTAGTAACAACCTGGCCCTGGTTGTTGAAGGTGGAGCTGCCAATAGAAACCCCCTGGATCTGCTGGATGTTAGCAGTCTGTGAAATGAGGTTCTGGTTGTTGTTAAGGATGTTTGCAGTTGATGTCACACTGAGACTCTGGCTACCATCAGGCAAGATCTGAATGTGTCCCGTAGCATCCTGAGTCAGGGTTGGTCCTTCCACACTGGCCGTGGAGAAGCTCAGCTGTCCATCTGCTGTTTGAATCTGAGGAATTACTTGGTACTGAATGTTAGGCACTGAATTGGCAGAGGAGTCGTCCGTTCCTGACGTCACAAAGATTGGCTGACCCTGTAAGTTCTGGATAGGAAGAACATACTGCCCATTTGACGTTAATATCCCTTGACTTTGGATCTGTACTATTCCAGACTCATCTTTTGCTGCTGTTGTGGGGGTTAACACCTCCCATTTCTCTGTCCCAGTAAGCTGCGTAGATGGATGTGAGATCTGAGAAAGAAAACAAATCACATAAAATAAAACACATTTAAAAAGTAGATTCAGAACTCTAGTTATATTCATCTTTTAAGGTACAAAGATGACTGTATGAAAATAAAAACCTGCATTTGCTAAATGACCAAAATTCTTTTGTTTGGCTGAAATTTAGAGGTCTGTCTGCCATTCCTATTCATGCTAATGTAACTAAGCTGATTCCCTTTGTCTTTTATTAGCACTGTAGCATTGACTCCAATAATAGATGATATACTGGCATCTAACTATTACTTTTCTAGTCTTAGTGACCACTCAAAGCTCTCTACATTCATACAACACTTCAAGCACTTTATTTCCCTCACATCCACCGCCAATTTAGAATCACTGATTACCTAAGAAGACTGAAGCTGACACATGTGTAGGAAACCCACACAGGCACAGGGAGAACACGCAAACGCCACAGCTGACTAGGAGAGTCGAACCACAAACCTCGAAGATGCAAGCGCTAGTCAATCTACCCAATGTTATCAGTGTCCTGCATCGATGCTATATGGACAACACACCTAACTAGGGATGGGTATCGAAACCCGGTTCTTGTTGAGAACCGGTTCTCACTGTTTCAATTCCTTGGAATTGTTTGCCATTTTTGCAAACGATTCTCTTATCGATTCCAGTCGCCCCGAATGACGTCACCACGTTGCGGAGCGTCGCTTACCTGGCCGGAAACACGGTGCGTAAGCGGCTCAAATGCTCAAAAGTTTGGTTATACTTTACGAGAACGGATGACAACAGGGCAACTTGCAATACTTGCAAAGTAGATATTTCATTTAAGGGAGGAAACACTACGAATATGCAAAAGCATTTGCTCACAAAACACGCGATGACCATAAATGAATGTCGTGTTTTTAATTCCGCTCCGGACTCGTGAATCTCAACCCAGCAGCAGTGGCAACACGTCCTCTGCACGTCCTCTCCCGTTAATGCGGCAGGTAAATAATCAACTAACAGTGCATATTATGTTAGCGCGATCTGCCTTATTACAAAACCTGCCATTACTGTGCATTTAGGTGACCATGATGAGACAGACAGAGTCTGGCTGGCTCAGATGCTGGCAGTTCTCGCTGCAGTCTACCGGTAGCGTCTCCTTTCAGGCCAGGATAGACGAATGTCACCGAGCAGTGACTAAGTTTGTGGTCAAAGGTTTGCACCCATTTGCCACAGCAGATGCCCCGATTTCACTTTGGTAAGTGAATGTGTTTAATTGTAGGCAGGGACATTACTGGATATTCTTGTGTAATTGCTACAGAATAATTTATGTTAAACTTTGTTATTGCTACAGGAGAATATTTATTTTATTATTTTACATTTACATTTTTTTTCCTGGGGACCCTGTGACACCCCATTGAAGAGCCGTAGGCTGTGGATCTCTTAAGATCTCACTGTTGGGTTTGTAAGGCCATGTTACTCCGAAATTTCTATCTTGTTCAAAGAGAAGATATAAAACACAGTTCTAAGCTAATCGACTTTAGTGTTCTCCTTTTTTAAAAAGAAGAATCGATAAGAGAATCAATAAAGAATCGAATCATTAAACAGAATCGAAAATGGAATCGGAATCGTTAAAATCTTATCAATACCCATCCCTACACCTAACTGTACTTGGTTGTCTTATTTCATTGTTTGATCCACGCCAGGTTTTTCCACTACAGTTCAATTGAGTGAATGGGCATGTCGTTGTTTGTGTTGACTGCATCAAACATCTCTTATATGAGATTTTCTCATCCGAGCTGTAACGAGCTGAGGTTGTATTTATAATACATTGTCTCTGCTGGATTTGTTTTTAAAGTGAATGCATGGAATTGGTGCACGCCTTGCTTCAAGCAGACATGGCTGATTCTCAGCAGTGTTTTGGTCACATTTGTTTTTAATAAAAGAAATATTGAGCAATACTATGCATAATACATCAATAACCTCGGACCAGCTAGAAACAGAAACCGAACATAGCGAAACAACTTTCTCTTATGAAAATATGAAAAACAAAAACTGCAAACTTACTTCACAGACACAAATTTCAGAGCTCATACTGATATCATCAAAGAATAAATGAAATTGAGCAACAAAAATACATGCAGGCTTGTATGTCTATTTCAGTTAAGTCTTCAGTACTGACCTAACAAAACAAGAACCTGAAATCCTGACCGAGTGATGGAAGTAAATTAAACAGACATTTACAGAAAAATTAAAACACTAAAGCTTATTAAAACTAATGTCTATCAGCTCATCTTAAGGTGTTGGAGAGCTTTTTCTCTGATTGATTGATGTTGAAGTTTCATTAACAACAGATTAAAGTGTAAAACAACAGGCTAAGATGAGAGACTGAAAACTACATTGAAAAATGGACGGCCTGTCTTTATCCCGTTGTAAAACAGAAGCTATAGTCAACCTTAGTTTAACACAGGAATAGTTTAAAAAAACAAACCTTGTTTCCTAAACACTTTAACTTGACCTTGGGCTGTGAAGGTGAATTTGCAATGACTTACAAAAAGACAACCATTATGCTAAATGTGATCAAACTACCCTTACATTAGGCTACAGTAAAAGGAGAGGTATTAAAATAGCCTTTTAGATAAACATTGCAATATTATACTATAGACTATGAACCTGCCATGATATATCAGTGAGCCATGGGTAAAATGGGTACAAATCCTTTTCAGGAATCAGGAAGGGCATAGGTCTAAACCAAACCAAAACAAATCCCTGTCAAATAAAACAAGTGGCGTGACCCATTGTGAATTAGGGAGTATTTAGTTTACTTAATTCAGTTTATAACTACAAATACGTCAAACAAATGTCTGTTTATTGATTCAAAGCTGGACTTTGAAGCAAATGGTGGAGCTGTTTGTAAAAAAGGGCACCAGAGCCTGTCATGTTTGAGATGGCTTGCTCACTTCCACAACGATAAAACCATAATTTGATTGTGCTTTTATTGGCTCTGTTTTAGCCCGTACCCTGATGCTATGGTTTGGATATTGAGTCGTAAAGAACTCAAACTGTTAAATGGTCTAAGAGCCTGATTGGTGAGCCACAGCTGAACCCAACATCCCAGTACACACGATGGTTACGCTGGTTGGTTGGTTTAGTTTTACTCAACGACTTGCACCCTTTGCATATCGTGTTTCAGTTTCCTCCTTCTAGACGAAGGTTTCAGGCCTAAAGAGCAGCTTTGTTCCAGCAGCTATTAGTCACATAAACAAATCATAGCTTTGATACAAATTTTCCCCCCCTAATCTTTTCTACGATTATCTGTTGTTTGTATTGAAAATACACATGTAGGGATGGGTAACTGACTACTGCCGACCAAATCTACCTAAGAGGACAAATGAAGTAACCCGAACCTGCTTATTTACTGTCCAACCAACAGTTTTGCTCAGGTGTGACCAAAACCTTTCCTTCTGCTAAAATAGAATCAGATATAGCAGAGGTGCTGGCTCACTACATCAGACAGTACTGCTGTCCACCTCTGAATATAGTGACCCAACCTCAGTGTAGGTTGGGTCAGCATGTCTAGCAGGTCGAAGGGTGATGACCAAGTCTCTGGCTCAAAAGGGGCAGGTTTAAAAGGAATAAAGTGTGTGGACATCAGTCTGAACCGCACAGAAAATGTGACTGATGCTAAGAAGTGAATGTACTGGTTAAATGGCTGTCTTGTTCAGTGCCCCTCAGACAAAACCGTGGACACCACCTAAAAAATAAGGCTTGGGTCTGAATGGAGTCTGTCCCATCAAATCTAGCGAAGGAGGCGGGATTTGTAAGCAGCTTGGGAGGAAGTGTTGCTTGAGAAGTTCAAATCAGGGTACAATAATAACCCCCACCTGGTTTCAAATATGTAATGCAAACTCTCTTGTTACTAAAACCGCAGGCAAGACCTATGACGAGAACCACGATACAGTAGAAAAATCTTACCTGATTGCCCCTGCCTTCCTCCTGCTGCAAAAAGTCGCTCTTACTGCTGTCCACGTCTAAGGCAGCCATATCATCCGCTTTCATTGGCTGTTCTGGGGCTGTGAAGTGAAAAACATTTACTGTGGGAACAGCCGAAGCTAACGTTAGCTAAACAAACCTGTGACTCACACCCACGTTAAAGTACAGTTAGCCACTAAACCGACAACTACATCCGCTGTTACTAATATCACAAACCTCCATTTAACGGGGCTGTAGCACTGATTAGTTAAATGAAGGCTAAACAGTGATGTGTCCTACACAAGCTAATCTAGACAGCTAAGCTATCGAGCCCTGCGTTAGCCGCTGCTGCCAACTTAGCCGGCGATGATTAGCACTATCACCATCGAGAATCCCCACTAGCCTGCTAGCGAGCTAATTTAGCCAGAGGATGCCCGAGATAGCTCGTTAGCATGCGTGGGTGAAAAATAATGGATATTACGTACCAGTCATTGCGTGACTTGTCCTAAAACGGAGAGTCTTGATAGTCACAAGCCACCGGACATGATCAACAGATTACACCGATTGTATACGCGTGGAAATTAGTGATAAGTGTCTGATTTTTTCTATTTTGATTGACGGGCGGTAGGTAACACAAAGGGTGGGGCCTCCGCTGTTGACTGGGAGCATTTGCGTCACATACAGGAAATCCCGCCGTTCCACATAAAATGATTGGCTGCTGGTTTGTTTTACCTTGTTATTATTTGTCAGCCGACACGTCAGTCATCCTTTGTTGGCTTCTTTTCCTGTTTGGTATGCATTTTCAGCTGGACTGTGTTGGTGGCACTGAGGGTTGTATTTACATTGTTGTTAACCCTGTTTTAGTCCAAAGCATGGCAGTCACGCTCTCTGTATGATCTTAACTATAGTTCAAGAGCTCTGTCTGCCACCTACAGCTGTTCTCCACCAGATCACCTGTTCATCAGTGATCAATAGTGAGTATTCATATCCTTTACTTTAAGTACTGTGAGTAGTAGGCAAAAATATCTCAAAAAAGCAACACACCATGCCGCAATCTAAAAAAAGTAATTGACATCTATGCAAAGCCTAAGACTTTGCGACTCTTGAGAACCACGGTTACAACCACTATCCACAAACTCAGAAACCTTGGAACAGTGGTGAACCTTTCCAGGAAATTACTCTAAAATCGCATTGGTGACTCATACAGGAGGTCACAAAAGAACCTAGAACAACATCTGAAGGACAGCAAACCTGACTTGCCTGAGTCAGGTCAACTTCAGTGTTCAACAATAAGAGGGAGACTGGGCAAAAATGGTATTTATCTGAAAGTTTCAAGGAGAAAACCACGAAGACTTGTTTCACATTTGCCAAAAAAACATCTTGATGCTCCTCAAGGCAATTTTGGGAACATATTCTAGGGACTGACATTACAAAAGTTGACATTTTTGGAAGGTTTGTGTCCTGTTACACATGGCGTAAATCTAACATAGCATTTGATAAAAGCTACGGAAGCGTAGAGCTGCCACCCAGGCAAAAGAAAAATAGAGCTATATCACGTTATAACGCGAAAAGTTTATTGTTCTAACCATATACTTTTCACGTTTCAACAACATAAAATCACGTTATTACAATTGACATAATTATCACATTCATGTTATTCACATTATATTTATATTGTAAGAACGTGAAAGTTTTTTTTGTTATAACGTGATAATTATGTACATTGTAATACGTGATATTATGTTGTTCAAATGTGAAAAGTATATTGTACTAACATGAAAAGTATATTGTTAGAACAATAAAGTTTTCAAGTTATATTGTGATATAGCTGTATTTTTCTATTGCCTGGGTGGCAGCTCTACGCTTCCGTAAAAAGCAGTCACACACGGTGGTGGTAATACGATGGTCTGGGGCTGCTTTGCAGTTTCAGGACCTGGAACACTTGTCGTAATTGATGGAACCATGAATTTTGCTCTCTACCAGAAAATCCGGAAGGAGAATTTCCAACCATCAGTTTGTGCCATGAAGTACAATACACTTGGGTTATGCAACAGGACAATGACCGGAAACACACCAGCAAGTTCACCTCTTATTAAAAAGAAATGGGACACAGATAAAATATTACAAACTGTAATCTGAAAAGTAACTACAACTGTTTGACAAATGTAGTGAAGTGAAACTTGCAATATTCCTCTCCCTGTTAAAGAAGGAAGATTTTATAAAGTTGCTTAAAAAGGGTGTACTAAAACCATATTTGTTACGTCCCAATGTGGCTAATGTTCTGTCATTTGTCACAGATCATGGGACCACAGGTCCTGCAGATCAGCCTACCATTTTGCAAGAAAACATTAGAGATGGCTGCTGTGAAGTCACACATTTAGAAGCAATCGAGCTAATGCAAATATCAGGTGTTTGGGTTTCTTTTCATTAGTTTCAGCGACCATGTACAAAATACACGAATCGCATGGTTTGTATCCGATTTAGCTACCAGTTAATTTCCATCTGCAGTTTCCGGGCAGATAAAAAACAGTAAGATGCAGTTAAAATCAGTCAGCAAAGCACACAGACAAATATTTCCCTGCTCACACATTTATGCACATACACACATATAAGGACCCATGGAAATAAAAGATGAACAACACAAGTATCAAAATGTTAATCAATCAAAAAGTGACTCTAATTTAATCGACCAAACCACTATTATCTTTGCTGGTGCCATAACTTAGGAATATAATATTTTTGTGTGTACAAGGTTTTTAATTTCTCATCATGCAAAGTAACAAAAGGGTGGATTTTGACTAAAAACTCAGTTAGTGGCCTGCTGGGACTGAACTAATACAACTGATGGTTTGTACTGAGTCAGAATGCTAGATTAGCTTATACATATTTTAAAATTTAGGGAAGAGATTTACTCTACTCTTTAAGGCGATGATATGTGAAATTCCGATTCTGAATTCTCCCACGATGCATATGGAAATAGGAAGTTTTTGTGTCATTTACTTGGGGATAAAACACATTTGAGACAGAATCTGAGGTTGTATTTGACTGGATTTCTTCCCCTCCGTCTGATTGTGCGTATTACAACATTGTGAAAGTGCATTGAAATGAGAGTCTGCATGCTATTGTATCTGCTCTGTGGCTGTGATGCTATCAGGACCCCACTTCTCAGTATTATTTGTGGTGTGTCAGTTCCTCACAGTGCGCGACTGCAGTGAGGCTATTTCTCCCAACCTTCAATTCAAACTTGGCCCATTACAGCCAGACTACAAAAGCACTTTCCGTGCACTCAGGAGCTCACGGCAGTGAATGGTGGATATTTCCAATCACTCTGCTGTCAATCCAAATGTCAGGTAAACACAGGCCAATGGAAACAGCTTTAGAAAAACCTTGCAGCTACGTCTGTCTTACTCCAGGAGTCCTTGGAAACGTATCAACAATTTCTACAGACCTCGAAGTTAAAGGGAAGAGTCAAATATCCTAAAAACAACACAAATGCAACACTCTGGTGGATGCAGTGGCCTACAAGAGGCAGGTTACTGCTCTTGTGTTTGTCTTTAAACCTGTGAGTATTCTCTAGAGCCATAGCTACAAACAAAGGAAATTAGATTGTATTGACAGATCTTGTATGCACCTCATGAGATGAATCTGAAATCTGCAGAGCAGTTACCCAGTGGACGTTTCATTTTGTCTGTAAAAGTTCAGTGTAGCATGGGCAGAAATGACCTTTTAACTAGGACCTTTAAAATACTATGCAAATGCAATGTTTTATTAATAAACTCTATGAAATTATAGTTGAAAGTCTATAAAAGCAAAGCAGTCTGTTGCAATGCAAAAACTTCTCTGCAGCAGCTTCTAGGAGTGGACATTGCTTATGTGGCACATAGTAGAAATAAGAAAGATAACTGAGTGAGTCCACAATGGCTCTGAGTGTTTCGTATTAACATATTGACAGTTGTTTTCATGAAGACCAGTCCAAGAGAGAGTGACCCCACGGAGAGAAACTGCCCTACTGGGGGCACTGTAAATGGGTCCAGAGAGAAAAAATTGAAACTGGTGCAGAATGAAGAAGTGTGGATGGAATATCAAATGTGTGTCAGACACAACTATGAAGCACCTGAGACAGGAACAATCATACCGTTCTTTGTCAGAGGCGCTTTATACAATGAGGGCTGAGGTCAAACGTAGCTACTAGAAAACTTTTTATGATATTCTTATTGTGGAAGTTCAACATCCTGTCAACACAGAGGATGTGTGGATGCATTTCCCATTCGGGATCACAATCGAACCTATGAATTTTATTTAAACATATAAGGATAGACGGTTCTTTGATAGTAGATTGCATGGCACAAAAGCAAAGGTTAAACAACGACCAGCAGGCACAAAGGTGGAAAGTATGAAAAGACATACATTTACAAACATAAACAGCAGCTAGACAACCAGCAGTGCGGTAAACAGCGGAGCAAGGGTGCAGCACAGAGTGCAGCAACGTGGTATAAGTTTCTCAGATACACATTATGTGTCATTGTGGAGTAGATTCAACCTGACAGCATAACCGAAAAGTCACCATTGTTTAACAGAGTAAAAACATTTTATTGAGAAGAATGAAGTATAAGTAGCAGAAAAGCCAAAATGCAGCGTTTCCATATGAGGCCACAACGTCTCAGGAGGTTAAACTCGGTGGCCACAGTTACAGCTACACAATTAATTGTAATGCAGTTCCATATTTTTGCATAGTAAATGATGCCTGGCATTATGCTCAGTAATGACAAAATAGAGGACACAAAACACCTAGTCCAGTGCAACACCTTTACTTGTCACCTTTATATATCAACTATAAGATTATAATTATGGATTTTAAACTATTAGTAATTATAGTTTCAGAGCTGGTGCTCTGAATTGCAATAGATTTTGCAGGTGTGTGTAATTAAGAGGCCAGTATATATGCACAGCAGTTAGAGCAGCACGTAACAGTAAAGGTGGGAAGATGCACAGGAGTCGTTTCTTGGACATTACATAGACGATGTAGCCGTTTATTGTTTAAATGATGGTTTGCTGCATTTTGTGTGATAGTTTAAACACCTAACTTGTTATTAAGACTGCGACCATGATGGCACAGAAAGGAGATTTGTGATGTGGCAACAATAAAGAAAAAGAGAAACTAAATTCCAGAGGTTATGATTTAAATACTCTTTTCTAAGCTTCCTCTCAGCTGTTTATGGCATTCTTTTCACTCAGCACTACGTTGGACAATGTTTTATCACCCTGACTGTGGGAGCAATAAATCAAAGCATGGTAGTTCAACATGAAGGAGAGGAAACGCTTGCATGAAGTATCATATGTGAATGTAAACTTTTTTTCCCCCCTTAAAGTCCAATCCTGCTTCCGTATTACCTCCATTCAGCGTACGGCATTTGGCACACAGAGAAGTCACACAATAGCAGCAATTACAACATGGCAACATTTTTATTGTTATCCAAAATAGAGATAATTTCCTCACAGTAATAATATGATACAGCATGTTTATAATAACCATTGAATTTCCCAACACGATCCCTCGTGTGTAGTTACTGCTCTGAAAAATGCCATAGTTATTTATATGTTTATTTGTTATAACTCACACATTCCGTTTAAAAAAAGTAAATAAAAAAATCTTAAAAGCTCTTTGGTGTCCGTGTGATTTACAGCAGCAGGCCGCAGTCTGTTTTGTTGGGTGTGTGTTTTAAAGTGAGCTTTCCACTCTGTGTCCTTCTTGGTTTGATGCCACTGTGGTTTGCCTCGGGGCAGAGTGGCACCACTTGATTGATGGTGCTGACGGCACATTTGTACCAGCAGAGATTCTGTCACATTTCTGGGCTCGTTTCATGAGCCCTGCCGGGCAGTTTTTACAGTCCTACCTATGTCACCCGGTAATGTTTACGGATACTTTAACACGGGTTTGTTTTTGCTATTAACTGTGAGGTTGTGCATATATATATATTTTATAATGTGTTCCATGATGTCAGGACACCCAATGACTTTATAATTCATGAATCCTTGCTTCTTCTGTGACAGCAAAATTATTGGTATCAAATCCTGAAACAGCATGTTGAGGACTTTTTCGGTCTGGTGTTTTGTTCCTATACTGCATCTGCATGATTCTAAATAGCTTTATTACTTGCCCTGAAAGGATTTATTGTCACTTTATGAAAAACAAAATACTCCATGACCCAGACCGCTGGGAACAACTCATCAATTCCCGAGCCTCAAAACTGCAGCAGATGAATAATCTTCTGTGTTGGGTTTAGGTTGGCCAACACCAATACCACCCCGAGAAGAATGCAAAAACAGTTTAGTCTCAAGTCCCCATTGTGCTCTCCAGAGGATTTGTATGGTTTCACTTAGAAACCAGTCAACTCAAAGCAGTCCGTCGTAAAAGCATATACTGTACGCGAGAGCTCTAAGTGTTGGTAGCAATAACATTCTTGGTCTGCTGCAAGAAATTTCAGTGATTAAAACCACTGGTTAATGGTAAAGCTACCAAGAAAAATAAGCTTAATGTTATTTGATACACATGTTGTCATCCGTCATTCTTTCTAAGTAACCACAATAAACACTATCCTATATTTTGCCACTGATCTCAAACTCTGAAAACTATAATCCACCTTATTTCCATGACAAACACTATGCTTTGTAGTGCGAGCACAGGCTCCACTCCATAAAACATCCCATCCAAAAAACTTGGATATGCAATACTCTTTCTGAAAAATGACCATTTTTATTCAATCTTTTTGTTCCCATCAAAAAGCCATTTTTTTCTCCGCAGTCTTAATGGTTACAAGATATTCAGCAAAGCACTGCTGATCTGCAGCTCTTTGTTCGGACTCCCACGGAGAATACAATCTTACTTTGGAGCACTGCGGCTGCAGCCATACAATTCCATCAGCATAAACGCTTCACAAACACTTACACACAAAGTATAGGGGGTGAGAAAAACACTACTTCAGACAACAGGAATCGTTTTCTGGTTGTGCTTGTGGATTGTATCAACTTCTATTTTCATACCATACAGAATATACTAAAAGCTGGAGTTTTTATTTTTGTAAAAATATGGCTTGTATGAATATTTCTTGGATTTTTGTGTGTGTGTGCAGATGTGTATTTGTTGTTCAAGGATGGGAGTAGGAAACTTTAAACATAAAAAATGTGCTATTCTTATTTTTTTGTTTTTTTTTTTGTTTTTTTTTTTGTTTTTTTTAGGGACAGAGTCAAAAAGCTGGTGGCATAGTGAAAGAGAGCACATGTATAATAGCATACAATAATGTCATAAAAATGATAAATGAAAGGTTAACTCAGTCTCTTTGCAAATAATCATTTAAAGTGACCATTTCTTTTGGCCAAGACACCTGCATCCAGCATGTGCCCTTCCAAAATCAGCTTCAGTTAACAGATTTAATTATAATTGTCCCCTCTATGCTACAGTCAGTGTCAGCTGTGTCTTTTAATTCTCTAATCAGCGGTCGGCAGGACCGCTATCACTATCCCCATGCAGCTTCCCACTCAATACAGACATCCCAAAACACACACAGATTGGTTTTGTCAAATGTTTTATTGAGTGTAGACATCTGGGCTACTGTAAAACATGCATTATCTGCAGAAGGGGGAGAGGAGCAGGTGGCATTGTCCCCGCTGTCAGCTGTGTCAGTGCTGGCACCCGTGATGGAGATTAATGAAGTATCTGGAGAGTAATATGCTCCTTCAAATGCTGCTACAATTTGGAGTGGGGGCCGATCCTGATCTTAAATAGCAAAGCTGTCAGAGTTTACTGAACCTGTGCCTTGGCACACGAGTGGGGGATTCAGTCCTACAGCATGGAAAACAAAAAGTGTAAAAGTGGCCAGATATAAGGCAACAAGACAGTCAGTTGTGCAAACAAACGCATTGTTCTTGCGTCACTTTTTCTTTGGTGCGTTCGGCGCGTTGAATTTAAAAAAGATGATGTCTCCATCCTCGACGATGTAGTTTCTTCCCTGCTGTCTGTATTTACCAGCTGCCTGTGGGGTTAAAAAAATAAAAAGAATCATTAAAATAATATAAAAGATTGTAAGCTGTATGCTAAGAAATAGCTAGTCTGTCATGTGGATGAACTCGAGCAGATTAAAAACTCTTTATAATTTAAATAATATTAGAAAAGATTTAACTTGAACTAAAATTACACTTGCAAATCTTCATCTACACATGCATACACACTCACACACACACGCCTGCACAGGCGCACGCACGCACACACAAGTGCACGCATGTTTTGTTTGAGGGGTGCCTGAATTCCCACTGAGTGCTAATCCTCTCTTCTGCCCATTTCAGTTTCATGTGCACAAGCACAAAATGTTAATAAGTCTTTGATTACAGCACTATAAAACTTCTCAAGGAAACAAAATAAGTTCTAACATTTCTTTTGTGTACAGTAAGTGTTTGTTCTCCTTCCCGGCAAACTCAAAATAATTGACTTGAAGTGCTAATACGGACAGGTTTATGCATTCTGGTTCTGCACAGTGCACAATTAATTAGAAGAATCAATGTCCCTTTAAAGGCTCAGGAGACCATTTAATCCAAGCTCAATACCACCAGAAACACTGGATGGAGAGGGAGACAGGAAAAAAAATCAATGGCTATTTGTGATTCCTGAGTATGTATTAAACCAGACACGTCTAACTGGTTCATTTGCACTTGAAAGCAGCCATCTGGAGCAGCAAGCTTGGCTTAAGCAGATATGATTACTAATAATGTGATATCCCTGTACACTGGCTCTATTCAGACAGCCTATTCCCACAACTGGCATTAAATAGCATGGACTTTAATGCCACAGTCAGAAACGCTCCATGTTCTTCTGAGGCTCAAAAAGGGATTAGTAAGAGAGCATGCAGTAAGGACCTGACACTGAGATCTCAACCTCTGATAACAATGGCGAAACCCCCCAGAGACTTACATATTTCGCTCTCTTTTTGCAGCTTATGGAGGGTGTGGACAATACACTGCCGATGCATTAAATATCAAATATTTATTAAAAAGGACTTGAATAGCAAGGAGATTTAAATGTTTTTTTTTTTTTGTGCTTCCTTTCCACACTGGTCCCCGTGGGCCCTTTGTGCCACCATAATTACATTAGTTGAGTCTGTAAGTGGGCACATGGAGTTGATGGTGGTGATAGGGGGATTGCGACAGCATGGCTTACAGCTGCTTCGCACAAGTGTTGCACATAAAATCAGAGTCACTTCTGCTTTAATTAACTGAGATTTAAAAGTAGATTTTTTTCTCGTTAAAGAAAATAAAGGATTGAAAAAAAGTGCACCTTTAATTTAAAAGGCATCCTACAGTGTCGATGAACTCATTATTAACCGTGTGCATTCGATAAGTTGATTGCAGTTTGCAGATTTTAAACAAATTTTCAATGTCAAAGTACAACTTGGAGCAGGAAAGAAAAGTATTGTGTTGCCTTTAGCAGTGAAATGACTTAATACACTTGATAGGTGTGTCCACAAGGTGCAGTTAAAAAGGTCAAAACAAACACTGCCCATAAAAACAGAAGACATGCAAGTCACATTTCTGTGCTGCAAACCATGAAACAGTCCTTATTTAAGGAATTTCACACTTTATTTAACTTGCCGCTTTATATCACTGTCACATGCCTACAGTGGCTTGGGGATTTGGTAACAGAGAGCTCTAAGCTAACAGCGCACTCTGTAGATCTGATCAATGCCTGGTGAGGTGAAGAAGTGCTTCCTTGGAGCGACTACGCTGAGCCACGAGCAAGAACTACCATCAGCCAGTTAAGACACATTGTGATAAAGATATGCACAGCTGGAGCAGAATGGCAGTGTTTAGAGCCAGAATCAGCTGGCTTGTCAGGAGTGGTGCTGGAGTGTGTGCAGTAATTTCTTCCCCTGAGTAAAGGTGAAGAGCAGTTTTCAGTAGGAGCTGTGTGGCGACTGTCAGCTCCACTGATCACAGGAGACTTCCCCTCATCTCCTCTGGCACCCTGACTGCTCACCTTGACAGCACTCTCGCTGCCTTCCTCTTTAAAATCCTGGAATTTCATTACTTCCGCCATAATGAAGCCCCTCTCAAAGTCTGTGTGGATCTTCCCCGCAGCCTGTGGAGCCTTAGTTCCTTTCTGTCACAAGGAAGGAAAAGAGAGGACAAATGAATTGTTTTGGAGAAGATGGATTACAGCATGCGAGCGACACGGTGTTTGATGGGGTGATAGCGTTGTGATCACTCTGGGGGTGATTTTCAGTCGGGGGTATTCTTGCCTCAGTCCTGATTTCTGGATAGCTTTCCACTCAGTTGTGACCTGCTAGGGTAGCCTGGATACCGATAAGGACCCAGCACTGCTATCAATGCCTCCTGATTCCCATTCCGTGGTGGTATTGATTTCTGTCCAAGCAATCTTGCCTCATTGTGGGTCGCTGCTCGGCTCTCTGGTCATGACAGCAAGAAGACCCAGCATTGCAGTGAGAAGCAAGCGTGGTATAGACCCCACTGCATCAGGCCTTTACTATTGTGAGAGTTTGGTAATTCAAATTCAGCTCAACCCTTCAGTGGTATTTCACTATGTTGAATGTACTCCTGTGAGTTTTGGAGTATTATAACTTTTTACATTTACACAGCAGAGATTTGATATTAACTGGAGCTGTTTGAGATTTCAATTTACATGTAACAGTTTAATAGATGTATAAAATATGTATATATAATTTATATATTGCACTTTGAGCCCTCTCTAACACTCCAAGACAAAACTGGTGACTGACAAAATGTGCAATTTATATGCGTTGAAATAATGCTGGGTGGAAATGACAAATGACCCAAATAAGTGACGTTGAAATAATGCTGGGTGGAAATGACAAATGACCCAAATAAGTGACGTGGCTGCTGTGCATCATTATGACTCCTGCCTGTCGACCTGCTCGCTCCCTCTCTGCTCTGCAGCTCCGTGCTCAGAAACTGTTGAGCAGTTTTAATTATGTATATAATCAGGTTGGGGTCAACATATTTCATGCCAAAAGAATGATGCGTATTTAATGACTCTAATACATTACCATCTACTTGCAATCTCATTGACGGAGTGCTTGTGAGTTTAACTACCATTAATCAGCATCAAGGTTTGTCTATCTGGAGAAAAATAGATTAAGGGAGGGATTTTTTTCATATGGTGCATTACAAGAGATCCACATTGTCCTAGTTAAGAGCTATGCAGAGCAGGCTGATAGATAATGGTCACCTCGAGGCTGCCTAATAAAGCATGTTAAAGGACTTAGGAACACGACATTACTGAGTGTAGTTTTTACAATGCAAGATGTATTGGCTTAATATAGTTACTCACTGATGCTTACCTGACTAAATGCCCCTCACACACAATCAAGGCTGGCTGTAATCAGTTATGCTGAGGAGGACAAGCGTGTTTTCGAGGATGCCTTTGAAGTGTTTTGGGACTTTGCTCTAAATAGCGAGGACATCAGTCATGCTGAGACGTGTGCATCTAAACACGGTGATGTCATCTGACTAAAATGTAACGTGTCTTGTGAGGATGAAGAGCGAGTGAGCTCATCTTCCCCTCTGGGTTGTGCTTAGTTTAAAAATGCTTAGAAAAGAAAAATAAAGGATCAAGTTTGATGTGTGGATGGGTGTCATATAATCTCCAATAAAACATTTAACATTCACCCGAAATATGATTTTGGTGAATCGTTTGAAGGTGGCTAAATTTTGTTTCAACCACAATATAAAAGAATTAGGGAAAAAAAGGAGACCCTGTCTAGTGGAGAGCAGAAATTCATATAGATCCCATTAAAAAAAAAGTATGTGTCATTTTTTCTCATGCCAAAAAAAAATCAAGTGAACATTGTGTTCCTTATAAGAAACATGCAATTTTATTATATATTTATATAAATATATTTAAATGGAGAAAAAGGAAAAATCTTGTGCTTTTTTAAAAAAAATGTCTTTCTTATTAGTTAAAAAAGAAACAGGACATTTATCACTGCAATTTGCTATAGCAGATATTACAAATGCATATTGGAGTCCTCTAGGACATATTTGGAAACCTGTGTATTACTCATAATGTAACTGTCTGAAGCCACGTCTCTATCTAATAATAACAATAATAACAACAATAATAGTAATAATAATGAAGCACGAGATAGCATTTTAAATTAGTGTTTTGTTTGTGTGAAAAATCGATTCATCTTTTCGTGAAGAACAGTGCACTCGTAAATCTTATGCAAAATAATCCACCCATGCACTGAAAAGTAGATGTCTGAAAATAGGCTGAAGCCAATATGAGCTTATTCAAAGTCAAGGGAAAATGATCTTGGTAAAGCTGCATCACACGCAGAACAAACACCCCTATTTATGTGTGTTTTGTAAGTGGACAAGTGATGCCATCTTTGGGCAAGATAAAAATTTAAGCAGTATTTCCATCAGTGGTCAAATCTGTAACCCGCCCACACATGAGACTTTTTCTACCATTATTGCCTCCACCATCTATAGTGGGCAATTTCAAGATTTTGAACAAATTGAACAACAAAATGTGAACAGTGAACGGTCTCACACTCGGGGAACAAAACCATAATGATCTGCTTGGTGACAAGTTCTTTGAATAGATGCCATTGTGGAAAATTGCAATGCTTTTTTGAAAATGGGACTCCTTTTTTCAAACGGACAAGTTATGTTTATGAGATTGAAAGCATTCTGTATCGTAAAAAAAAAACATTCAAATTACAATCCTTTGAAATATCTGATGGGATGAAAGAATGGATATGAATTTGTATGACTGAATACAACCCAAATCTTTAGTTGTTGAAGTTTCTCAAAAGTTACTTTGTTGTATTTTTAAACCACCGATATGAACGTATAAATGTTACTCAGACAAAATAGCTTATTATTTCTGCACTCGATACTTCTATCTGCTCAAGGAAAGAAAATATAAGTGGACACAATACCAACATGCAAAGCAAACATCTGTATTGATGTAAATGCTGCGATCCCATTGCACAAAGCTCTTGGCGGGCTGGGCTCAGTAAACTGAGACACACGGGGAGGAGGAGCCCCCAGCAAGGCCCACAAACAGTCGAATGAAAAGCGACATCAATTTTGGCACAGACAACCTCCGTCACACAGATTAGGCAGGCACAATGCACAGGCTCCTTATCTCCAGCGGCAGGAGGAGGGCAGGCAGATCTGCACAGGATGGAAACATTCTCATGGACGTAATGGGCAAAATCAATTGTTGCCCTCCTCAATCAATGTAGCCCCCAGTTTCACTGTTCAGCAGCTCACCAGTAATTGAAGTTATCCTTGGTCTGTAATGACTAGCTAAAGCACAACCATGACAAAGTTGAAAGTGTGCGATATCAGTGAAGGTGCCAGCAGGGTGGAACATGGGATACTGTGTGTATTCGTGTGTGTGTGTGTGAGTCTGATACACACGCTCACATGTACGTATGCGCACAGCAGGCAGCTGGCACTTACCCGAATGGTCCATGCACGGACCTCATCTGGTCCAGCAGTGAAGAAGTACTCCAGCTGCAGGGCTGCGTAGCCTGCCTTGATGATCTTGCTCAGGGCACTGGTGGGGAGAGATTTCAGCTTGAATCGAGGGGTCTGAACTGTTTAAGTATTCTTTATCGCTGCTGCTGCCTAGACAAAGTTCACCTCAATGGCAAGGCCCCATTCATTCCAATATAAACTCATTAAGTGAATAAGATGGGTCACTTCGTTTCGCATAAGACATTCAACTCTCCAATGGTTTCTTTGATTAATTAGGAGGCTTGTAGACTCATTTAACATTTTTAAGAATTCAACCCAATGCCTCGATCTTTGCTGAGAGAAAGAAGGGGGAAAAAAATCTGCTGTCACAATTTTTCTCTCCATAGAGGTTTTCACACAAGAACAATAAACCCAAAATGCCCAAGTTATAATTATACCTACAGATGACAGATGACAGTTAAAAACTTAATTTAGAGGAAAACCCTTTGACTGAGTTGTTCAGTAAGAAGAGGGATCCTTTGCTTTATAATGGTAATTACTCTGCCATTTATTATTCTATCAGCACATGCAATTAAAGGAGTGCATGGAGGACACAGCTGATAATAAAGTGTGGGGAGACTGAATGCTAATTAACCTCTGCGTCTTGTGCTCTGTGCTGTACTTCTGCCTCTCCTCTTCACTCTTGTCCTGCAGCAGGCTCTCTAGGCCGCCACTAAAGGGGATGACCAAGGCTCCGGGGTCATGACTGTCCACCCACTCCTTGATTTTCACCAACCTGATTAAAAAAAAATAAAAACAGCAGTCGCAAAACACGTTGGAGGACTTGATTAACATGAATGTATTTGTTATTCGCTGCATGCATGCATATTCATGAGAGCAGCTGAAAATATGAGTGTTTGTGGGAGACTGCACTCTAAAGGTGGCATTTCCTTTCAGAGTTTGACTTTCTTTCCGTTCAAGTTCTCAACTAAAAATCAGACTTGACTACACGTCCTTTATCAAAGAGAAAGAAACATAATAAAAATACAAAAACTGGATTTATATATATATATATATATATATATATATATATATATATATATATATATAATATATATATATATATATATATATATATATATAAATATATATATATATAAATATATATAAATATATATATATATAAATATATATAAATATATATATAAATATATATATATAAATATATATATAAATATATATATATATATATATATATATATATATATATATATATATATATATATATATATATATATATATATATATGTATAAAACAGGTCCTAATATTTTCAGTGATCCTAAAATGATGCCAAAAGTAGGAGGGCATTCATTTCCACTTTAAGACATAAAGCAGTAAAAAGTGTCAAGAATATTAAATTTTGCTGAAGTTTGGGTTTTCATTCATTTTATTTTATTGTTAAATATGTTACCTGATTCTTTTTGTTTTCAGCACCTTCTTTATGGTGTTAAATGTTGTGTTTTGTATCATTAACCTAATTCAGACTTTTAAAGACATTTGTATGTCATTTCACGCTGTTTTGTCCTTGTTGTAATTTGAGGTATTCTTAAATTAATTGCACAGAAAGACAGTTTAGCCACTTTTAGGTGGAAAAGTGGCTAAGGTCAGCAGTTCACCTCATGGCTTCTTTTCAAAAGAGTTCAAAAAACAAACAGATGATGCCACTGTGGTCACATTTTTTTTTTATACTTAATCAATAGCTGTGACTTCCCTTTTTGCACTTCTCGAATAAATGTGACACCTTTGCTGATTTAAAAATGATTTAAATAGACATTAAAATAATCAGTTCGACAACAAGACTGTTCTTAATAAGTGCATTTTGAAATCGCTCAAGCAAAAAGTCACACATTTCTCTCTGAAATGTGGAAGTGAAATTCACGATATACTTTTTTAAACTATGAAAAAAGAAATCTTCCACCAGCCGAGTGTTTTTTTGAATGTTAGATAAACATTAACATTCAAGCAACGAGAAAGCACTGCAACTAACCACCTACTGTTATCTTTGGCACTTTCTTAACTGCATGATCTTTTTTTTCCTTTACGTGTTCTTGTCCAGCAGGACACCTGACATTGCAGGACAAAGATATCCTCACAGCTAATGGTAACCCTCAGTCAGAACAATACGAGGGGGTTAGAGCAATTATGAGATTAGCCTCACAAGCTCCGAGGCTGGGATTGGACGGATCTCAAAGAGCAGCATCACACAAATCCATTTTCACACGGCGGCTCCTGGGCTGGATTGATTCTAAGGGGTCCCTGTCATTATCTGTAATCCTAGTTTCCTGTTTAAAGCCCATAAGAATCAAAGACTGGGAGGAACCACACCACCTCAATACCACATCTATTCCAATAACAATGTCACCGCTTTATCACCTGCAGCACCCTATCGCTGCTCCTACCTAATGATTATCAATATACAATATATGACAAGGTAACGGGCAAAACGAAGAGCACAGTTTTGCTTTGATTGAATGTTTTTCTCAACAAGTTAAAATAACACCACAGGCCGGCGCAGTAAATCTGAAATGCCTCATATGCCAGGTCATCTGTCTGCCTTTTCAGATGGACATCTATTAAGAGGAATAACCTAATATTTCCCTTACTGTTCACACCATGTATGCAGATCTGACGCTTGACTGCCACCACAATAACACACAATAAGGTGGCATCCAACGTCTCGCCAATAAAGGACAGAAAAATAAAACACATTTAGCCAAAGCAGAAAACCTGAAAACATAGGAGATGGAGGGCGCTCCAAGAGGGGAAAAATCCAATCTGAGATAATAACAGCTGTAGTTTGTCACTTTTAGCAGCACAGCTGTCTATTTGGTGGCACGTTATTTGCATTCCTCAGGTATTGCGTTCTCTACAGGCGGCTGAATAATGATTCACAAATCACTCTCTCCACACCAGTCAAGGGCTGTGATCCTTTGAATAGACCATTGTACCTGAGACTGTAATTGGTGAAGACTTGACAGAGCTGAGCCAAGCCAGCCAAGTA
Source organism: Aulonocara stuartgranti (assembly GCF_965226115.1). Lineage (NCBI taxonomy): Eukaryota > Metazoa > Chordata > Actinopteri > Cichliformes > Cichlidae > Aulonocara > Aulonocara stuartgranti. The sequence goes on from NC_138952.1 coordinate 16,918,269, forward strand.
ACAAAGAGGCTCTTGGTAGAAGGCTGAGGGATGATTTTAATAATGTGAAGCCGAGACGGAGAACGTGAGCTGCAAATGAGCACGGGGGTCTCCGGGTCCTTGCACTGAGTGACACAGGACCAGACAAACACCTTGCCACAGGAACATGAAACACCCCCTTCCCACAACTCCAGAAACAAAGCGCTGTCAATTAAGAGCTTTGAAGTGCCATCAACATGACTCCCAAAACCAATTCTGTCAACTTCACCACTGTCTACCCGTGCCACTTTGCAATTTGTATTTATGTCCCTTCCAATTACTTGTGTGAAATTTTATGTGGATGTGTAAATTTGGAAAAATGTTTATGTAAAACATGCTGCAGATTTCTTTGTGTCTTTATGGCTCTCAGTCATACTAAAGAATAAAGGGGTGTTCTTGTTCGTGGAGGCCCATTCACAGTGTGAAATGCCTATTTAACACAAGAAACAGGCCTGACTTTTGTTTTAGAGGAAGGTTTACTGCCTGATTAAAAATAAGCAAGTGAAAAGATATGCAGTTTTGTTAAAATCAGTAATAAGATGTAAGTAAAATATTTTCCCTGTAGGTCTTCTTCATCAACCTCGTACTCTAAACTAATACAAGTGAGAAAGATGTGTGTGCGTGTGTGTGTGTGCGTGTGTGTGTGCATGTGTGTGTGCATGTGTGAGAGAGCGCGTGTGCGAGTGCATGTGTCTTGTCAGTCTCTATTATGTCCCAGAACTGAGTGCCATCTCTCACTGCTCGGTTAATAGAAAGATTCAGCACTTTCTGCTCTTGATATCCCTCTCTGAACAAATGATGCCTGAAATTTTTATTCTTTTTATAATGGAATTCCAATGGCTTCTGCTGCAAATCAAGTGGAAATTTTTGCATATCAAGTGGGAAAAATTAAATGTTAACCACGTTTTAATGTGATTAAGGGTGACAGAGACATTATTTCTGCTAATCATTCACTGGCTTGAAGGCTCAAACAAGTCCAAGGAACAAGCTGTGTTTGTGCTCTCAGATCAAATGGAAAAATATAGTTTTTTTTAACCAGAAAAACTTTGGCAAAACTCAAACATGTATGCATTATTATTATTATTATTTTTTAAAGGTAAAAAACAGTCAACATGAAACCAAGACCATGTGACACCTTACATCTTACGTCTAGAAAATATAATAGGCATCACACCATTTGTTGCAAGCTTTGGATCTAATGCTTATTGTATTTAAAGTACATGTAATTTAAAACACAATATATTCTACAATTACAAGAAGAAAAATCCCCACAATTGGACCTTTTGCAACAGACTGGCTCTGAATAGAGATGTTCCCCAGGTGGGGCCACCCTCCGGAGCTTGCCTATTTGTCTTTTTGTGTGAGAATCCTAAAGGGGGATAATTCCTGTTTTTCTGAATGCCTGGGGGCTTCCCTGGGCTTTGTCAGAGCTTTGATCTGCTTAAATGGCTCAAACAATAGGAACATCTAAAGTACAGGGGCAGCTACCTGAGAAATGACCTGGGCCTGCGTCTGACATACACTCAAACAGGTTGGCTTCATCATGAGTGCAGAGCCAGTTAAGCCTGTATAAGGTCGGCCACCTCCGGTTTGAGTGCTCAGTCCCGATGCGATTGAGTGCTGACAGACCCGAAGAGTAATCCGCTACCTACATCCTCCACAGCTCGATCACTGACACACCCACAGGTGAGCTCCCAGCACCTGAGTCCGGGTAGCTCAGCTGAATGTGTTACTTACTCCCTTCACATGTCCTGACAGCTACTGGCTTAGATGCCAGGCACAGAATCATCAAGTAATAAACCCAGAGTCCCCCCTGTTTGTCTGGTCCCAGGTTACAAGGATGAGCAACCTAGGGGGCCAAGATGTTGCGGCACACAGCATATACTACCCCCTCCTCTTCCCTTCCTCTGTGGCGGGAGAGAGAAATGAGAGGTATGAGCTCATGGTGGCTTTTGAGGCTGGGAAGTCGGGGGCTCTGTGGGAAGCTTTTCATCCTCCCAGTGGTGAGCTCCTGAGCGACAAGAGTGCAGACGCTCTGTGCTCCCTGTGGCCATAGCCGGATGGAAAGGCATTACCCATCGCGTCTTTAAGAAAGGGAGGAGATCTGACACATACACACACATACGCGCGCGCACACACAGACACACTATCAGCAATATTACCAACTTCTTTCAATCTTCAAAGCAATCATGGGCTGGAGGAAACAGAACATGGCGCACGCACAATGGGAGCAGCTTTAATTAAGAGCATCATCTCACATCGTATCTCAAACAAACCTTGAGGGTGTGCTGGTAACAAGCTTTTTAAAACAACTTTCCTTTCTTTGATAACTACACCCATTAAATATTGTGACTTTAAACGTTTGCACATGATAGATGAAACCTTAACAACCCCATCCGCCATAGATTTGTCTTTAAGATGGTCGTTAAGGACACAATATCAAAGCCATAACTCATTAAAGATATTTCTGTGGGGTGGGGGTGCAAAAAAAACCAAACAAAAAACAGGCAAACATGAGAAATTCAAACAGTAACCCAGAGGAGTACATTCTACATCACCCAAAAATAATTCTCTATATGGGGTATCCATGCTGTCATTCATGGCAGTTGACTGGGCGAGAGAAAATAAGGGGGCTGGGGGTAGAGAGGGGGGAGTCATCAAGATGTGACAATTGTGACAAGAGCAGGCAAAGTGTAGCGCTGAAGAACACCACACGGATTTCTCCATCTCTTCTTTTTTTCCAGGATGACAGCTTAATGTCTACCACATGCAATATTTATTCTCATCGTGTGTCAGACTGTCTAGCTGTCCTAGGGAGTACAAAGAATGCCACTTATTAGAATAAAAGCAGAAGGAAGGTAATCAAGGACATATGTAACATCAGCCAATCATGCCCCCCCCCTCCCCAACACCGCTTACAATCCGACATCTTTTTTTCTCCCCTCGTCCATTCATAACAGTTTCAACAATAATCCTGATAATAAGCGCTCAGGAGCTGTATGTGGCAACAGTAAAATTCATTTATTTGTCTCATTAAACTTGTCGAGGCTACAGGCCACTCACTGCAGCATGTGTCCCTGGCCTTAAGCTTATCGCAAAGATAACACAAAGCTCATCTCAAGAAGCTCAACTATCAAAATCTAGCGTTTGCACAGATGCGAAACTCGTAGACATTTATTTCTATGTCAGCAAAATGCCAGGAGAACAATCCCCCCCGTGTGTGTCTTCAGAATAAGTGGATTATGAACTATTGGGGGCAGACTGACTCAGCATTTATCAGATTTGAGGCTGAGGAATGAGGGAGTAATCTATACCGGGGTTTGGAGACCAAACTGAAGAATATAGAAAGAAGATGAAAAACTTTTAGTCTCAATTTTACTACAAAGTATTCATCACGAAGCACATCAAAGACAATGGGGTCATGTGGTACACGGCAACAGTGCCCTTTCATTACCTGGACAGGGGACAGTCAATAACTGGGGTAACAGAGTCGACAGGACTTTACATCTGTTTCAGTTTTACTGTACTTCCTCTCCTGTTGTTTTCACTCATTGAAAGCTAGCTGACAGCATCCATTAGGACCGACTGCGGATAGTAGGGTATGCATCCTACCATGGGAAAGTGTTTCTCGGGATCCCACACTGAACAAGGACAGAGTGGACAAATCAAACAGGAGTATGCAATCGTATATCTCCCACATGGCTTTGAAAAGTGAACTCTAACTCCCTAGATAGTAGTTCCTAAAAAAAACTTGGATGGAGCCAGTGGTTTTGCACTCAATAAAGTTTCACTTGTGTTTGTGTGAATTATGGTTTGGAGTAGCTGAAGTGGGTAGCAGTGATTTCTTTCATGGACTGGCTTTGTCTGTGGGTTTGACTTTTTTTTCAGTCTTTAAATGTTGGTGTGGTTCCTGAAACGAGTGTTTGTTTGTCAAAATTATAAGACAGCGAAAAAATAATGCATGATAAAGTTGTTACTGACATTCTTCAGGACCAAAAAGCAGAGGTAACAAAATACAAGTCAACCCTTAAGCTGAGCAGACATAGTATACCCCCCTTCTCCACATCGAGTTGTCTGCTGTGAGACAGAGTGGCACAATGCTGCAGCTCCTCTCGGGGCTTCCTTTACTTCAATTGTGAAAGCTCCTCCTACAGGCAGACCGGAGTATCAGACTCTGGGGAAATAACAACCTCTGTGGCTGGATTTCCTCAACCTACTCGGAGATATTACCTCATGTTTACACCGCATTTGCCTCAAAGGTTACGCCGGGGACAAATCTACATTCTTCTCATTGTCAACAAATCCAGTGCTGAGATTTAAACTGGTGCACCGACTCTTTCTCTCAGTATTTTCTCATCCTCCTGCTCTGTCAGCCCAAAACCAATTTGCTCCTACTCAAAAAAAGATACACCTTGAAACAAATACATATCCATATGTAAGCTTTAATATAATTTTCCACCACAGAAAGGCGCTGTACTTTTTAGTCAAATAACTATAATTTGGTGTATTTTGGGGTTCATTTTTAGTCTATTTAAAATATATACATGGGGTATTTTTTATTTTCTGAAAACAGAATTTTATATAAGGACAGCTTCCACAATTTTGCACTGTTTCTATTTATTGTATCTCAACATTGTGGGCCATGTATATTTTTTTACTGCTCTTGGAAAATAAAAAACATTAATAGGATTGGTCTTCTTGGTTTTGGTCTTATTATTACTTTGGAATTAGTGAAATAAGAGATACTGGAAATATTGCTTTTTTTTTTTTTTTTTGCCTGTCCCGTTTGGCTCTTTTGCCATCAGAATTGTTGTCTAAAGGCAAAGAAAGATGCCCAACGGATTTACTTTACCAAATTGACCATCCCAGCCTTGCCATAATGGTCCATTTGATTCACCTTTTATTGTTTATTTTATTTTCACTTACTGAACATGGGACAGACTTGACTGGGGGAAAGAAGGGGAGAAAGAAAGAGGGAAAGAGAAACAGCTGAGAAGAGGGACGGGGGAGAAGGGCAAAAACCAAAAACCAACAGAATGAGCAGAAAAAGAAAAAAAAGAAGAAAAAAAGAAAAAAAATGCATATATCAATCATATATTGCTTTCTTATCTTTGAACACACCAGCGTTAAACAAGGCCTTGTGCTGAAATCAGACTGGTCAGGTCTTCTGAAGCATCACCGTTGTCTGAAATGGCTAACGAGGGGAATCAGGATTGCAGAAGATTTTCTGAATTACATCACGACAAGAAAACATTAGCAAGTAGATTATAGATATGGATGCATTTGTGGTAGGAAAACACAATTAGGTAGAGACCGACAGAAAGAGCAGCTGTGGCATGTTAAAGTTGGCGCTTCCCGGCATAAAGAATAATGAGAGAGGTACCAAACGTAACACGCACTGGAGGCAAACAATGCTTAAGAGAGATAAAGTACGAATACGTTTGGAAGAGTACAACAACAAAAAAGTATTTGGAGATTAAAGAGAAAAGTACACATCCTCAGACCTATGCCCACTTGTATACAGGCAGACAAACAGACCCTGACTAACATACATGCTCACACATGCAAACACACGCACGCAGACACACGCACACACGCACAGAGTTAATAAAAGCTGCAAGCAGTGGTACCCTGCAGTTCTTACACTCACCAGGAGAGCCCACACGGCAGAGGCACTCACAGACAGGTCACGCTTGCCGGTTTCCTTAAAGGTCAACTCATCTACTTAAGAGGCACCAATTTACTTTAATGCACATTGTCCAAAAGAAGGAGAAGAAAAAGGCAGAAAAAGAAATGACAAGGGAGGAAAAAACATCACAGTATAGCTGAAGTGTCCTCTAATTGTGTCTTCTGTCATTACAAAATATGAATACTCTTCGAAGATTAAGAAGAAGATTAAATAAATATCTGATATCAAATCTATTAAAAGAAAGAAAGAGTCCTAAAATTGGCGAGGCCACGTGCTTGTAAAATACACAACGTCTTAGATGACGAGTAAAGATGCCAGCATTGGGCAGACTGCAGCCACCACATTATCAACAGCGCTCTCACAGACACACACACGCACACACACACACTGCGCTCTGTTGAATAGTCTTCCAGGCAGCTCACTGACGCCGGGGAAAGAGGAGAAAGCCTCTTGATAGACTCTTGTAGATGCCATTCCCTATCACGCAATGCCTCTCAGTCATAAACACATGACAAATGCAGCCTTAATCATTTTTTACGAGCGGGGATGTGCAGGGGGCAGTGCATGGCTAGAGGGGAGAGGGGAGCGGTGAGCAGCAGGCGGCCCCCTCTGCACAGAGGAGAGGGCTGTGTGGTAAAGTCTCCTCTGGAACATCACTCGGCCAGCGCGCCTTTGATCTCCACACCGCAATTACACCAGCATCCAAATGAGCATGGAGTCGCCTCTGAAACAGACTTCAAACATGCACATGTACGCATTCTCATACACATACACTGTATAGGATTGGAGCCATGTGCTCCTCTCAACAGTAAATGATGTACTGTCTCCAGCAGAGAACCTGGGGATGAAAGGAGGCCTTGCTCCTTGTCTGATCCCTCCATTAATGATGGCTTTCTAAAGCTAATACTCTGTATTCTTGTCTAAACAAGGCCAGCTTGGTATGTGGTTCCCATACTCCAAACAGGATGATCCCGGTTAACAACAGAATGTTTTTGGAGACTTACAATACTAAATAAAACTATTGCAAACGATGATGCAATTGCCATAACTATTTTGAGAAAATGCTATTAAATGGCTAGAATAATAAAAAAAAAAACTAAATTATAATGCATACATTAAAAATATCAGGATCGTGTAACTGAGATTAAATAGCATGAACCTCAATCTTGCTTGGCAGCATCTCAGCAAAACACCTTAAATATAAAAGAGCTTAAAAAAATAAAAAGAAGCAGGGAAGTGAACCTGTGAAAAGGCCTGAATGGGTGTCCTGAGAGACACAGATAAAATTGGCTTATTTGCCTCATTCTACGATTCGCCTTCTTTCCCTGAACACATTAAACCTGGGATTGCAATTTGTCTTGCTGTTTGCTTTGAATAGTCCTTAACCGTATCATCATCTCAACTGTGCTGGTGGAAAAACACGGGAGCATGGCGACAGCCAAATGGCAGTCTGGCGTCTCTGCAGCAGACTTGCTGCCATTAGGGCTGAGAGCAGCATTTATTGTACAATTAGGGACAGCTAGATCTACCTGTAATCATCTCCATACAGGTGTGAGCTCCTCTCTGGACAAGGGAAGTGACTCATCACTTGTCAAACATCAACACTTTGATGTCGGCATTGTTCATCGCGGAGCCCTCGGGACATCTGAGCACTACTGTTTAAAACACTCCGCGATTTATTGCATTTCACACAGTTAGAAACATGCACGCACACACACAACATGAGAAAAAAAAGGGGGGAGGGGGGAACCTCTATTCCTACTGATGACGGATGTTCCACTTGCCATGAATCATTTGATTTATGAGTTCTCTTCCTCCTCCCTCCGTCTGACAGTCATACTTTCGTGTCAGGAACATTTTAACAAACAGTCATAGGTAAACAACTTCACTTGTAATACAATGCTGCCAAGTAAAGCGCCAAAAACAAATTTTCTAAGAAGTGACACCACCAGCCTGGAGGGCAATTGGAAAAGTGTGATAACAATCCACAAGTTGGTATTATTGACAAAATGGCTGCAGTGTGGGAAAAGTAGCCCTTTCAGACATATTGGATGTCAAACACCAGCCTTCTGGATCAGCTCTCACTGAGGCCACATGACAACATTACTACAAAAAAGTGCTTGTAAGGATCACAGAGCTGGAAGTTTATATCAGTGCCTTCAAGGTCATCTTTAGCCCTTTGACATCGTGACCAGTGTTGTACCTGAAAGCATGAGTCATGCAATTCCCCGTACATGCGCATTATTATGGAATACAGTCAGTTAAACACATCTAGGAAGCCTCGGCTGTCGTTCTGAACTGTGGGAATTTCATGGCTGTGAAGAGATGCTTGTAAAGCAAGAGCAACAACATGTGAAGACAAAACCAAATATTTGCAAAAACAATTTCAGATAATCTTTAAGGAGTCTTGCCCCTATGATTTACTGGCCCAGATGATTTTAATCAGCTGTTTGGCTTCAAAATGTACATACGCTTGTTTTGTTTTGTCATTTAAAGCCTTCGCTCTCTTTGATATCATATGGAAATGAGAAATTTTGCTGGAAATGGAGACCATATGCTCGTATGGGCTTAATGAAGTGCAGAGTCTGGGGCTGGGTGTTGTGTTAGAGCTTACTTAGTGCCACCTCCAGGCAGATTCTCTCACAGAGATATGACTGTTGTTGTCAGCAGGAGACCACAGTAAGTCTCACACAACGGCAAATGCGCACACGTTTAGATTAAACTAAGTAAAAATGAACGCTATTCCTTACGTAAGTAGAAGGAAAGCTCTTTAGCGATGATTAGTGAGAGCGATGAATCTGCTCCCGCCCTTCTTCGAAGTACTCACCATTTGTTCTTTCTTCTTATGTAGTCTTTCTCAGAGAGATTAACGAGGTAGATCATTGGTTTGGATGTCAAAAACAAGTATTTGTTCAGCACTTCGATCTGTAGAAAAAGACAGACAAGGCAAGTACTGAGAATCCACAACTTTCCAAAGTAGCCTTTGAGGACAACACAGAGACAAGCGAAGCCAAATCAAATTAGAGTCTGGTGTATAGGCTCTGTGGGGCGCAACTAGGAAGCCTCTAAATCAAGATCAGCATGGCCAGATGTCATTAGCTTGTACAAAAGCAATGTCAAAATATAACTGTGCATAATATTAACTTGCGATTTGCACAAAAAACATGTTGCTTGAAAAACAAAACACAAAAAACAAAAGAAGAGGAAACAGCAGTTGTACTTTTAGGTCAGATGAAAAGATTAGCATGATAAATCGCGCCAATAAATGTGACAGCAACATCAAAGGCTTACCTCCTTGTCGTTCCAGTCGTGATAGTAGCGGATGTGTTTCTTTTCATCCACTACCCAGCTCTTGATTTTGCACATAATGTCCTGTATGGGGTTAAAATAGAATGAACAAGGAGCCATTAAAGGAGATGAAAAAGAATATAAACCCAGCAGGGTATGGGCTAATTATTTCCTAAATGCATGGCATCCTGATGCCAAAATGAACAATGGCCTTTGCTCGCATTCAAGCAGGAGTGGCCTATCTTTGACAGGGATGGCATGCACAAGACCCCCTTCCCTCCTTTAAATCATGACAAAATGCCTTCTGGGGTGTCTCTCTCAGAGTCTCAGCTTTATACATCAATATTCCATCGGGACTGTTTAATGAAAAGGATAGAGAGAGGAGACGAAATTGGAAAGAGCGGGGAACTAATTGGAAGTTGGTTAGTAAGGTGTAAATTATTGGTCCCTCCTCAGGCACTTTGCAGAATGTAGTCCTACTGAATAAGGACTAGTGAGGTACAGAGCTAATTATTCAGTGTTTCTTCTGGAGAAAATATTGAGCATTTCCAGCTATGTATGCCACATTCATTACTGAGGTACTTGTGGGTTGAGACCACAGGCAAGACTGGGTCTTGACAGGATCTGGAAGCGGAAAAGGGTGGGAAAATGGGAGGGAGGTAGTTATAAAATTTGTAATAAAGAAATTGAGCCTATTATTGTTGATCCAGCCCCACAGAAATTAGCGGAACACATTCTTTTTGTTCCTGTCAACTTGACCTCCCCCTTCATATAAAAACTCCCCCACCCCCTGCAACACTCCCCCTACCTCCTTTTCCCTCCCCAAACCCTTGCAGCACTTCACAATCATACTCCCTTTTGAAAGAACTGAGGAAAAAATCCTGCCAGAGCCTCAATTACACAATGGCAGAAAAAGCTCCACACACTGACCCCCAGCCAGCTGCATTCACTCTCTGCACATCTCTCTCCACAGGAATTCTAAAGGCCTTTTAGTCAGGCAGCCAGAGTGCAGCCAGCGGGAGAGAGCGCAGGAAGAGCTGCATACACTCCGCCCGCGCCGGCCCAAGTCTTCACAGAGAGATTAATCATCTGTGAAATGGAAACAGCAAACGGCCAGTGACACAGGCTGAACCCGCTCCAGGTTTCCCTCATCAGCTCGCAGCCGCCGTGCAGAGCTCCTCTAACAGGCAGGTGTTAATAAAAGGCATATAGGTCCCACAGGGGTCAAACACATACGCTTGCCACCATGAAGCGCCGCTGGTGGGCCGGTTTCTTATTATTGTTTTGCAGGGAGAGGGGATTTGAGGATTCACTTGGACAAAAGCAATGAAACATTGTTCTTGTAAACACAGCACCAGAAAACATGTTTACATTTTTTAACAATGCATAAATTTGAGCCTTGTAGTGGTGCGTGCACATAAATTTAGCACAACAAAATATTAGAACTTTTAGGAATTTGAACCTTACAGTAATTTCCATATATGTCTTTAGTTTTCCTAAATAGTATAACATCATCTGTGTAGCAGTGTTTTTTTTAACAGTTTCGATAAAACTGCATACTTCGTCACAACTCAAATCCTTTAATCTGATAATGTCAGTCTTGTCTTTAAGGATTTTGTCTTGTGCCGACATCCGGTTTCAGCAGGAAGTTAGGCTGATTTGTGTCACAAACTACAATTATTCAGTGTTGTCCTTTTGGTGTTATCTTATACTGCATAATTATATGCTGCTTTGCACAGTAGTTTTCTTTCAGAGTAATACACTATGCTGGCACTGTGTTTCTATGTAACAGGGCAAAGGTCTGCATTTTTCTGCAAGACAACACTTTGCCCTTTCAATCCAACACTTGATGAGTGCAAACAGAAGCAAATTCACATGAACTCAATGCTGACCTTCTTCTTTTTTTCAAATTAAGAATATTTTCAGTTTTCTAACACAGCAACTTGTGGGCTTTGAGATGCTTGATTTTATTTAAAATACACTGCTGCTTTTCGTGCAAAAAACCCTCCCCTGATTTTTGAATTTTTAGGCCATGTTTTAACAAGAAACAGGGTGCATCATCCTGAATTATGTCATATTTACCACTGTGATAATCACCACAGACTTAAATAGTACAATAAGACACTCTCACATTTCAATCCCATTAAACGAATTCTTCAAATCTGTTAGGAACAGGATAAAATATGCTTTTATTCATGAATTTTCACACCACACGCAGACCTTTAGAGTATATAGACAAATGAGTGCGACAAAGGAAATTAAATCCCATTTCAAAGGTCTTTCAAGCAATCACCTTTTAAAAGGCTGCACACAATATCCTTTTTATTTCACATTATTTCGTGGCACTGCAAAAGAAAGAACGAGCACCATTGTTTCTACTAAACTGTACATTTTTAGACTTAGTCTCGATGTTCTGCATATAGATGTTGAATTAGACGTGCGTACGTGTGCCTACACACAGCTGAGCATGTCACACGCTAGGCTCAGCCTGTGAGACAATCACACAATCCCTCCCATCTAAAAGCTTAGTGCAGCCTTTGATAAGCACCATTCTTTGCCATCTAAAGAGGTCTTCTATAGATTCTCACTTGCCGACGCGTGCACAACCTTTGACAAGTAATGTAGATCATTTTTATTCATTGCCTAAAATTGTTAGCAATTATGTGCGTAAGCGGCCACCTGCCTAGCCTGAATGGCTCCTGTCTGCGGGGCTACAGGGGTGTGGGGAAGTGCTGCTGGCTGTAAGGGGGTGGGTGGGTGGGGGGGTTTCGTCTGAGGGAAACCAACCAGTCACGGGGGCCTCTGCAGCAGGTGAAATAGCCCCTCTTGTTAGTGTAATGAGTGGTCAGAGCCTTGGTGTGTTGGGGCCTGAAATTGGGCATGCTGCTCCAAGTGAAAGGCCAGATCCCCCTTGCTTGCTGGCCCATCCTAACCTGCTCCAATGATGGAAGGGCATCATGTGACATTTGCAACCAAATCATTGCTAAAGTTAGCTGCTCAGCCTCATTACCGGAACAATATAACCACCTGAGTGTGTGCGAGCATCCATATATATTTTGATCTAGCATCCAAGATGTGGATTCTTTTCTCATCTTGCCTTGCATTTTGCCCTGCACCACCGAGAACTGAGAATCTTCTGTCAAAGCATATTCTAAACATTTACTGTATTGATAGCAAGGTATAGGCATATGTGTCACCCACTATATGGCCTCACACAATTTCCCGAGCTGCTGTAGGTGTATAAGCATGAGACAGAGCTGTGCCATGATTTGAGTATTACTTTAGATGAAAAGAGCTGTGTGGAAACACTTTCATTAGCCCAGTGCTGTGACCCAGGGTCAGTAGCTGAATAAGTAACTCTCTATTAATGATTTCTACAGCAGAAAACCCCTGACCCCTGATCACTTTCAATCTCAGAAAGGGAAAAATGGGCCAGGGGGAGGGGTGAGACCTATTGGAGGGAGATTAAAAAAACATACTTTTTTTTTCCTTGGCCATGTGTGGGTGGGTTATTATTTGTGCCTTGCTGTGAGGGGGAGCAAAGGGCCTGCTGGGACATTGACTCACATATTCTGGTTTGAGTTTCTTGTCACTGCCTCTAATGGCTGTCTTCTCTAGCTTGTCAATAATAGGGCTGATCATCTCCTCATCCTTCAGCCTCAGCTCCTCGTGGATGATCTCCATGTCCCTCACTGGGTCCACTGTCCCCTCCACATGGATGATATCCTCATCATCAAAAGCACCTGCAGGGATAAGATACAAACACATAGGGAGAGCATCAGGATAAAGGTTTTTTTCTTCTTCTTAGAAATAACAACAGCACTGCTTTAGATGAACACGTATAATCCAAACAACAAATTGGGGTAACAGAATCAATGACATTGACTTTTTGGAAATCAAATGTGAAACAGTGATTAGATTCAGCCCAGGAAAAGCATTATTTTTTGCAGAGAATATGAAAAAAAGGCATCCACATAAAAAAGCACAATGTCAGTCATAGAAATGCAATATTCAGGAATATATTTAATCTTTATTTTCAGTGTGTCAGAACAGTTAGAAACCAGCTCACAGTGTCAAGCCAAGTTCCACTAAAATTGGCTTTAAGTGCAACTAAAACAGGCCTGTCTGTCATTCTGCATGAAGCGGAGAGCATCTGGCCTTGCATTTCCTACTTCTCCGTTTTAAAACTATTAGCCATTTAGTGAAAAAAAAACATAAAAACCAACAAAAAACGCAGAAAACTAAGCATGATTTAGGAGAAAATGTCAGCGTTCTTATATGAAAGAGGACAGCCGTTTTCCAATCATTTGCATCTTAGCTGTGGCTATGCTGGTGATTAGGTAATGAGACTGTGAAGCAGACCATTTAGCCACCAGCGGCTCTTAGGACTCCTTCTGATTCTTCAGCAGTGCTCAGGGTTTGGAAGGGGGGGTGGTGGCGGGTGGGGGTGGGGCTGGTGGGGTGGTGGTGGGTGGGTTGTACATCTGGCACATGAGAGTGACAAGCCTTTAACATTAACACTGGCAACTGTAGTGGACAATTCTCCCACATGTCTTGCAAATATTTTCTTCAATTTACAAAGTACAGTTTGTGCAGAGCTTGTTTGACAACATGGCGCGTTTGGGGGGGGGGGGGAGAAAGAGCACCTCACTGGTGTATTAATCATTCTACAGCACTGGGAACACTGCAGCATGAAAACTGACTCAGTTCCAAACAAAACTTCTGAAGTTAATATTTTACTTACCGGTAACTAAAAGTGTTGTGTTCTAAAGTAAGACATCAAATGGTCACAATTCTACAACCCCCCCCCCCCCCAAAAAAATGTCCATGTATACATAAAAGTATTACATATCATATTTCTATATGGCTCTTGCTAGATTATCATGAATGTTTAAAGTAGAATTTTACTCTTGCAGGCAAAAAACAGCACACTATAAAAAACAACAACAAAATAACTTGACAATTTGAAACAAGTAAGCAAATTTTTTTTTTTCAACTGGCGATTGTCAGGAAGTCACAAAGGCTCCACTCTCTAGGCCTGTGTGTGAGGCCTTAACAACCATTCACTGTTAATTACTGGAATTCTTTATAGCTGTCCTCTTACACACAAACAATGGAAACCATGTCAAATATCCACAGCATGCACAAACACCTTTCTTTTGTTTTCCTTTTCACTCCAAGCCATGCATATTTGCTTTATTCAACAATAAATCAATTATCAGTTATTACATAATATGAATATGTTCAGTATTTTTACAGCCAGTCCTACATGAAAAGTGCTTCAAAATTGTAGGCTACTTGAATAATTGTACCCAAACGGATAGAGCGTCTTTATGAGACATTTTTGTAAACATTGTATAGTTAGATTTGAAATATACAGTGGGGCAAAAAAGTATTTAGTCAGCCACCGATTGTGCAAGTTCCCCCACTTAAAATGATGACAGAGGTCAGTAATTTGCACCAGAGGTACACTTCAACTGTGAGAGACAGAATGAAAAAAAAAATCCATGAATCCACATGGTAGGATTTGTAAAGAATTTATTCGTAAATCAGGGTGGAAAATAAGTATTTGGTCACCTCAAACAAGGAAAATCTCTGGCTCTCACAGACCTGTAACGTCTTCTGTAAGAAGCTTTTCTGTCCCCCACTCGTTACCTGTATGAATGGCACCTGTTTGAACTCATCATCTGTATAAAAGACACCTGTCCACAGCCTCAAACAGTCAGACTCCAAACTCCGCCATGGCCAAGACCAAAGAGCTTTCGAAGGACACCAGGAAAAGTATTGTAGACCTGCACCAGACTGGGAAGAGTGAATCTACAATAGGCAAGCAGCTTGGTGTGAAAAAATCAACTGTGGGAGCAATCATCAGAAAATGGAAGACATACAAGACCACTGATAATCTCCCTCGATCTGGGGCTCCACGCAAGATCTCATCCCGTGGGGTCAAAATGATCATGAGAACGGTGAGCAAAGATCCCAGAACCACACGGGGGGACCTGGTGAATGACCTGCAGAGAGCTGGGACCAAAGTAACAAAGGTCACCATCAGTAACACACTACAACGGCAGGGAATCAAATCCCGCAGTGCCAGACGTGTTCCGCTGCTGAAGCCAGTGCATGTCCAGGCCCGTCTGAAGTTTGCCAGAGAGCACATGGATGATACAGCAGAGGATTGGGAGAATGTCATGTGGTCAGATGAAACCAAAGTAGAACTTTTTGGTATAAACTCAACTCGTCGTGTTTGGAGGAAGAAGAATACTGAGTTGCATCCCAAGAACACCATACCTACTGTGAAGCATGGGGGTGGAAACATCATGCTATGGGGCTGTTTTTCTGCCAAGGGGACAGGACGACTGATCCGTGTTAAGGACAGAATGAATGGGGCCATGTATCGTGAGATTTTGAGCCAAAACCTCCTTCCATCAGTGAGAACTTTGAAGATGAAACGAGGCTGGGTCTTCCAACATGACAATGATCCAAAACACACCGCCCGGGCAACAAAGGAGTGGCTCCGTAAGAAGCATTTGAAAGTCCTGGAGTGGCCTAGCCAGTCTCCAGACCTCAACCCCATAGAAAATCTGTGGCGGGAGTTGAAAGTCCGTGTTGCTCGGCGACAGCCCCAAAACATCACTGCTCTCGAGAAGATCTGCATGGAGGAATGGGCCAAAATACCAGCTACTGTGTGTGCAAACCTGGTAAAGACCTATAGTAAACGTTTGACCTCTGTTATTGCCAACAAAGGTTATGTTACAAAGTCTTGAGTTGTATTTTTGTTATTGACCAAATACTTATTTTCCACCCTGATTTACGAATAAATTCTTTACAAATCCTACCATGTGAATTCATGGATTTTTTTTTCACATTCTGTCTCTCGCAGTTGAAGTGTACCTCTGGTGCAAATTACTGACCTCTGTCATCATTTTAGGTGGGGGAACTTGCACAATCGGTGGCTGACTAAATACTTTTTTGCCCCACTGTAGCTGCATACATTGTCATATATCAGTCAACAACAGCAACTCGTGAGGTTTCACTGAAGCATAATAGGAATCCCATATCATTCAACAAGGAAGTGGCTGTCAGGTGAGTGATGTTTGGAATGTGTATATTTACCAAACTTTATCAACAATCAATATTCATATTTTGACACCTGAATGTGTGGAGAACTGTCGACAGGAAGGGCCCTTTGAGATAAAATCTCAACAAGTTCTAACAGTCACATATATGGGAAATATGGATGATTCATAGCTATGATGAGCAACAGCATACCTGAGTTTCAGGTCTATCTGTACAATGAAACATCACCATATGTGACGCATGTAGATCACTTGAGAGGCTCCTAAAGAGAAGTTTGTTTAGTTTGAACTTTAAAATTAAAACAAATTGATGTCTTTGTTAAGTACACCAAGTAAACAGACGCATTATATCTTATTGCCACCTACGCATGGGTGTGTCCAGAGGAAGGGCACGGAGTGGCACCAACAGTCTAAATATTTTTTTTCTAATATTTAATAAACAATTAAGAGTTAAAACTCTTGCGCGGCCACTTTTTATGTTATAAGTCAGAATAGGTAATAGGGCCAAACGTCATCTTGAAAACCCCCTTTTTCATTAGTACCTACTTGGACCGACTCGCCACGGATCGACTCGGATATTAATGTAATTAATATGCGACATGAACGCTTTAACAGTGGTCGAGAATATATCTGGTGCTGCTCTTTTGTCAGACTCAGGGACCACGGTTTTATTATTTGTAGCCATTTCTCTTGTTGCCCAGTTTCAAAAATGTTGGTTTTGATTTTTGTGAATGAGACGCTCTCATGAGTCATCGAGTGACGCTACTGACTAGCCAATCGGTGGCACGCAGTCTGACCATGTCACATTTTAACACCTGCTTGGATCACTTGGGATCCCGGTCGAGCAGGTACCAGAAAGTATGTGATACCAGGTACTATTACCTAATGGAAAACCTGAAAACTCTGGCGAACTGTGCCGAGTGGATCCGAGTAGGTAATAATAGAAAAGTAGCTAAAATGGTGCTCAGTAGTTTGTTTTTTTAAAGTAAATGTTCTACACTGATTTTATTTTTGATGAAATATTCTGATTTCCCATGGTTCCATCTGCCTTGTTCTTGCATTTTAAATTAAAAAAGAAAAACGTAGTAAAACATGATGAGGAAAATTAAGTTATATGCATATTAAGTATTTGTATTGGAAGGTTTTATGCTAGGTTGCATGCTCCAATGACCTTTTTGGAGAGCAAATGAAAGTTGGCAATTGAGCTTCTCTCCTGCCCCACAGTTTACATTGTTACAACTAGACGGCTACACTGTAAACATCATACCTGTAAAGCATTCAAACTAGCATTACAACTGTTATGATTGTTAGCTTAGAGCAACATTATGTCAGAGTACAGCCTCACAATGCTGCTTTATAAACTTGACAAATAAGAACCAGTTCCTCTGATACCAGCAATGAGCTTTTTCACATTTTATGCTGACTTTTACCAAAACCTCTGTACACGCAGAATATTATATCTTTCACTGTGTTAAGGAGCCATAAATCCTTGGTTTTCCATAAAAGCAAACTTTTGCAATCAAGCTCTACAAGAAAATGATAGACAACCAAAAAAAAAAGCAACATCTTATTAGCCATGCAAGTCAACAGAAGCTGTAGACTTTTGTGCAAGCTGTCATCCTGTGCATTGTCCTCATGGTGAAATGAACTTATTCAATTACTCTTTGCCTAATCAGGCTGTTTTGGTTCCTCTCCTCTTGCAGAGGTACTCCACAGTATAAACAGTTCACTTACGCCACACAGAAAGGGGCTAATCAGTGGAATTATTGTTTTGCTGCTCCAATTTACCATCTCCCTGTTCAGCACTGATTGAATGAAAATTTGCTATTGTGTCTGCATGAACTCAGAAAATATAATGCAATGTAATCATTTTGTTAGCTGCAAGAATATACATACATTATAAACAATCATGATGTACAGTTTTGCACTGTGTAGCAGAGGGAAACTGTTCCTTAATTTTGCACATATTAATTAGAGCATAGAAGTTTACAAAGATACATCCAGTCTTGGCTGGTGTAGGTTTTAATTAAAGCATTAAAATGCATGTATGTTCCTATATGCCTAAAGTAAGCCCATTTTTTTAATGTCTTAAGTAATTAACAATGTTTAAACTATTGTTATATATGTTAATAAAAAAGTAAATTCAAACAAGCTTTCGAGGAAGGAGAGCAGCTGATCACTCACTATTTAGTCATCAACTGCCACTCTCTGCTGACTACCGCATATTCCAAAATAATTTGCTTTAATTAATCTCGCCTAATTTAACATTTGCATCTACTCTACTGCCTTCCCATTCAAGGCTTAGAGCCTGGCAACAAATGCACAAAGTGAAAGAAAGGAGGGAAATCTGATGGGGCAATCTCCACAATTAGCCTTTAAAAAAATGGGTCGGGGCAGGGCTCAGTGAAGACAGCCCTTATGAAACTGTGGCGCCACACAAAACCACATGCAAGACAGTAAAAACACACAAAAAAAGAAAGAAGAGGTTGGAAAGGCCAACTTTCAGGAGTCAGGTTTGTCTCGCAGTTCAGTTTTATTGCTTCTTTTTAAATGGTGTACATTATGAAAAGACCATTAACAGGTGCTCCTTTATTGACAGAACAAAAGGATTAGTCTCTAGAGGTTGTGCAGTGTTCAATGGCTTGATTAGGGATCAGGCTAAACTCTGTAAAATTACAGCAGCACTGCAGAAGATAGAACTCAAAGTGATATTTATAAATGAAAAGTATTTAAGAAGACAAAACCAAAAAAAAAACCCAAAATAACAGAAGAAACCTTTTTTTTTTCTTCAAAACTTCACATCAACAAAATTCACAAATACCAAGTTTAACACAACAACAATACTTATCTGCCAGGTACACAGACGAGAAAGTCATCTGAGTCAAGTCAAGATCAATACTGATTGAGCTGCTTCCTCTGATGTTGCTACCTGGGAGGATATGTGGTCAACATAATTCAGTCAAATTACAGTATTCATTGACTTCTAACTTCCTGCGCATGTTTTCACATGCAAGATAGGTAAGAGCACATCTGAAGAACTTGCATTCCTCATGCTGCTCTTAAAATGTTCATGCAAACTCAGTGCCGCAATTCTCCTGGTATTTAGAGCAGTAAAAGCTATTTTATGAGTCTGTCAGGAAAAGCACATTATGGATGTCTTCCCGACATAAAAACACAGGCAATACACATACGGGTATTTATGTTCATTCAGGAGATATCTTCTTGACATTCTTTTTAAGATGCATGAAACTGACAGCCATATCTGTAGCACATGGCTTCAGTAACAGAGTTTGTGGAAGATTCTGCCTTGTTTCTCAGCCAATATCAGTTACGGCAAATACACTGGCTGCTAAAAAGCAGTTTGATTTCTGAAAATAGTGGGTTGTAGCCCTTCAGAGATATACTCATGTTTTCTACATGATTCCAGCTAAAAATAGATCATAGTCCTCAATAGTATGAATATCTGTACCTCACAGAGTGCCTCCAGTTCCTATGTAATCTACTGACAGCTGAAAAATCTAATGGTAAACTGAGTTTTAAAAGTGCATCTTTCCACCAGGTTTCATATCACAGAGTGAAAAAGTATATATGTGTAGGGAAAAGTCGTTCAGACATGTCTGATCCGTGTGCAGCTGAAAACTGAATGTTGTGGGTAGTCTGTTCTCCCGAACTGACTACAGACAGAAACAACGGTATTAATTCACTTATCATTAGCTTAACCTCTGTCATTTCATTCATTTTGTTAAACCGCTGAGCGTGAGAGTGCCTTGATTGAAAGGAACTGTCATATGCAGACCACTGTTGTCCCACATCATTCAGAGAACAAACCTTTTTAGATCCCTAACTACTATAGTGCCGCTGATTGCACAGACACCAGCAATTTCCTAACCAACCGCCACCTGAACAATGATGTGTTCAGCTTTCAGGCCCTCCAGCCTTTCAAAGGTGAATCATTTCACAGTTTGGAACGAGATCTCCATAGCAACTCCCTTTTGAAGGGTTTAGAATCACCATCCAATAATTCTATGATCATCGGGCCTTGCCATTCCCAGTGGTTCTTTTCACAGCGGACAGGCAAGGGGGGCATGGGGAGGAAGCAGGAAGATTCTACAGTCTATTTCAGGCAATTCATCTTGCAGGCCCATTAGAATTCAAAATATTGCGACCTTCAATCACCGAGCATGTTATCTGGAGCTGTGGCGATCTCCAGTCAAGATGGGTAGACATTTTTCTCTAATCATCCATGATGAGTGGAGGCTGACAAAAACTCTTCATTCTCGCTGAAGCAAAATGCTCATTTAAATGCTGTGACAGCACCTCGACACAGCCTGAAAACACACAAAAGGAGGACGATCCCACGGCAACTAAATGGTGGAGATTTTAAAGTTTGAGTATTGGTTAAAACAACAGCTTAGAAAAGCAAAGATTCGCATACATGTCAGGAATTTTTTTTTTTATCACCAGTTTAAATGAACAATTATTACTTTTTACCAGTGAATAGAAAGAAAGGCAGGTGGCAGGACCCAGCAAGGCGGCTGTACAAGGTGAATCATTGCAAAAGAATGGCGAGGAAAGTAGATCATTTTCTCCTTGTAAACTATTTAATCTGAATACAACACTGTGTAGACTTTGATTTTAATCCTATACGCAACTTGTTTTAATGTGCCAAAATTACATCTGATTTGCTTTTACTGTGTAGTTTTCAGCTTTAAATTGCTTTGTTTATCATCTACAATGCCTAACAGGGAATGTATACTTCTGTGTAACATTACTCCCAAACTCAAGCTGTTGTGCACTTCCCTAGAAATCTAAGGAGGCCCTTAAAGGTATAAATGCTGTTAAAGGCTTCTACCACTTGTACAGGCTGTATCATAGGCTCTACATAAATTTACTGTAGAAAAATAATTCAGGCGTGAAGGGGCCTCCACACTGGAATAAATTCTCAGCGATGTGGTGACCAGAGAACACAGAAAGTCGCTGACTTTTGGCAACTTATGGACAGGTCCCCGGTTAGACTTCTGTCAACTCTGAGGGAAACCAATAAAGTGACAGTGATAGTGAAGGATACCCTGGATCAACATTTGACAAGACTGTAAATACAAGGTTGCCTAGGCAACTGGAGGTTGAAATTTTCCTCAGCAACCAACTTTCAGCTACAAAACAATGGTTCCGTTGTAGACGTCCCCTAAGTTTTACAATGATTTGTCCTTAAAATGTTTTTTTTGTTAATTTGTTTTGTTTTGTTTGCCTGTTTTTTGTTTTTCATAATGTTATATAAAATTGATTTTATATAAAAGTGATTTATCAGACAACAGGACAGTTTGCCAATTCCACTTGCACTGGAGCTTATGCTCACTTATGGTAATTTTCACAAGCATTCTCGAGCCTTTGCAATGATTTCCAATAAAGAATATTATCTAGTTTAATGCTTTTCAATATTGAGTGTTAGCACACTGAGATTCTCTTAGTCTGTTTATATTACGCGCCATTGATGATTTGACATTTTCTAAGCTAGTGAGAACATGACTGGACTCATTACGCTCATTTTACTGTTTAGCATAGCTTATAGGAAAAAGGGGGAAAATCACTAAAAAAGACAAAAATATGTATTTTCTTTTAATGTTTATCTTTGTATCTTTTTATTACTTCCTCTGCATTTGCCTACGTTGGCCCACACACTGTTAACAGAGTTCCAAATGTTCATGATGCTACTGCTATAAATTTAAAAAAATTCCCACCAAAATGCCGTATGCTTATGTTTTTGTAATGTTTGCTAAAAGCTACATCCCCCTGCTGTTTAATTGTTAATCAGGACTCGATGTTTCATAATGAATTTATATGGTTATTTTTTATTTTCCATGGGAAAGGCAAGTCTGGAAGTATTAATTCACAAATGCTTTCAATATTAAAGCTGACTCACATATTGTTGCTTTACTTGTTCTGATAAGGGGGGGAAAATACACCTTGACATGAAAGAAAATAAAAGATATTACTCTAAAAACAAAATAGTTTTACTGCATATGTTTACTATTAGCTAAATAAACTCAATTACATACCCTAGTTTGTGTACTTTTAGTTATTTTTTGGACAAGAGACCACATGTAACACATTAATCAGGACACTTGTTTATGTATTTGTGCTGTAATGTTGCACGATGTGTACATGTTTTCACTGTGTTTTTCATTATTTTATTAACAAAAGGCTGCTAACAAAATTAAAATTGCTTTTAGAAAAACAACCAAAGCTTTTGAAAGTTAATTTAGTTCAACAGAAGATTTTGCAACTGAGCGGCTGACAACATCATACACGGTGAGCACGCTGGGCCAGGTGACGTCTATTGGACGTTAGTCAAGTTTAAGAATTTGTGAGCTGGTGAGTGATAGGGCTGAATTCTTGGAGAACAGCCATTACTGGCGTCTGTGGGGAGGCAAGTCAGCCATAAATCATCTCTGTCTGAATAGCTGATCCAGTTTGCTTGTAGTGCCTGTAGCTAAACAATCGGTTTGATTTTTTCACTGCGAGCATTAAGCAAAGTGTGGGATGACGTCTGAACGATGCAATAAACAAACACAAACGTCTCACTAACCTGCCATCGCCTGCCTTCATGAATTCATCAGATAAGGGTGACTCATGTGGAAGTCAGTGAAGGCAAAGAATGTCTTTAAATCATCAACTTTTTGTAGATCTTGTCACTTTTAAGGTATTTTGATTTGAATCCCAGAACTTCCACCACCCACAACTGAAATAGATAAAAGCTCTCCCAAAGTTTTTGATGAATTCCTGATTCTTTTAACTAACTTGCCCTTCATTTGTCTTTACCTTTTACCTTCACTTACAATAGGTTGGAATAATCCAACCTGCTCCTGCTTAAAATTCAAACTTACATTATCAGCTATATATGAATATACTTACACCTTACATTATAGCCCAATAAACGATGATTTGACCTGCACCTTCAAAGTCTAAAAAACAAAAGAAATTAAGGAATTTAGTCTTACATCATGAATATTACATTTTTAATAGACTTAACAAAATTATTACATTCATGCAAGCTAGTTTGGAGTCCACCCAGTGCCTTTGTAATATTGCACTCGGTGAGTTGCAGATTATACAACAGCAGTATAAATTATGTTTTCCAGGTGTCTAAGACTTCAAACTAAGTACATGACTTATCCTCAGAATTAAAGAAGTTCATTGGTTATTGGTCTCTAACTAAGCTCTGATTCGCAGTGCATTAACTGTGCATCTAGTTTGCAATGTGTACAGACTTTATCAACTTTTTTCTAGTAAAGGTTGCAGTAGATGCAAAGATCTGTACATGTCTCAAACAGCACCAACTGTGTAAATATAAAGCAGCATAGCATACAGACTGTTAGCAAGGAAAAGCCATTTCCTGGCTCTGCCAAACGGAACCAAAATCTACTTTACCTGCTCAACTAAATCCTACGAATGAAAACATGGTATCTTGTGTTTTTAATCCAATCAAAAACATGAAATTCAGGGATATTAGTGCTGGATTATTTCTTGGCCGGGGAGTCTTAACTTTGGTTCTAACTTTGAGCTTGAAAAACAACCAGAAGAGGATATATCAGAGCCAGGAAGCGCTGTTCCTTTAGCGTAATGGCCAAACTGCAATTTCTTCATTCATTACATGATGCACACTGGTCTGTAATGTCAGTTTTCCTCTTTAACATTTCTTACTGTTCAATTTCCTCCTTAGCAAATGTTAAGGAGGAAATTGAACAGTAAACGAGATTTTTCTAACCATCACAAACCTTAGAATTTCCTTTTTCCAGTAGCATCTGGAAAGTCAAGAAGTGTCATATGATATTTTTTATCCCATTTATATGTGCTGACTTATAAATGGCTGGCAGTCTTAACTGGAGAAGTGCAGTATCAAATCAAATCAAATCACTTTTTATTGTCACATCACATGTGCAGGCACACTGGCACAGCACATGCGAGTGAAATTCTTGTGTGCGAGCCCCACAAGCAACAGAGATGTGCAAACACAACAACACAAACGAGCAAAATACAAGAATGGCCAACCTGAAACTAATAAATATATGTACAATATATGTACAATATATGTACAATGTTCATGTTCATGTTTTAAGGTCAAAAACCCAAATGCCTGTGGAAGCTCATAGAAAAAAAAAGCTTTTCTTTATCATATGTTTTGTGAGCTATCCAGTTTTCTTCAATACTTTGAAGATTTTTTTCAAAACATTCATGTTTATTTTTTAATGAATACATTTTTACTTTTGTAACACCACAAAAAAAACAGCTATGAATAGAACTGCTAAAATTGTTCTTCACAACTTCCCAATATACACGCTGATGTTATTGTATGTTTTGATTTGCCAACAACACTCTGCAGATGCTAACTAATTACTACTAGCATGGCATCAAACGATAACTTACAAATTAATAGACAACATCAGCTCCACAAAGGCCACAGCTATGTAACATCTACACTGCTATCATAACTAAGATCTCATTTGATTGATCGACTTTATTTTTCTAAATGTTTAAACTGAACCTTCAGGCAGTAGGAAAACCTCAACTTAACCAGGAATTCAGGTGCTGAAAGCATCGCTATCACAGTAAAAGAAAAGTTGCCAAAAATAACAGCTACTTTCCAGTCTGCTGCTCACAACCAAAGAAAGTCCCTGAAGATTAAATGCACCCGGTATCTTTAGGCTAGATTCTTCCCGAGTGCCGTGCAACCATAAATAAGTCTTCATTAGAAGTGAACTAGAGGTTTCCTGCAGTGATGTGGGGCACTGTGTGAGCATTCAAACATCTAATTGCTGGAAACCAAACATCTGGGAATAAGGCCAGGTGGGCTGGCAGAGTTATAGCGGGGAACAGAGGAGTAGATGAAGTAGAACATGTCTGTGTCTTGTCACAGACAGTAACGATCCAAACACTTTCCAGTCAGTGCAAAAGGGCTGGGAACAGTTAGACTGCAAAGTATTTTGTTGGGAGACCAGGAAACGGCGTGCATTCAGCAGAATCGGCTTTCAGGATGTCACCGTGTGCTCTAATAGATTTTGGAAGGCATTGTTGAAAGCAAATCCTCCGTTTAAACAGCCTTTTCAAAGGTATTAGGGGAAGAAAAATATTCATAATGTGCGGACCCAAAATCAAAGGAAAATACGTTTTTACTACAGCCTGGAAAAAGTTACAGTTATAGCCCTTAACAGACAAGGAAATACGGCAAAATAAGACCAGACAGAAAATTGTTCTGATATTTAAAGTTTCATTAGGTTCAGGCCGATCATTAAACTGCACTGACCTTTTTTCTTGATTAATCTCTCTCTATAGTGTCTATATAAACTCTTGTGCTAATTCCAAAAAACCCCAAAACATACCACTCCAGGCACAAAAAAGTGCGATTCCCCACAACCATATAATCAAGCTATATAAAAGCAGTGGCTTCAGCATTGCAGTCTGCTTAACACCAGATAGATATAATTACAAAACAAAAGCGGGTATGTTTAATGGTTAACTTGTGAAACAAACCACATTGTTTCCAGGGACTTCACAAGAGTGGGAAACAATGGTATGCCAGAACAGATAGTTGAAGACACACACACACAGACACACACAGAGAAGCTTTCGATTTCTATTTCCGATTGTCAGGAATGTTTGTCTTCTTTGTGCGACTAGAAACAAAAGAGTTGGTTTTGCGTGTGGATCTAGTTTTTACATTTGGCCCAACTTTGGGTCGTTTTAACCACATATAACCCATGAAAGTATTACTAATATACAGCTCACAAAAATGACAACAATCTGGTCATGCTGTTTAAAATAAGATGCAAAATATATGTTTTTATTGTTGTTGTTTTTAAAGTGATATATCTTTGTGTAGGTTCACACTCATCCAGGTCATATATATATATATATATATATATATATATACATATGTATTAAGGTCCTGGAAACAGATTTTAGTCCATGTTGTCATGACAGCATCACACAGTTTTGCAGATTTGTTGGTTGCACATACGTAATGAGAGGCTCCTGTTCTATCACATCCCAAAGGTAAATGGACTCATTCCTATATAGCGCTTTTCTACTCTCCCTGACCTCAAAGTGCTTAAAAGGGTCTTTATTGGATTGAGATCTGGTGTCTGTGGAGGTCATCTGACTGCAGTGAATTTCTTTTCATGTTCAAGAAACCAGTTTGAAATGATCTGAGCTTTGTGACATGGCACGCTATCCTGCTGGAGGCAGCGATCAGTGAATGGGTACTCTGTGGTCATAACAAGATGGACATAATCGACAGGAATACTCAGGTAGGCTGTGACATTTAAGCAATGCTCAGTTGATACTGAGTAGCCCAAATATCCCATATACTATAAAACCACCACCAGGCTTAATCACTAATACAGGAAGGAGGAAGCATGAAGGGAGTGACTTTTTTAAGTGGGAGGTAATTTCAAATGTTCAATGTTTCTATCAGCTCAAAAAACATCAGCAAACACACAAACTGTTTGTGTGCAGTTTGTTGCACAGTGTGTTGATAGCTAAAGGTCCAACTGCTATATTTCACAGGAAGTGAAAAGTATGGAAACCCACAAGGGACATTGGAGAAAAAAATCCCATGTTGCTTCTGTGTTTATTTTTTACCCAATGTCCTGTCAGGTCTCCAAAGCAAAGAATGTGAGATAACTTCACTCAGAGATAAAGAAAGATGTAAGAAAAGACAGGAAAGGAAGAAGAGATTAAAAGGTAAGGACTGCTCAGTGATGCTTAATAAACTGCAAATTTAAAGCTTACATGTAATCTCATAATTTTATCACATATTGGATCTGTGTGTGATGTCTTTTATTCTGCAAAACAAACCACACTATACTAACTTTGTGTTAGTATAGTGTTGGACTGGCACACAGTGGCTGTGATGTTCATGGTCAGAGTTAGGTTACATAGAGTGTAGCAGAGAATAATCTGCATTTAAAATGATGTTACTTAGATTAATTCACTGAATTCCAACATTATACCAACTTCGCACTGTCTAGTATAAAGATAGTATAAAAAATATATAGTGTCAGTGTCCGTGTATGAGATGGAAATCAGCCAGGATAGCTCGTGAAGCTGCTGACATCTTGTTGAACTCAGTTGTGTAAATCCACAAAGAGCAGCAGGTCAGCTGATCACAGCATGTAAACTAAGAAAATCTACTGAAGCTCACATTAGAAATTACTGTAAGCTGTGATTCTTCTCCCTATGCTCAGACACTATGTACAACAACCATGCCACAACCAAATTCACTTAAATCAACTTTCTTTCCCATTCTGATGCTCAGTTTGAACTTCAGCGGGTCATCTTGAACATGTCTACATGCCTAAATGCATTACACTGCTGACATGTCATTGGATGATTAGATATTGCCATTAACGAGCATTTGAACAAAGCGGTCAGTGAGTGTAGATAGCAGAGTGTCTAATTTAACCTATGAGTCACAGCTATGCATTGAGTGACACCACTTTAGCTCTGCTAAACACTGCATGAATAAATAAATGACTCCTGAACAGACATGAAAGCAATCTCCAATAAAAGCACTATTTAAACTTGTTTGTGTAACATTTGCTAAAAACTACAGTTTTATCAGGATATGCCATATTGTTTATTAAAAATGAAACAGTCCTATTTTAGCTTATTTGTCTGTGGCCACTTAGCATGCTCATGAACACACAGCAGCTTGCACCGTAAACATTAGCTGCATCCTCAGTTCTGCTGCCAGTTTATGTTTTCACCAAGGAAAGCGTTCAACAATCTAGCCCTCGGCTATATTGGGAAACTGTAGTAGCTATAACATACACAGGCCATTTTAGCCTTCCCCATCTTTTAGCTCCTGCAGCATTGGCTCCAAAACATCCACTGCTTCATCTACACTTTGCCTCAGTTGGCACTGCAGAGCACTGACTGCAGCTGAACCCTCAGGCTTCTTGTAGTTCTGTTTGTGGTGCTCAGTGCCTCGATATCAGATGATTGGATTGCATTATCATCTGTTGATTACTGTCATCTCTGTCAGTATCTCTTTCAGTGCTGTCTGTATCTTTTCTTTTCAATACCTTGTACATGTGATACTTTCATTTTGGGAGTTAGTAATGTTTTAATATTCACTGTACTGAACAAACTGCAGTTAGTTCAAAGAAATTCAGCCCCAAATCAGCAAGTTGTGGTAAGAACTCCAAAAACTTGTGAAGAGGTGTAAACAGAACTGAATATACACGCATGTGGAACAAACCACTTTCTAAGATGATAAAAGTGATTATCTATTATCTATATTATCTTTATATCAGTGCATAAGGTTGTTTGTAAATAGACTAGTATGGATTTTTTTGCATAATAAAGTAATATGTCCATGACTACAATGGTGTGGTTCAGTGATGTGTCTCTTGGACAGCAGTAAGTGGCATGGAGGAATATCCAAAAGAGTCCTTGGGAGCAGAATTAATTCTGTCTTTTTCCTTTGATTTGCTAAAAATTAAAACAAAAAAATATATAGTATATACAGTATATATCTATATATCTATATATATAGATAGATATATAGATATATATAGGAAACCAAAGGGTGAGTTCATCAGTAGCAGACCAACAGATTTATTGTAAGAGCAAAAAAACACAAAAGGATTATATGCCTGTGATTCCAGAAAAAGTCCATAAAAACTGAGCTGACAAAAGTTAACCTCACCTGACACGTCTCATCCATTTTGTAAATCATTACGAAGTTACAGCAGGTGGTCTGCTAGCTCCACGTCTCACATACTACAGAGTCACCATGCAGCAATGCTGTTTGAAAACTGCACTGAAACAGAAGTAATATGTTTGCCAGTGATACACAGAGACAACTAGGAACAATATAGAAAAATGGCCTTAATCTTAACCCTTTCTGTCTGTCTGCGCTGTGCCTGTCACAGCCGACTTTAATCAGAGCTCCTTTCACACAGTGAGAAAGTCAATAACAGCATACAATCAGCAAACAAATTCAGCTATTTTTAAATGGGGCCTCTGCATTCATTTCAGTTGCTGTAATTTGAATTATTCTAGCGTGTAACACTTTAATTGTCTAAGACAAAGACCATGTCAGAGACACAGAAGAACTGGAGGCAGGAGAAGACTTAGAAAGTGGTTTGAAGGCTGTCTCGCTGAGGGCCAGACTGGGAATAATTTGATGAGATAATTACATTTGCACTTTCACAGTAGCAGCAGGCAGCGTTTAGAATCATAGCAAATAAACATCATTAGTAACATTAGATATAGGTGACAATAGATTAGAATAGATTTACTGGGTTTTCTTTAAACAAACAAAGAAAGGACAAAATTTCATAGATTTTATTTATTAATAACTTACTTACCTCTTCTGTAACCAAACCTAATCAAAAGTGGCATTAGGGATCATGTTACAATAATAAGGAGCGCTCCTTCTCAACAGTCCTGTGATGTTTCCAGCCCTCAGAATATGCTACTGATTGTGTGAAGTCGAAACCAGGCACTCCCCACTACTGTAATTCTCATTGAGGGAGCCTCCCAGTAGGAATGTGAGGTTTGGCCTGACTTCATTAATTCTGACTGGTATGTTCATCTTGGCACCGACCACACAAGATGCCCCGCTAGCAAAACTCCACTAAAACTGCTGCTTTCAGATGTCTGGTTTTGGAGTCCTGGTATTATCAAATGTTGCCCGTGCAACTGTTTTAGCACTACTATGAAATATTATATATTAAGTATTTTATGATTTCCTAATGACGAAATCCCAAATATATTTATATGTATATGCACATATATACTCACGTGTCATGTGGAAGATGCCATCACAGGCGTTGATGTGGGACAGGAAGGCATTTCCCAGGCCTTGGCCAGCATGAGCACCTTTCACCAGACCAGCAATGTCAACAACATTAAGAAAAGCTGGGATTTTGCTGCAACCAAAGAAGCAATAAAATAAATAAAGAAAAAAAAGGAAACGGTCAGATAATTCAGATGAAAATGGAAACAACATATTTTTGTGCTTCAGTCCAATACAATTCAATATGAAGTACACTCAGGTTAATGGATCACAGGAGGGGGGGATGTCCTGGTTGATGTGTTGCTGTTTTCTACTACAATATAATATAAAGTGCTGTGAAATTTGAAAGCTGATGGTGTAGTACGAGGCAGACAAAGTATCAGATTATAATAATGTTACAATGACAATGTTATTCAAGTCGCAAGTCACTAAAAAGCAGGATCTACCCACATTTCAGAGTAAGAGTAAACTATTTTTCTAGATTTTACTTTATTAATTTTTTACAGTGCTGTGCTAAAGTCTTGAGCTACCTCTGATTTTTCATGTGTTGCCTCAAACGAGCCAGACTTTCTTCTATTTTTTGTTACAGTTGACTCGAGTCATAGTTCTTCACTTTCTAAAGGTTTTTGGCTGCTTTTCACTCATTTTCAGTCCAGACTATATATCTGACCCTTTTCAGAGGAATGATTTTTTTTTTTGCTTATAAAGCCACCTGACACTATTATTCATTCAAACATAAAAAAGCATCTGACTCAAGGGAGGAAGCAGTGTTGTGCTCATTCATAACAGACAACTTAGCAAATAACCAGTTTTAAATGGAATCTTTAGGCATTTTGTTAATCGAAAACTTCCAATTTGTTCCAATTTCTAAAAATGATTCCAAGGAGAACAGAGTTTTTCATGCATAAAATATAATTTTCTGTACTAATAAGGTGGTGGGTAAAGAGATATTAGTGGGGAAATATAGTTAACCTATACCATATTTACCCTATACCCTTTAGTTAATCTATCTACTGTCCAAAGAAGCCTCATCAGAAATGGCTTCAGAGGGAAGGCTATCAAGAAGCCACTTAAAAGAAAGGGAGAAATTGTTGAGGTACATATCCAGCAGTACCAAACACGGTGGAGGCTCTGCCATGATAGAAAAACACACCGTCATAGATTGGCCTCCACAGACCATGGACCTCAACATTATTGAAGCAGTGTGTGAAAACACAACAAAACACAGCCAACATCCAAAGAGGAGATTTGAATGTCCTTCAAGAAGCCTGGAACAGTACTTAAAGAAATTACAAGAAAGCTGTGTAGAAGAATAAAGCTGGCCATACCAAATATTGACTTTCAAGCTCATTAGAGTAATATAAACTCTTTTTTTTTATCTTATATGCTGCATTTGCACCTATTTCTCATTTTTATAACAAAAGATAAAGTAATGAGGGGTGGCCCAAGACCTTTGCACAGTACTGTAAATGACATTAATATAAAAGTGACAACAGATTCATTTTAAGGATCACACACGCGTATTAATGACAGCTTATTAAAGGTATTGTAGTCCAATGTTCACTGCCAATAGACACTTAAAGTAGTACTAAGACAAGACCAAATATAAGACATAATTAATAAATGGTATTTGGTTGATTGGAAGGTTATGACAGCAGAATGGCTCACTGATGCGTTTGTTATAATCTGAACAACACTGCAGGTCTATGGCACTTAAGAATAACATATATGAGGCTTTTAGATGCACAGGTAATAATTTTCAGAATCAATTCAAAATGCTTATGGTTGTTTTTAAATTATATTCTTTAAATAAGAAACATGCAAAATATCATTTGCGTGACCTTGTGAGAGGTGGGGAGGTTTAATTGTGTGGTTAGAGGGATAATTAGTAATAAAAAGTGTCATCTATGCATATGGCTACGGTATATCTAATATACAACATAGCGCAGGAAATCTGAATTGAACCTGCTTAAGCAGTTTCCATGAGTATGTATGATAACCAGGTGATGAAAGATGCTTTGGCTCTTCTTTGAAAGAAGCAGAGAAGCAATCTAAAAGCTCACAGCTACATGTCAACAACATTGGTATACGTTTTCTCATACCTATAGCAAGGGGACTGTCAGAGACTACAGATCTGAAGTGTGAATAATACGGGAACGATGAGACCTCATACCTGGCAGGTTTATGGAATTGGCAGAGGAAATCATAGCGTTCATCTGGAATGGGCACTCTGCTTTCATTTGGGTCAATGGTGCAGAAGGGGAAATTTTCAGCCGCAGCCTGACTCTTTGTCAGCACGTTGAAAAAGGTTGACTTACTGAAAATAAAAACAGCAGTGAGGTCAAGGCATCTAAAAGTGCTGCTGTGTAGGGTCTGGTGGTTCAATAGCATGATCCTAAAACATGTCAGTTATTTATGCAAAATGAAGTTGTTGTTTTTTAATCTGCACACGAGGCAGAAAAGGTTGCGCTAACAGGCTGAATATTTGAGCTCTTGAATATAAAATCCTGCGTCAATTACAAGGTTAGATAATCCCATAATAGATCTGCTGTAAATGGATTCGACTGGCTGTTGAACAGGACTCACAAAATGCAGCCTCATGTTGTGATCACAGAGAGATTTATTTTCTATGGCACAAGCAGCTCGAGTGTACTTCAAAATCTACAGACAATGGTGAGTGTCTAAGAGTAATGATGGCATGGCAGTTACCTATAATCCAGGACTTTCCATCTTTATCCCCTCACTCAGTGCTTCACATTGAAATTATTGTTTGTTAAGTCCTATAGGCATGAAATTGCTTGAGACTGCCAAAGTGCATGTATTAATTCCTTATATAAAGCTAGATTGATTTTCTAACATACTTGAAGCTTTTCCCGGGTCACCTTGGGTAAAAAAGAAAAGTAACACTAAAACATCTCTCAGGTGTAGACTTTAATGCTTAATATAGAGAACAGCACAGCAATGCACACACTTGCTGCAGTGCAAATCTGAGGGTGATGTGACAGTAAGTAAAAGAAAAAACAAAAAGAAGATTAGTAGTTTGCAGCCAGAGTTTGGGTGTTTTTTCAGCTGGTGGGTTATGGAAACTAGGAAGTCAAGATTTGTAGCTATGAAATCAATCAATCTTTTTAGTGAAAGACTAACACTTACATTTAAAGTGCAGTAACTCAAACAAATGTGTTAAAGAGCTCCGCTACGGAGCTAAAGGTAAACATCTCATGACTAGCTAGCATAGGCTAGGATTCTCGCTGCTCACTGGATTGTTATTATGAGACATCTTTTAATAAAGATAGCATGTGTCACTGGTGTTCAAATTAAAAAATGCCCAAATGTGAACTTGAACAGGGATATTAAGGGATGTTTATCATCTGGTAAATATAAAGTCAAAGCTACAGTTTGTAACTTTCACATCTAAATTTCATTTTCATTCAAGTTCGATTTTAGTCCAACAATGCTGGTGAAGCCCATCAGTGCAAGGTAAGGATCCTGGTAATTCACAGTATATTAGAGTTTTAAACCTGGAGCTCATTTTCCAGGTTGAATGCTATGTTTCCTTGAAGTGATGCCAACTGTAGTGCGATGGGCTTTGAGGTATGTTTTCTCTCGCTTGGCAGGTGGTGTCAGAAGTGTCAAAAGGCGGTGCATCAGGCGCCATAGGTTCAGTGTTTATATAACATAAAAAGACATTTCATACACTTCTGCTTTCCTTTAAATAAACTGTTTCCTAGACATCGCTGGTGCTGATTGCAGCTTTAGTTTCTACGTGCAGTTTGAGCCAATCAACAAGTGGTGGAAATGGAACAATGGAGATAAGGTAGGCTACACTAACTAGGACTGTGGGGGGGGGGAATCTAGCAAGTATCCAGGAAAAGTTTCTGATGGAAGTGTTTCTGTAATTTCTTCACTGCCAGAAGGGGAGACAAAAGCACATGCACATGGTGACATACTAACTTTTTTTTTCTTTTGCGGGGAGGTTCCACCTTGATTGGTGCAAACATGTAACTTGGTGTATATCAAGGATTTATATCTCTGCAGGATATACATGCTTTGAGCAATGGATGCTTGTTTTAACAAGTCATATCAGAAGTTAAGACTCTCATGATAGTCTACTGGTCAGTTCTTCTGTCTGAATGCCTTTTTAATCTTGATAATCTTGGCTAGCATCATGCAAATGGTCTTATTCATTGTCATAATGACACAGTTGGACAAATTTCTCCACTCACTATATAAAAACAGCTGAAAATGCATAGCTTATATAAGGCATACCAATCTGAGGTTATTATTCAGTTATTGTCTTGTTTTTACATTGCCTTCTAAGTCAAATGGAGCTGCGGAATAAGGCAAAAGGTAGATACTGTGTATTGGTAGCATAAGAGAAGTGAAAGAGATTTTATGCAGACCATATAGTGTGTTTCTCTAAGCCTTAACAGACAAGAATAAACTTTTTTCCAGCCTATGAGCAGGAGAATGGCAGTAAACACAGTGAGCATGTGCTGTGGTCTAAGTGTAGGAATAGCTGAAAGGCTGGCTGAATCACACTCTCGAGTTTCCCATGTGTGAAGAGTGGTCAGTTACGCCCAACTAACAGCTGGCTGGCATCTGAACATAGTTCATTCAGGAAGAAACCATAGGAGGGTTGACAAGTTGTACTTTGACATAAACGTGGTATGGCAGGCCGCAACCTCAGTGAGTTCTACTTCTTAACCCAGGAAGACATTGTGGTTTTGCTGGGGTAAGAAACGAAAACATTGGGCACTAGAGAGATGATGAGATGGTGTGCAATAATCTTCAAAACAGCTACCAATACACACCACATGTGAACAAATGGCTGCAGAAAACAGGCTCTGTATAAATATCTCCTCCCTCTAGTAATAAGTGTCTGCTAAAAAAGAAGAAGAAGAAAAGAACAGAAGAAGAAATCCAGCTTGTCCACAGTTTAACTAAAACAGTAAGGCTTACTTTCATTTGACTAATTACAATACAGAGCATGGACAATGTTTCCAATGTCCTTTCAAAAGCCATTGGTTTTCCAAAACTTTCCAAACTGCTCGAAAAAACAACTGTTCTGTTGAAAATTACTGGAAAAAAAAGTTTCACAGAGGGGCAAAGTGATGAGAACATGACAGCTGAAAAGGAACATGATGTATCACCGTAGCCCTTTCTGTAACTCAAAGGGGCCTACAGGGAAGTCATGGTGGGGTCTGCACTGTTATTACACTATGTCACGGATGTTGCTGAAGGTCTTAGATGTAGTAGATGCTGACAAAAAAGATTTGTCTGACCAGGTGTGACATGGAAACGTGATGTCAGCCTTTTGACTCACAGACTGCCTGAGACGTACACTGAGCTTTGACCAGCAATGGGCTTTGCAGAGCGATAAGTGAGCTTTCAAAACCAATCAAGAACCCCACTCCCTCATTCAGTAAAAGGACAGAAACAATAGTAGACAGTAAGAGGAATGCAGGGTTTTTTTTTTTGCATGCTGTCATTCAGTTCAAATGCAGCACGCTCCCACATGTAAGGTGTTGCTCTTTTATTTTTTCTACTTTTTCCACTGATTTAATAGTAATATTCAGCATTCATAAATCCAGACATTGAGGAAACAAAAGGCATGCAAACTTTAACCTTTTTTTTTTTTTTATCACCGTGGGTTTTTATGAGCTGCAGATGCTTGACGCCCCAGGTCTACCCTTATAACACTTTTCTGCTGTAACATTCAAAAAAGGAAACAACGGTAACATCTGAAGCCTTTGTGAAAGGATGGGTAGCTGAGAGAGAGGGTTAAGATGCATGCAAGGGAAGACCTGGTTTGAAAACCTCTTGCGGAGTTTGATCCCTGCTAGTAGGGACACATGTGGCTCCAGGAATTTAAGAGCTTTTCAAACATTGTTGTGGTTATTCAGGAACACAGAAACGTTTCCCACAGTTATCCAAGGAGCAGCTCTTTCTGGCACGCAGATTTAAAATCGTGCCATTTATTCATTTATTTATTTATTTATTTTTATCACCATGTAGCAAGGCATGCAAAAGGTGTAACATGGAGAAACTCTCATGGAACAATGAAATAAAGGTAGAAGTTGTCTGCACTTGTCATGCAGCAGCTTACATCTTGTCTTACATACAGCAAGTTGGTGCAGTTCAACAGTAGACATGGGGCACATGAAATGTAGTGAGAAGCCCATCCTGTCTGTATAAATAAGGTTTTACTCACCCAACATTGGGCAGGCCAACAATCCCTATTTTCAGCGAGGTGCCAAACCTTCCAATCAATGGTGGTGGCTTTAGTGCATCAGCTCCCTTGCCCTAATCAAGACAATGTGGAAATGCACGCAGTCAGAAAAGCACTTGTCATTGCATAATCTACAGGGTATGCTATAGTTTTTTCCTTTTTTTAAACAAATCTGTTCCTTAATAAAACCCACCTTTTTTGGAGCCATTTCTCACACTAGAAGAGTCCACTGAATTCCACTACAGCTATAAGAAAAGCTCATTCATTGAAGGAAAATGGGCTAAGCTAAGTCCTCAAATGCAACCAGTCGACTGCACTTTAAGCAGATCACTCGCTGCGCTCAAAATAGAACCTGCAGCCCCTGGAAATGAAAGTTGACACTGTAAGCTGGCGAGCTGACCTGCACCTCCAAATTTAGCTGTCGATAATATTGATGCAGGTCGATGAGCTCCTATAAGATCAGCACTACAGTGCTGAAGAAAAGTGGCTACTAAAAGCAGATTTTTTCCTTCTCAGAGGCTTGACTGTATTGTCTGATTTGATTTTTCTTTTTCTAATGAACATTTCCATCGCCAGTCTTGGTGCTCGTCTAACTTGGGGCTTCCACAAGTTGTAATTATTGTGGGTCTCAGTGCTCAAAGGTTTGCTCAAATTTGTCTTGTTCCCTTG
This sequence comes from Aulonocara stuartgranti, assembly GCF_965226115.1. Taxonomy (NCBI): domain Eukaryota; kingdom Metazoa; phylum Chordata; class Actinopteri; order Cichliformes; family Cichlidae; genus Aulonocara; species Aulonocara stuartgranti. Next base: position 16,955,042 of record NC_138952.1, read on the forward strand.
TTTTATAGCTTGTTACCTTCCCATGGAAATAAAAGCTGATTGTCAAGTGGTTAATTTCCCAATGCACTTCAGTTTATGCCATCTATTTTCTGACTGTGGTCTCTCTTTAGTTGTCACTAATATAACAATAAGAATTCATGGAAAACACACAACTGAAATCCATGCAAAATATATAACACGTTATCTATACATTTATTTTACAAAAAAGCCATAAAATAACAAAAAAAAGGATAAAATTGACATATTTGTACCCATTTATTTTCTATAAACTGGGCTTCCTCTGATATTGTGATCCAAGTGGACTTCCCAGATAAAAAAATGTACAGCTTCAGCACCACAGAAGTAAAGTATAACATCCTTTTCACTCACAGTTTACACTTCAACCCCCTTTTGAGAGAAACAGGTGTAGCCACATGAGCACACGAAATTACAACAATTAGTTAAACATCCTCAAATAAACTTCCCGCTGCAGAAATACAAATTAAAGCACACAGGGGCACAACCAAAAACCATTGCCCCATCCAGCAGCCTGTCTAGTTTAACATGCAGAAAATGAGGCTCTAATAATCTGGATTTGAGGCAAGTGAGGCTGGCTTTGTAGAAAGAATTTAAATGAATAGGTCTGAATTAATCATTTATCTTTTGTTGATGGATGCACCCCCACTTAGACTCATCACAATAGATGCAGAGCGTTTTGTTCGACCAAATAAATCATTCCCATTGTTTAAGGTACATTGATCAATCTAATGGCTTGTAATAGGCTCCTAATTGCCACAGAGAAGTGCTCACGAATGGAGTCCAGAATTACAGATTCAACTCAGAATTTTCCTTTGAATGACAAGGAAAGATCATGTTCTCCCCTCTTGTCCCAAATAAACATGCTATGAAAAAACCACCCATATTTTATCAGCCTGGGTTAATGGAACTAACACAAACATTTCTGTACTAGTACATTTAAATAAAAAATATAGGTGGGTAACATTTATCAGTGCACAAGGGTCTTGTGATTCCTACACACGTTTCTTTGTTAGGAGCAATGTGAACGGTCACACTGCTCATCAGAATAATTATAATAGTAATACATTATTATTATTATTATGAAGAAGAAGAAATATTAATATAAGAACAACAATAGCAGATTTCATTTTAACTATATAATTCATTACAAACACAGTAAACAAAACTAAGAAATAATGGTAATCTGAAATTAATTGCAGGGTGAAGATATTTTTCATGCAGGAAAAAAAATTATAAACGCTTACATTAAATTTCATTTAATCCTCAGACTCGTTTAACTTCTTTAGCAACAATAAACTGTGCTTATGTAGAATAAATGCTTAATACTGTTAACAGCACTCTGCCAAATTGTCATGATTGCAAAAAATGATTCCATTTTCTTGGCAGCGCCAAGTAGCCTGTTTGATGAGACTGATTTTTATTCACCCTTCTAAAGGTGGGGCTTTAAAGCAAAAAAAAAGAAGGGAAAAAAAAGAGTATTTGAACAAATTGCGCCTGTGTTTACTGGCAGCATTCACACTCTATAATAGAGCATTATTTGCGCGTTTTGAATACTGTAATGCACATCTTTCGGTCAAGCCTTTCTCTGGAAAATTGCTTTAACTTTTAAAAGGATGATGATTCACATCAGAGCAGGTCAATTTTACATTATGCCATTATCCCTGAGCGTTTTTAACAAGCTATGAAATATGCGGCTTTATTGAATTGTTATATTCAAAGGGAGAAAAATAAAAGTCTCGAGTTTAGAGAAAGGAGAATAATAATAATAAAAAGAAGAAGAAGAAACTGGCGAAACGCGGCATCCTCTTCATTGTCCGCAATTTAATTAAATGTGGGATTGGGCTGGTGTTAAAAAAAATTATTTCTCAGCTACAATGAAGACATCGCGTTAATAAATCGGTTTAATGGAGATGACTGGCGGCCTTACAGCAGGAATCTCCTGGATACTGAAACTTCTCTCCCCCCTCCTCGACTATAAAATACTTGTCTTTTAAAACAGATCTACTGCTTTCACTTATCAGGTGAGCTGTCATTTTTAATTAACCCCTCACCTGCGTCCCTCCACCCCCCAACAAGTGGGCAGGGAGGTACGCGTGTGGCACTGGCGCGCGCAAACACGAGCATAGGCACAAATAAGTGGAGATTTTGGCTGGAAAAAAGTTAACTGATTAATTGCGAGTCTTGCATGAATCTGCTTTCCTTCACCTATAAAGTCACTCGAATGCAGCAGGCTCATAAATAATCTAACTGCGCTCGGAGAAGCGGAGGTCTGCGCTGTCAGGCCTGTTTCTGGACTTCTTGGCTAAACTTTAATCCGTCTCTGATTTCCCAATATAAACACAACCACTTTAAAACCCCAGTCGTTTCCCACCGTGCCTAACACGCAGCAGCTTGCACTTGCGCTTGCACTTCTGCAGACCGCTCTGATAAAGCCATCTCCGAGTTATCTTTCACAAGCATACAGACTGCGCTTAAATCAACAATTTCTCAATGACGTGTTGCGCATGATCTGAATATTTAAAAAAAATCAGAAGGGAAAACCTGGAGCTGCACCTTAGAAGCCGCAATCTACAAAAGCCTTAGAGAATTAGTGAAACGCTTACCTCTTGGAGAACTGACGTGTTAAAAAACTCAATTCTGGAATGAAAGGAGACATTGAGCCTTCGTGTGAGAATACATAAAAATAACTGTATGCATTTAAAAAAAGAAAAAACACCAAATCGTGTCTTGTATGACAGTCTGGCCGGAGGCTGCACAAACAGATGATTGACGGCGGGGTTTTTGGTGTTTCTGTCTGTGGTCGGCTCTCTCATTGGCCGACTTGAAACCCCGGCCATGAATGCAGCTATCAGATTGGCTGCGCGTCCTCGCCAGCTGTACTTCAAAGAACACGCTCGCTACAACTAGGTAGTGTTGGGAGCTGCGAGCCAAGAGAGAAACCGTGTGACCTGAGTCAACACGGTAAATCTGACACAAATTGGAGCCATACAGCACTGAAATCGCGAACCCTCTCATCACAGCACAGACCCTGGATATGGCTACGTCTATACTTGGGGTGAGTCTGACTTTGTGTCCAAGCACAGAAGTTGCGCGTAAAGTTGTCGCCGCTCACTTTGCTGTGCGGCGGGATGTGTTTGTTGCTTTTCAAAACACGCGTGTTTTCCACGGGTAGAATTTATCATTTTCTCAGTTACTACAATTAAAACTTTTAATCTTGGACAAAACGTATAAAACATGGAGATGAAACTTTGCAGTCGTTTAAAGATTTTCTTAACATGTTTAGAAACTCCATGAACACTTTTATTTCTTACCTTGCTTTGCTTACATGTTACACACTCTGTACACATACACGCCTTTAAGAAGAAAATCTCGGGTTCATTCGCTTCCAAAGACGTTTCAGTAAAGTTATGAAATTTTGTCGTATTTAATTAATTTTAGTCATGTATGCTGAGTGCTCTCCAAGCCAAGCGAAATGATTTTCCTCATTTTCTCGTTTGTTATTCTCTGTTCTAAGCCCATGTGTGTGTGTGTGTCTGTGTGTTTGTGTGTTTCTTTTTTTTCCACCCAGGAAGAACCACGGTTTGGAACTACACCTCTAGCGATGCTGGCTGCAACTTGTAACAAAATTGGCAACACCAGTCCTCTTACAACTTTACCTGACTCCAGCGCTTTCTCGAAAGGTGGATTTCACCCGTGGAAAAGATCCTCCTCCAGCTGCAACTTAGGATCCAGTCTGCCCGGTTTCACGGTAGCGACGAGCCGCGCTTCGACAGGACTAACACAGACCAGTGGCACGAGCAACAGCGCCTTTTGCTTAGCCTCCACCTCCCCGACCTCGTCTGCGTTTTCCACAGAGTACAGCGGTCTGTTTTCCAACTCCGCCAGCGTCACGACCCAGGAATCTGGACAGTCAGCTTTTATCTCCAAAGTCCACACATCAGCAGAGACTCTGTACCCGCGCGTGGGGATGGCGCACCCCTACGAGTCGTGGTACAAGTCGGGGTTCCACTCAACCATCTCCGGTGACGTTACCAATGGTGCGTCCTCGTGGTGGGACGTTCACACAAATCCCGGGTCGTGGCTCGATGTCCAGAACCCCGCGAGCACCCTTCAGACCTCTCTGCACTCCGGCACCCCGCAGGCTATCCACTCCCAGCTCAGTGGCTACAACCCGGACTTCTCCTCGCTGACCCACTCGGCGTTTAGCTCCACTGGAATCAGCCCCTCTGCGTCTCACCTACTGTCCACCAGCCAGCACCTGTTAACGCAGGACGGTTTCAAAACAGTCATCCCCTCTTACACAGACGCTTCTGCCGCCAACGCCATGATTTCAGGGGGCAGTTCAGGAATAAGTAGCTCCTCGAGGTCGTCCAGGAGGTACTCTGGCAGAGCAACATGCGACTGCCCGAACTGCCAGGAGGCTGAGCGGCTGGGACCCGCCGGGGCCAGCCTGCGGAGAAAGGGACTCCACAGCTGCCACATTCCCGGCTGCGGTAAAGTGTACGGAAAGACGTCTCACCTCAAAGCGCATTTGAGATGGCACACCGGCGAGCGGCCTTTTGTCTGCAACTGGCTTTTCTGTGGCAAAAGGTTCACTCGGTCCGACGAGCTCCAGAGACATCTGCGCACCCACACCGGCGAGAAAAGGTTTGCTTGCCCGGTTTGTAACAAGCGCTTTATGCGGAGTGATCATTTGAGCAAGCACATCAAAACACACACGGCAGGTGGAGGAGGCAAAAAGGGAAGCGACAGTGACACCGACACCAGTAACCTGGAGACCCCGAGGTCCGAGTCCCCAGAACTTATTTTGGAAGGGGTGAACCCCAGAATTACTGTTAAGGATCCGTCTCCTCACGACGAACCCTGAGGCATCTCCCAAAAAATCAATCCAGATTAAAACAAAAAACACACAAAAAAATAATAATAATAATAATAAAAACTGCACAGCAATGAAAACGGGTCTTATCTGACGGACAGTAAAGGGGAAAATGTTTCCAGAAGCGATAGCAAAATCTAAAAAAATATATATTCTCCACAGGCGTGACGAGTATTTCATTCGTAAATTCATCTTTACAAAAAAAAAAAAAAAAAGAAAGAAAAAAAGAGTGATTTACTGTAGGCCTTCGGAAAATTTGAGGGAGACAGCTTGAAAATGAAATGGATGTTTGCTAATGCGCGAAACCTGTTGAACTTTGGTTGGACAATGTGAGTTACACCTTGTATATTGACGACTAAACTATGTGTTATTTTCATGTAAATGTTAGGCTATGATTGTTTTATTCGTGTTGGTATCCTGGAAATCAGGGAGTTTACTTTCGACGCACTTTGTGGATATGTATGTAAACGGCTTTTTAAACTTTGGTTAACCATTTTATTTCTTTGCTAAAAAAATTTATCTATATATAAATGTTTACCTGTATAAAGTCACACGTATAAGGCTTTCATTTTATCGTAATTAAAACATCTTAAAAAAGGCTTTAAGTGTGTGATGTAGAGTTTATATATTTTTTGTTTATTTATTAGGTTTAAATCTAAAAATATATATTTTTTATTTTTTTACTTTTTTAAAGTGTGACAGCTCATCACAGGCTTTCTTTTCCTTCTTAAAATCACCTACAATACGTCGACTTTAACTATTTCCTCTATGGAATAAATCAATGTTTAATGCCCCGGAAAAGACATTTCATGCCCAAATGAAAATCTTGTTAAATGGTATTAATTATGACTTGGAGCACATCGCAGCCCCATGTGTCTTGTATTTGCGATTAGGGATTCGTGTCTTATCAAATATCTAATTAATCTCCGAGACATCTTTTGTTCGGTTTCACTTTATCGAGGGGTTTCCAAGGGGGTTCGCTGACAAAGGTCCCCGAATATTTATTCTAATTGTCCAAATTAACTGCTTTCATTTGCATAGCAATCGATGGACTGAGAATAAGGATGTGGCTTCTTTCTCTTTGCCAGAAACACGTTATATGGGAACAGTTTTTTAAACTTCAGAAAAAGACGGGGGGCAAAGAGTCACATGCAAATGTTGAATTTTAAAATGCTCTTTGCACGGCGCAGTCAAACGGTAGCTGCATGTTATTTGAATATCAGTGGCCCCGCACTGAAAGGGTTCAAGGATGCTCTCTGACTTCTTTGTGCTTACCCAGTGCAGCGTCCGACTCTCAAAGAAAAGGCCGGGGAATAATTACAGCATGAATCCAGGACTAGGAATACGTCACGGAAAAGCATCTCATCCAGACACCCTCTTTTTTTCCCTTTTCTTTTTAAGGAGGATGTTAAATTGACCAGAAGGCAATAGGAGGGAAATTATTTTCATTTCCTTTTGTGTAGCAGCGGCTTCAAGGAAACGGGCAGAAAGTGAAAACTATCAAATTACTACATTTCCAATCTGAATTTAATCAAAAAATATATAAACAGCCTAAATAATAACGCTGAAATTTAATATTTTGTCGACACGTTCAGCAACTGTTTTTTCCTCCATATTTTTATTATTATTATTTTGGGGGGGGGGAGGCAAAATGTGTCATTTTTATCGACATCAAAACAGTTTGCAAAATCTGCAATTTGTAAGTCTAAATGTCAAAGAAAAATCGCTACAAAAATTATTTAAAACTCTACAGGTTATATTTAATGTAAATGTCTCATGTAAAAGTAGCCAATGAAATAACTGCAATTGTAACTGCCTTAATTTATACACATCTACTGCATGCCTTATAACGGGGTGTCGCTGGCTATTTGTACACAAATTATTCTTTGTCTATTTTCATTTAACGCCCGGAAAAAACCCAACGAGCGTTTTACAGAGATTCATGGATAACGCACTTTAAAGGCCATTAAAATTCGGGGAAACTGGTCTTAAAATTTTGTGCCCATTACTAAAAAAAATAAAATAATAATAATAATAATTTGGGGATTTAAAAAAAAAAAGTGTATGAAATTTCTATGAGGTGTCCAGAGCACAAAAACACACGGGTATAAAGACTGACGGCTCATCAGTCCACGTCTTCACTTTCATGAAATTTGACATTAAACTTAAACATCGCGATAAATAACTCCATAAACTAATTGATTTAAAGATTTAATCAGAAAATAACAGTCCTGCTTTTAACAAAAAAAAAAAAAAAAAAAATCTAAACAATTTTCACAAACACAATCAAAAAGTAAGATTTAAAAATTGCATCAGATGAATTTTATTATTTTTTATTTTTTTGGTAGTGACCCTGAAAAGGAGTCCAACATTTTCCCATCAATGGATCAGATGCAAATTGCTTTTAATGGTAACCAATTCATTTAGACCCTTTCATACAGTACAAAACAGCATCAGTGTGCACTGACATGCATCTAGATATTTTCTGTTGACTGCTTCCCTCTGCTGGAAGAAACGGAGATCAACACACAATTTCTTCTATTTAAATAAAGGGACCCTACATGCATAACAAAAATTACTACTTAATAGATAGTGCAAGAGACATGCATGAGATTTTCCTTTTTCCTTTAGTTCTATATGCAGGAAAAACAAGCTTAAAGAAAGGAGGTCAGTGTCTTCTATTTGTTCTGTCCCCACTTCTGTCTCTTCTCTCCCTACTCTTACTCCTGCTTCTTCCTCTGCCCTCCCTTTCTCTTCTCCTTTCTCTGCTTCTGCTCCTCCCATCTGCTGTTCTGCCTTTCCTTCCTTCTGTGCTACTTCTGTTCCTCTCACCATCTCTACTGTGACGTCTGTCTTTACCTTCGTCCTCCCTGCCTCTCTCGTGGCTTCTACTTCTGTCCAAGCCAGACTTGGAGCTGCTAGGTCTCTGCCTGTCCCTGCTGTTGTGCCTCTTTCTCTCTTGACCTCCTTCCAGCGTGATCGCGTTCTTGGGGCTGCGATTCCGACTCCTGCTCCTTCCCCTCTCTATCCTTGTTTGTCTATAATCTCCAGACTCCTCTTTAGTCTGCTTCTGTCCAGTGCGAGGGCTCGGTGACCTGCTCCTGTGAGAAGAGGCCTTTCTCTGACTCTTGACTTGTCGCTCGCACTCAGAGCTGTTATCCCGACAGGAATCTTTTTTCTTGTTCTTCTTTCTCTTCTGGCTCTTGGACTTGCTATGACTGTCTGAATCTGAGCCACTATCATCACTGCTGCTGCCACTGGAGGAGTCACTCGAGCTGTCGCTGCTTTCATGCTTTTTCTTGTGTTTTCTTTTGCTCTTCTTCTTCTGTTTTTTGCTCTTCTTTTTCTTTGCCTTCTGCTTTTCTAGCCGATCCAGTTTTCTGCAAAACAAAAAATAAAGGAAAACAAGCATTCAATTAAAATTCTTCAGTGACGCAGCGGACATTTAATTTGTGCATAATAAATTCTGATTAGGCACAAAGTTTGCAGAGATTGGAGTTAAACACTTCACCAGAAACGGAAAATGTAGTGATTGCATTATTTAAAAAATGCATTAAGATACAAGACAAAAAACTAAATGTAATATAAACATAATAGGAAAACTGGGCCTACAATAGCTATAGACACTAAAACATATCACACCATGTTTTAAATTTTGTCTAAATATTTACATTTTATTTAAATATTAATGAAATAAAAGTGATCATGTGTGAAGGTTTTTCACCTGAGGAGTTTCTGTTTTTGCTTGGTTGTTAAAGATTTCAGGAATTCCACTTCGGGGTCTTCCTCTTCCTCACTGGCCACATAATCCTGGAATATCACAAAGCACACATAACATTACAATTTACGAATAAATATAAGCCCTGACAATAAATCTACATTGATCGGCTTTGACAGTGACAACACTTCTTTATTAAATCTACTTATCTGACTTTTTATTTTACACTTTTCTATAAATCTATTCGATCAAAAGACAAACCGCATCTGTAGTTAGTTATTCTCTCTCCCGTTCAAGGGTATAGTTTACAGTACGCGTGTGTTCGTATATTGTCCTGTGTGCACGGAGATGACAGTGTGAGACACAATTACCTGCAATGGATCGCAAACAGTTGAATTCCTACCAAGGACAGATTTTTTCAGAGCAAACCCACTGTTTCGCATCTCCGCCATTAACTCCGAGGGGTGCATCGACGGACCTGTTGGCACAAATCACAGCCTCAGAGTCCCATTGATGTCAGAGCCATACCATCCACTATCTCCACAGTGGGAATTTCAGAGGCGGCTTTGTTAACAGAATGGGACATCAAATCAACTCACTCCACTTCCGGCTGAGCAAATCATACAATATCATTCTCTGCCAAAGCAGCAGTTAAGGGAATCAGAATACACAATAATTACATTTTTTCTCCCGGCACAGGAGGGGGACCATTACAGCACTCCACCATCAACACCACTGACTGGACTCTCCCAGGGTAAACATTATTACTTTACTACTCAACTGGCTGATTGCACAAGTCAGAATCAGCTCAAGGCCGGGAGCTCCAGCAGAAGCCAGAGAGGGACGATACAGTCGGTGTACCTGCTGCGAATCGTGTGACAGGCAAAGCTTCCCAGTGCTCGCAAATTTTCTGGCGCTTTATTCTTTTGTAGTAATAATTATTTGAGTTTTTCCACTGCAAAAAGATTCTGTATATGTGCACTACAGCTAAACTCATTATTGATTATCCTGCCATAAAATAAAAAACTGTACCCAACAATAATAGTGGTGTCTTTATATAGATGTCAAAGCAGCGTTAACACAGAATTTCTCATTTAAAAGATTAAAAAAAAAAAAAAAAAAAAAAAATGTATTTACCTGCGCCATCCTCTGAGGTCATAGAGCTGGCATTGATACCTGACAGTCCGAACAGAGGACACTCTCTGTCCGTGTTCACGTGGCCCCATTTGTGACATTTGATGCATCTCACGTTGCGCACCTTGGAAAGTTGGGCAATAACAAAAATTAGAATTGGCCGAACACTGGAGGCACATGCAACCCTTTAATAATAAGAAAAATACACTATAATTCACAGAGCATTACATAAGACGGTGTTTGCCATTTTCTCTTTAGCTTCTGATCCTCTAAAAAACAAAAACAAATAACTGTCTACAGCTGACTCTGTAGTCATAGGCTACAGAGGGATTTTTCTAAAAGGTTCATTTGTAGGATTTGAATGCATAAATTTAACATAGTTTCTTTTGTCACTTGCTTAACATGACTCTTAAGCCATTTTCCACATATAAACTGCAGCCCTGAACTTTTCAAGGACTTGCCCGACACAGGCACATGTGAAAAGTGGTTGTCCTATGTCCTACCTCCTGCACGCTCTACCCATGCAGCTTCTTCACCTAAACCACACGGTTTATTTCCAGTAGTGCAAACGTGTCTAAAGCAGACCGTTTCCTGCTGTGCGCTACATGTGAGAAAGGGCAACTGTGGAAAACATCCCGACCTGACGCTCCTGAAATTCTCCCAAGTTCATGTGTGAAAGCAGCTTTACACATTAACTGCCAGGCTGGGGGATTATTTGTGCAATATAAATTTAAATAAATAGAACTCATTACACACCTGGATTCCAAAGGGCTGATCTCTAATATTCATGTCATCCTTTGCATACCTAAAAAGATACAATTTAAAAAGTAATGCAAATTCTGGCAGCAATGCAGAAAACTTCATTGTGTATGAAAATCAACCACTTACTTCTCTCTAGGAGCTCCTTTCTGCCACTCAAATTTGTACTCTTCCTCCCCCTCCTGAAAGTCAGAAGTCTTTCATTACAAATTATAGTAACTTTTCTTATTATAAATGAATGAACCTATATAAGTTGTTTGCTGTCAAACCATCATGCACATACAAGTAACTGAATATAAAGGTAAAAGCATTAGTTTATATTTATAGTTTTAGGGTCACCGGGACCATATAGTTTGCAATGCATTCATAAGATTTTTTTTTCCTGAAAACACAGTTTATGATGTTTAACCATAAGGTGTTTTTTTAAAATAATTATTTCTAATTTAGGTCTGTGAGTTACAGACAACAACACATTTGTGTTCACTTAATTTCACCACACCTGGTCTGAAACAATGATGACAGTAAAATTTTACTTTACCTCTTTCTTTTCCTCTTCAGGACAGAAGACAGTTATGAGGAGAAAATAAAAAGGAACAAGCATTTACATTAAAGGAATGTTTTTTTCTTAACAACCACATTTTCAGAATTGAGATCTTTATTACACATTACAGTTGTTTCATAAAATACAACCTACCTTTGGATGCTCCGGGTGGAGCCTCATACATGAAATTCAGGCCATTTTTAACACGATCATCACCCATCAACAACCTTTAGGTAAAAAAGCAATTATTATTTAAACAGTATTTATCAACATTTACAAATAAGAAGTTGGAGGATGTTGTAAGACAATGTCTACTGTAGATTTTGTTCTTGCAAAAGAAAAGTTTTCAGTTTACTGAGTGAAATATTCAATATTCAATTATAAGTGTACAAAAACGTGCGTTGTACGTGTTCTTTCAGGTATCTTCCTGGGTATTTATCTAACCTGTTGTTGTAAGTGTCTTGCTCTTTCAGATATGCCTGCATTAGGTCTTCTTGCTTCGTCTTCTCGAAGGTCAGCTTCTGTTCTGCTATCCATACCTACAACAGAAAGAAAGAAAGAGAAAAGTCATTGTTGTTCTATTTGGATTAGACTATTTGCTGATATTTTCATTTAGTTGTACAACTTGTCATATTTTTTTCCATTTCTTCTTTATTTTTGTGACAAAGACTTCCATTTAAAAAAGTATTATATTTGTTTTATTATTGTGAAATACAACTATATACCATTCAAAACTCATCACCAGCTGTCTTTTGCAACGTGAATCACTGTTTTTGTATGTACTCAATTGATACTATACAGGACTGCTTTATTTATTTGTTTTTTGAATTTTAAGTAGCCAAATATCAGATGTTTTTGATGTATCTATCTCAAAATACAGGTCCTGATTTACTTTCCCCTCTTTGTGGTAAGAACGGTTAGTGAAAGTTTCAGGAATTTTCAAGAAATTTTTCAGTATTTGATATATTGATGATTACATTTTACAACAATCATTATAAATGTCCAAACTTTGGACCATAAGAGAGACATAAGAGAAGCCATAAGGTAAACCTTTTTTAGTCCTACTCGTGGGGAATTTGTTGTGTCACAGCAGAAAGTGGACAGTGCAAAGTTACAGCAGCAAAAATAAAATTTGCCCTTCACCTCCAACCGGTCACGGCAGCCCCTCTGAGCCTGCTTCTACTGGCGATTTCTTCCTGTTTAAAGGGAGTTTTTACTTCCCACTGTTACCAACGCGGTTGCTCTTGGGGGTCATATGATTGTTGGCGTTTTCTTTGGAATATTATAGCGTCTGTACCTTACAGTATAAAGTGCCTTGAGGCCACTGTTGTGTGTGGCGCTATATAAATAAAACAGAATTGAATTGAAAGTTTTAAAGGCAAATCATATTCATATACCTACTACCAACTCTTCAATCCATATTAAACTAAAGACGATTTTTTTAATATCACGAAGTGGTTAGTTTGCTTAAAGAAGTTGGATGAGCAACAATTTTGATTGCTTTTAAACACTTAAAAAAAGAATAAAACACTAAATACCAATCTGCCCTCTGTGATAGTATCTTTAGGATCTCAAAGTAACCATTTTGGCTGTTAAACTACTGCATCAGAGGTGCACAATCAAACCCACCCTATACACTATGGATGCCAATACTATAACTTTCAAACACTCACATTGAATCAAGTAGTCAAAAGTACATCCAACAGTAAGCAAATATGAAAAGAAACAACATAAAAGTAAATAAATGGTCACATCTGGCCAGACTTCAAATGAGCAGCATGTGACTGTGAGCTATATTAAAAAGTTCAGAGTATTAATGTTCACTCTGTCGCTAAAGATCGCAGGGAAGCTAAAGCACTCACTCTTCCTAGCTTTATAAAACATCTCTACCAGCTAACTTTGTTGGTTTATCCAACCTTATGGTTCACATAAAACAGACTAAATAAAATTACTCACTGAAGTCAACAATTAACAGTCAGCTAATAAGGCAGTCAGCATAGTGTAAGCTTTTCAGACGTAGCGAGCTAGGCTAGTAGCAGTAGCTAGGAAGCTAAGCTTGCGTTCAGTAGTTTCAGCAGCGTCAACAGTTATCAAGCAGTTACCTTTTTGATATTTGACTTCGATGCAGGATGAAAATCCTTCTTACACATAAAATTAGCAAACGACTTCCCCATGGTGGCGCGCCAATAGCGTTAGCTGAGTGAAAAACGTTTAGCTAACGCAGGTAGTAGCGTAGCTTCCTCGGCATGTAAACAAAACCGCTGTCACGAAGATGGTTTTGTATTGGTGTCACGTGACGTATTCAGGCACGCAGATTGATTGGTCTGTGGGATGGCAAAAATCACGTGACACAGTGTTGCCTAAACTGCAGCCACAGTATTTGGAAAATGTAAATGACCGTCAATTGTAAAGATGGAGACTGAAATAAAGGCAGCTCTGCAGTTGTGCGTGTGCAGTTTTATGTATAAAAACACAAATAAAAAATACATTATGGGTTTCGTACTATTCTTTGACATTCGACGTATTTGTCAGTGACCTCAAATTTGCTAATTATATTAGTAAGGTCACCAGAATTTATTTCTATCGCTAGAAAAATACATCAAAAGTTACATTCTTATCTGAAACTGCCTTTGGTCCATGCGTTCATATCAAGCAAGTTAGATTACTACAATGCTGTTTTTGTTGTTGTTGTTGTTTTTTGTAGAATCATTAGAAGAATGATTTCATCTTGCTCAGAAAGCAGCAGTCATAGTCCTTACACGGGAATGTGAAAATACTATTTTGGCGCGATCGTGGCTCAAGAGTTAGGAGTTCGCCTTGTAATCGGAAGGTTGCCGGTTCGAGCCCCGGCTTGGACAGTCTCGGTCGTTGTGTCCTTGGGCAAAACACTTCACCCGTTGCCTACTGGTGGTGGTCAGAGGGCCTGGTGGCGCCAGTGTCCGGCAGCCTCGCCTCTGTCAGTGCGCGCCAGGGTGGCTGTGGCTACAATGTAGCTTGCCATCACCAGTGTGTGAATGGGTGGATGACTGGATATGTAAAGCGCTTTGGGGTCCTTAGGGACTAGTAAAGCGCTATATAAATACAGGCCATATTTAAATTACTAATTACTAATTAATTAAGAAAAACTTTCAATGGTTTGGCCACCCAGTACATTAGGACCAATGACTTGTTCAGTGCTTTTAATCCAACTAGACTTCTCGGGTCTTCAGGTGCAGATCTGTGGTCCTGAAACATGTGCCTGCTGACCTGAGTTCAATAAGAAAAGTGTCTGAATTCAAAAGAAAACTTAAAACCGTTTTATTCTCACAGGCCTAAACACAATAACTCTCTCTCTGTTAACGTTTTTTAATCCCCTTGAGAAACTGGAACACTAGTTTCTTATGTTTTTATCTCTTTTGATAAAGTGAAGTGAAACGTACATAAGAATAAAACTGACAGCAACAGTTGTGCGCAATTCTTTTAACTACGAAAACGAAACTGACTTCATCTCGGTCACGTGACTGCACTGTTTCCGCGTTTGTGAACTTTGACAGACGAAAGAAACGCACGAGAATAGAAACTGATGGTAACAACGCTGGGTAAGTCTGCTTATGTGCTATTCAGCGCTATACGTCAACAGTATATTAACATTACAGGGCTTACAAGTGACTTTGTGTGTTTACGGTTTACTACATCTGCTAAATCTGAGCACCAGTGAAAACTGTCTTGGATAACTAAGACCTTTCTTTTAGATAGTTTGAGATTAATATGCGCCCATCTTCGTGTGACACCTTTGTGGCTCTGCCCCCATCCACTGAGGGACAGCGCATCATTTTTGGGAAAAACTCTGACAGGCCTTGCGATGAAGTCCAGGAGGTTGTGTATTTTCCTGCCACAGACTATGCTGCAGGGGAGAAGGTTGAGGTAGGTAATAAAGAGACCATATCATTGCCCTCCAACCTTCAGTCTACCACAGTGCTACTCCTTGCGGAGCGTCCCAGCTGATAACCATTAATACCTTTTGCCCTTGTGTGTTCTTCTTTTTGTGAAAAGTGCACATATATAGAGATTGAGCAGGTCGCCCACACTTATGCAGTTGTATTGAGCAGACCAGCATGGCTGTGGGGGGCAGAGATGGGTGCAAATGAGCATCAAGTGTGCATTGGAAATGAAGCAGTGTGGGGCCGACAGAGTGCAGATGGCGAGGAGGCTCTCCTCGGCATGGATCTCGTCAGGTAAACCCGCCTGTATAGAAGTTGTCTGCTTTTTAAAGTATCTATATACTTAGCTTAATGTATCCTGATGTGCAAAAGAAAATGTAATGGCATGGTCTCCGTTTAAAATTTTGTTTGTCAATTTCACAGGCTTGGACTTGAGAGAGCTGATACAGCTGAGAACGCAGTGACCGTTATCACCGAGCTGCTGGAGAAGTACGGTCAGGGAGGATCGTGCATGGAGGATGAAAGTAGCTTCACCTACCACAACAGCTTCCTCATCTCAGACAGGAAGGAAGCATGGCTCCTGGAAACGTCAGGAAAGTACTGGGCAGCAGAAAGAGTCGAAGGTAATTGGAAAGAAAAAGTTCACTCTGAACATAAGACTTCTTTGGCCAATTCAGGGAATACTCTGGGAAAGTAGACATCCTAAATAGACCAGTAACTTTTATATAATGTTTGTGATAAGTAGTAGTAAAAAGAATAATGGATGGGAGCTGTTAAATTCAGAAGAGAAGATGAATAAATATTTTCAGTGTGTGCACATTTATGGGTATTAAAAGGCATAAAAAGCACAAAAGGACTGAATCGCTCACTACTCTGCAGTCTGCAAATTTTGCAGGACTCAAGAGGTGAGCCTCATAACAAAATGCACATTAGTTGGATATTTACACTGATAATTTAAGTAAATTAGATACATTAGTCTATACGTGGCATTAGAACAAATACAAAAATTACACACATTTTATGTCCTTTGGAATAAAATAGTGGTTACTACATTAAAGGGCAAAGTCTCAGCTTTTAATTTCAGTATATCTGGAAAGAAAGAGGTGTGTTTGAGATTTAACAAGACCAAAACCTGTCCTAGATGTACTTACACATTCTGACCACCAGAGAGTGCTGGCTGTCCTATTCAGAATACTTTCTAACATTTAAAGGACGGTTGTTGTTGTTGTTTTTGTTTGTTTTTTTTACCTCAGTAAAGGAAAGTTAGAGTAAAATAGATTTAATTTTAGTGACTGCTCATGTTTTCCTCTTCTACAGGTGGATATCGCAACATCTCAAACCAGTATGGCATCACCATTAAGATAGACAAGGAGCATCCTGAAATGAGGGCGTATGCCCAAAGTAAGGGCTGGTGGGATGGGAAGACTGAGTTCAACTTTGCCACGGTCTACTCCTTTATGACTACAGCCAGAATAGAAGCCTCTGGGAGCCGATACTGTGAGGGGAAGAAGTTGTTGGAAAAGAGCAACGGTTAGTCAATGAACACACTCAGAAAAATTGGGGTCACAGGAGGACAAAGGTTACATAATCTGCACCACTGGTGTGATTTTATTTACTGAAGGTCATATCACAGCAGAGACAATGATGGATATCCTGAGGGATAAAGATAGTGGCATCAACATGGAAGGCATGTTCATGACCACAGGAAGTATGGTCTCTGTGATACCCACGGATCCCGATCTGCCAGGGGTTCACTATTTTACAGCAACTCCAGATCCTGAAAGGTATAGTACTTAATGTTATTTTAGCGCTTAAAGCACTCTTCCAATGCATTTCTACTGATGATCTCCTGGGTTCTTCTTTTGTAACAACAGGTCTGTATTCAAACCGTTCATTTTCGTGAAAAACCTTCACCCGTTAAAGGAGACGTCTTCCCCGAGTTACGGCCTAGATGACCCTGTGAAGAAGAAACCCCGCTTCCAGAGCAAGCCTGACCGCAAGCACGAGTTGTTTGTCAAACATGAACTGGTGGCTGCCATCATTGAGTCCCACAAGGTTTTGCAGTTTAATTCAATTCAAGCCTGCGATTTATGTAAAATTATTATTTTGTCTTGTGTGGGCCTTTTTTCTGAACGTGTGCAACTTGTGTTTTTTCCTTTCTCTGTAGGACAGAGGAAGGAAGATCACAGAAGGTATGAGGCAGCTGGAGAAGGAGATGATAAAAGAGATGGAGGAACATCTTTTACATGGTGTTGAGAGCCCAGATTTTCTGGTGAACTTGTTTTCAAGTTCTATCCAGAGGGAGCTTTCTGTTTACAGCCAAAAATGAGGCCAGAGCCACAACGTAGTTCCACACTTTGCAGGATACTGTTCAGAACTATTGCTTAGAAAGTTGAAGAGAGTGTAATGTTCTTAAATCCCATGACATTAAAGTCTTGACTCTTATTTAATGAATCATTGATGAGAAATGTTCCATAACAAATGCATTACATAATGCAAGAATGAAATCTTTTGTAATAAAAGTTTGTTTTTAAACACGTTATGAATATACAGCCAAAGTGTGATGATGCATTTTTGAATTGCATGCATTTTATTAAAATTTTGCCACAGAAAATGCGCCTTATATATTTTGTTACCTTGAGAGAAAAGAAGATCTGCAGCTGTTCCTAAAAGTGTTTTCCCATCACGCTCAGAAGATATACATTTTCATTGTATATTGCTACCACATTATGTTTCAATATGATGACTGAAAAATGACATTTTTTAATCAAACTGGCCAGCAGTTGCTATGTTAACAATTATAGTTCTGGTTAAAACTTCATAAATAATATCCAGTGAAGGTTTCCAAAGAAATAACATCAAATAACATCATTTGTCCCCTTTATTCATTTGGTGAGTGATTTTTAGTAAAAAACTAACAAAACATGTAAAAGTGTCTTTGTAGAAATTAGGATTGAAAAGGATTAAGTAGAGGAGCGACTTTTTGGACATACACCTCTGTGTGCTTCATCACTCACAGAATGGCATGAAACAAAGTCAAATCAAATCTATGGTGTAAAAACAAAAACATTAAACTTTTGAAAGGTTCATTCCTTGAAATTTAGAATTCCCCTTTTATCCAGTGTGACACATACAGTATACACTGACACACTTTGAATACCAAGTCATCTGGACGTTGTGTTTTCAGTGGGAGAAACGTTTCGTCACTCATACAAATGACTTCTTCAGTGTCTGCTGACGGCAGGTTTCCCCAACATAAACAGTACATTTGCACTGGCACCACTGGCAAACATGTGACAAACATGGCTGTGAGGTCAGTTTCTTGATAATGAGAATGAACTTTTTGGGATTTAGATTAAAATAATTTATTTATGGCTCGTGTTCAAGTTTTAGCATTGTAGCCGTGACTCAGTGTCTCAGAAATGAACTTGAAATGTTGGATGTAAAGACAAACATTTTGAATGAGAGTGTGCAGCACTTTGAACATTTCTCACATTGCCGACAGGGGTCCTCGTTGCTATCACTGTGCCACGATGGTGAATTTAGTAATAGTACGTTGAGTCTCTTGCTGTACAGGAATTTCCTGTTCGAACTGATTTGATTTTCTTTTAGGTTAAAAGAAACCTTTTTCTTTGATGCAAGCAGCTTATGCCATGAAGCGATAATACAGCGGACTATCTTGGAAGCTGTATTCCTGCTTGATGTGTTGGAGCACACCACCCTGTTGTAATCGCATCCCATAGAGTACAGCCTCGCCACGGTCCTGAGCTAAACCAACCTGCAGAAGCCACTCAACAAGTTCACAGCCAAGAAAACAGTCCACCATAGTCTTCTTTCCACACCTGAAAGTGAAAAAAAGAATTCACCCAAAGGATAGTTGTCTGTAAAAGGAGCCACAAGAAACAGAGGAGCAGACAGAACCCACACACAGAAAAATGACTGAATCAGGAATAATTTTGTTTTGAAGGTATTGTGGTTTGTGAGTCACCGAGCATCAGCAAAGGTTTGCCTAGACATTAACAGGAGGTAGCACAAGCTGATCACCAATCGGAAGGGCGGTGATTCAATCCCTGCACGTAAAGGTACCCTTGGGCAAAATACTGAACCCACTGTGTGTGCATGACAAAGTGCTTAGGAAATTTTAAAAAGCACTTGTATAATTGGGTGAATGTGGCTTTTTGTGTGCGTTGAGTGTCCATTAGAACAGAAAGACACTATAAATACCATGTTTATCATCAGTCTTTACCCAGAGCAGTGGTCAGTAAGACAATGTGCTCTCACCTTCTCTTTTTAACGATGTCATGAAAACACTGCTGCTTGTGGTATTTGGTGAACTGGGTGCAGGTCATCCTGATCTCCTCAGATAAATCACTCTGTGGCTGCTCTTCTTGTTTTCCATACCACAGACTGTATAATCTAAACACAGAACAAAATTAAATCAGTGAACACCGTAATATATTGTAAAAACACTGTGTAAAAACTCCTCAGAGTTCAGAGGAGAATGAACAGACTACTTTGAGGTGATAGAAAGGGAGCAACCAAGATATGCAGAAAAGCATCTTTGTATAAAAACTTTTGAATGTGCTTAATAATTTGGCAGTTTCATATAAAAGCCATTTACCTCTTCTTAACTGGCAGTAAAATCAAATGTTTGTCCAGCCCAAAAAGAGCAAAGGAGAGAAGTCCCTGTCAACAGGAAAAGAGAAGCATGACTTTAGTGCTGTGGGTGTGAGTGGGTAACAGGATATTTCTAACACAAACCTGTCCATAGTTGACCACAGCACAAAAGAAGAGCAACTCCAAGTAGAGTCTACCAGGATTGTGGTTAAAGAGCAGCCACACGCAGCTGGACAAATTCTGTGAAAACAGGATGTAAGAAGACCTTTGAACTAGAAATGGTAACTAACGCTGTTCACTGAACCAGCTTGTAGAACCAGCTGAGTGGGCATTCGTTAAAAGAAAAAGACATTTTAAGTGTTTTCTATACATATGTTAATGGTTTTTTTTTCATAAATTCATCTTTTTTATCTGCGGGAATTCCAAGTATCTTTTTCATGTAAGTTCTTAAAAAAAATCTACATGCCCCTAATACACTATTTCTTCATACAGTAATAAAAATATGTAACATTGAATGCAACAGTAAATATAAAGCCAGACACATGACTTTTCTAATGGGGTCTCTGAATGTGTTTCTTAAAGTCTTCCAGTGACAGGAGTTGGAAATTACACAGCTCAGCCATTTGTATCTGATTTGGTTCAAGATGCACTAAATATAATAATGCAGGCGGATGAAGGCTGACTTCATGTCACTGTAGAACTGAAAGGTGGTTGTTTACTCACAGCAAGCAGGCTGACAGTCAGAAGCAGACACATGACGGGCCACTTGTCTGTCTGCAACCTGTTGGAGCTCCTCCACTTGGACAAGGAGGCAGTCTGTGGACTCGCACCCACTCTCACACTGACCTGAGGGGGGCAGCAGCAGAACACAAATAGATAAATACAAACCCTTGTAAAATACAAAAGCATGCAGGTCAGTGACAGTATATACTATACAATATTACACATATACTATGACTTTTACTGTGAAAATGTCTCAAGCCTCCGTTTTTCAGGCTTTCAGAAGGTCTTTCAAAGTTTTTCTTTGGACATCGGTTGCTTTTTCCACTCCTTTTTTAGTCCCTGTACCTGGCCATTTTCAGAGAAATGTTTTGTGACCTAACACTCTACTATGAATCGGTCAAACACAAAAAAAGCACCAAATGGAAGGAATGACCCAGAGTTGTGCCTATGCTTAAAAGACAACTTGGCAAAGAAGTAATTCTGAAGGAAGTTAAACACGGAGAAAAGGCTGAGGTACGTCAAATTATGCAACAGATAGAGGGGTACAACTGTGACAGTCTACAAACCATGTGTAAAACATGTTGGAGGTATCGGGTTTGGAGCTGCATTTCAGTCAGTGGTACGAGGGATCTTGTAAAAACTGAATTACGAATGCTTGTGTTTCAATCAAATAATGGAGTCTTTTATTAAGCGGTTCAAATAGTTTCTCCTCATTACTTGCAGAACTGGTTTACATATACTAGAGTTTGTTGTTTACAGTGGAACTATGACCATGACTCTCGCATTTAGTCAAAACAAAAGCACTGCATGTAATCTGTTCTTTTCTCACATTCCTTTCTTTGCCTGTACAAGCGAGTAATTTTGTGGGTGATATGGAATTTTAACAAATCTGAAACTTACTGTCATTCCTCTGAGGAATGATTCTGTGTGCATGTATATATTGTCCTTTGGTAACTGAAGACCATTTCTACTTTAACTGAAATTGTTTTTGATGGGAATGAGTTGAATGCCACAGACAAGTTGAACTGTGTTGAACTTAAGTGTAGATGACCTGTAGATAAGGTCTTTATTTAGTGCCTCAGATATTCAGTATCCATTAATCTGACAACGTCCTAACTGTTGACGATTTCAGACTAATGAAGCCAGCAGCGTCTGTTAAAGGTTTCCTGACAGGACGCACCTTGATCTCTTGGTGGGGGGTCAGTCTCAAACACGGTCTGGTTTTCGGGTTCATTTTCAATCAAAGGATCTTCTGGAGAGTCAAATGAGTTCACCTCTTCAGTTTGGACATTTTGGGCCCAGCTTCCTCTGCTGAGACACACAAGAGAGCCTCCTCCCAGGAATATGCTGAAGGCAACTACAAATGTGGTGCAGATTATCTGAAAGAAAACATCCAAATTGTATACAGGTTTTATTTCATTATCTGTAATTTCATGGCAGAAAACAGGAAAATGACTTCCCCTGGTATTATTACCTGTGCTCTGCCATAGAAGAAAGCTGCATCAATGACTCCAAACATTTTTTCCCCACAAATGAGCAAAACTGCAGTTATTAAAGCTGGAATCCTGCAACCATAGATAAATTCAAATTCAGTCACAGTATTAAAATATAAAAACCAGGTCAATGGGATTACCCTGAACAACGTGCATGACACTTGGTTGCAGATATACATTTTTTTACTATTTAATTTTAAGTGAGTTGGTGTCATGCAAAATCACATTATATTATGATATATTCATTCATTTACATTGTTGATTGCATCATGAATGTCAGTCTAAACCAAAGTGACGTGTTTTCCAGTCTGTGCACATTCCTCTTACCCCCAGCCCGCAATGACCAACATGCCCGGTGAAACTTTCAGATCCTCAGACTTCAAGAGCACAAGTGAGAGTGCTATCAAACCTTAAAACAACAAAACATCAATTTCAAAATTTGTAGTCACACTACAGATACATCTCACCAGTATGAACCAACATGAATTAGTTCAATGTAGGTTTCCTGTGGTAGATGGTAGTGTGCGTACCTGGCCATATAAAAGTGCTGTAGAGTGAGGTACATAATAAGGCGAAAGTCAGGACCTGACCAATGAAGTTATTTTCCTTCACTACGAAGTTCCACAAGATCATCCCAATGCAAGTCAGAACCTACAGAGAACAAAATAACAAATACAGGCACTTAGTCATTTTTGAATGCCCACAGGTGAGTTCCTTCATATAGATATGATTTATATGATTTACTTAATCATTAGACATATTAGACATTAATGGTGCTATTAGTTTTTCATGAATGCAATACCATGCTTACCTGTGCAAAGAAAAGGTTAACTGTAAACAAGTGAGGCAGCCTTTTGATTTTTTTACTTAAAAACATGACGGCAATAGTCCACACCTGTGAGAGAAAACATGGATTGTAAACAATGCACTATTTTAACCACAGACTTTAGCAAGAATAGTACACAACAGTGTTAGTTGGTTGTTTTTTGTTTCCTGAGGAATGTAAATGGGAAATTACTGAGAACTATGAAACACATGACTCAAAAAAGTAAACACTGTGGGCGAACAGTTAAAGCGAAGAAAAAAACGTTATGTTTCATCACTGCAAATATTATGTCAGTGCAGAAATGAGTTTCAAGTTCTTTTAAAGGTTTACTAATAGGCAAAGAATGAGGAAGTAAGTCTGCAAGTCGGTAAAAAATCTGTGTAGTTAAAAATGCTGAAAACAGGACCTTTTAAGATTCGTTTTCCAAGGTAGTTCAACCAGGTGTTTATCTTTTTACTTTTCCTTTATTTGTCCCAGGTGATAATATCAGATAAACATGAGATCTTGATATGGAAAATAAAGTGATTGAAAGCCCTGCGAGTTATTAAGTGGACTTAGTCTTCACAGAGACCTTAGTCAAGCTAAAATAAAAACAAACAAACATAAAAATATAAAAATCAGATGAAAACAAATAAACAATTACCCAACAACTAGCTGTGGATGGATGTGAATCGTTAGCTGCTGAAATGAAAGCAAAACAACAAAAGATATTTTTGGAAACGTAACCATTGGATGATTAGGTCTTAAAAGGCCTGAGTGCTTGTGTGCCCTAGCTTTGCTGTTCCTAGGACTGCACTATGCCGGATAGTGATGCTGGAGTCACTCACCCAAATTGGGAGTCATTGACCCAAGTGCTCTGGTTACCACAGGCACCACTGTTGCCTTCACCCTTCACCGCTTCTCCAACTCTTTTCTTTGCTCTTAGTATTTCTAAAGCATATAGGGCTCAGAAGTGGTTATACCAAATTTGCTAACAAATTATAATATTATGGATAATTCTATCTCTGCATAAATAATGGGACAGCATGTTTACACTCACAGCTCTGAATGACAAGCTTTGTGTTTGCTGGGATTAAAAGTTACTTACCTATGAATGAAGGTACGGAAACTGAAACACAGGCAGCTTTTGTGTAAATATGTGTGATAATACGACAGAATGTTAGTTCCCAGTGGAGAAGTTAGAGACCAGTTCAAAGGATGATAAAAACCTAAAAAGCTGTGAGATGACACAAAAGTATTGATAATGAACTGTTTCAATTTAAAGTCAATTCAAAGTAGCACAGAGTAGAAGAGCTTTGTTCATATGATATAATCAACAGATCACAAAAGAAGTTTAAATAATTCAATCCTTCATCAATAATTGTATTTTTTACTATTCTTGACCTCTTACAGACTCTAAAAGTCGTCAAATGAAAAAAAGAAAAACAGTTAAAGATCAAATAGGTTGCCATATATCCTTTTACCACAACTTACACTGTGTCCAAAAACTTGAGTTGATTAAATGTTTACAGAGTAAGTTAGTGTAGAGGTACATCCTGTATTTTCACTATAACAAAAGCTTCACTATGAAAAAGCATATCCTGCGTCATTCAAGCACAGAAAGACTGAAACCTGAAACCAGAAATGCAAATCCAGAGCAGATTTAGCTGCACCAACATGTAATGTTGATAAACTGTCACAAAGGGAAACTATTTCCATAGACCTTGTTTCTAAATTCCATCAGCTCACCAGGAATTCAGCTGGTATTGCAACACAATAGCTGGACTGTTCACCCGAATAAGCAAATTAAATTGAAAGACTGACAGAGTTTTTGGGCAAGATGTAGCCATTTTGTAGTGTGAAAGATCAAAAGTAATTGGACAAAGAATAAATGAAACATGTCATATAGCACTTGGGCATTTTAGCCACAAGAGAGCGCTGGCTGTCCCGCTTACAGTACATGTAAGGGATGGATCTTTTTAAAAATGTATTTATTTGTTCTTCTGAGTTTATTAAACCTTTTTGGCTAAGTTAATGCCTTCAGTACAACCTTACTCTCAGTGTCTAAATCGTGTAAATATGCAAATGTAAATGGTTGTTTGCAGTTCTTAAAGGAGAGACATTGTAATTACATTGGACATACAATGGCAATAAACTCATTCATTTATTCAATGTAGCTGAAGTGGTGCAGAACTAAATGAGAACCCCATGAACACAGTGTATCATCATGAGTTTTAGAACAAAAACACTGTGCTACTTGGTTGATGGCTATTCACATTTTCCTCTTCTATAGGTGGATATCGTAACATCTCAAAGCAGTGTAGCATCACAATTAAGATGGGAACATCCACAAATGAGGGCCTATGAATGAAGTAAGTGCTGGTGGGATGCATTTCATCTTCTCACCTGCAGCCACAATGAACGATTGCAGGAGCTGGGAGAGGAAAAGGGTACTGGTTAATGAATAGCTGCACCGAGGGGAAACTAAGATAACATCAGGACAATGGTTTTATGGTCACCACCACTGTTTATGCATGCTATGGTTTTATTTACAGAAGGTCATATCACTGCAGAGACAATGACTAATATCCTGAGGGATGTGGATATGGCATCAGGGCATGCTCATGACCACAGGAAGTGTGCCATCTGTGGTGCTCACAGAACTTCGATCTGCCTGAGGTGCAGTACTTGAGTTCAACCCAAGCACTTGAAGCACTCTTTGACTCCAGCTACCAGCAGGGATCTCCTTGGTTCTTCTTTGTATTCCAGGTCTTTATTTAAACTGTTCATCTTCAGCGGTTGTGAACCTGTGAAAGTAAATGATGAAAGCTAAAAATGTTTAAATTAATTGGGCTGTTAAAGTTTTTTTTTTTTTTTTTAGAATTGCCAAAATGTAAAAGCATAACTTGGCTAAAACGTTCTCACCTTTATAGCAAGTTTTATTTTAGATTTGACAAGACATCCACTTTTACTAATTTACTGAATTAAATACTCAGTGTGGTGTTTTTAATGGATGTGCCCCTTGTAATAAACTTGAATGTAAAACAATGACTATACTTTGCAGACATTTCTAACAATCCATGTTTCTAATAGAATCACAGTAAAAACCTTTGAAGTATATGAGTGCTCAAAGTCTCATTTTTCATAACACATTTTGGGAGCATTTCCACTGCACAATGAATTCAAGCCCACAATTTACCAAAATATGTAACTCGGCCTTTGTGGTCACTAGTTGCTAAAAGTGTGCACCTGGATCACAAAAGGTATAAGGTACTGTAGCTTATGAAACATGGAAAAACAACTTCTACGTGGTGTCGTCAATCCAGATTTTCGGGTGAACTTGTTTTTAAGTTCTGTTCAGAAGGAAATGTCTGTTTACTGTAAAAACAGAGGCCCACATCTACATGCAACCACAAATCGATTCCACAGTTTGACACTAGACTCTTTTTTAAATCAGGCCTTTAAAAAGCAAACAAAAAAACAACCAAAACCTTCTTGTACAATGAACTAGTATGAAACAACTGAGTAATATTCAAAACCATTGTTCATAAAATTGATCAGAGTGAAAAATTCATAAATGCCACATTATAAAATGCAGGTTTAAGTTTTCGCTCAATTGTTCAATAACAAATTCATGAATACACGAGTTAAGGTTTGGTAATAAACCTTTTATTTTATTAGCCAATGTGTGATGATACACATTATATTACAGTAACTTAGATATTTACATACATTCTGTTAATATCAGAGTTAGAAAATTAATTAATTTGCTTGTTTACCTGAGAGAGGGGAAAAAATAACTGCAGCATCTCAAACTTCTAAAACAAAACCCATTTTCAGGTGAAGACTTAGATTTTCTTGCTAACGTTTACTTTTTTATGTGGTTACTGAAATGGACAAACAAAAGCAAGTAAAAATGTTGATCGAACTAGTCAGTTGCTGTTTGTTAAAGCTGTATGAATAATGTACATCACTGTCAAGACCTGTTCAAGTACAGGTTTCCAAAGCAACGATACCTTTGCTTCATGCGAAATTAATAATTAACTGGTGAAATGTGAGTCCTTTCCCTTTATTTATTTGGCAAAATAAAATATTCTTGATAAGAGTGAGGAAACACAAAGGTGTCCTAGTAGATCAATGACTGGATTAAGCAGAGGAGACTTTTTTTTTTCCCCCCCCTCACACGCACTTTTTTTTTTTTTTTTTTTTAAATGAGAACACCTCTTTGTGCTTCATCACTCACAGAATGGCATAAAACATACAAATAAAGTGTCCCGCACTCCAAAACAAAACAAAAAAAAGAAAAGAATCTACTTTTGGAAGCTTCTTCCCTTGAATCACAATCCCAGTGAAGTTCCAGTGTGACACATACAGTATACACCTACACACCTTAAAGAATACCTCTTCTCTGTAAACATCCATCACAATCTGAAGCCTGACCTGATTTTCCTGAAGTGTGTTGCATTAAACAGTAGGCGAGTCACAGCTTTTTCACATAGTCAGGAATTATTCGGCTGCTTTTAAGTTGTATCTCCTTTTGATGTTGCCTCCAAACAATAGATTTGGATGAATAGGAATATATGTGCGCCTCATGTTCAAGTTTTAGCAATGTGGCTTTGACACAGTGTCTCAGAAATAAACTTGTCATTTTGGATATAGAGACTGAGGTGGTTATTATACACTCCTCCTTCCCTTTGAGACAATCTACACACAGCTGCCTTTTTTTTTTTTTGCATTAAAGGGAACAGTACATCGAGTCTTTTGCTGTACAGGAATTTCCTGTTTTGACTGAAATTTCTTTTAGGCTTAAAAAAAAAAAAAAAAAAAGCAGCTCATTTTTTAATGCAAGCAGCTTATGCCATGAAGCGATAATACAGCGGACTATCTTGGAAGCTGTATTCCTGCTTGATGTGCTGGAGCACACCACCCTCTTGTAACCGTGTCCCGTAGAGTACTGCCTCGCCACGGTCCTGAGCTAAACCAACCTGCAGAAGCCACTCAACAAGTTCACAGCCAAGAAAACAGTCCACCATAGTCTTCTTTCCACACCTGAAAGTGAAAAGAAGAATTCACCCAAAGGATAGTTGTCTGTAAAAGGAGCCACAAGAAACAGAGGAGCAGACAGAACCCACACACAGAAAAATGACTGAATCAGGAATAATTTTGTTTTGAAGGTATTGTGGTTTGTGAGTCACCGAGCATCAGCAAAGGTTTGCCTAGACATTACTGGAAAACGCATTTGTCATCAGTGTTCAACCAGAGCAGTGGTCAGTAAGACAATGTGCTCTCACCTTCTCTTTTTAACAATGTCATGAAAACACTGCTGCTTGTGGTATTTGGTGAACTGGGTGCAGGTCATCCTGATCTCCTCAGGTAAATCACTCTGTGGCTGCTCTTCTTGTTTTCCATACCACAGACTGTATAATCTAAACACAGAACAAAATTAAATCAGCGGACACCGTAATATAATGTAAACATAGTCTATTGTGCATTTGCTATATTCATTGTACACTCACTGGCTGCTTTGTTAGGTACACCTGTTCAACTGCTCATTAACCCAAATGTCTAATCAGCCAATCACATGGCTGTAGCCTAGTGCATTTAGGCACGTAGACATGGTCAAGAGAACAAGCTGAAGTTCAAACTGAACATCAGAATGGGGAAAGAAAGGTGATTTAAGTGAATTTGAACGTGGCATGTTTGTTGGTGCCAGACAGACTGGTCTGAGTATTTCAGAAACTGCTGACCTACAGGGATTTCCTTCACAATCTGCTCAAAGAAGTCCTGCTGTTAATTAATGCTTCAATCTTAAATATGATCAACTCATCTCTAATAATCGGCTATGTACCACAGGCCTTCAAGCTGGCTGTAGTTAAACCTTTACTTACAGTGGGGCAAAAAAGTATTTAGTCAGCCACCGATTGTGCAAGTTCCCCCACCTAAAATGATGACAGAGGTCAGTAATTTGCACCAGAGGTACACTTCAACTGTGAGAGACAGAATGTGAAAAAAAAAAATCCATGAATTCACATGGTAGGATTTGTAAAGAATTTATTCGTAAATTAGGGTGGAAAATAAGTATTTGGTCACCTCAAACAAGGAAAATCTCTGGCTCTCACAGACCTGTAACGTCTTCTGTAAGAAGCTTTTCTGTCCCCCACTCGTTACCTGTATGAATGGCATCCCAAGAACACCATACCTACTGTGAAGCATGGGGGTGGAAACATCATGCTATGGGGCTGTTTTTCTGCCAAGGGGACAGGACGACTGATCCGTGTTAAGGACAGAATGAATGGGGCCATGTATCGTGAGATTTTGAGCCAAAACCTCCTTCCACCAGTGAGAACTTTGAAGATGAAACGAGGCTGGGTCTTCCAATATGACAATGATCCAAAACACACCGCCCGGGCAACAAAGGAGTGGCTCCGTAAGAAGCATTTGAAAGTCCTGGAGTGGCCTAGCCAGTCTCCAGACCTCAACCCCATAGAAAATCTGTGGCGGGAGTTGAAAGTCCGTGTTGCTCGGCGACAGCCCCAAAACATCACTGCTCTCGAGAAGATCTGCATGGAGGAATGGGCCAAAATACCAGCTACTGTGTGTGCAAACCTGGTAAAGACCTATAGTAAACGTTTGACCTCTGTTATTGCCAACAAAGGTTATGTTACAAAGTATTGAGTTGTATTTTTGTTATTGACCAAATACTTATTTTCCACCCTGATTTACGAATAAATTCTTTACAAATCCTACCATGTGGATTCATGGATTTTTTTTTCACATTCTGTCTCTCACAGTTGAAGTGTACCTCTGGTGCAAATTACTGACCTCTGTCATCATTTTAGGTGGGGGAACTTGCACAATCGGTGGCTGACTAAATACTTTTTTGCCCCACTGTAAAAAGCCACCCAGCTGTCTTAGCTAATTATAGGCCAATCTCCAACCTTCCTTTCATATCAAAAATCCTTGAAAGAGTAGTTGTCAAACAGCCAACTGCTCATCTGCAGAGGAATGGCTTATTTGAAGAGTTTCAGTCAGGTTTCAGAGCTCATCACAGCACAGAAACAGCTTTAGTGAAGGTTACAAATGATCTTCTTATGGCCTCTGACAGTGGACTCATCTCTGTGCTTGTCCTGCTAGACCTTAGTGCAGCATTCGATACTGTTGACCATAATATCCTATTAGAGCGATTAGAACATGCTGTAGGTATTAGAGGTACTGTGCTGCAGAGGTTTGTATCATATCTATCTAATAGACTCCAATTTGTGCATGTAAATGGAGAGTCCTCTTCACACACTGAGGTCAATTATGGTGTTCCACAGGGTTCAGTGCTAGGACCAATTCTGTTTACATTATACATGCTTCCCTTAGGCAGTGTCATTAGAAGACATAGCATACATTTTCACTGCTATGCAGATGACATCCAGCTCTATCTATCCATGAAGCCAGATAACACACACCAATTAGTTAAACTGCAGGAATGTCTTAAAGACATAAAGACCTGGATGGCCGCTAACTTTCTGCTTCTTAATTCAGATAAAACTGAGGTTATTTTACTCGGCCCTGAAAATCTTAGAAATATGGTATCTAACCAGATTCTTACTCTGGATGGCATTACCTTGGCCTCCAGTAACACTGTGAGGAACCTTGGAGTCATTTTTGACCAAGACATGTCCTTCAATGCACATATTAAACAAATATGTAGGACTGCTTTTTTCCATTTGCCCAACATCTCTAAAGTTAGAAATATCCTGTCTCAGAGTGACGCTGAAAAACTAGTTCATGCATTTATTACTTCTCGGCTGGACTACTGTAATTCATTATTATCAGGATGTCCAAACAACTCCCTGAAAAGCCTTCAGCTAATCCAAAATGCTGCAGCAACAGTACTGACAGGGATGAGAAAGAGAGAGCATATTTCTCCTGTATTGACTTCCCTTCATTGGCTTCCTGTTAAATCCAGAATTGAATTTAAAATCCTGCTCCTCACATACAAGGTCTTAAATAATCAGGCCCCATCTTATCTTAAGGACCTTGTAGTACCATATCACCCTATTAGAGCACTTTGCTCTCACACTGCAGGCTTACTTGTTGTTCCTAGAGTATTTAAAAGTAGAATGGGAGGGAGAGCCTTCAGATTTCAGGCCCTTCTTCTGTGGAACCAGCTTCCAGTTTGGATTCGGGAGACAGACACTATCTCTACTGTACAATATAAAGCGCCTTGAGGCAACTGTTGTTGTGATTTGGTGCTATATAAATAAAATTGAATTGAATTGAACAATCATCTTTAAGGTCCGAATGGTCTGTAAAAATATCCAGTAAGCAGCAGTTCTCTGGGTAATAATGTCTTGCTGATGTCAAAGGTCAGAGGAGAATGGCTAAACGGATTCAAGCTCATAGGAAGGCAAAAGTTACTCAAATAACCACTCACAACCACCAAGATTTGTGAGAAAGCATCACTGAATGCCCAACACATTGAACCCTGAAGCAGACAGGCACCAATCTTGTCAGCTAAGAACAGGAAACTGAGGCTACAATAAACACCAACTCACCAAAATTGGACAATTGCGAGTTATTTGCTGCCACATTCAGATGGCAGAGTCAGAATTAGACATAACCACCATGAAAGTATGAGTCAATCCCGCTTTGTATCAAAGGTGTACGGTGGTGCTGAAGTAATAGTGTGGGGGATATTTCTTGTCTTTCGGCTCCTTACTACCAACTGAACATTGTCGCTGAACCTGGTGGAATGGGAGATTTGCGTCATGGATGTACAGCCGACAAATCTGAAGCAACTGTGTGATGCTATTATTTCAGTTTGGAGGAAATCTCTGAGGAATTTTTCCAGTGCCTCGTTAAATCTATGCTATGAAAAATTAAGGCAGTTAAGAGGACAAAAATGAATCCAACCTAGTAAGGTGTAACTAATAAAGTGGCCAGTGAGCATATAAACCAGCAGGTAAATTTGATTTACCTGCATAAGACTGAAAGCAGTTCTGATGGGAAAAATAAAGTCCAACTTTTACTAGTAAGGTGTACCTAATGAAGTGGCCAGTAAGTGTCTAAAAATGTCTGCATGTGCTTTATAATTTGGCAGTTTCATATAAAAGCCATTTACCTCTTTTTAAACGGCAGTAAAATCAAATGTTTGTCCAGCCCAAAAAGAGCAAAGGAGAGAAGTCCCTGTCAACAGGAAAAGAGAAGCATGACTTTAGTGCTGTGGGTGTGAGTATACAGTCATGAATAGGTAACAGGATATTTCTAACACAAACCTGTCCATAGTTGACCACAGCACAAAAGAAGAGCAACTCCAAGTAGAGTCTACCAGGATTGTGGTTAAAGAGCAGCCACACGCAGCTGGACAAATTCTGTGAAAACAGGATGTAAGAAGACCTTTGAACTAGAAATAGTAACTAACGCTGTTCACTGAACCAGCTTGTAGAACCAGCTGAGTGGACCTTCATTAAAACAAAAAGAGTCCCTCCCTCATATGCCTGCAGTGAATAAGTGAGATCAAATTATATGTTTTAAAACTGGCTTCAGCAATAAGGAAAAGCTTTTAATTTAAGCCCAGAATCAGTAATTTCTCATAATATACAAAAAGGAACTACATGGCAGCTGACACATGAAAGTATACCAAAGCATCTACCAGCAATACCTAGTATCTTTTCTTGTACTTTCAGTTTTTTAATCTAGATGTCCCTAATACACTATTTTAAGATTTCTTCGTACAGTAATAAAAATATATAAAATTCAATGTAACAGTAAATAAAGAGCCAGACGCATGACTTTTCTAATGGGGTCTCTGAATGTGTTTCTTAAAGTCTTCCAGTGACAGGAGTTGGAAATTACACAGCTCAGCCATTTGTATCTGATTTGGTTTGAGATGCACTAAATATAATAATGCAGGCGGATGAAGGCTGACTTCATGTCACTGTAGAACTGAAAGGTGGTTGTTTACTCACAGCAAGCAGGCTGACAGTCAGAAGCAGACACATGAGCACATGACGGGCCACTTGTCTGTCTGCAACCTGTTGGAGCTCCTCCACTTGGACAAGGAGGCAGTCTGTGGACTCGCACCTGCTCTCACACTGACCTGAGGGGGGCAGCGAAACAAATAAGGAAATAATTAAACCTGATAAATTACAAGAATATTCAGTTTGATGCTCATATACTATAAAATGAACTAAATCCTACTGCTTTTTGAAGTCTCACAATAAAAACACTAATGTCAGTTTCTTATCAGTGCAGTACCTGCTTGTGTGGCTGGTGTGCTGCTCATATCTGCACTGATGATCATGTCAGGCAGGGGCTGGGTTGGTGCACAGTCACATACGAGGCATGCTGATAAAGTAAAAAGAAATATTTGGAAGCAATTCTCAGCTTATCTCATTTTACACAGGATGCAGATATTCAATAAAATACAAGTTCCAGGAAAGTAAGTAAAGTACTTTCACTGACTATGAATAATGCATATGAAAATACAGTCCCCCCCAAAAATACTAGTGACAAATATTTTTGCTGATACAACACAAGTACTTACAACACAAGATAATAAACTCTTGTATTGAATCATTCAAACAGTTTCTCTTCACTACTTGCAGAACTGGTTTGCAAGTTTGCAATAATGTGTCTTGCTTACTGGAACTATGACCATGAATCAGTGGCATGTAGCAAAACAAAAGCACTGCATCGAACTTGTTCCTTTCTGACACTCCTTTCTCAGCATTAACCAGCTTCCTTGCTGTAGAGAATTGTGTCTTCAGTACGTCCTTGGGGAAAAAAGATTTTTTTTGTGTGTGTATTTTGCTTTTTGGTAACTGCAGAGACTTTGTCTACGTGATTAACTGAAACCTTATCTGAGAGGAAGGGGTTGCACTGTGCGGCAGTATACTGTAGAAAACTAGTAGATAAGGGTTAATTTGAACTTTGGATTTCCAGTCCAACTTGGCTGTAAACAACTGACATCTCTATGTGCATGCTCAAGTCTTGATCAGGAGATTTAAATTATAACATCTCGCTTCAGACATCTGGCAAACCAGAACGCACCTTGATCTCTTGGTGGGGGGTCAGTCTCAAACACGGTCTGGTTTTCGGGTTCATTTTCAATCAAAGGATCTTCTGGAGAGTCAAATGAGTTCACCTCTTCAGTTTGGACATTTTGGGCCCAGCTTCCTCTGCTGAGACACACAAGAGAGCCTCCTCCCAGGAATATGCTGAAGGCAACTACAAATGTGGTGCAGATTATCTGAAAGAAAACAT
Source organism: Aulonocara stuartgranti (assembly GCF_965226115.1). Taxonomy (NCBI): domain Eukaryota; kingdom Metazoa; phylum Chordata; class Actinopteri; order Cichliformes; family Cichlidae; genus Aulonocara; species Aulonocara stuartgranti. Next base: position 16,988,902 of record NC_138952.1, read on the forward strand.
CCAAATTGTATACAGGTTGTATTTCATTATCTGTAATTTCATGGCAGAAAACAGGAAAATGACTTCGCCGGGTATTATTACCTGTGCTCTGCCATAGAAGAAAGCTGCATCAATGACTCCAAACATTTTTTCCCCACAAATGAGCAAAACTGCAGTTATTAAAGCTGGAATCCTGCAACCATAGATAAATTCAAATTCAGTCACAGTATTAAAATATAAAAACCAGGTCAATGGGATTACCCTGAACAACGTGCATGACACTTGGTTGCAGATATACATTTTTTTACTATTTAATTTTAAGTGAGTTGGTGTCATGCAAAATCACATTATATTATGATATATTCATTCATTTACATTGTTGATTGCATCATGAATGTCAGTCTAAACCAAAGTGACGTGTTTTCCAGTCTGTGCACATTCCTCTTACCCCCAGCCCGCAATGACCAACATGCCCGGTGAAACTTTCAGATCCTCAGACTTCAAGAGCACAAGTGAGAGTGCTATCAAACCTTAAAACAACAAAACATCAATTTCAAAATTTGTAGTCACACTACAGATACATCTCACCAGTATGAACCAACATGAATTAGTTCAATGTAGGTTTCCTGTGGTAGATGGTAGTGTGCGTACCTGGCCATATAAAAGTGCTGTAGAGTGAGGTACATAATAAGGTGAAAGTCAGGACCTGACCAATGAAGTTATTTTCCTTCACTACGAAGTTCCACAAGATCATCCCAATGCAAGTCAGAACCTACAGAGAACAAAATAACAAATACAGGCACTTAGTCATTTTTGAATGCCCACAGGTGAGTTCCTTCATATAGATATGATTTATATGATTTACTTAATCATTAGACATATTAGACATTAATGGTGCTATTAGTTTTTCATGAATGCAATACCATGCTTACCTGTGCAAAGAAAAGGTTAACTGTAAACAAGTGAGGCAGCCTTTTGATTTTTTTACTTAAAAACATGACGGCAATAGTCCACACCTGTGAGAGAAAACATGGATTGTAAATTATCTATTATTGCAAAGACAAAGACTTTACCAGAAATAGTACACTAGTGGTGACTGGTTGTTCATTTTCTGAAGAAAGTAAATGGGAAATTACTGAGAACTATGAAACACATGACTAAACAACAAGCACTCTGAGGGAGCAAACTTCCATCAAGACAGTTTATTCTCTGGGCAGTATCTACTTTTAAGCAGATAGTATTATATCTCGAAGAAAAACATTTTTGTGAGAGTAAGTAATAGATACTAGGTAGTAGGTCATTTATAACCTGAGCTTATTATGTAACATTATACAAGAGTATATTTCTAACTTAATAGGCAGCACATTCTCTTTTCTTTAAAGCTACAAAGGTTTTATCTTTAAAACTTTTCTTTCAATGTGAAAAAAGGCAGATGCCAAGTAAAAAGTGAGATCACAGGTCTAATGTGAAATTTGGATGCAAACTATCATTTGACATTTAGAATTCACATATACCAGTATCATTTCCTGTTGCCAATACAAACAAAGGCAGCAGATATGCAGGCATACTTTTAAAGATAAAGGGCATTTTTTGAAAGTTTGACCTTGGATAAGTGATCAAAGGTCCAAGATAACATGGTATTTAGAATCCCCATATGCCAATATGTAGTCAGTACAACATATTGGCATATAGGGGTTAAGGAGCAGAGATGAGTATATGGGTTACACGAAAAACTTCCAAATCTTCAAATGATTGTTCCATACAAATGTGGCACACTTTGACCATGTGACCCCACTCTACACTCCTACAACACTTCCAAAAATGTAATCTCCTTGGTGGATGTTTAAAAAAATGGAAACATTGAAGGGAAACAATAAAAAAAGAAAACAATGTTGTTTAATCATTGCAAAAAGATAATCGTGGCAACAAGTTTCAGGTTCCTTAAAAGATATATCAACAGGCAAAGAATGCGGAAGCAACTCTGCAAGTCACTAAAACATCTGTCTACTTGCATATCCTGTTAGTGGCATAGACTTTTAAGGTTAGTTTGCCAATGTGGTTTAAACATCTACAAAGACTGCCTGCATCTCTAATTTACTTGTCCTGAATGGTAGAACATCAGAGCAGATAAACAGGAGATGAGTATTAATAAAGCTGACCTTAAAAAGAAAATACAGTCAGTGAGCGCCCTGTGCGTTATTAAGTAGAGGCAACTTTGAGTTCACTATGACCTTAGTTCCCATCCACTGAGATACATTTAAACAGTGATCAGCTGATAAAGAATAGATGATTAGTCAACTAGCTGTGACTCACCAGTGCAACTAAGCTCACGATGCTTATGTTGAAACTGACGTTCTGCAGTGAATTCATTAAACGCTGAGGATCCGTCCAACGGATCGTGAGTAACCAGGCAGAAACATACATTATTGGAGCTGAGAGGAAAGTGCTGATCACCATCCCAGCAGTTACCTGTCAGGAATCAGAACAAAGAAAGCATGCACAGTGAGTTAGAGAGAGAAAGCACAAGGTAGATGGTATGTTGGCAGGAAGCTGTAAAGAACTCACAACTTCTAGCTCTGCGTTATAATAAACGGCATAGATGGCCACACTCGGTGCAGTGGGAAACACTCCATAAAGAAAGGCGTAATCAGAGAGGCTGGAGTGGTTCAAAGTGCTGGTGTTGCGTTTGTCCAACAGATCCACCATGTCCTTACAAATCAGGGGCATTAGTAACCTGAAAGCCAAATCAAGTCATGTACCATTACCTGAAGCTTTATTTAACACTGATGTGAAATGCAGTGTAACTATACAAACTTTACATGCACTGACTAGCATGCTGTGCCTGAGACTACTTAATATGTCATCTATTTGATAACAGCTTTTGGTCAGAGAAAGGTCTGACTCATCTAAAGCATCAGCACAAAACAACATGGTGGGAGCACTTTGAAAAGCCTGAACATGCTGACTCTCTCTAAACTTCCATAGTACACCTCATAAAAATAAGACAAGGTTGTCTGATAACACTAATATCGCCCTCTTCTAGAAAATCAAGTGCAATAAAAATCTAAATTACTTCCACTCACAGTTTTGCTGTAGTAAGTAATATCAGTGTCACCACTGTAGATTTGGTTAATTTCCCCAACTGGCCCACCATGGACAGGCCCAGGTAGAACAGAGCTGCTCCCCCGAAAGAGTTAGCCAAGCCATCCACAAACTGAGCCATGAAGACGGGAATGGTTTGGTGCAGCACAAAGTGGGCAATGATGCCGATAACAACCATAAATACTATGGGGTTCTTTATGACCTGTAAAACTACAACTCCCACAATCACTACTTTGCTCTGTTGATGGTTCCCCTGATCCTTCCACTTCTGGATCTCACAGAGGGCAAAGCCGATGGGATTGAGAAACATCAGGGACACAGGTGCCACCAGGTAGATATACTGGAGGTACTCTGGATATGTACTCTGGTACAGGGCTTCAACTGTGGATGAAGATAAAGCAAAAAAAATAAAAATGATGAAGAAATGTGTAAAAGGTTTAAAACAAAACCGAGCTGGATACCTACAAAATGTTATACAGTAGTTTGTAGTAAAATTAAGAAATGTGAGTGTGCTGCATCATGAACAGGTGATCATAACTCCTATCACTGCAATAGCTTGATTCTATTTCTGACTTTAAGCATAAAGCAGAAAATCAGGCTTAATCTGAAACATCCCAGAAGGAAGACAGTGGATGGAAGTGCTGAAGTGAGTGCAAAACAAAAAGCATCTCTGGCCACGTAAACATTATATAATTAAATATTAAAGATATACAGTTAATGCTAGTCAGTTAATTTGAACTTAAATTGACTTTTTCAACTGGGTGCAGTTTTGATTCACATTATATCTACCACTCTATTTATTTATTTATGGATGAACTTGATGTGAATAAAAGAAAAGCCGCAAAAGCAGTGATATCAAAATCTGTTTGCTAACAAATAATAAAATCCTGGGGAACTGAACTCTGAGTATGATGGATGGGCAAACAATGGGACAACATGTTTACACGTCACAGCTCTGAATGACAAGCTTTGTGTTTGCTGGGATTAAAAGTTACTTACCTATAGGGTATCCCAAAGCAAAATCATTGCTTTGGGTAGCAAAAATTGAGAAGAGCCCAGCCTTACTGTAGCGACTGACGGGGCTGGCTACTATCAATGTGAGGATGCAGACGAGGAAGAACACGCACACTTTGGCGATGAGGATGCTCCAGAGAAATGGCCAGATGACATTACCAAAGTCCAGCAGCACCATGTTCTTGAACAACAGTGCTGGAAGAGCAAACTTGGAAACAAAACTCCCCAATCCTTTGGCCTGGGTGGAGGTGATAATGTTTGCCCTCCCTGCGATGTACCCGCACAAAATGATCCCAAAGCATTCCAGGAGAGCCGGGAAGAGCCTGTCGATGGACATGCTGGAGGACAGGGCAGAGGAGTCCAGCTCCTCAGATGAAAAGTTGAAGCTGCGGCTTCTTTCCGGTGCCTCCATCATTATGTTGACCCTCCCTCTGCCGCCAGCTGTCATGTCTGGTTTGCCGTAACGGTAATCCCCTCCTCCTCACCAGTCGGCACTGTCAGTCACTAGAGACAGAGGAAAACTTTCACTTATAACCTTTAAAATCACCGGTTCAGCTGTAATCTCATTACACACGTAGAGCTAACTACGTCAGTTAACCGAAATAATATCGTATATTAACAAGACTGCTTTTAGAGAGGTTTTAACGTTGTTTACACATAGTTAAAAATCACTGCAACCGATATAACTTGTATATATCTTTTTAATAATGCAGTCTCACCTGTCTGGCAGCGGTTGAGCACCCATGCGCTAGTCATATTTAGGTAGCCGTCAGTTAGCCAGCGAGCTAACGTGAAGCTGGAGGCAGATACTAATCAGAGCTTCTTACCGATCCAAACTTCGCCTTCCACCTTTACTAACTTCTTAAAAATAACTTGACACTAGCGCTCTTCTTACTGTTACGTGACCGCGTTGCTTAATATCCAACCCACAAGTTTCATTAGCCATGATTTGTCAACACATCTCAACCAATCATTTTTCAAGATAGTGAAAAGAGGCGTGGCGTAGCGCCTTCTTTCTATCCTTTTCGAAAACAACGTAAATACGTATAAGAGACGAAAGATGGCATAACTATGACCACTTATTTCCGCAGTGCTGACAGACAGGCTTGAAGGATGCATTTTAACCCAAACATAAACTTAGTAAAAGTTTAGTTTACCAGACGCCTACCTAAATTTAAACTGCTTAAAAACTTTAAAGTCTGGAAAGCCCCTGTACGGGGAAATTCAACCGCCACCTCACAACAGCCAAGTATGGTAGAGTATCGTCTACAAGTCACATGACCAATCATCGCTACGAAAGACTGAAGACTCTTAAATGACTAAAAAGCATTTAAATGCTAATTTTCAATTAAGCAAAAGTTTTGTGAAAAGGGTGTATCTGCATGTTATGCCAAATTATAGTTTTAAAAAGGCTTTAATCTAAAAATGACGAGAACCACAGTTATCATCATAAAAATGATGACAGTGATGGAAAATGTTAACATTCAGCCCTTCTCACGTGCTGAATGGAAGGATCCTGTTTTGTCTCCATATAATCTTTTAATACAAGATATACTTAACTGTACGAGTTATCTTTTGCATGAAATGTTCTGTCTTCTGTGATCATAAATCTTTCTGTGTTTTTTGTTATTCTTGGTCACGAGCTATGCAGACTTTTGTTGCAGTTGCATGTTAGTCAGAATGGTGAGTGTGGTTCAAGCTGTCAGGAAGGTAGATATAACTAAAACTATCCCTTGTAACAACCAAGGTATGTAGAAAAGCGTCTCTGAATGCACAATACATTGAACTCTGAACCAGATGAGAGCCATTCCTGTCAGCTAAAACACTGAAAAACATGCAGGTGAAAAATCTGCACCAACTGTGTGATGCTGTCATGTCAACATGAACCAGAATCACTTAGGATTGTTTCCAGCACCTTGCTGTGGACCCAGTAGCAAATTGTAAAGCAAGGAACAGGGGAGAACAACATCTCTAGTATTACATTCAAATGAGCACAAAGCATGGCAGTATCATTTATCTGGGATGTGGGAGTATATCAGGGAAATTAAAATGTTGATATACTCTCCCAAGTATCTTAACTGTGGAATGCACATTTTATACAACCTATAAAACCCAGAAATACCACAAATTTAGTCTCCTGTGTGCCCACAGAGTTAAGTAAAAAAGTTAGCTAATGCCTGTGTCACATGCACCTGTCAAATAATTGCTGTGAACTGAGGAGCCAAGAGCTAAGTAAGCATGTAAAAGCACATTACAAGTAAAAGTGGACAGGTACAGAATCTGCATTTTTTACTTGTACAGCTGCTGTTATTGTGTATATATTTATTTATATTTAGATTTCTTCATACATTCTTATATAGTTCTATATTGTGTATTGTGTATTTTGTTGTACAGTTATTTTATTTTCAACTTTAATTTATATATTTATCTTTATCTTATTCTTCCCAGTTAAATTTACCCTTCATTCTAATTTGTGTTGTACAGTTATTTCATTTTTAACCTTAATTTATATTTTATTCCTTCCTAGTTAAATTTACCCTTTTTAATTTTTCATATTTATTTCCTATCTTATTCATAGCCTTTTCCTTTTTTGTTCTCTTTAGGTCACGAGCAGTTGTCCAAGCATTTCACTACATATCGTACTGTGTATGACTGTGTACGTGACAAATAAAATTTGAATTTGAATTTTGATTTGCATTAATATTTGAATTTCAAATAGAGAGTTGACATAAGGTGTACAGTGTAAACAGTGACGTGGGAAACAAAAGGCAGAAGTGCTTCAGAAAAATAAGTCTGACTTATAATAGTGACACGATTATAAATCAGACCCTCGTGCTTTAAACTTAGGCACAATTAACACAATTACCAGCTATAATTTGATTATAGCTTTTATGATTCTAACATGTACCATTTGATATTAAAGACATTCAAATATGCTCCAGAAGTTGTCAGTCTGCCGTGTGCTGCTACGTACATTAGCTAGAACTGGATTCTTTTTTCCTAATCTCTATGTTTACCCTGGAAGGTGTAGGTCAGAATTTTCATATTTTTAGTGGTATGAAGCACGTGCCAGTGCTCTTGTATCAGGACAATAGAACAGAATAAAGCAAGGAGCTGCAGGAAGGAGGCTATCAATTTTAATCTGTTTTTCTGCTTATTGCGCTATAAAGTCTACCCTTCAGTCATATCTCACCTTGTAACAGGACAAAACAATTTTATTCAGCTGTACAGTATAAAGGTGTCAAGTAAAGCTGCACAATATTACACAACATTAGATTTATGTCCAGTTGCACACATGTTCCTGTCCATACACACAAGGGAAAAAGTAACTCTGTCAAAATATGTTGAATATAAATATGAAAACACTGCAAATTACATGTTCTTACAGGATACAATTGTTCACACTCCAAAAACAAACAACAAGAGAAAGGCAGAACAAGCTGTAAATGCTGTCAGGTCTGTACAGGAGCTTCAAAAACCAAAGGTGAATGTGATCACCTGAGAAGTGTAGCTGGTAGAATATAAAGGATGGGTCTTTAAAGCATACTCAGCTCAATGAGGCGGCCTGCGAACACCGCTAATGTGCCAATTAGACACACAGCCATAAAGACACAAAGCAGAATGTGATCCAACACCATGGCCACAAACTTCCACTCTTCAGCAGCCTGAAAAAAAAAACATTAGAGAAAATGTATCAATTGCAGGACTCTAGATTGGATTTTAGCAACATATTAGGAAAAAAGTTTATTATAAGGATGGTTACACTGCTGGATTCCTCATCTGATTTCATGGTTTCTGCGATGTATTTAACCCCATCAATGGCACTGCGCACATCAGGATTCTTTGTGATGGGTGAGTAGTAGGGAACAGCAGAGGCCTGGTTTCCAGAGATATCTGAGATATCAAAATCAGCACCATAGATGGTTTTTATCTGCTTTTCCTTTCCCGGGCGTTTCATTGTTGAGAAGAACATGATGTTGGGAATGGTTTCGATAAAAACCTATCATGAAGGAGACGAAAAATGTGTCAGTGAGTGTACAATGCCAGAAAAGATGGATAAAGAAGAAAAAAAAACATTTTAAGTCTGTTACCACTAGATGGCAATATAATGCAGGAGAAAAACTCAAGCTTGCCTCGCTTGAGCAAATCTACTCCTTTAGTTATTCAGCTCCACTATCAAAATGTAGTCTTTTGCTTTCTTGTGCTCACCTTGCGGACCCAGTTTGGCATTGTGTGAGTGCTCGGGGAGCGGTGGTGGGTGTTGATAACAATGACAGTGATGATGATGGATGCAATGACAAACACCATGGTGAAGAGCATGTACTTCCCAATGAGTGGTACAGCGCTAGAGGTAGACGGGATCAGCTCCACAATGACCAGCAGGAACACAGTCAGAGACAACAGGACAGAGATGCTGAGGGTCATCTTCTCACCTGGAAGACACCATTGTAACCATTCACTCTTTCTTAGTTTGTGTAAAAATCCGCATGAGGTATAGAAATTCAAACACAGTCAGCTGTGTAAATATTTCTGGTCATGTGACAATAGGGACTTACTAACCAAAGAACATAAAATTGGCTATTAAATTATTTCAGTTCAAATTCCATTTCGCAGTATGCAGTTTTGATCAGAACATGATACGTAGATGTTCATCTGATCTTTTTTTTCTCTTGTTTACTATTCTTGACCTCTTCAGTAGTCTAAACATAATTGAAATAAAAAGAAAAAAGAAAGAAAATAACGTAATTACATTCTTAGGAACTACGATGGTAAATGTAGGACACCATGTTTATGCCATAACTAATCCCCGATACACTGAAGGGCTGATAACATGTTTAGACCATAACTTGACCTGAAAAACATGAAGGTATAGGTGCAAATGTCGTGCAGATTAAACTGCATGAACATGCAATCTTATTAAACTGCCACCAGGGAGGGCTGTTTCCTGAATTCCATCAACTAACTTTAATTTGAATTTATACAGCAGCACATTTGCATCGTTCACCCAAATAAGCAAATCAAATCCAAACAGTGATAGGCTACTTTTTTCCTCTTTCATAAAGCCAGGAGTATAAAGAGATTTTGACACCATTTCACATGAGTAAAATGTGAGACATGTTCTTTTTTTTTGGGTTTGTTTTTGTTGTTGCTCAGTAAGAGCATTTATCCCAGGGAGGGCATCTTTTTTGGCACTAGCATCTCCTCCTCCTGTCAGCAGCCATATCAGAAACAGGGATCAAGTGATGTATTATACATTAAAGCAAAGGCCTGCTTTCAGACATGACAGCACAGAGGGACTCTGGGTAATGAAGCAGACCGACACACTGGGAACATGGCCAGATGTGCACATAAGCTGTGCAGTTCCTGAAAAAGCCAGTGTAGAGACACTTTGGACTGACAGGCAGCATTTAAGGATTTTTCCAACACGGTTTCAGTTGATATCATAATAGGAAAACCAAATAGTGGCCATGGTCTAATTTTGACAATTTACATCATTTGCATATATGTACACATACACAAGAAACAGTAAAAGAGCTGGCTTTGTCTGAAGCTCAAGCAAATGTGCTTAAACAGATTTGAAAAACGTGATTAAATAACATTTTAAATGTTTCCTTTTCTAAACAGATTTTTTTTTTAGGTGAAAATTGCAATTGTCTATGCAATTTTAAGGTTTTAAGGTTACTGAGGTTTTACAAGTACTAGTAGATGGAGTTTGTTACCTTTGGACATGTTATACATAGCTTAGCTTGTAGACTTCTAAGCTAGCTATCTGGCTGTTCCTTCCAGACATGAAAGTGGCATAAATCTTTCTGTCAGCCTCTTGAAAGGAAACAACATACCATTTTTCCAAAGAGGCTGAAGTATTGGCTCGCAGGTAATGATTCCCTTTGAAAATATTTGAAAAGCATACAACAAAAGCAAAGCTCGAGATAAATCTAGTACTATATTTGTCAAGATTGTGAGAAACTTCCTCAAGTATATTAATGTATATTAGTATATCAAATAAGAATTATGGTTTATATCTTTTTTAGTGAGAGGATGTGTTTAAAACTTTCTGTATATTATGATCTATGATAGATGTTTTATTGTTTGGTTTACATTTTTCAGTGTAAACATACCAGAATCCGTGGGAAGATAAAAGACAAGGCCAGTGAGGAAGGAAAAGAGCATGCACGGGATGATGACATTAACAATGAAGTACAGAGGAAGCCGCAGCATGAGGAAATGGTAGGTGATGTCCAGGTAGGGGGTGTCTTGGCAGCAGGCGTAGTACACCCAGTGCTTCCAGCCACGGAAATCCTTCATCACCCATTCTCCGCTTTCCATAAAGTGGCTCAGATCTGGGCGGTCACTGTCCTGTCAGGAAATATGAATATGATGATAATTATTCCTATTATGTAAATTTTCTAGAGAAATGTAAAGAAAGTTATAAAGAAAGTTAAATTAGTAAGCTTTAAATCTGCTTCCATTCTTTTCATCTGGTTGCAAAGAAAGTCAGATTGTAACAGTGTTTGTGAGAAAATAACCCTGCATTTGACTTGATAAATAATCTCATTAATTTATCATCCTGCTCGCTGGGTTTAAGTCTTTTTCAATGGTGGTGATGTGGTTAGCCCTGCTGCCTCACAGCAAGAAAATACCTGGTTCAGACTCTCACTTGTGCTCTCTCTGTGGAGTTTGCATGCTCTTCTTGTACCTGAATGGGTTATTTCCAGGTTCTCCATCCAATCACAAGCTTGGTTAATTAGAGATTCTAGATTAGCCATGGAAAAGAGGTTCTTTAGGGAGGTATTAAATAAAGAACCCTATGAATGCATTATTAAGTACATTTAACTGATTGCTTCGAGTGGTCAGTGGAAGCTGATAAAGCCTAGAAAATTACTATATAGATGTCGATTCATTTCCAGTTGAATTCTTAAAATATGGGTGCTAGATATAGCGAAGAGATTAAGACATGGCTGTGATTGACAAGTGGCTATAATGTGGGCATACAGATTAAGCACCTTCTTAGTCTGTTGCATCTTAGCCTGTTCAGTATTTTGTTGAAGTAAAAAACTAACAGACTGATTGTTTCAGTTTGTTCATTTTAATTTAAGCTTGTATTTGTATCATGTGCACTTTGCTAACCAAGCTAGTTAGCTAGTGCTAGCTGATTAACGCCACACTCTTGTCCAAGTAGTACATCTGGTTTCTTAAGCAAAGCATGGTTAAAGTCAGAAATTGAGGCTTTAAAACAGCAGTTAATAATTTAATGGCTGATGTAATAGTCACTCTGTCAATCCTTTATATGCAATTCATGACTTTTCCTCAAATTTAGTTGGCTAAAACTGTAGTTGTCTACAAGCTTATCAGAAAGACTAGAAGGGGAACTTCTTGTCTAGCCCTTGCCAGTGTAAATAAAGGAAACGAAATTATTTACATGTTGCAACACCGTTTTAGTGTATGTATAAATGACAGCTTGAGTTCTTGTGTCAATTAATAATTTTGTCTTTAATTCATGCAAAACAGAAGTTATCATTTGTCATTATTTTGTAGGTTTTGTGTACACTTTTGTTTTTTTTGGACTGAGGCAGACTAGTTGAGAGTGGCATAAATCTCCTCAACTAACTTTAAGAAACAGCCTGTGAATGGGGTAATATGTATTACGGGATTGATGACGACCAAGTTCCCATCGTAGGTCCAGGTACCCAGCTTCATGCTGCAGTTCTGGAGGTCGAAGGGGAAATGCAACACAATAATTTCACAGTAGCTTTTGAAGATGGCGGGTGGGTTCCATGTGATCATCCCAGTGTACTCCAGCAGCACCTTGGTCTCATGAACAATGGCAAAGTCACCGTCGGCACTGCGGGTACAGACAAGCACAGGCGGCATCAACACAGGAGATAATAAGTTAAATGTTCACGCTGGGGGACATCAGCACTTGAGGACAGGGTGCGGTTGGCACAAGTTGTTGTGGCAGCAGAGCTGGTTGTCAAGGGAAAAAAACAGCAGTGTGTCAATGCGGCATATGGCACGGGGGGGGGGGGAATCTGCTATACAGAGGCCAAATTTAGCACAATGAAATCCAAGCTATCACGCACTACATGCTGCAAGTATAGAAATGTGTGATCCAAAATATCACTAATGAGTGTGCTGATTGTTTTCTTGCAGTCAGAATTTTCAGGTCAAGTATAATTTTATTAAGGAAATTGTTTTAGGAAAAAAAAAAAAATGTATACCTGGCATTGGTCAGTTATAGCTTGAATACGTACTTGTTGTAAAGAACCAGATCAGGACGCCAAATGTCCCTGGAAGGTACTCTGATCTTTTTGATGCCACCATAATCCTCTGGGTTCCACTGCAAGTTCACATCTTTCCATTTCTGAAATACAGAGAGGGACAGCCAGGACAATAGTTTATACTTCAAAAATAGCAGCCAGTATAAATGGTTCGTTTAGTGGAAAAAACAGAAAACATCACAAAAGCTGTTAATGAGTGAAAATTCTGATCATCATGCTGAAAGTGGACACAATGATGGTGAAGCAAGCCTGAAGTAATGAGGGACAAAGTATTTTGCACAATGCTTGGAGGACAACAAACTATCTTGAAGTAATCAGTAATGAATCAATAGTTACTGTTCTGTGATTTTTGGTGTTTGGATCATAGTTTATCATAAACTACTTAGAAAAGTGTGAGTTAATTATAGACCAAACATAATGATGATTTGTCATTTCTCAGGCAGTTCTCGTGGGAATGATTGCTGTCTACTTTTGAGGTTTTGCAGACATGTGATCACTAACCATATGATGTTAACCAGTCTTTTCGGATGTGCGACAATCAAACATTGTAGGAACAGGTGAATAAAGCTCTAGTCGCACAGGCCTATAGACTGGTCAGTGAACAGGCTATAGGGAACCTGTCCTGAGGGGAAAATTTATATTCCCCAATTGGTTGTTAGTGGTTAGTGGTCAGCAGCCCTACAGACCATCGGTGTCCCTGTGGCGACCCTGTGTCGGTAGGGAAAAATCCCAGCCAGCTGGGAAAAACCTCCTTGTATTGGCTTTGGTAGCTAAAATATAGCTGTGGTCCTGGTTTGAAAGGAAGTGATGGATTTGCCCTAACCCTGTCCAGCTACTAGAGGTAGATGGGTCTATCAAAATACCCATAGTATTGATACCAATGCTGGTTATGGTACTGCATCGATACTAGTCTGACAGGATCAATACTTTGTTTCTTATATGGTCAGTATGTAGCCCATTGTCCTGGGTTAATTCATTATTTTTTGGAAACAAAAAAATATAATTTACCCCAAACAAGTACCATAATTTAAACAACAGAAACTGATCCAAAGGGTTTTAGAGACAGGCACATTTATATTCCAATTCTCCAAAAGAATCAGATTGATACCAAAATTTGCAGTGTTGTAGAGGAGTACCAGCTACTCTGTGTTTCATTGTGTTTCTTCAAGCTGACAGCATATAATAATTCGAATTCAGATTTTTTTGGTTAATCTGTCTTTTTTGAACAATACTAGAGGAAGTAATAGTATAAAATATAAAATAGTATCCTGGGTATTTGGCAAAAATCACCTACCAATGAATTAAAGGAAGAATTTTTATCAAAACAAAGTCAGTGCAGGATAATATTAGACTGAGTTTGGCCTTTTTGTCAATGCCAGAAGTGACTATAGAGGAATACCTTCCTTCTCCTTCATACACGACAACACAACAAAAAATTAACAAACCTGTTTCAGTCGCACATTGCTGGTGACAATCTGGTTAACCTCATCCTGTGGATCCAAAAAATGTGTTGTGTTACTCATACAGAGATTAGCATTGTGTGACAACAGTGAATCTTATGACAGGTGATATACTGCGAACTAAGACCTCACCACACTGATGAGCTGAATGAGCTGAAGACCGACAGTAACGTTTACTTTGTCCTTGAAATGACTGACAGGACGGACAACCTTATTGTAACCAGTGAAAAGGGTTTTAAATAGAAGTGTTTCTTCCAAGGAGCCCCAGGCCGTGCCTGAAACAGACAACATAGTTGCTTTGTGATGAGTTACGTCTGGAGTCATTTAAACAGTGACACCACTCTTGGTAGCTCTCCTTGAGTGCTGGAAAATCAGATGGTTTTTAAGAACACCTGACACTTAGGGTGACTTAAATTAATGTGACTGGAAAACAGACGTGATAATGTGTAGTATCTATAGTATGTGTGCTGCATAACTCTTAATGTGCTGACATGAAATTTTACAATGTAAAATAGACTTTTACTTGATATATAAATAAAACGTATACATGCAGACTGTAAAAAGAAAGTATACCTTTTAGTTCTAAGGGTTTTAAGGGTTTTTGTATCTGGACATTATTATTTTTTCCTTAGCAGGACTTGAAGTTATTTAAATATTACCTCAGATGAACTACAGACATGAAAAAATATACTGTTCTGTTATTTATTTAACAAAAGTTGAGTAAAAATGCAAAATTTGTGAGTAAAAAACTAATTATACTGTGACTGGTTTCATAGGAATTAAAAGGATAGGTAGCAGCCGGGTGCTGCTAGTAAAATGCAGTTGGTTAACTAATCATCAGCAAGTGTGAGCACCTTTATAAAAGCAGAAGTTTGGGCATTTTGCTGTTCTGGGACATTCAAGTGTGTTTTAATAGAATGCTAAGGAGCAAAAATCAGCACTGGATTAAGGAATTGCGAAGGAATTGTTGTTGCCCATCAATCTGGGAGAGGTTATAAGGCCCATGCCAATCATCCATCATTTAACCCTGGAGAACCCATGGGGTCAAATTTGACCCCATGGTTTCCCTAGAAAACCAATGGGGTCGGCTCTGACCCCATGGGTTCTCCAGGGTTAATAGTGAGAAAGATTGTTTGCAAGTGGAAAACCAATCTTCCCATGAGTTGATGTCCCAGCAAATTCATCCCAAAGTTAGACTTTGCAATGCACAGAGAGCTCTACTGGCCTGTGCATGTTCAATTTCATTTTCAAGTTCACAACAGTACAAATTAACAGTTGCTTGTTTGGAAGGTTTGCCAGGAGGGAAGAAAAGGAACATGACAGCAGAGCCAAGGTTTGCAGAGTTGCATCTGAACAAACTACAAGACCTCTGGGACAACATAGAAGACTAGTGTGGAGATGTCTGGCAGTAATGCACGGCATCACACTGAGCGAAAACTAAACACAGCATATCAGCACAAACATCCTCCAACTGTTAAATACAATGGTGGAGTGGTGAGGAGGTGAGGACAGGCTCTGGACAACTCGGGCACTGAATCTTCGATATTACTTAATTTTTTTACGCACTGCTTCTGCATTTTGGCTTCGTTTTTGTCAATATATTTGTGTCCTGGAGACATAGGGACTGCCTGTAGTGTAAACACAACAAACAGTGTGTATGTGCAGAGAGTTTAATTTTGGCAACACTTCATTGAAACATGTGATGGCTCCACTGTGTGGGTTGTTAACAGAGATATTCTTTTTCCATTTTCCATTACGCATCTGTCACAAGCCAAAGCAGGACCTCCTTTCGTTTCCCTTGACCTTGAAATGAAGGCCATTTTACAGCAACATGTAGTTTGAATGCTTGAATGATTCTCGGGACATTCAACACAGTAAACTAAGGAATTGCCTGTCTATAATTATGCAGATGACTTCATGTGGTGACAGGCAGATGAAGGGTTGAAACGCAGAAGAAAAAGCCTCACTGTACTTGGCCTCGCAAGAGAGCCAGTTTGTACAAAGCTTAAATTTGCTCATTAGTTGTGTTCTGTGAATTGGATCAGTTTACACTGACCTCAGAGAAGTTTCTGTAAATATAATTAATGAGGAATTTATTTGTATTTTTATTTATGTATAATTATAACTGATGTCTGAAACATTTAATTAATGTAAAAAAGGCGAGTACACTATGTCAAAAGTTATCAAGCACACATTAGTTTAGAACAATTTCTTACCTGTTAGGGTGACTAGATGAAAAATAAAAATCACAACATTCATTGTCGCGAGTAAACTCAGGCATCCAAACTAAGATCAATCTTCGACACGCTGCCTGTCGATGACTCGAGAATTAAAACGCATTGAACCACGTAAAAGATTCTTTTAGCGCTGGCAAATGACTTACTGTACAACCTTCAAGCTCTCCACTGGCAGCCTGGTTGTTATTGTGGCACAGTGGATGTGAGAGACTGCCTGCCAACGCTTGTTATTTGAGAGGGACACAACATATAAGATCAACATTCCACAGTAATCCACCCCTGAAATATCGCATCATGAACTTGGCCACACACAACCTCTAGGTGCAAAGACACGGAGCATGCTTGCTCTGTGCGTTTTCTCTTTCTAATAATCTGTTATTGAAGCTTTGAAATCCTTATCTACAGACCTGTGTAAATCAAAATGATGTCTCCACACTGATAAATCTGTCTTTATGAGTTTGTGCCACAGGACAAAAAAAAAAAACAAAAACAAAAATTCAAGTGTGACAGATGATTTTAATTGGTTCAACATTACAAGATGTTTCTTTTAATTTTTTTTAAGTGATCTTTAGCAATCGTTCTCCAGTTTTTCTTTTGGACATTGTTTGGTTTTTCGCTCATTTTTAATCCATTCCTTGCACGTGACCATTCTTAGAAAAATGCTTTTGTTTGGTTGTTAAGCCATTTAACACTGACCTGTGTATTAATCCAGCATATAAAAAGCACCTAACAAAACGGATGTTTTTGTGTCTACTCATCACAGAACCCATTTTAAATAGTATCTTTAGCTACGTTATTTCAAGCAGCCTGTCACAAAACACATAATATGTTCCCATTTCTTTAACTGAATCTCCAAAAGGTAACGTCCGAAGAGCTGACAACTTGGCATATCTATTGTGAGCAGAATCAACTTTCTGGGATTTCCTTACCTGGATGATTGAACATGCATCAAGATACAATGGAACACCATTCATCATAGACTGGCCTCCCCAGAGCCCAAATGTCAACACTATTGAAGCAGTGTGGGATCATGTTGATAGTGAATGGAACAAAAGGCAGACAGTATCCAAAGAGAAGCTTTAAATGTCTTACAAGGAGAAATGTCTTACAACTATTCCTGAAGGCTACTTAAGGAAATTACAAGATGGCTTGCCTCAGAGAGTCCAGGCTATGTTGTGGTCATGCTATATGGTATGTTTCCATTTATGTTTGCATATTTTTCATACAACACCACTGTACATATTTTCTATTTTGATAGAAAAATATGAAGAAATTAGGGGTAACTAATTATTATGCGTACATTTTCAATGTTGCTTTTTTCTGAAGACTTGAGCAAAATGGTCATTGCAAGAAACCATTTAGTATGAGTAAAAGTTTCAGGACACATGAGGCAATGCTAAGTGGTGGCCAGGGGTGGCTAGTGCCACAAAAGACTAAATATGGCCACCACTCAGAATAAAGTGCTGCTGGAGGGCTGACCACTAAGTCATCAGGGCGATCGTGGCTCAAGAGTTGGGAGTTCGCCTTGTAATCAGAAGGTTGCCGGTTCGAGCCCCGGCTCGGACACTCTCGGTCGTTGTGTCCTTGGGCAAGACACTTCACCTACTGGTGATGGCCAGAGGGGAATTGTAAAGCGCTTTGAGGGTCTCAAAAAGCACGTTAAAGTCATCAAAGTTACATCCAGTTACTTGCATTTTTCCCACAGAGCTTTTTTGCAGAGCCAGAGCTCTATTACTGTTGTTGCCATGCAGACACATTGTCATTGTCTTTATACTCCTTTGAGTAAAATGATTAGCCTTCGGTACCACCACAAAATATGTGGTGATCTCAGCTTGTCACCCCTATAGAAAAGCATTTTTGGACCTGCCCCTGCCAGAAACACCTTCAGAATGGATCACGTTGTGAGACTGCTTTGTTTAAAGCTTTGTCAATCCACACCGTGTCCTTTCTAGAGGGCAGGTGTTACACCCACGCATTTCTTTCTTGCTGTGCACTGCCCCCATCCTGTCGGGCCAGTGGTGGGTCAAGCAACTCAATTTCCTCACATATCTACTCCGTTCAATCAGCCAACCACTGAACCACGAGCCTCATTCATCTCACTTAGGAACAAATGAGCATTTTGGCAATATCTGAATTAACAGAGATTCTTCTCAACCCTCCCCCTTTGCTCTCCCACTAGCCACTCAGGTCATTTGAATTTGCACCGTGTTAGCACCGCTTTGCCTTTCTCCAAGTCTGTCATGTAATGCAGGACAAGCCTTCATTGTATCTGCTCAGTCAGCCTTGTCTCAGTCGGACACTTCTGGTGCACTGTCCAGCTTTGAAGCCTCACAGTGTGAGTTGCGTGTTTACATCTGCTCTGTGAGTGATTAAATATTCAGCGAATACAAATAAAAGCACCTATGTAATACCTGCAGGTGGTGGATGAACAGTGGACACCATATTGAATGGTTATGGTTTGATGAACATTAAGAGGATTAGAAATTACAAAGAAAACATTGTGCTTTGTTACAAATTGTGGCAACGTAAATGTAGAAACACTGACTCATATTTTGCATACACATGATTTTTAATTCAATATGTACTACTCCTGTTTCCATATATTATTGTTATGTGTTAATATTTAAGCTTTTACGAGTGAAAATTTGTGTGCATTTGGAAAGCGTATAAATTAAACCACAGAAACAGTCACAGTGTTATAATGTCAAGCATTAGCCTCTAATTAAAAGGATAAGCATTGCCATTTCAAATTCTGCACTTATATTTCAGCACTTGTAAATGTATTCAGGTCAGCGTTCAGCAGGGAAGGAAGCATTGCCATTCAGCAGTTAAGAGAGAAAGGTCAGTTATCTCATGGATCACAGCCTTTCAGATTTCTCATGCTGTGAATAATGCACATCCAGTGCACAATACATTTGGCAGACGCTGATCTAGCATGGTGTTATCACCACATCTGACTGAGTGATAGAAAGCTTGATAGCTTTATTTGTGCGGCTTACCCTCATTCACAGTACTATGATATATTTAAAATGGCTGATAATGGTGGGGGGGCACTAAACGGTTGGATGAAAATCCAATTTTGCCACACTATCACCGGAGACAAGTCTGAATTTAGCTTACATTAACTCAATGTGATGTGGCCACAACACCGGAGTGATTAAATGTCAAGCAGTGATTGCTTCTCAAATGCTTAGTGGTGAAATTTGAGGCACAAAGACCTAAATGGAGGGAAAGGCTGGAAATGAAGCTGCAGACAACATAGAAAACAATACTACAGTCTGAACGTTCACGTGTCCAAGGCTAGAGGGAAAACACTATTTAAAATCACGTGGAATAAACACGCTATCCAAACAACTTAAATTTATTCTCTGGGCCTCAGTAGTATGAAATCCTGGTCATGTAATGAGCCACTGGTGACGTGCATGACTGGTTCTTGGAAATTGCATGGAAGGACATAACCTGTGGGTAATTAAACTCAAAATCCACAAATTTCATGTGACATTGTTTGCACATATATCCAGTAATTAACAACCTCCCCAGAGTGCAGTGGTGCTGCCGCAGGTAATGTGGGTTTGGTTTTAATTCCTCAGTGAATCTGT
This sequence comes from Aulonocara stuartgranti, assembly GCF_965226115.1. Classification (NCBI taxonomy): domain Eukaryota; kingdom Metazoa; phylum Chordata; class Actinopteri; order Cichliformes; family Cichlidae; genus Aulonocara; species Aulonocara stuartgranti. The sequence continues at coordinate 17,008,572 of NC_138952.1, forward strand.
GTGACTGATGGGATGTTACAGGGATTTCTGTAAAGTCATGTGACACGTGACATGTGCGCTTTTAGGCACAACCCGTCATCATGAATATGCAGAATGAAAGAGTGTCAGGGTCATCACTGCAGCCCCTCCATGTCTAGTATATATTTCCTCTTCTTTATTTAATGCACAAGACTAGCTATTGTATGTTTTCTTACTATGAACAACAAATCTCTTAATAAAAAACAGCAACGTGTCTGTACTTAATAGTTTTCTTTCCATATCTATAGCACAGCCCCAGTGCAGCAACTATAGAAGTATAACGTTCCCAGATTGAGGTAGATATTCGGGCCAAATATAACCCACATCTGCAGTTGTTCTAAAGGCCATATTAAGCCTTGGCTTACAGTGTTGACTAAGGATGAATGTTGCTGCCCCAACCTGAGCAACAAGTTCACTTTATATGAGCCAGATGTCAGGTGTGCTGTCACATATGTTCCCCATCTGGTCTTCATAGCACTTCCTGTATCCCATATCAAAGCTGAGCCACTTCAAGGCACTTCATTTGCTGATGTTGTGCCACAACTACACAAAAATAGATCAAAATATGTAAGCTATGGAGACTGTACAAAAATTTAATTGTTCAGCGATGGACTATGGGGAGAGTCATAAGGAAGTATGGCTGAACAAAGTGATTTCACAGGCAGTACAGGCATTACACCAACATTACTTAAGAAATCAATAGTGTAAGTCACGGTGAAAAATGAAAGTAAATTCATGCTTTTTTTAAAAATTGTCAGTGAAATAAAGGAACTTCTAATGCGAAAAAGTGACAAATGGCTAAAATAATGCCCAACCCCTGCTGCGGATCTCCTTTGTTCTGCAGGGTGAGAACTCAGACTTCTAGCCCTTTTTCACTAGTACCCACTCGGCTCGGCTCGGCTTGACTCAGTTTTTAGGCTTTTAACTGCTCAGTTAGGGTTCCAAGAGGCTTTAATGACTAGTTGGGACATTTCCCCTGAAAGACAGTATAAAGGCAAAGGTGAGCAGATATGTATGTATGTGGTTTGTAAAATGTTACCCATACATTTGCCCAGACAGTGGCGGTCCTAGCCTGTTTGGCGCCCTGTGCGAACACTCCCTCTGTCCCCCCCCCAACACACACACACACACACATATATGTAGAGAGAGAGAGTATGCATAGTATGCAAATGGCTACCAGACAGCCATCATAATGCATCATACAATGAGAAGAGGACAAATCAACAATTGACAATGACTAATTAATATTAAAATCTGCCACAAGCAGCAGGCGCACCTCGCAAACGGAGGGCGCCCTTACTACCAGCAAATGGGCGACAGAAAGCCAATCGGTGCCTATGCGATTCCCAATATGTGCTGGCATGATGTCGGGGCAGCATGAGTACAAGTAATTTGTTGGGTTTTTTTGCCAATGCCCGTGATGCCGCCCCCCACCACGATGCCGCCCCGGGCAACCGCCCGTGTCGCCCGTATCAAAAACCGCTACTGTGCCCAGATTCTTGTTTTTACAGAGTTTTTGTAAGTTAAAAGAATGAAAATCACTTAATTGCATTTTTAACCAGATATTTATTGATTTTGATTTTTTATTATCTCAATTCAGATGACTTATTAAGCACTTAATTTATCAGAGTAAGGTTTAATAAATTAAAGTGACCATGCACAAGTTTTGTACAAAAAACATTACAGTAAAAAAAAGAAGAAAAAAAAAAGAATCAAATTCACAAATAATGCTGCTTCTAACACAACAAAAATGTTAAGGTCAGGAAAATCCAGCAGTGTGTACACATTAAGAAGAAAGACTTATTCAAAGAACTGCAGGTGACGTAGAAACATTCGAGGAGATAAAAAAATACAGCATCATAAAAATTACCCCAGTAAAATTAGTAGCTTATTTTTTTTGTTTTTTACATCCAACTATATAAAGTTTCACAGAAATAGCTGCACAGCAAGCAGCTGGGAATGTGGACAAAATCTACTGTGTTACAGACAAAAGCAGAAATCACAGCGCTACACATCTTAACACATGCTGGGTTACGACTACAAAGCAAACAAAGACCTTGCACCATGCATGCTGGTCTGTCAGCTTTTCAAAAAAACCCCGACAAAAATGGGGAGACAAAAGGTACGTACAAGTGTAAGGTTCATCATCCACACCCAGTACAGGGGAGGACAGATGTTAGGTTAGCACTAGTCCATACACAAGGCATTAAAAAAAAAAGCATCAATCAGTGTAATAAAAAAGTCATTCAAGTCTTTACACAAAAAATGATTAGAGGGCTGTTCTATAAAAGTCCTACTTTTTGTTTAGAAGAGTACATCCTCTTTTTTAATGAGCACCTCCACCACCTGTCTCTGATAGCGGATGTCATTCAGCGCTGTTATGGCGTCCGTGTTGGGTGCACGCATGAGGGTGGGCCCGAAAATGATGGCAAGGTTTTCTGCGTTCATCAAGTTGAATTTCTCATTTTGTGTCACCCTGCAACATTTATCAAAGTTAGAAGAATACTACATACACCCTCGCAAAGGAACAGTTTCAGCAACCGCATGCAAAGGTAACATGTAAGATACACACAGTCTAATATAAAATCATATTTATACATAACACATTTAACTCTTTACATGTTTAATTTTTTTTCTACTTTCTGATAAGAAATAAAGGCAAAGGAGAGGCTGATGTTTGAAAAATGCCAATAACGTTTTAGACATTTAGTCTACCCCTCCCGCAGCAGAAGCATTACACCCTTCACTAACCCCTCTTAATTATTTTTTTACGGTTCTTTGGCTCTTGCAGAATTACCTTGGATTACTCACCTTTTTAAGTGAGCCATGAGGTACTTTAGAGTTTCAGCGTGTGGTGGTGGTAGGAGAGCAAGAGCCTCGCGGAAAGCTTCCAGCTTCTTCTCTGCGTCTGTGAGCTCTGCAAAAGACAAAGGAGCACGCCATTAGTGTAGCTAGAGCAGGCAGTCACAAATTACCGGAGGTACTTCCGGTGAAGTAAAAGTAAAACCCATTAGTTTCCATTAGGAAATCTGGTGGGGGGGGCACTGAGTGTCCAAATGAACACTTAGTGCTCTTGACTGTATGCTTGTTGAAAGCAGCTGTACATTTTCATAGTGCTCATCGCTGTGCTGCAATGAAATAACATTGCAGCTCATACTACATTTGAATATATATTAAAAAATAGGGGGAAAAAAACATCAGCTGCAGCTACAGAACTCATATTGTACAATTATTCCAGATCAGGGATGTCAAGCTCATTTTACACTATGGGCGACATACATAAAACTCGGTCTTCTCGGAGTCGGGTTGTTTGGGAATGCAGCCCAAAGTGGGTGGTAAACTCCATCTAAGGCTAAATACCGGCACGAGACCGATAGACGACAAGTACCGTAAGGGAAAGTTGAAAAGAACTTTGAAGCTAAACTAATACTAAATTTATTCGCTTTGGTGCAGTATCCATGGCCATGGGAGAGGTCTTTATTGGTAGGAGAAGCTGCAAAATTTGCATAAATACAGTTAAAATGTCCAAAATTTATACACTCCTTTGCATTTTCCAAAGCCAACCCAAATTGGAGTCTCCAGCAGGTTGATTCTGGGCCCCTGAGCCTTATGTTTGACACCCCTGTTGTACTTTTCACTACATTGAGTCCAGTACTCTTCAGCTCACATCTGGTACATTATATCCAGTAAAACATTTTCTGCAAAGTAAAAGATGAATAAATGCAGGTAATGTCTTCTGATGTGACTCATTTCGTGATCAAATGAAGGAAACAGCATAGAGCTTAACGACAACTGTTTGCCAGCAAAAATCAAACTGAGTGAAACAGGTGTGTTTCTGACTAATTTGTCTGGTTGTGACGTACTTGCAGCCTCGATGAACCTGGGGTAAGCGTCGAATGAGATGACAGGAACAGGCAAATCCCTGAGGTACAGTTTCAATGCACCCGTGATGATATTGATGTCTTCATAGGCATTCACTGAGATGTCTGTCTTCTCGCCATCTGTGAAGACGAGTGATGGAAAGGGGGAGACAAGGAGAAGAAAGTGAGAGTTTTCTCACTAAATATGGCTCACATCAACAATCTCACATCACAGAGTAAATTCGGGAATAAAGACAGCCATGGAGAAAAAGAAAAAAAAAGCAGTCTTGCTCAGTATTTTTGCAAAGTAGCTGCTATCATCCGCCTGGCTTGTTTTATTCTGACTTTCTCTGGGTTGCGCATGCTTTTCAGAGCAGGCCATGGCCTACTTGTGCTGGCAGACTGAACATCACAGTGCTGTGAGCTGGAATGACACTCTGTCATGGATGATCTCCCACATGCGGATCTGGCTAAGAGTTTAGCCCACTGCTGCAGGGTTTTTCTTGCAGTTAAAATTCACACTGCACCGGGCCAAGACATTTTTATTCTTACTAAGTCCACTACTGAATCCCAACACAGCAAGGATCTTATTTTTTTTCATGGCTGTCTTTAAGGCAGGGAGAGTGCCTGGTCTGTAGCCTCCTGAGGCTGTCCTTCTCTGTCCACACACAGTGAAATATCAGGATTGGATCTTAACTACCAAAGCAGCACTAACCTTTCACAAATATGTCATTTTATAATAAAAAAGTGTTGTGCATGAGTCTCATAAACATAGGCAGGCACAAAGTGTAATTTGTGAGTTGAAAGTTGTACAAAAACATGTAAAACACACCTTTGTCAAACCTGGACTTGACCTCTTCCACTGATTCGCTGAATCCAGATATTCTGTAGAGGCCTTCTGACTTCAGTCCTTGAGGAGCAAACAGAAAATAAACAACCTTTCAGTCACTGTAAGGGCTGTCACGAGTAATGGAGAAAAATTCAGCCACATAGAATTCCATGGCTAATTTAGGAAATGCCATTAAACGGTCTTAAATATGCATAAGAAATTGAGGATAAAATGTCCACAGTGTCACACAGTGGAACAACATGGGCAGATGCAAATACTTTTCTGCATCACTGAGCAAAATAATAAAGACATAAATCAAACTTAGCTACAGACATATATTAGAGGGCAGACAATGAGGGAACCAACGAGTTTCCTACATAGTTGAATGATTTAACTGAAATGCAATCAACTAAGGCAGCAGGAAACAGAGTAATGTATTCCTCATTAAACATCTGCAATTACCAGCAGTCCCATCACTCCTCTCAAGCCCCTTCCCATTATCCACCCCGACAAAAAACAAAACAAAAACCATTAACTCAGTCAGTAATTGAATCAGATTTTTAACACTTCAACCTAAGTATTGCAGATCGCTTACTGTAAATTTAAAGGGAAGCTGTTTTACAGTGAGAAACAGAATCCTTGAACCTGAGAGCTGTCAGTTAATCAGTGTGTAGGATTACAGCTGTGGACTAACAAAAACAGCATTTATTGTGCCTGTCTTGTTATTTTCAGCTCTACTGCATATATTTGAATCAGACAGAACACACTGAAGTTCACGAGCTCACGTTAGACTAACCTCTGGACTCGATCTCTCTTATGCACATGTCCACCACCATGGGTCGGGCTGTATTGCAAGCTTTAACTAGCGTGCTGAGGTCACAGCTGTAAACTTTCCGGATGTGTCTCAGGTCGGGTTTGCAGTTGTTTGGTACCAGAGATGAGCACTGCTTGTGGGTGTTCAAACCACAATCTACAGACACAGAAAGAGGCACACAAATGGTTAAGTTCAGGCATATCTGTAGCATTAAAGTCACCATGAAAAAGGCAATATAGTGTAATGAATGACTGCTTCTAGTTTGTTTTTATACCCAAAGCCTTTACACAGCGCTCAGCCCTGAGTTCATTTTGATTTGGCTCGCTGGTTTCATGTGTTTTTTGGCTTGCAAAGCAGTGTTAATCCCCTTGATCAATATCTGCCCCTGAAATGTCACAGGACCACTGGAGAGCTTTGGAGAGCTCTTTCTCTGCTACGCATGGCATTGGGCTCACCTTCGCTAAAGTCACCGCTAGAGGGGAGCTTGTTTAGTAGAAATGTATTAGCAATAAAAAAGGACAAACAGGACATTGACCATCCACAGAAATTTCATGTCAAAATACTCCTTTTAAAAATAGTTAGAAGAAATTGATACACCAATTTGAGGAAATATCTTTTTTTAGCCAAATTTTTCCTACTTCAGACATCGACTGGCCCTCAGTGGGTGTTTAAATAGCCAGCCCAGCAGCACATTAGTCAAGATGATAGCATACTCAACACGATGTTTTGCCATCAGTCACAAGACCCGAGGCACAGCTGTTTCAGGGCAGGATTCACCTTGTAGGGAACAGAGGTGCCCGTGGAGAGCAGATGCAGACACTGCAGCGCTGCTTTGTAACAGAGACGCATGTTGGGAATTAGACGAACACTGAAAAAGCTGTGGCCCGGAGGAGGGCCAGTCAGCACTGCTGTGTGCTCTATTCTTTTCCAAATCCAAGCTCACACACAATGGCTGTGGAAGCAGCAATTGAGGCGCTGCGGGCTATAGAAGACCTAGTTTCCCAGACTAAAATGGGGCAGCTCTTCGAGCTCTTAGATCTTCAGAGCCGTCTTCAAGTTCTATTAAAGGTTTTTTGACAATTGCCATGTGTTTTTTTTTCTTTATTTCACAAATGTGACATCTTTTGAATCTCTCAAAAGAACTGCTATGTTTTAATTTTAAATTTTAAAAAAAGCTTCTTCTGAAAGCTACATGTCTGGAAGACCTCAGATGATATTTTGATTAATATGGGCCCCTTGAGAAATTCACACTGCCTGAATTTATATGCATTGATGCTGAAATGTAATTACCTTAAGAGATGATTCTCTTAAGGACATGAGACAGGCACTATAATCGCAGAGGGGGCCTGTCATCAGACACAAGGCTGCTGAGTTCCTATTGTCCATGCGAGCTCAACGGTAGCCCTGGGTCCCAGGTGGGGTGGGTGACAAGGAGCCCAGGGGACACTGGGAAACAGGGGATGATGCTTTGGTGCACCGTCACCTCTGTCTCTGTTGCTAAGGTAATGAAGCTGCTGCTCAGTGTTTTAGAAGAGTTTCATTGGTGGCTGGGAGCTCATTTCTAATCAGCACATTATCAACATGTCTAATCAGCACAGTTACCAGTCGAAACCGGTCTCTTTCTGACTGGAAGTGAAAACAAGAAGCATTACAAGTGTTTGTTAAAGGGACTGTTTTTTCTCCCCCTACCAAGTATTTAAGTTAAATAGGGGTTGAGCTGTGTGACCTAGCTCTTAGGTTGAAGCCGGCTGAATATTAATGTGTGTGGAAACAGTGCTCCTTCCCCACACTCCCATCTCTACTCCTCATTAAAGAGACATGCCAGCTTTGTTTTCCTTCACGGGCATGATGGGATGAGGCTGGGGGGTGTACTCTGATGAGGAAATGTGGCACAACAAACACAAGCAGAGGCTGGCTTTCTGGCACCCGGCCAAAAGCAGTTCACAAAAAGAAAAGGGGGTGGGAGAACATTTTTTTTTTTTGGTATGCAAATTCGAGCATCGTGTGAGACTTTGCTGCCCTAGATTCTGGGATCTGAGGTTGAGTCTGAAGGAATGGCAATGTATTAAAGTCGATAAAGGTTGGCTCCAAACATATGTGCCTTTATTTGGATTGTTGTTCAAAACCAGCGCATTAATAATTAATATCAGAGCTCTCGCAGATTTATGTGACACACTTTGTTTCATCAATAAAACATCAAAGACAGGCATCAGACCATATTATAGTACTATTTCGGGATGGGAGAACGAATGCTTACAATGAAATGGGAATCTCGTGTTTGAGTATGTGATAGACAACAAAGTAAATACACTGCAACTATTTCCCTCACAGTAGCAGAGCTGAATGTGTGAATGTTATTTGTCACATAAAGACTGAAAATGCTTGTAGACTATTGGTGAATATTCTTAAAATGAGCCCATAATTCATAGAAAATAAACACAGAAATCTTCCACGAAAGCAACGAGAACTGTACTGTGCGCTTTCAGGCCTACGAGACTGCAAATGTTCTTTAAAATCTTTTGGTTTTGGTCACGCTGATGAGAGAATGTGAAGACGCACTGAGGATTGTGGAGTTATGTGGAGTTATTATATTATTTAAGACTTTAGAGCAAAAAATAAGGAAGTAGATCAGAAAAAAGAAGCTTTTTACTTCATGTAACATATCTGTTACATCACAGTCATAAAGACCCCATTTCATTCTGTTACACAATTAATAATCCTTAAACTACTCAATAATCCAGCTCCAGATGCACTGAAAGCCAAGTAACCCATTTACAGCGACGCCCCACCACCAACGCAACGAAAGAAAGCTGTAAAGTAATCAAGGGGTTTATGTAATGCGACTGAGAACAAGTCATACCTGTACATTTGACCCCCTGAGCCATCAGTCCCCACATGAAGCTGGCACAGTGCTCGCACCAGTGAGGTCCCCGAAAGGTATGGACCTACAACAGAGAGGAGGACAGTGACAGATATTAGCGATGAAGTGCAATGACGAGATAGAAGGAAACAGTGGGTAGTTGCAGTGATTTCTCCAGGAGACCAGTGGGTGCTGCCACCTAAAATGACACAGTGGAGGAGGATTGTTGTTTAAACAGGCCCTCAAAATGACAATGCTTTGGCGGGTGCAGCCGTGACACTGAGTGGCAGAGGCTTTGCCATCATGGCGCAGCATGTTGTGACACCTCACGAGAGAAAAGGTGCGAGCTGTCAGGAAATAGTCTATGGAAAGACAACTTCTTGTGTAGCAGAGGAAGCCCCACGCTCCAGGAGCTAACGACAGCCTCGCCAATCAGGGAGGCCTCTGGGAAAAAGAGCAAACCACAGCTCTCCTGGCATTTTTGCATTTAGCCATTAGCAATCTTAGATAAAAAGGCTTTTGTGTAGTATTGTTAGACTGTTAGATGTGTAGAAGTGTGGAGGCAATCGTGCTATAAAATATCCAAAAACTGTAAACACAAAACACTGACATCAATCGACTGGAGTGATGTCATCCTTAGCCATGATTGCATGTTACCATACCACATCGTACTCTCAAAAGTACAATCTAATGTGGACCTTTTAATTAATTGAACACAGTAAATGTAAATGTCTGCCCAATTTAAACTGGAAAGTCTGACATTAGAAGACACAAAGTGCACGTTTCACTCATTATACTTCAAAATATTCTCTTGATTTTGATTTCGCGCGCATAGCTTTCTCCTTTATGGCTGCAGAGGCTTCAAATTCTCTAAAGGTCGAAATGTAACATTCAGCAAAACAAGAGAACAAAGCAGCAGAGAGAGATGAGTGAGCATCAGCAGTTTAAAAGCCTTGACAGTAATATATCGCTCACTGTTCTCCATCCCATTAACCAGCCAAACTAGGAGAGTGAGCCTGAGCCAAACGGGGATACTGTCCGCCACTTTTTCTGCTCTCTATTGGCCTAATCTCTCCATCTGGTGCTCAAACTAACAGCAGTGGTTCACAGACCACCCAACAGATTTTCTTTTGATTAGGGCTCACTGGACAGACCAAAACAGCTCTGTTTTTCATCCCCAGTCTCCCTGTCAGTAACCCACACCCCTCCCCTTCGATCTCCCACAAGGGAGGCTCGAGCAGCAGCCCTGTGGCCACACATGATGAAATTAAACCAAGAGATGCAACAGCTGACAAGCGTTCTTTAAGTTGACTCATGCTCACCTTAAAGTTGTGGGCTTTCTCAGATCTGGAGGGCCAGTCGCTCTCCTTCAGTGAAGCTCTGCGAACCAGTGAGGTGAGCTGCGAATAGGCGAACAGTTTAAGTGGCTGCCAAAAAGTGGCTGAAGGTTTTTGTGGCCCCATCCTCATCCCCAGGGCTGCGGCCAGAATATCCTCCTGATTGGCCTCACGCTTGGCCTTTTGCACCAGAGGCTTCTCTTCCTGGCAAACCTCATAGGACTCTCTAGATGGCATTCTGGAGCAAAAAAAGGATGAAAAAAAAAAAAACACAACCCCAGGAAAAAAAAATGGGAATAAACTCCTTGATGTTCAAACAAGATATACGTCAAATAATACTACTTTCATTTTGCCAATTAAAAAGAGACATGGCCTTTTTAAATGATATAAACAAGTCTTTAGATCATTCAAAAGAGTCCAAAAGAAAAAAAACCAAAATAAACAACAACTGTGGTCCCTTTTGAATCTCCTCACAGCAGTGAGAGTAGATGAAGTGGAGACTCTGTGATAGGAGTGCCAGCTTTTATACAAAAGAGGTGCAGCCTTGGGTGCTCATGTGGTTCTCTGGGAACATGTATGCAGATGAGCTGAGTGGCTGTGGCTAATCCTCTCCTCCCTGTGCAGAGCTGATATTCTCCCTGGAACAGAGACAGCGCACTGTTGTGTATGGATGCTGTCAGTGAGGGCAAAGAGAGGGGGAGGAGTATGGGGGTGGACCCTATAGTAGTCAGAGCAGATTAAAGGAATCCCACCAGCCAATCGCAGCACGGATGCACCAGCTTTATAGTAGCCAGTACCCCGCCCCCACACCACCATCAGATATCCAAGCAGGGGAGACTGGGTAGGACGAAATGAGAGTGGGATGATAATGAGCAATGAATGAGTCATGCGTCAGGAGTGGGCTACAGCCTGGAGAACTTGCGACAGCAGTGGGCCGTTAGAGAGGGGAGCTATTTTCAAAATCGTGTTGCTACAGAAACCGATCACGACACAAAAGCTTCAACCGTTCAACCAAAATAGGGCATCACTGTTATCGATGCATGCTATGACAGGAAGTGATGCGCAAAAGTTTTAGACAAATTCATTTTCGGATGGAAAGCTTTTCAACGAAACTTTTTTTAAAAAGTTGTATAAATAAAGCACTTCTTGAAAAATATTCTGCCTCAGTGAACTCTGTTTATACCACACACCAACCATAATGAAAAGGGACTGAAATTTCAACCCTGGCATTAGTGTGCACCATAGCGGAAGATGTGCTTTGTGTACATTTTAATGCTGCATTTCCTACATTAGATGAATACCCTTGAATTACCATTAGCTAAGCTATATATACTCTAAAAATAAACAAAAACAATACAAACATGACCCAGAAGATATCACTGCAATTGAAATAGCATAGTAACAACAGTAGCAACACTATCATATTTTGTATCACACATCTATATTCACCGTTACCAGCTTATTCCACCCCCTTACATTATGATAAAATATACAATAAAGAATTAAACAACATGTGTCTGTGCCAGGCGTGGGGGATCCAGCTGGGAGGATTTTCTTTCTTTGCTGCCTTTGTCTGACTGTTCATTTCCTTGAGGTATACACTGATGTAAGCTTGTTGTCTGCATAGAAATGAAGTATTAAATATAGCATCGTGGTGGCAATGTGAGAGAAAGGATGTGCAACCTACCTCGGTAACTCACACTGCAAGTCAAGTGCGATTATGCTCCCACGTCTCAGAATCTAATTCAGACTCGGCTGTTAAAGGGTAACATTCGCACCTTTTCCAGCTGCAGAGGAAGTGACTATACAGACTGTAGACTTCAGGAATCAATGACTGTTAAAGGCTCTTGCTGCTCCCATCTCATTGCAGAGGTATCAAAATCAGAGCATGAGCAGCAGAGGGGAGCAGGAAAGAGGCTTTGAAGATCGGCGTACTTATGTAGAATGGCATCCCAAACAGTGGTGTCTGACAGGGACAGGCTCACAACATGAAACAGAGGGCTTCCAGTGTGGCTACCCTCTCTCATGCTCAGTGAAAGTCTCTGCTCAGGAGGGTACCTGAGAGAGGATAGATAAAAGACAGTAAGAGCCTTTTATATGCACCACTTCATCCTCTCAGACCCTTAGCCCTTCAGAGGTTTTGCAGCGTAATTGCATTGCCTGCTGTTGAGTGCAGAATGAACGTCTGACATCCAGGATGTGGTTTACTTTGAACAAAGCTCTAATTGACACTGATTGATTTGCTTGTTTCCCAGACATGCCCAGAAATGGGACCCCTGAGAATGGATGCATGGATATACTCAGTATCCTCCGTGCTGTCCATCTGTGGCCAGCCTAGGCCAGAGTGCTAGGCTTCTCCACATTCGAGGTTTAAAGTGTTACTCAATCTTTCTAGATTAACAGTTTTATTCTGATTTGCCCCAGAAACTAGCAAAATCTCAAAGCCTTCACATTCTTTTTTTAAACTTAATTTCCTCACTCACTCCCTCCCACTCCCATTTGATCCATTAAGCTGTTGGTGTCGCTAAGTACTTCTGTGAGGTAAGAAAGTCGTTACGTAAGGAAAGTTTCCTCTAATGCACTGCTGACCCAACAAAACACGACGACCCATTAAGTGGACAATGGCAAGATCTGAATGTGAACTCTCACGGCTATGATTTCTTTTCTAGTCATTTGGACACTTTCATATGTTTAAAATAAATAAGGTACAGCTGCAATAATCCATCATTCAAAATCAAAGCGAATGTCAAAACACACAAAAAAGCAGAACAACCATTTACTTATATAACACCAAAAGGCTTTGAATTAATGCTGATCTACAAACCTCAATCTCAAGGAAATGTGATGATGTTATGTAATTCGAAGGTTGAAGAAGCTGGGATGTTTTAATACAGTTAGATCCATAATTTGTTGAACAAAGGCACAGTTTTTGTAGTTTTGCCTCTGTTCAACACCACGGTGGATTTTAACATTTAATTAGTGGGGTTTTACATACGTTTTAAATTAACTGTTTAGGAATTGCAGTCATTTTCATGCATACAGCCTCATCTTCAGAAGCTCAAAATTAATTGGACAATTGACTGACAAGCTGTTTCATGACCTAGTCAGGCCTGTTCCTGTGATATTTCATGACAAATGAGGAAGGCATAATATCTGAAGTCGATTCAAAGTGTTGAATTTTCATTTTGATGTGTTTCAGCCCAAAGATATCACTGTCAAAGTCTATAAGCCAGACACACCTTTATGAATGGTTTTACAACAAGCTGTAAAACCACTGGTTACACTCAAGAACATAAAAATAAGATTAGATTTTACCAGAAAACATATAAAACAGCAACATGCTCCTGAAAAAAAAGACATATGAAACCAAGATTAACTTTCATACCAGAATGATGGAAAGAGAAAAATTATGGGGAAGGAAAGAAACAGCTTGTGATTTGAAGCATAACACATTATCTGCCAAAGAGGCAAAGTTATGGTATGGGCATGCCGGCACAATCGGGTCATTAGAGTTAACTGATAATGTGAGCGTTGATAGAAGTATCAGGACGAATTCTGAAGTTTGCAAGGCTGTGCAGATTCAGCCAAATGTTCCAAAACTGAATAAATGGCACCTCACAGTCCAATCAGTTACTGAAAACAACTCTGAATGCAGAGAGACCCACACTTAGCCACTGGAGGCTGCAGCAAAGCCCTGACAGAGCATCTCAAGGAGGAAAAATAACACTTGGTATGCCAATTTTAGACTTCATTCTATACCTCATGCGAGTTTAAAAACAACCCCTCTATTTGCAATTATGTTAGTTTGCAATTCCTAAACTGTAAATCCAACTTTTCTGTAGAGCCTCTTGAATTAAAGCTGAAAATCTCCAGTTCTATTACATCTTAACTGTTTGATATAAAATCCACTGCAGTTGTGTACAGAGGCAAAACTACAAAACTGTGCCTTTGCCCAACAAATTATGGATTTACCTGCAAAATCTTAGAGTACAGGCCACTAATATCAGAACTAGGAACAGAAAACTTTCTGCAGAATTAAATGTGTGGCACAACAAGAAAGAAATTCATTGTCAGTAGTCTTGTTACTTAAGCACTGTGTAGCTATCTACAGTAAATGCATAAAATAGCATCATGGTGGAGAAAGATTTTCACAATGTGAATCAGAAGTACCGAAAGACTGTGCATGGCTAAAGCTTCACTGCCAGGAAATACCACATATGCATAAGATGCAGCACAAATGCATGCCTTTTTTTTTTTTTTTGCTGGGCCTGCAAGAAACCCAGAACAAATTACACTGGCACAAATAGATTACCTGCATGTGGCTGGAACAGTCTGTGCTGTGACACTGATTTATGGTAGGCTGCTATCACATTTTGCTATTCACACTGCAAGGTCAAAACATACATGTGGCAAGCTTTAAGTGCACAGAAACAACAGTATAGAGTGGGTTACAGCATCTGTGCAATTGTCTACTTGGCTGTAATTTTACAATTTATTTATTTATTTATTTTTTAAATAGGAATCAATTTTTGCCGCGATTTAAAGGAAATTCTAGATTACAAAGGAAATCACTCCTGATGGATGCAGGAGCTCTGAGAGTAGAAGTGCAGGCTGAAAATGTCAGATATGGTGCTGAATGTCATGGTCACTCTGCTTCAGTGGCGTGGAAGAAAATCAGTGATCACACTTCTGCCGCACACAGGGACCTAACGCCAGAATAAAAACATCTTCTGTTCTGCTCTATGTTTACCTGAACTGAAAGTTATATTAAACTGTAATATCAATAGAACAAAATTAAACACATAGCACTTTATGTTAATTTATTATCAGTAGTGGGTGTCCCACAGCCAATCTAAACTCACAGCTACCGGCAGTCATCAGCAAATACTGTCATCAATCCTGTCTGGAGAAACAATTTGCTTACCTCAAACTCATCTACCCAGGAATCACCTTCTGTTACAGAGAGCGACTGGTTATTACATAGGAATGAGAAATGATTGCGAAGAATAATTAAAAGGCTTGAATCGTCCTTTATCTCTTTGTGAGGTTCTGCTGAGAGACGCCCCCACCGCCCCTGCAACATCAGTGTGAGTATGTGTTTAGAGCATGATGAATGAGTCATTGTGCTTCAGCTATTTTGGCAACAGAGTGATGATGATGGTACTAGATGAGTTAGTTAATGCCTCAAATATTCGGTGAGCTTTCAAGTGTCTTAAAAGAGAAATCCTGTGCCAGTGGAAAATCTTTAAAAAAAGAGTCATCTTCATCTACTTTTCCATCAACAAAGGATTTCATCAGTTAAAGCTTTTGGATAATTTTGTTTCTTCTTTTTAAAAAGAAAGAAGTTAGTTTCAAAATGTAAAGCTTGATAACACCCTTCGCTGTAAAATCAGAGTAGCAGGTTTGCTTACTGTTTCCTGCACAAACAATTTCCTACACCAAATTACAACACTGTGTTATACGTAAGATTCACGTTGCTAAATGCTTTTTTGCCATTTCACTGTTATTTTAGGCTTCTTGTTGTGCACAGTTAATTGCCACAAAATGTAATTGCCTGTTTTTATCCCTAAATGGATTTAAGTCGTGCTTAAATTCTGATATGAATCTGATGATCTGGTTGGATTTTCCCCACACAACCATCTCTTTTAAAGATGGTCTGAAAAAAAGAAAGGGCCTCAGTTGCGGTTCATATTATAAAGAGTTACCAAGAGAAAATATCCAGTGAGCAGCAGTCCAGGGAAAAATTCCCTTGTTGGAGTCATAGGTCAGAGGAGAATGGCCACACTGTTTCGGGATGATAGGAAGGCAATGGAAACTCAAATAATCACTCATTACAACAAAAATTTGCAGAAAAGCATCTCTGAAGATACAACACATCAAAACTTGGAGCAGGCGGCCTACAGCAGCAGAAGAGCACATCAGGTGCCTCTTCTGTCAGGTAAGAACAGGAAACTGAGGATACGAATGACACAGGCTCTCTTAAATCCTCTTGGCACACTTTGTCTCCCATAGTAACAAGATGACATTGTTTAAGTGGCAGAGCCCTCTTGAGTAATGTTGTTGACTAAGTCCATCACTTTGTGACCAGAGTGCAACCACCTTCTGTTGGCTGCTTCAGCAGAATAACACATCATGTCTCAAAGCTCACAAAGTTGAAGATATGCAATGAAGAATTTAGTTAAAGCAAAAGTGGGTCAACCTCAGTATTAGAAAGTGTAACCAATGATGTGCATGTTATTCTCTCCTTTATATTGTGTTCTTAAAACCCAAATACAATTGTTCAACAGTATTACACTAAAGGTACTAAATGCCTGCTGAACTGTATGGATGAATGCCTTTTAGTGAGAGTGCCCATTGTGTAACATCTGAAGTAGGACATGGCATGCTGGTCTCATAATCACAGACTATGGTGCAGCTATATATTTTTCACAGTTATATAACTGTACTTTACTCCTCCGCCTCACTGGACAGGGGAAGGATAGAACTCTGTGCAGTTCCCTGATTTCATGATTAGTTCGCTCAGGTTTGGTTATATCAGGAACAGAAAGCAAACCTGGAGATGTAAAATGAATCAGGGTTTATAATAACATCCAACATCATGGTATATCCTCCGGTTATGCCAGTTGCCGTGAAGGTATTTTGATATTGTTTGCATTTATGGCTGAATGAAGTGAAGAGTACTCAGAAAGGCCCCGACTACAGCATTAGAAAGCTTCAACATTCAGTCCAAATTTCTAGAAAAAGAAAATTATATTCAAATAGAAGAATCTGAGTATTGTTTTGATAATAGTAAAATAAAAAATCCAAGCATTTAGAGAAAATATTGTTATCTATTAGTAATTCAGTATATACAAGTAAAAACACAAAAATACAAAGACACAAACTTCTAGTAATAAATCAGAGAAAACCAGTTACTTTAATTTAAATGTACAATTTTTCAGTTATCAGCTGATTTTAATCCAACACAACTCAGGTAAGTAAAAAGTCAAGGCTCCACAGAGGTGTCTGAAATCTTAATTCCTTCCCATTTCCACTGCTTGCGAAGATAATTCATATTGTATGAATATGATTTATGATAAATCATAAACATGTGTGCTGTAGTCGCGGTGGCCGAGAGGTTAAGGCGTTGGACTCGAAATCCAATGGGGTTTCCCCGCACAGGTTCGAACCCTGTTCGTGACGATAAAGCTTTACTGAATTTCCCGGAGGAACCTACCTGAAAGATTAATAAAGTCCTATCTATATTCTTTAAGGTGTGGTTTGGTTGTGATTGGCAAGTCTTTTCCTTATGAATGTGCTACATTCTTGGTTTCTTACTCAGAGCCACCGCTCCTTCGGCCGCAGGCTCTAAAACAGCTGATTACAAAGAAATGGTTAATGTCCATTTAGATACAGTCCCTCTGTGCTGAACTTAAAGTGACGTGCGGAGGAGTTTGACTGGCCTGCATAGAGCCTTACATCAACTCAATCCAGCACTTAAGTGGTAAATCAGTTGTAAACATTCATTTTCTTAGTAAGTGTTGAGAGGCATGGACACAAACCATGTCTGTCACACTAGATGAGTGAAGTGTATCTTTAAATAACAATAGAGCCAATAACAGTTTGAAGTTTTCCAAAGGTCAACAAGCAGGTGCTCTGTAACATACAAAAACGTGATTCCTTACCAGCTTCACACCCATGAAAACTATCAGTTCTGTTCACAGACAGTGTGCACTGGAAACCATGTGTGTGCTGCTCTTGTAGCTTGTTTTCCAGTGTTTGGGGACAGGTGGCCCAGAGTCACTTTTTGGCAGCAGGTCTTGACTTTCTGATCAGTAATCTGCTCACTGTCTGCTCTGGCTGGAGGACACAAACCTGTGGAGTGTTGACCATATTGCATCTTATTAGGTTTCACTTTCTGAGGAAGAACAACATCTGTTTGGAGCGTTAGGTTCCCATGAGAGCAGCGTTTCTGAGCCAGTGGACTTCTTTTATCCACCACTGGTTGTCTTACCAGCTGAAATGATCAGACTAGTCCCATGAGTAGGCACTGTTAATAGATATTTCAGAGGTGTTGAGGTATGAATAATTAGATTAGCATCCTTTATACTACATTACAGGGAAAACATGTTGCAATCGTAGCATTATAGACAGTTCATAATGCTGTATGATATGTTATAAGGTAGAGAAGATAAAAAAAACCCCACTATAATTATCCACTCCGCTATTATCAACATATTAACAGGCTTGTGGTGATGCTGACATACTATAATGCAGGTTCATCATCATAATTATTCACTCATGAAGATATAGTCATATGAGAAAGAACATTTCCACAGGACTCTCTGTAATCCGGTGGAAAAATAAGCCCACTCTGTGATTCGGTAGCTTGTAGAACCTCCTGTGGCAGCAATAACTTGAAGTAATTGTTTTTGTTATCATTTAATCAGTCTTTCATATCATTGAGCAGGAATTTGGACAATTTATGCACAAGTCTATTAATGTCCAGAGACAAGATTTCAATCAGGTTGAAATGAGGTTGTGGACTTTGGGCCACTGCAACACAATGATTGTTTTCTTCTTGAACCATCCTGTAAATTTACGCTGGTGTTTGGTATTATTAGCCTGCTGCATACCCAGTTTCAGCCAAGCTTTAGCTGACAGACCTGTAGTCTCACATTTGACCTTTAGAATGGTCTTCATACATTTGATTGGCAACATCTGGCTGATTTATACCATCTAAATTCCTTTGAAAGCACCAGGGGTGTACAGGACTGCGCAGAGTCCTGTGAAAATTTGGTTTTTACACAGCTGTATAATCAGATTTCCTGGTAGCGTAATATTTACTAGTCAGAAAACGCTAAAGTGTGTGAACCAGAAACACCTAGGGCTTGCTTACCTTATCTGCCTGAGATCATAAAAAGTGATTATTTCACTGTAGCACGGATTCTCACTACTGAAATCAGAGCAGTTCATCTTGAAATAAAGAAACTAATTAAGAACTTACTTATATAAAAAAAAAATAGCTCAGTTTGTTAAATTAAAATAAATAAATCAACCCCTGTATTTTTCATCAGTTTCCAATTTTCGCATCCATGTGAAAATGAACAAAGCTACTAAAATCATGAAATAAAAACAACATTTTAAACAAGCATGTGACTTGTCTAGTGATCATTTTTAGATTTTAATTCAAATTAGACCAGCTGGGATGCTTGATGTTTTGCCATAATCTGTTTTAATGAATATAGTACTATATTTTGTAAAATATTTAAACAAAAAACAATATTAAAATGGCAAAAGTGAGTGGAGGAAGGATCAAGAAATTAGACAACCAGTCACTTTATGTGCTGAGGAATCAGCTTTGAGAATTTTTTCTTAAAGCTAAACATGGGCTACTGTGTGATCCAGTTTGTAGTTACAGGGAATTATCCGTTATTAAGAATGTTGTTAGCAGTGGTACAAAAGTTATACTAACTGCAATTCTCCTTATGCTGCAACATTGTAGTATCATGGCAGCTGGCAAAGGCAAGATGATTGACATTGATTGCCGCATAAACAAGCCAACTGATAGATATATGTATTTATATCCATCCAAAACAAGGCATTTGGCTTGAGGCAGTTTTCAAATCAGCAGGCCATGAATATCAAATCATTCAGAATTACGCAGAAGAGAGCGACTGGCGGACATCTGGTCGACTGGTGCTTGTGCTCTGCTGCCTGCTTGTTAGCATATCAGAGAGAGAGAGAGAGAGAGAAATGCATCTTTCAGCCAGAGACAGAAAATAGCACGTAGCATATGTTTCCAAAGAAGAACAGATCATTTAAACAGAGATTATTGTTTTATTTGAACATTTCAGAAAAGTGCCTTCAGTTTACATAACCTCCAGAAGAACACATGCATGAGCCAGTTTTAGACAGAGCTCCTCTTTGTTTTTAACTGATGAAGTTGAAAACAAACCACCCCAACCGCTCCACTCTGAGCCACCGCCACTGTTATCCAACCTTGTTTATGAGTCCCCTGTGCTGCGAGAATACGTAACGCACACTGCAGGAGAAAGGGAGGGTTTGCTACAGAATTTTTTCAACTGGAAAGATCGCCCTGAACCATCTTCCATCCTCTGAATTTATTTCAAGACGATGTGAAATTGTCACTTTCTACGTAAGTGAAGCAAGGACAATTGCGCTCATTGTCGACATGCTGCCTTGCTTGCCGTCAGCTGGTTGCCTGCATGTTTTCAGAGGAATGCATTATCCTGAAGAGGCCTGTCTCTTTGAGCTCATTTACCATCCCCTGTATTCATCAAAAGATGAAGCTCAAACTCAAAATGGAAGAAAGATTTCATATAAATAAGCAAATATTATGCACTTTGTACATAAATTAAGAAAGAGGCAGATACAGATAAAGAAAAGGTGGATTGTACAGTTATCTTTTTTTTTTTCATTACAAAAATCCAATTTTTTACTTTCATTTTCATGATACCTACAGTGGGGCAAAAAAGTATTTAGTCAGCCACCGATTGTGCAAGTTCCCCCACCTAAAATGATGACAGAGGTCAGTAATTTGCACCAGAGGTACACTTCAACTGTGAGAGACAGAATGTGAAAAAAAAATCCATGAATCCACATGGTAGGATTTGTAAAGAATTTATTCTTAAATCAGGGTGGAAAATAAGTATTTGGTCAATAACAAAATACAACTCAATACTTTGTAACATAACCTTTGTTGGCAATAACAGAGGTCAAACGTTTACTATAGGTCTTTACCAGGTTTGCACACACAGTAGCTGGTATTTTGGCCCATTCCTCCATGCAGATCTTCTCGAGAGCAGTGATGTTTTGGGGCTGTCGCCGAGCAACACGGACTTTCAACTCCCACCACAGATTTTCTATGGGGTTGAGGTCTGGAGACTGGCTAGGCCACTCCAGGACTTTCAAATGCTTCTTACGGAGCCACTCCTTTGTTGCCCGGGCGGTGTGTTTTGGATCATTGTCATGTTGGAAGACCCAGCCTCGTTTCATCTTCAAAGTTCCCACTGATGGAAGGAGGTTTTGGCTCAAAATCTCACGATACATGGCCCCATTCATTCTGTCCTTAACACGGATCAGTCGTCCTGTCCCCTTGGCAGAAAAACAGCCCCATAGCATGATGTTTCCACCCCCATGCTTCACAGTAGGTATGGTGTTCTTGGGATGCAACTCAGTATTCTTCTTCCTCCAAACACGACGAGTTGAGTTTATACCAAAAAGTTCTACTTTGGTTTCATCTGACCACATGACATTCTCCCAATCCTCTGCTGTATCATCCATGTGCTCTGTGGCAAACTTCAGACGGGCCTGGACATGCACTGGCTTCAGCAGCGGAACACGTCTGGCACTGCGGGATTTGATTCCCTGCCGTTGTAGTGTGTTACTGATGGTGACCTTTGTTACTTTGGTCCCAGCTCTCTGCAGGTCATTCACCAGGTCCCCCCGTGTGGTTCTGGGATCTTTGCTCACCGTTCTCATGATCATTTTGACCCCACGGGATGAGATCTTGAGTGGAGCCCCAGATCGAGGGAGATTATCAGTGGTCTTGTATGTCTTCCATTTTCTGATGATTGCTCCCACAGTGGATTTTTTCACACCAAGCTGCTTGCCTATTGTAGATTCACTCTTCCCAGTCTGGTGCAGGTCTACAATACTTTTCCTGGTGTCCTTCGAAAGCTCTTTGGTCTTGGCCATGGCGGAGTTTGGAGTCTGACTGTTTGAGGCTGTGGACAGGTGTCTTTTATACAGATGATGAGTTCAAACAGGTGCCATTCGTACAGGTAACGAGTGGGGGACAGAAAAGCTTCTTACAGAAGACGTTACAGGTCTGTGAGAGCCAGAGATTTTCCTTGTTTGAGGTGACCAAATACTTATTTTCCACCCTAATTTACGAATAAATTCTTTACAAATCCTACCATGTGAATTCATGGATTTTTTTTTCACATTCTGTCTCTCACAGTTGAAGTGTACCTCTGGTGCAAATTACTGACCTCTGTCATCATTTTAAGTGGGGGAACTTGCACAATCGGTGACTGACTAAATACTTTTTTGCCCCACTGTAGGTATCTTAAAAATGTGTCTAAGGTCCAGCCAGAATCCTAAGTATTTAAAACAAAATCAATAGTTTCAGTTTTACGACTATGAAGAGAATGGAGGCTACTTTTAGGTGACCTTATGAATATCATAGACTTAATTTTACTGAAATTTAAAACAAGCTCATGCTTGATAAGAGATTTTTGAAATGTATCAAAACCAGACGAGATTTGCAATGTTCAGTTTAAACAACAAGCGAGTGGAATATATAATAGTGTCATCTGCATAAATACACATATTACAGTTTTGGCTGGTAGAGATAATATTGTTTGTACACAAGGTGAAAAAAAAAAACAGATCCAAGAATGGTTCCCTGTGGAACGCCTGTTAAAATGACCTGAACCCTCCTCTACATGAAACCATTTAGAGAACTCTTAATCTAAGAGTGAGTCAATCTATTGACTGAGAATATATTGATGCCATGAATTGAATGTTTCTGATAGATCAGTGATCCACCTAAAGCTGATAATCTTTAAGCGTTTCAGTAATATTACTGAGTAGACATGATGCAGCTGTTGTGGTACTGTGACATGCTCTACTAATATACATTTTTAGTTTACATCAAAAAGTAACTTTCTGTCGCAATATCCCATAAATAACTTAGTTTAGCCTTAGCTTCTCATATGCAGCCCTACATTTCAGATTGACAAGACAACACCAAAAGGTCATCTAGGTAGCCATTCTTGAGTTTACTGTTAAATTATATGATCAGTATTAGCTGATAGATTTATTTTTGCAGTGAAGTTTTAACTGACTTTTAAATCCTGATTTTTTCTTTTCTTTCCTCTTTTTTGTGTTTCTTTTAAGCTTGACAAACTAACGTTTAGGAGAAAAAAAATGACACATTATTCCTCTCACAGTGTTGGCTGACTTTAGGAAATGTTACGCATATTTTTTTTTAATTAATGACTTTTTTCTTTTCTAAAAGTACATATAACCCATCCATGATGGCTGAAAAAGTCAAGGTTCAAACTCGTGGCCTTATAAACAGTATCCAATAATGACAATGACATGAACAAACACTGAATCTCAACAGGCACAAGTCAAGATAGCAAACCACATAAAGCAGAAACCCGTTTTGTCTCCTGAGCTGACATACGAATGGTTTCCCCGTTGGGAAACCACCGATGTGGAAACAATTTTTCATTTTGATTATCGGGTTCTCTTTTTGTGCTCCTTCTGCCAAGCATCTCCACAAGTCTGACACTGATGCTATTCAGATCATTTCTAAGAAGCTCAGAATTGATTATAAATGGATCAAATGACAAATGCAGGGTGCTAAAAAATATTGTTTTGCATGCAAAATAAATATACATTTTCCTGGCACTGTAAGAACTCCACCATGTAACGACACAGTCAGCTACTGCACACAATGCACAGCTCATTGAGCTGGCTATCTTTACAGGGGCTGGCTTATGATGTGGATAGAATGATGGTGGTTAACATCAACCTAATTCCCCTGTTATTACTTCTCTTTCCAGAGAAAAGATGAGAAGTACAATTTAAGACCTGACCCAACATAAAAAAGCATTAGGTTTGTTTGCAGCGTGACAAAAATGTAATAAAAAGCTCAACGTGTCATTAAAATGTCTGCATCGATCAATATCTGTCAGGCTTACATCTACCAGAACTGCAGGTTTACACAGGGACCAGCCAGAGTGTGTCATGATTACAGGAACAGCTGCTGACACGAACCTGCAATATTAAGTCATTATATTGATATTAAACAAATCTTACTATAGTGTTGAGAATTATCAGGGTAGGGTTCATTTTACATAGAAATAGGGGAAAGATGGCAGTGTCTTTTACTCGCTTTACCTTTCTTTTTTTTCCCCAAATACATATATTACAAATGCCAAAAACAGAACATGATCCAATGACATTTAGTTTCTTTGAAGACATACATCTCAGTCAGTGGCATAACTCCCCTGAAATAATTAAAGCTAAACAATTTACATTGTACATACGAGTTTTAAAAAAAGTGAAAAATTTTATGGTAATTTGGGTAAACTAACCCATTGGCAAATCTTATTTTATCAGAATTTCACAGCTCATAGAAAGAATAATATCTGTGTATTTCTGCATCTCTGGGCATGTAAACAGGATGAAAGTTATCATCCATGAAAGGTTAGAATAAGAGATCTTTTTGATATCAGACAAAGATGATATCTGACTCCAAAGCAGTTTAAAAATTCCTGAAAGGCTGTCTTAAAGCACAAGCAGTAATTAGCCATCACTTCATTTAATGGGGGAATGTTAAAACAGTGATTAGCCTGTCTTTGTTGACTTGATTAATTCATTCGCTGGCGTGAAAGCAAGCAGCTGCAAGTCTGCTAATCAGTGGCAACAATCATCACAACACTGTAATCTTAATGACTATCTGAGTGAGGAAAAGATAATATTCAGCAAAGAACTATCGATCATCTTTTTTTTTTAGACAAAAGCATATCAAATCTACATATATATTTTTACATTTAAACGTGTAAAATTGTGACTAAATACATTTTCCACTTGCCAGTAACATGTCTAAGTGTTGTGCCAAGAATGGCTTCGATGCTCTTTATACATCACGTGTTCTGACATCGATGAGTATTCAAACCTCACAAGCAAATCAACACTGAACTGAGTGAAGCAAATAAAAATGAAAGGATTAGAAAAAAATCAGGATGACTCATACTGCAACTAATGAAGCGACTGGAGCTTTAAATTCATGTACGCTGATTCCTGAGAGTTACTCGAAAGGCTTCAAAGGATTAAAGGACAGATGTCTTATGGTTTTAAAGAGATATCATGTGATGATGCCATGTAAAACAAAGGGACGTCCTTTGTTTTACATGGCATCATCGTTTTGCAGATGAGGTTTTCACATAAACTATTGTTCACTAAGTAAAAAGCAAGGTACGGTTTTTAGGAATAAAATACATTTTTATGAACAGTTCTTTTGTCTCTCCTTCTTCGCTTTGACTTACATAACAATGTTGTGACACTATGTCAATGAAAATAATGTTCATACCTACATCCAAATCTTTAAAATTATTTCTACAAAACCGATCAGACAGAATTTTTTACCCTAGATAAGTGACATTAACTTAGTAATCAAATCATTCTTCAGTATGGCAACTTTTTTTTGTTGTGCATAAATTATAGTTTCCTATTTTTTGTAGCACAAAAAGAACAAATGACAACGTTAGCATACATACAAAATACATACATGCATAAATGTAGCCACTGTAACATTACCCACAGGATTGCTGTGTTTGAAAAGGATAAAGCCTCAACTTTTGCATCATAACATTTTGGGGCCAGAAGGGACCGTATTTAGATGAGAGGGGGGTATGTGGAAGGTTTTCTTAATCTTTGGCAACATTGCACAGACATGCACATCTCTTACACTCTTACAATGAATCTAACAACAAGTAAGCCAAATATTTGCGTATAACATGCCTCAAAGGACTCAGCAACAACACAGTCAGCAGGTCCACTTCAGTGACATGAATTAGTACCCATGAAGCCTAGCAGATAGCTTAACGCCCACCTTTCACTCAGCATGGCCAAGAACACATACAAAATAATACAATACAATAAAAAACGGTGATCCACTGACCAATTGTGCCAAATGGGAAGATTATTAAAAACAGTTTTTTGTACTAGTCTGAAAACGTGCTTATATCTGCTCAAAGGGGCTGGCATTTTTAACATGGCAGTTTATGGTGACTGACTCACTTTTCTAGTTAGTTTCTAGTGGCCATTAGAGGAACTACAGTTTTTGAAACTTCAAAGGTTATACTTGGAAATGATTTTAATTGCCTTAAATTTATGTGAGCAAAGTCCCGATACTGTGTGCTTTGGTTCACTAAAACAAGTGACTCAATTAGATTTCCTAACAATTAACTTAATGTTCAAGAAATTGTTCAGCTTCTCACTGCTCATGATTATATTATTATTTTACATCTTTGGTTTGGTCTTGTTCAATGACTGCAGTCTTGTTCAGCGCGATACTTTTTAAATAAGACAGCTTTGGCTTTTTTAAAGATCCAGTACAAATGCAGCATATTTCAAATCTGCCCACATATATAGAGGCTAAAATACACTTGATTTAGAACATTTACACAACTTTAGCTCATTTAACTTCTACGCTCCAACAGGTCACTGAAATTACACTTAGTAAAAACAGATTTTGATCTTTCTAAATGCAAGTTGGCATTCCACAGCAGGTAAACCTCAACCTTAAATAATAACAATTATAAATGGCTGAAATGTTAAAAGACTGAAGTCAACATTGGCCTGTGCACTGACAAGTATTTTATACTGACAGAGCGCATGTGCATAAAATGACCAAAACCATCAAAGCCTCTCATTTTTTTACTCTCCTAACTTATCTGTGGCTCTCACTGTAACCCCTCATGTTTTCTTTGTTTGTGATTCAACTAAATCATGTCACAAATATATGATTTCACTTTAGAAATAATTTATTGCAAAGTGATTTCACATTGCAAACCTTGCTGTGTCCATATTAAAATAAATTTTGTCCCAAGTATTTATTGCAGTTGAACACTTGTGTGTATGTAAAAAAAATTCAACATATATTACTGTAATGACTCATACTTTGCAATGTGCTTATTATAGCAAGTACAGACATAAGCTTAATAAGCTTTATTTAGCTACTCTACATTGGGATTTGGATGTGGGCACGATTTTTAAGTATGTTTTCTAGAGATGGACCGATCCGATATTACGTATCGGTATCGGTCCGATACTGACCTAAATTACTGGATCGGATATCGGAGAAAAATAAAAAATGTAATCCGATCCATTAAATATCACGAAAGCACCTCACAAAACTTGCAACACGCCGTAACTCACCTCAGAACGTATGCATCACGTGATAGAGCAGCTGTGGCATGCAGGACCTGTTGGTGGTCTGGATAGCATGTGGAGCTTCGCTAGCAACCTGGCATTTCATCTCCGACAAAGTTATCCCCGAGAGAAGTAAAGCAAGTGTGTAAGTCCATCTCTGAATGTTTGTAAAGCATTCCCACGTTAAGCTTAACAAGCGACTGCCTCTGCTCTCCGGCTGCTACTTCAATCGTGAAACTGCTTAAATCAGCTGATCGGCTTTTCTGTCGCGAGTCTGTCTCTAGTTTGTTTTTGGTCCACTTTGCGCCAGAAAGAGCAAACCAGCGGCTGAACAACAGCAGCACGTTTAAGCTTGATAAGCTGTTGTTAGAATTTATTTAATATTAATTTCTACACCAGGATCTTTTTCTACAGCTGACGGCTGGTAACTGTGCAGGGGCGGATCTAGCAAAGTTTAGCCAGGGGGGCCGATAGGGCATTAACTGGGAAAAGGGGGCACAAAGACATACTTTTCTTTCTTATTCTCATTTAAAATGTCTAGCTTTTAATAAATAATTATCTGACACCCAAAGTTTTAATTTGATGTAAAATGAATAGAAGTCAATTACTGTATATAGTGACTATTAAGTCTAATATATATACCCTAGTAAGCTATAGTACTTTTTACTTTGGGAAGGTACCATCTGTGCAGTCTGCAATTTTGTTGAAGAAAGATGTTGAATCTATTTAATATTTCTTGAAAAATAATTGATTTCTGTGCATTTTTTTTCACACTGCATCAAATTAAGGTTGATTACGTCGATTAAGCATCATGAGGTGGCGCGTGAGGGGTGGTTCCCTATTTTTTATTTATTTAATTTTGTTGTTGCTGGGAGTTGGAACCCTATTAGTTAGGTTGCTTAATATTTACGCTAAGTACTCTTTAAAATACCAGAATAGGGAGGATGGTGTAGGTTTAAGTTTATTAGATTGATCAGTATTGCTGAACTATGAAATATTTTTTTTGTATACAGGTATAACAGAATAGCTTTAGTGTAGTTGTTGTTTTAAACTTGAGTATGAACTTGCAGACTTGCAAAATGCAGCAAGATATTTTAAAAAACAGTTTTGTTGATTAAAAAACACTATATCGGATTCATATCGGTATCGGCAGATATCCAAATTTATGATATCGGTATCGGTATCGGACATAAAAAAGTGGTATCGTGCCATCTCTAATGTTTTCAGATAATATTAAAAATGAAAAAAAAGGTAAAATATTGGTAAATTGATATGCTTATCAATTAACACAACTGCTTTTGTATAAAAGTGACAGTATATCTCCTGAAATCCTGACTGCTCTTCAAAGAGCTCAGTGTTTGGATTCACAGCACTGCACAACAAATCCAAAGTGATTTCTGTTGCCTCTGTAGGTCTGTCACGCAGACACAATCCTCGTTTCATCTTGATAGTTCGGTTTATGAGCACGAGAAGTGCTGTATGTGCGTTATTACAACCAGTAAACACAGTGACCTCGCAGTCCCTGGTGTCATCTGATAAGCCAAAGTAATCAAGCTCCCCCTCATGAGATGCCCTCATTAGCTTAAACATTTGATAGCTGAATCTTGGGTTAGCAGCCTCTTCTCCTATAATCCCATTAGCTTCATCAAGCTCAGGCCTTACTGGTGGAGGAAATGGCTGCCAAATTGTGTGCATCTGGAACATATTTTCAGAGTCCACATAAGGATTTCTGAAATTCACATCTGGGCAAAGCTGTTTTAAAGCCATTTAGCAGATTTATGGAAATCCCATTAAAGTGTAACTGACTGAAGTCAGTGCTGTTGAAATTGGAAGATACAATGTTGTGACAAAAATTGCCTGGGCTCATTTTTGAAAACAACGTCCTATGAATAAATTGTAGAAGCACAACTGTAAAAAAGAGAAAGAGAGAGTTTGAAAAGACAGATGCCTGATGACCTCACTCCTTGTGGCCATTGATGAAAACGAGTTAACAACTTCATGAAATACATTAGGATAAAAAAAATAAAGCAGCACAATGCATCCTGGTTGCTGTAAAGCAGAGTGACAGCAGGAAATAGGTGCTTTGCATATTGTCTTCCCTAATGGGAAATTCTCACTTACCTGCAAGGTCATTTTCACACATGACTGCTTCATAGATTTAAAGGGCATTGTAAGGCAGATATTTAGAAATCATACTAAATATTTGTTTTTGATATCTAGAATAAATTTGTATTTTCACTGAAAAATGCAAAGCAGAAAAGAAAAACAGCTTGTTGGGGGATGTGGGATGCTGCAATGAAAACAACAGCAGCCGATCTTTCTCAGATCTTTCTCAGAGCTGTGTCTTTTATGACATTCACTTTGAATTAACTCCATATGATGCCCAAACAATTAGCTAAATTAATATTTAATTAAGCCTCATATTTAATTACGATTAAATATGAGGCTGCATCTGCACCAACACTGTAACCGCGATAAAGCCAGTGCACCCATGTTTAGCAGTTGTAATACTTACAGTGTTTGCCACCTTACTTTGAGGAGAATGAATGCTAATGGAAGCACAGCTGAAGCTGCTGGGTATGTCAGTCCTCCATGAGGGACCCTGATGGTACAGTATTTGCCAAAATCATCAGTCTATCCTGTGTTTTAAACTATTTCAGTTTAAAATATATATATTTTTTAAAATGTGCCAGAGAGCGATGGGCGTGTGGCAAATAACCATGTCTATAAATCTGATGAAGGAAAAGCTTAAAAAGCTTAAACTTGTGACAGACACACATCAGCATTGCCAGGCCCAGACCTATCCTGCTGGCATAGCTTAAAGGATGTGTAAGTACAATGTGAAAAATTCTTACAAACAACATGACACATAAATATAAATGCAACATCCATTAGCTATATAAATGTAACAGTAAGGTGTGTTATTTCTATAGCGCCAAATCACAATAACAGTGATTTATATATTTTAAGGTAAAAACCCAACAATAATATAGAGAAGCTCCAACAATCAGATGATCCCCCTAAAAGCAAGTGCTCGGCGACAGGGGGAAGGAAAAACTCCCTTTCAACAGGATGAAACCTGAGGCAGAACCAGGCTCAGGGAGAGATGGCCAACTGCCATGACTGGCTGGGAGAGAGGGGAGGAAGACAGGGCAAAGACACAGAGACGCAGAGATTAATACTAACCAATGATTAAATTCAGAGTGATGTTTAAACACACAGTGAGTGAAAGAAGGTGAGTGAAATAGAAACAGTGCATCATGGGGAAGCCCCCAAGCAGCCTAGACCTATTGCAACGTAACTAAGGGAGGTTCGGGGTCATCTGATCTAATCCTAACTATATGCTTTATCAAAAAGAAAAGTTTTAAGCCTAAAAGCAGATAAGATGATGTGTCTCCTTAATCCAAACTGGGAGCTAGTTCCATAGAAGAGGGGCCTGAAAGCTGAAGGCTCTACCCCCCATTCTACTTTTTTCCTAAATATCCTTGGAACCACAAGCAAGCCAGCAGTCTAAAGAAATAGGCACCAAATACACTGCAATCAGGAGATGACATTGTTTCATACAGTAAGTCATGAAACTGCATTAAAAACAGTCTGCCAACAGCAGTGGGAAACAGTAACAACAATGTTAATTGCTTAACCCACAATCAGCAACAGTTTCTGTAATAATTTTAAATAGTTTTTGCAAGAAAAAAGTTCAGTATGGCTTCTAAATACAAATATTCTCAATTTTTTCCTTCTACAACTATTCAAATCTTAACATTTTGTGCACTGAATAGAAAAGTGACTTCAAAAAACAAAAAGTGTATCAAGGATGAGACTCACATAGGAAATATCCCGTATGTGTTAGAAAAAGCTTGTGGGAAATTTTGTTTTCATGCATTTTTGGCAGAAACGTGTTTAAAGGCCGACAATCCAATGTAACAAAAAAAGGAATTATCACAATAACCGCCGACCACAACAATGTGCCAGGAGAGCCAGCTCAATAAAACTCAGCGTCCAATATGGCCCGCCATGAAATGATCGACGGTGTAATGAAGAAGCTAATGAGGGGGATCAAGATCGCTGCAGAGCCAATAAATCAACACAACTGTGCCTACAATGATACAGGAGCAATCAGTAATGCTGGTCAGTGCGCAGGGAGCAGAGGGAGGATGGGGGCTGGGGAACGGAGAGGGGAGGCAGACATGGGGGTTGACACTTTAATGCAAGTCAATGTCTAGAATATCCTGGTTTTATTTGTCTTTTAGAAAAGCATAGCTTCAGTGTGAAGTCAGCACCTAATGGGGAAATCATTCAGTAAAAACTTCCTGTCTAAATATATATAAATGTGATAATCACTACAATTATATTTTTGATGGCACTTTTCCAGGTAAAGACTGTCCTTGGATCCTGTCTGAAAAATCAATACGGCTCTGCTCTGATCAGCACACTGTGAGGAAGATTCCCAAGCGTAAGCAAGTTGAAGCAGAAGGTCAATCAACACTTCAGTCCAGATGCATCTGCAGGGAGGCACTTAAACAGCACCTTTTTGAAATCATTTAAAAATCATTAGTCCTCGTGCTGAAATCAGAGGACAGTCCGCCTCTGTTTCAGTCAATACTGATCAATTATTAATTGCAAATATTTACAGAGTGGGACTGAAAAAAAACTTTTTTCTTCCTCACAACAAATCAACCAAGGTTGGCATGTTTCTGTAGTTAGAGTACGTTGTAGCTAACACATACCAGAGCTGCTGGTCAAACCATAGCCACAAGGGTGACCAGGAAACTATTTTCACCCCAAAATCAATACACATTAGGCACTGTAGTGTAGTGATTCTCAGACTAGGGGTCTTGACCTTTCTACAGAGATAACTAGAGAGCAGCTCATTTTGGGAGGAGGGAATACAAAACAACTATATGTATATATAAGAAACATAAAATCTCAAGCCTGAATTCACTCACAATAAAAAAAAAATAGTGAAAAGGTTCCACCAAAAATCATTAAGGGCAATAAATGCCGCCAGCAGACATCAAAAAGCCAATCACATGATCACAACTCATTGCATTTAGGTATGTAGACACGGTCAAGATGATCTGCTAATATTCAAACTGAGATTCAAAACGGTGACCAGGGGTGATGTAAGTGACTTTGAATGTGCTCTTACCTGCTGGGATTTTCCCACACAACCATCTCTAGGGTTTACAGAGAAAGATTTTAAAAAGAGAAAATGTCCAGTGCGCGGCATGTTTCTAGGTGAAAATGGTTTGTTGATACGTGGGGTCAAAGGAGAATGGCCAGAGTGCTTCGAGCTACTTTGAGCTGATAGGAAGGCAAGAGCAGCTCAGATAAACTCATTTTAACCAAGCTATGCTTGAAAGACCAAATCTGTCCCTTTTTGACCACAGTGTGTGCTCAAATGGCTTCCACAGTCACCAGATCAGACAGTGAGCGCGAGAGTCCATGCAGGTACCCACAATTGCAGAGTATTTACATTGTAAATACTATTATATTATATTTTCTTTGTTATTTACTGTGCTAAGTGCCTTCCTTTTACTTTATATCTTATACTTTTACCACGGTTATTTATTACTATGCTGCTTCTTGTTTTATTGCTGCTGGCCTCTGTGAGCTACCAAACAAATTTCATTGCATAATTACAATGACAATAAAGTTCTTCTTATCTTATCTTAAAATGTGTCTATATAGTAACAGTGAGCGTGTACCCTGGGCAGTGGACATCAAGCAGACCTGTATAACAGGAATGACTATTCATCTGTGGGACCTCCAGCTGTCTTTACTCACAAAATCAAGCGATAAAGGGTAAAACCTGCATTACTTTTAATGCCCAGAAGAAGAAAACTGTGTTTGTCAAAAGAGTTAAGATTGTTTAGAACTCTATTGGAAAACAGTCCTCCCTTGTTTTATCACCTCAGTAAACACAATGGATTAGTTTATGGGCGCCGTCAGCAATTATAATTCCTACTAAATGCTTAACTTTGCACATCAGTAAATAATTCCTTTGGTTTCGCATACAGAGCTGCTCCACACTCAGTATGTCTGGTTCTTAAAAACTAAGATGACGACACCAAAAACGCTCAACCTGAGGCTTCATGGCCACACTAATAGCTGGAGATGTCCCTTTACAGTCTTTCTGCGTATAAACTATTAATGGAAATCTATCTTATGAGAAGCTGTGTAAATGTTATTAGAGTTCAAATATTGGATTTTATGCTACTTTATATTAACTGTCAGTTGTTAAAGTTTTATAGTTTCATTTTTAAAGTTCTTTTTTGTTTTTGAGTTTCAATTAGTTTAAAGGGTTTTTTTTTCTCTGTTTAGTTTTTATTGTTTAAAAATGTTTAGTTTTAGTTCAGTTTGTATTCATGTCAGTGTTAGTTTTAGTCCTTTGACATAGAGGACATGTGCTGGAAGCAATATTTAGGAAAAATCAGTACATGTATTAAATAAAAACAAAGGCCTTCTTTAAAGCATTTGACTCTTAGTCTTATAGACATCCAGAGTCTCAATAAACATGCTCATCAAAGCCTCAGGCAGGTTCTTCGATCTAATACATTTACTTTTATTTCAGTTCACTAACACCCCTTTTCACATCAAGTTTTGACAGTTTAGTTGTTCATTATGATGAATTGCTACCACTGTAACCCTATATATTTGACAGAAAATAGGGGAATGCATAATATCCCCCCTTTAAATAAATACTTCAAATGCATGACCAAACAGGTACATGTACACTGAAGTATTAAGGCAGGGAAATAGTACTTCTTTGAGCAAAGACTAGATGCTGATTAAAGAAGACAACCTTCAGCTCTGTGTGAGTTTTTCCAGCGTGCACAGCCTTTGTGCCAACACAGCTGAGAGTGGACCTGACCAACATTAAATATTCATAACAAAATAGGCAAAATCATATGCAAGGCAGGATTTAGTATAGGCTAAGTACTGCATATACAGTGTTAAGCCTACTATTGTGAATAGACCTTCATGCATAATAATGCCAGTAAAGGCTAATGGTGGAGGGGCATCCTGGTGCCTGCAGATGCACCATGGAGAGCCAGGTGCCCAGGGGAGGGATTGGCAGAGTCGAGCTCACTCAACACACATGCAAATGCCTGTTGGGGATTTCCCTCCACTGTGCACTTAGCGATAGCCATGCAGATATACCCCTATAATGCTGTTACATAGATGAACATCCCTGGTGACAGACCCTGATGCCATGCCCAGTTGCCCTCCATTCAAGAGCAAAAGCAAACACACACTCAGTCTGAAAACATGCAGAGGTTGCCAACTGAAAATAATGAGCAGATATCAGTATTTGCAGAAACAACATATTAAATCTGATCAAGACTTTAATTAAATGATCCAGACCATGTGTGGAAGAAATATTTAATTCAATGCATTTAAATGACAATAGAGTCTGTCTTTGCAGGGCGCTGCAGGCAGCTTGTATTGTGTCCCATGTTTGATTTGGGACCCAACCAGTGTATTTACATAATCTGAATTAAATGTAAATCAAGCCGTTTCATCTGCCTGCATCAGTCTCCCTGGATTTGAGGGGTTAAAAAGCGTGTGCTCAAAAACAGCACCTCTCAGCATGGTGGGTGGGGGTGATCCCCATTGTTGAAAAATCTGGAGTTAAAGGCCTGGAGCCTCTTCATTTCAGCTTCCTCTGCGTTTTTAAAAATCTAGCCCAGATGCCCCCTTGAAGGAAAAGGGCCATCCAGTTTGTATTTGTGATACAATTCACGTAAATGAGGCAGTTTGGCCTTAATCCTTGCCTAATTAAGTGCCAGTCTGCTGAGGCAGACTGCTAAGGGCCAAAGCGCAATACCTGTCGAATTATGGGAACAGCTGGAGATCAGCAGATCAGCACCACATTATTATCCTGCTCATTTATCGAGAGCCTAAAACAGGGGGACTCTCAACTCCAGTTGGCCGTCTTTATTTCTGTTGCTTTTCTTTCCCAATTAGGCTAATAATTTCCTGGAATCTGATGCTGGGAAAACAAGAAATTCTGTGGATTATTCACCCAAAAAGCTGTAAGACTAACTGTCTGTAAGCTTTTCTTCCCGCTGCAGCAGCCAAAAAATGGCGATACCTCTGAAATGTTCTGCATTAATTAATAAAAAACCTCATCAAATTAGCATTAAAATAATTATGGAATGAATAATGAATAACACCGAGCTGTTTGCCAAGGGGAATTTAATTAAACAATCAAAATTCTGTGTGTGGTGAAACAGTTCACGGTGGTGCTCTGCTTTTCTTCAGTGCTTTGATTTACTGTCGAATATGCAGGAGGTGCTCTAAGATTATACACTTCCAGCTTTGTAAAAATATACTGAAGCATCCAGGAAAAGTGTTATAAGCCAGTGCTGTGACCTACATAGTAGAATTTACAATTGTCCCTCTGTGATCAGCAGCTAATCAAGGCTGCCCTAGTTAGGCAATGTTACTGAGCGCCAGAGTGCAGGCAGTGTTGCCGGGCAAAATTCTGCAAAAGTCTCCTGTACATGAAAAAAAACTTTATCATATAAAGCAAACAGTCTGTTGTTCACCACGTGTTATAAAAAAAAATAATTAAAAAAAGATGAACATGTGTTTATTTTAATGTGGGGGTTGATCTCCCTTAATTTAGAAAACAGTGCTGCTCTTCGGCGATTCCTTTTAACAATAATTTATGTATGTTTTACCATTAGTGGTAGTGGTACATACCTTAAAAGTAAGTCTCTTCTATTGCGTTTGGATGTAACGCCACCTGCTGGCCACTTTGAGCTGGTGCTGGTGAATTAATAAGTCTCATCATAGCCAGTGTAATGGAGCAGTGAGGTATGTAATTAAAGCCTCTAGTTCAACTGCATTTTACAGTAACTTTCTAATAGTTCAATGATTTTTGTGTTTGCATGTAGTTTAAGCAATTTATTAACTTTTTAGTCACTTTGTTTCGTTCGCCAATGTGCTTTGATTGTATAAATTTCTTGTGTTTGCTATTTATTCCTGCTGCCTTACTATTTATATTTTACTCCTGCACACATAACTTTGTTGTACGTGTAAAATTACAATAAAGAGATATTCTATTCTTTTTTCCTACCTACTGAAACTGCACACAATTCTTGGCCATTGCTATTTAAATTTAACTGAACCCTGCAAAAATGTTTCATTCCTCTGAATTTTATCCCTCTTAA
Source organism: Aulonocara stuartgranti (assembly GCF_965226115.1). Taxonomy (NCBI): domain Eukaryota; kingdom Metazoa; phylum Chordata; class Actinopteri; order Cichliformes; family Cichlidae; genus Aulonocara; species Aulonocara stuartgranti. The sequence continues at coordinate 17,044,428 of NC_138952.1, forward strand.
AAATCTCAGTTGGGTTGTTTTGAATTAGGGCCTCAATCTTTGAGGAGCTGAAAATCGCCACAAAGATCATCAGCTCATCCATGACTATTTGGGTGTCTTTTAGTCTCAAGTGTTGATTGATGGTATTTAACGTTTAGCATATTCAAGGGATAAATATAGATCGGATATTTTGTTGTGTAAACAAGCTGATACATTTTACAGTGAACTGAGTGCGGGACTGTTCTGGAGTACTGAGTATCTGTACAAGTAATAAGTGTTCTGGGAAATGTTAGATGGACTCATGAGCATATTTGTTATTTCTTTTGATGGGAGTTGTTTGTTTTTTATTAAAAGTTGACATGAACAGCGGTGCAGTAGTTAACACAATGCTTCTCCGCAAGAAGGTCCTAGGTTTGAATCCACTCTGGGACATTTCTGTATGGAGCTTGCATGTTCTCTCTCGGTTCTTCCCACACTCCAAAGACATGCATTGATTTAGTTTATTGCTTATTCTAAATTGGCCATATGTATGAATATTGTCTCAATCCATGCTTTACCCCGGTTACTGTCCCTCCTAAGATAAGTGAAAGAAAATGACAATAGCAGTCAAACTGATACTTTACCAAGGAAAGAAAATGAAAATGAAGCATCACAAGTACAACAAGTACAAGAGCAACCTGCCCCTTTTCTTTGTGGCAAAATATATCCCAAAAAATAAAGAAAAATCACATTTGAATGGAAGGAGGAGGAGGACTTGCTGTGGAAGTGCTGCAAGTGAAGGATGTTGAAGCTGGACTCTAATCCTGCTTCCTGGAGGTTTTATGGCTCAGCACTGATGATGTCAATAAATTCTGCTCAAAGATACTGATTCTTGTGAAAGTACTATCAGCTAAACTCCACACAATAGGGGTGTTAGTGTTCCTAATGAACTGTCATTACTGTGAAAGGGAGATTTTGAAGTTGGGTACAGTTTTCACAGTCATGATTCTGTAAAGTTTAGTGGTTGCGAAGTTCTTTCATTTACTCATAGAGTAAAACATCTGCTAACCTGACCTGAACAAGAACATTAGATTTTAAAAAACACAAGAAACTACAGGGGTGGTGGTAAAATGTTTGAGCATGTATTGTTTAGTCACATATATTTTTTTTTTTTTGCACGGACTCTGGATCACAAATACACCTGCAGATCTTCCACAAGGTGGCAGTCTACACCACAGTAAATGTTCGAGCTTATCACAGCTCTACACTGTGGTTTCATATCTGGGTTTGTCACATACCAAATTACAGATTCGTATAAGAAGCATATTAACGGAGTTTAATCCCACCTGTGCTTAATTCATGTGACATCACAGGCAAATTAATCAGAAGCAGAGATCGACTTTAAAGAGATATTAAAAGGTTTATTACAACAACTTATCAATTCAAATTTTATACAGAACTTTCACGTTACAAGTACACTTTCAACACAGTATCACACCCCTTTTTTTTTTTTTTAGCAATTAAGCCAAAAAGTAAAACAAGTAACCAAAGTTTTCACAACTCAAGTTGTAATAACTCGTTTAATTATATTTATCTGAGACATTATCAAATAAACAGTTAAATTCTCGCAGAGAATTATTATCTCATGCAGATAGCACATAACAGTAAAATCATACTTTAGGAAAACAATGAGTTAGCTTCTTGTAAAACTACACAGTAGTAAGCCAGTACAGACTATAAGAGAAAAAGGCAAACTGACTTCATGGTGTAATTTGACTTCTTACAATTATTTGAATGAAATGCTCACAATTCTTACAGACTTGTAGTAGTTTAATATACATGATGTGATTCCAGTTCACATCTCAATGCTTTCGTTTTACATGACGACCTATTGGAAGAAAAAATGCATATCCTAATAAGACTGTTAAGGTCATTTTTTAAACTGCTTACAAAGTTAATGTAATCAAAAGGGCTCAGCTACTGAATCCGGACAATCCTATAAAAACAAAGTACATAATACCAAGAAAGATCACGTACAACGTATCGTTGATGTTATTTACAATGTTTTCTAAAAATGTCACCTAGAATTGCAACCATGAAAACAGCCTAATGTCATTACGTGCTCCGCATTAGACGCTAAAGCCATTAAGAGTCACTTATAAAGCAGAGACAGTATACAAAGCAGGAGATCTCCTCTACTGAGACCCTTAAAATCGGAAATTACGGCAATCAACTCAAACTAATCTGCATTAAAAATGTACTCAAGTCATTTATACAAAAACATTAATGGCACTGAATGAAGTCAACATCACCATGATTGAGTAATGGAAAATAAGGTACTGCAATCCTACAATCACTGCTTCAGGAACAATCAGACTACAGGTGGAATGTTAATGAAATAACACACGTTTCCTAATCGGCTCACCTCCAGAAGACTACCCTACAGGCAGAGGCGAGCTCACACATTCAAATTGCACAACTACAGCTGACCTCACTCACAGAAAATCAGTCAAAGTTCAAATCTGATTCAGACATTTACGTTTGTGTGATGCGACAGTACTTTAATCTACTTCTAAAGGAAAACAAAAACAGAGCTGCCTGTACTTAATGTACGGACTGTCTTTAAAGTAAACCCGTCATATCTCTCAAATATGTGCAAAATGGAACAAAGTAAAGTTACTTTTAAATAAAAAGTGTCAGTTCTACTTCATTGTAAAGATAGTGCTTACAAAACGTCGTGAAGACGAAACAAGAAAACAAACTGCAAAATGAGCCACGGCACGCTTTGGTACGGTCGCTAACGATTCGCTGATCAACCGCTGAAGCTGATAGCCTTTAAATTAAAAAGAAAAAAACCCATAAGATTAATAAATAAGTCACACAAATACAAAAAAAACTCCAAACACTTAAGAACCACGTGTTTTACATCTTACACCTAAAGTGCCTATTCTTTTGTCTTCATCGGTTCCAGAGAAAACATTGCATTTTTAAAAGCATTGCCTATAAATTACAAAATGGACAAAACATAAAAGAAATCAGGAATAAATTAAAAACAGTACGGTCCGAACTGAAGCTCAGAGAGAATCCCTTTGCTCTGCTCGTCAGAGAGACTGTAGAGGCGACGGCACTCCGGCGATGACGCTCGGGCACAGTTTGGGACGATCAACTCCCTGAAGGCTGAGACTGGTTGGCGCCCCTCCGCGTTTGGCTCTCCTCTGTGCTCTGATTTGACGCGGTGGCGGCAGCGCCGGACGGGGCGGAGACGGCCGGGGTCGTGGAGGAGGAGCTGACCCCGTTGGAGGTGCTGACGGAGCTGTGCTGAATGGCCTCGCTCTGGGGGCTGCTCGGGACGGACATCTCCTCGCAGCTCTCATCTTTGTCGGTAACTGCAACGACGTCAGAAAAAAAAACTGAAATAAAGGGGGTTTGAGGAGCAGCCGTTTTTATTTTACCGGATACTCTTCAGAAGGCTTGGGCTAGCTGTGTCACACAGGCCTAATCAGATGTAAAACAGCTATTTGCATGTAGCGTATGCAAACTGTTTCATTAATCCCCATAATGCTACTTCTGCACCCCTTCCTTTAATTAAAGCTCCAATGTCAATTTAAACCCACATCATAAGGGTACATTACATTCTGGGGCATGTGGCTGTGTTTCCCATCCCTAACTGCATTCTCATTTGTTTTTTGTTACCTTGCCAACTACTGCAGCGACAGATGATTACAGCACCTGATTTTAATGATGCTCACACTGGAGAGTAGGCAAGACTTGGAGTCGAAATGCCACCAGCTGTTAGGCAGTTGCATTGAATTAATTGGATCCTGATGGAAAAAAAAGACTCCACTCTCATGCTCTGTTTCATAAAGGAATAAGGAGCACAATGATAATTAATATTGCTAATGATATGAAGTCACTTGTGATGGCACTTTGTAATTAATGGCTGGGTTTCGTACTCGGGAACGTAAAATAGAAATTCCGTAGCAGGAAGACGCAATTAAAGAGCGATACAAATGTCTCCACATTAGAGGTTTCATCTGCCTTCTTGGCTGGACTTTGACCGTGTGATTTAGTGCGAGCGAATGTCAAAGAGCCATAAACTCCCTCGCTGCTTTACTGCGCAGAAGGTCAGCCTCGGAATAAATCAGCTTGGTGGTTTTTGTTTCATGTTCAAGTGAGCATTATTGCTCCTAACAACGGCAAGTGCTGGCTGCCCGATATTTCATAATGCTCTAAAATTCTGGTTCCCTGGACCGACAGGAGCTTCTTTCCGCTCTCTTGGTTCCTGAAGTGGGGTTCACTGTAGACAGATGGACAGCTTAGTGTGCCAAGTGAAAGCATGGCCTGGCTTGTTTGTGGGGCAGTCTGGGTAATTTCCTCCCACCTGCCATGTCTACGCTTGGGCAGGACGATGAAGGGTATTACAGGTTCTGGAGGGCCAGTGTGGCCTTATGGGGTATGTAACACTGAGAAAACGGAGCGCTTTACATGACTCACTCACAATTAAATAACGTGCTTTACTAATTAGCAAAATAGTTTATTTCAGTGATTCTCAACTGGGGTGCTCAAGCCCCAGGGGGTAATTCTGTTGGTGTCGGGGAATAAATGGAGGACTGTGGAGTAATCTGAAATAAACACAAATTAAAAGAAAATTACCCCTTTGTTAATGCTGCAGTTTTAAGTGTGAGAATGGCAGTTAGCAAGCGAGGAGAGATGTTCGCTATTAGTCGTGGATGGATGGACCGAAATATCTCAGCAGCACTTAGTAAACAGTTCAGTTTTAATACAAAAGCAGCTGCGAGAGAGAGCTAAAACCATCACAGGTTAAAGTTAGTAAATGTGACTGTCAAACACATGAAAAAGGAAACAAAAATAACAAAAATAAAACTTCTTCAATTCAGGTTAGTTTACTTCTGTTTGTGTGTTTCAGCTCATCCATTTAGTTAAAACTACCACAGGAGGAAATAAAGTAACGGCTCTAGTCAGTCAAATATTGAAGAAAATTTGTTCAAATGAACATATCTAGGTCTTTAGCAGTGTATCATTAAGTATCACTATGTGATATATAGAGACTAACCACTTTATTAGGTACAACTTGGTAGTATAGCGCTGGACCCCAGTTTGTCTTCAGAGCTGCCTTGATGATTCAAGGCATAGATGCAATAAGGTGCTGGAAGAAATTTTGTGCTATACTGACATGACTGTACTCATCACATACAGTTATGAGTGCACTGACTTTATTGTCAAACAGCATGTCATTTTCAAGAACCCATTTTCAGATGATCTCAGCTTTGAGACATGGTTCACGGTAGAAGCAGTAATCAGAAGTTGTGTACCCTCTAATCATAAAGAGACAGACATAATCAGTGACCATGCTTGGGTAGGTTGTAGTGTTTAAACAATCCTCACTTGGTGCTAAGGGGCCCAGTGCGCCAAGAAAACATCCCTTACACCATTACACCAACAACCTAAACCTTTGATACAAGGCAGTATGGATCTATGCTGTCATCTTGTCTACACCATGTTCTGACCCTACCATCACAATTTATGAATGAATGGAGACTCATCAGACCAGCCAACATTTTTCCAGTCTTCTATTTTTCAATTTTAGTGAGCTGACAGGAGTGGTCTTCTGCTTCAAGGTTCAAAGTCATCAGAGATGCTCTTCTGCATAATTTAGTTATAAGATATGCAGAAGAGCTTTAGCTTTGGCATCAACGAAGGATTTTTGCCAGAGAACTGCCGCTCACTTCAGATTATTCTCTGTAAACCCTAGAGGTGGTTGTGTGTGAAAATCCCAGTAAGATTGGCAGTTTCTAAAATACTCAAACCAGCCTGTCAGCAAAGTAAATCCCCTTTCTCCCACATTCTGATACTCAGTTTGAACTTGAGCAGGTCATCTTGACCATGTCCACATGCACCGAGTTGCTGCTGTGTGATTGGCTGAAGAGACTGTTGCGCTAACAAGCTAATACAGTGGCTGTTGAGTGTAATTTTGTGTTGATGCTTTGTCCCACAACTAATGAAAAACTAGTTTAAATGAACACAAGGGTGTTATTTTTTTAAGGTGGATATCATAAACTATTGGGAATCTTTGTATTCTGCCATTCAATCAGAGTTCACCTTACTTCCTTTCACTCTCATAATAGTTGGCATTCCTTCTAGAATTTCTGAAACTCAAACACACCTGTTAGCATGAACCAAATTAATAAACTGTGGTATTAGAATAAAGTTCTATTTTTCCATAAAGTGTAACAAACGTGTTTGCTGACACCCTCAGCAACCATGTGAGAAAGATGACCCACTTTATCTGTGGATTCTGCTAAAAATGTCTGCACCAAATGAGACTTGGCTATGACAGCCCACTCTAGCCTGGAAACCATCAGTCCCATAATGCACATGACATGCGTCTGTGGGATGGTTAGCAATAAGAGATGCATAATGAACAGTGGAGCTTGGTGGCCACCCCACAATGAGAATGGTCTGCAGCACTGTCAAGCTTGCTGCTTTAATAGACTCATTTCAGTGGCAATCATTGTCAATACAAGTCAGCAGAGGTGTTCAGAGCAGTGGAGAAGTGACTTGGAGCCCATTTGCTCTGGCTGCATGCTGGCTCATCTGTGAAGGAAGGTGAGTTATGACCAAAAAATCAGACCGACAGAGCCCCGGTCTGGGGAAACAAAGAAAAATAGGTGATATGTTTCTAAATGAGACTTTGTGATGATGCTGTACAGTCTGGGTTGACAACAGCAATTTGAATAAATAAACAAATGGCACACTCTTCTTGCTTATTCAAATATCCACTAAAACGATTATTGTAAGCTAAAGATGTTCAAACAACAAATAAATGAATGCTTACATAAAAAGCATCCTTATCATCCTTTATAATTCAGTTCCTGGCACCTTTTTTTTCTCCTGAACATCCGTCAAGACGCACTCAGCAGACATTTCACTTCATCTAACAAATGTTTATGTTGGTATCAAATGAGGAGGAAGTGCGAATACCACCTGTGGCCTCTTCACGGGAATGGGACAACAACGCCAGTGAGAATTTGTCTCATACACCAGCACCCATAAATATCCAAACTTTTGCAAAGTTTGTCAAAAACTAACAGAAGAAAGGAAGCCAATATGTCAACGGCTCTTTTTTGTTTGGCCACACGTCCTTCTAGTGGTTAGCCGGAGCTCATTTTTAGACACGTTTCTCCAGAAGCCTCGGGCTGAGAATAATGGAGCATTACTCACTGTGATAGCCAGATTTCTTCTGCATGACGGTTACAGGGCAATCTTTATGAGCCAGAAGAAGCTGCTTCAGCCGAGCCACTTCGTTCCTCAGGTCGGTGACTTCAGTCTTGAGGAGTGAGGAGACACACAAGAGCGATCAGTGAAATGGCCACTGGAGCAAACAGCATGCCAGATATATAAACGACAGGTGCACACAGATCAAATCCTACGAAATGATTTTCCAAACTAGATAAAAGGTTAGCTGGTAATTGTGTAAATGCAAATATTATGATTATTATTTTTATTCCTGTTGTAAGCAATGAGCTAAATTGGGTAAATATGAGTTCCAGGTTTAGCAAAGCTACACAATATGCTACAGTGGGAATGTTACTGCAAAAAAATGAACCCCAAAATCTGCATATATACACTATAATAAATTCACATATGCATGAAGACACACCAAAAGCAACTTGAATGTGGCTGTGTGCCCTCTCTATATGAAAAACTCTATCGCTAATGAATTATTACTGGAAATGCAGAGTTGAATTTTAAAGACCTCGCCCACACGACCAGTCAAACTTCTAAAGACTCAGATGAGAACTGGTGAACACAGGGGGAAGGTAACAATACAACAAATGAATTCAGAATCAAGTATGCACTTTTTCATTTATGTATTTCCTGCACAATAATTATGAGCCTTCACTGGCTAGCGACCAGCGCATTTGTCAGAGGTGAGCTGTTCGGATTGTCAGAGCAACTTTGTAGATGTTGCTGAGATTTACGCTCTCGCGTCGTTACAGCTCCCGAGGGAGGTGAGGATTTCTGCATGTCGTAAAAGAGAGCCACATTACGTTGAAGGTGACTTTAACTGGATTTAGAGCGGCCAGGGGCCCACAGAACACCCAATGGCAGATTTAAGCTCGGGCTCTTCTCCTTTAAAGGACTATGGGTGGCTTAATCTATTAGTCTAAAAGCAGCCAATTTATTTGATTCCATCTGTTTAGTCTAGCTGGTTTTGGCAGGGTTGAGCTATCGTAAGACAGATTTAAACACAGCTGGAAGGAGCGTATGTATCACATCCAGCCAACACTGTATTCAGTGTGCTTCCACCATGACCGATTTCATTTACAGGCAATAGAAAACAGGCACTATTTTCAAACATGCCCACTAGTTCACGACAGAGACAAACATGTGCCAAACATTCCAGCTCCAGTAACGCCAAACTGCGTCATTTTATGACATTGTATTTTAAACGGTTACTAAAATGGACTTTTGAGAGTGAAAAACTTATCTGGAACTTTGTGATTTAATCGAAATCGAGCAAATGGGCCTTCGGTGATGCTGGAAGCTCTGTGAGCTGCCTGGTCTGACACCTCATTAAAAAGCCAGTTAAGGATGATGTTAAAATAATTGTGCATCATTAGAGGCAGTTTTGCTGATCAGCTGGGCCATGTCAGCATGGGTTTAAAAAAAAGAAAGCAGCACCGCTGATTAATGCCCTCGTATGAAGCGTCCTTTCTTCTCAGCCACATGTTGTTCCGTTTTTTTTTGCAGTTAACAGATAAAACTCTTTGATTTCATAACCTTATTCACTCACCTATCCTTTCCTTTTCATCTGCCTTTATTTAAATAAAATCCTAAGTAGCGCCGCCTGACAAGTGCTGATAACTTCTTTTTGAACCAGACGATATTAACAACGTGAACCCATTTATTTTGTGCTGCTGTGTATTCCCTCCTCCACCCTGCACATCTTACTCTGCTTTCATAGAAAAATAAGACAGTGAGCAAATAAACACCACATCTCATTTAATTGTCTGGAACACCGATGTGCCGCACCCCCGGCTCACACTTATCAACAGAGACAGCAGATACATGAACTGTTTCGAACTTGTCAGCATCAGATCCTAATTGCTTCCAGCGAAATGAAGGTTCAAAAAGACACCTTTCCCTAGGAGATTTTTGAGGCCATTCAGTAAACTGCTGAGACAGAAGCGAAGACACGCTTGTGTGCGGCTGACATCTGGAGGATACATCTTTATTGACAGGGACACATCGATGTAAAGGGCTCACACACCGCTGCTGTCACACGGCAGCTCTTCTTAATCGGCTTTAATGACTTCATCACCGCAGAAGGGAAAAGTCTGTGTACGGACGCATACGCTAACATCGTACAATGACAAACAGACACCACAGAGTACGAACACGTACATACACAAAATGACACACTAATAGATCTGAGCGCACAACAAAGAGAGACAAAAGAGTGGTTTGTTTTGGGTCTTTTTTACATGCAGCAGATGAAAGAAATACGTAAAAAGCACCTGTAGGCGTGCGTTCATGGAGGTGAGGTCCTCAGCCTTCTTCTCGAGAGACTGGACCCACACCTTCCTCTTCTGCCTACAGCGAGAAGCTGCGGCCCTGTTCCGCTCCAGGAATTTACGCCTCTTTTCGTCGGGGTCTTCGCTCGTTGTTCTGCGCCGCCGACCCCCTGTGCTTGGTGGGTTTGGTGCAGGGGGCACCGGGGAAGCCTGTACAACAACAACAACAACAATACTAATAATGGAAAGTATAATTGGAAGTGGTCCTGCTACTGAGTGACCACTTTGCCATCACTCTTTGCCATTAAACACAACAGGAAAGGGAGATTATTCGTTTATATTCTGCCCAACTCTGTTTGAACAGCTGATTGTTGTGTCTGGTGGACACACTACACAATGACTTTTATAATGTTTATTTAGCACTAATTAGAAATGTCAATACAAACAGCTAATATTTGCATTGATATTTATGATGTATAATTGTATTGATATTTTATCTGCAAACAGCTAATATCAGTCGATATAATGGCCCTGCTGATGTACTGGCTTAAATTAAAAATAAATTGTTTATACAGGTAATCGCACACAATATTAAGATTTACCCTCACTCTCACTGTACCTGTTACCTGTATGAACTTCTGCAACATTTTAAAACCAAAGGACACGGCAGCCGTGATTAAATACTTTAATAAGCAACAAAAATGGATGATCTCTTTGCATTAGTCTACATTCAAATATAGCTGAAGATTTAAGACACACAAGAGTAGCTTCTTATATGAAATATTAATAAAACAATAAACTGTGAAGATATAAGTACTTACAGGTGTCTCTGTCGTGGAGGTGGCTGGCTGCTGCAGAGAATGTGGAGAAGGTGCCTCGGTTGTGGGCAGGTGAGGAGCCGGAGTAAGGATTGCGGTCGGGGCTGGAGTTGGGGTTGGAGTCGGGACAGGAGAAGCAGGGGCAGCGGTGTGTGTTACAGCGCTGCTTTGGATTTCACCACCATCTCCATTGGTTACCTGAGGAAGCTGCTGGCTTAATGTGGCTTTCAATTTCTGGAAACAGAATTTGGCAAAGCAGGTTAATAAAAACAAGCACCGGTTAGTACAAGAAGGAAAACATTATGTAAAAAGCAAGTGATGTAAAAAAGGAGGCCATATGGTCTGCTAAAGTGCACATTAAAAGGTGTGGCCATTAAAAAGTTGTATTTCTGAAAAATTCACTGTCTATCACAGTGTGATGTACAACAGAGCACAAAAACTACGGATTGTATACTTTTACTTTTACTGGGGAAAATGAAAGGTTACTCATGTGGACCAAAATTTTTATTCTACAACATATCAATAAACAAACTAAAATCTCTCATTTACAAAAGCATCCTGATATTTTGTCTTTGTAGACTTACAGGGTAGGTTCTCGTTCTTAAATGTGGCTGTATGCTAAGATGTTTTATAGTACAGGGTTATAGTTGGACACTTGGACCCTAGTCTCAGTTCTTATGTAATCTGGAACAAGTTTCCTTTCTTCTCAGCTTGCAGCTGTAATAATCTATACTATAACTAACCAGTCTGTCTGTCTGCACTGCTCACAAACCCCCCTCCACAGTCCCGCTGCACTATGCTGCCTCCACTGTAGAGGCGTTGTTAGTCAGGTGACGGTGGCTTTAGAAATTTCCCTGATCTATACTTCACAATTTCAGGTCTACAGACAGTTTCTATGATTTCATGGCTTGGACATGAGCTGTGATACATTTCAAAGATCAACTTCAGGAAACAGGACTGGATCATGAAAAAAGATCTGAATACTTTCTAAGAACACTGCAGTAAGCTAATACAACACATAAAAACATTGAAATGTTATTTATCTTAAAAATAGCCATATTTGAACTAGTGGAATACTGTGTCAAGTTACAGCACAGACCTCAACTTGCTAAGCATGTGGTCAGGAAACATTTGGGCTTAGTGTCAATTGATGATATGAAGTAGCTACAATATTTCTATTGCTTGCTGTAAAGGTAGCTAACACATAAGCCAAGGTCTACAGCAGTATCAATGAATTTACTGGACCAGTGATTTCATGTTGGACCCATACATTGAGTGTATGTACAAACTGTATGAGTAGTAAAATAGGTAAAACAATGTAGGAAATAAGTAGTAATTAATATGGAATAATATAGTGAAACAGGGTATTAAAATGAATAACGTAAAGAGGAAAATTACTGTGAAAGGGTTTCAGAATGTTTATGACATCTTTAGAGCTATGCTTAAAATGTACTTGCATCCTAAGCTTTTCATTTCCCGCATTCTTAATTTTATTTTGCACATGTTGAAACGTGATCTGGATAAAACTATTAATAAAGGAGTCTTTTAACACTACCTCTAACCATGTTACACACAAACAATCCCTGCAATTCACAGGTCAATTCCTCTAGCATCAAAGACGCAAACAAACAAGGTGAAAGTGAATGAGCCTTTGGAAGCAATAACAGAGTGAGAGGGAATGCATTTACATGAGAAAACAGAGGACCACATTATTCTAGCAACTACCTTTGCCAGACCAATCTATCTACCAAATTAGTTTATCGTGTAATACCCTTCCAGAAGCTCTTCTGGCAGAAACAAGATATTATTCTCTTGGAATGGCCCACAGAAAGAGGGAAAAGCCAGTCAGATTCATATTTCATTTCTGCCATGGAAACCTCATCAGTGTAATAACCCTCCATCTCATGGGTGTTATTCAACCATCTGCTACTATATTACTTATCTTTATTTTGCAACTAATTAACAGCATAATCTTCTAAATTCAGCAAGTTAATTATCATTATTGTGGTCTTTGCAGCATCATCAGTCCTTGTAAAGTGCCGTCTCCGCGCCCCCCGAGAGCTAGGTGGGGGCGGGGAGCAGGCAGGTTGAGCTGGGGGTCTGTTTTCTTGACGCAGGCTCATTAGGTGTTTGCTGATGAGCTGAGTACGGTGGGAGGCGCCGCGAGTAAGAGGGGGGGATGCAGGTCAGGCAGGATTCTGCTGAACAAAAGGTTCCATGCAGGGTGAGGCCGACTTAATGTGCCTCGCTGAGCGTGTGCCAGGATGCCCCCAGCTGGCTCTCGCAGGTAGCCCCCCTCTGGTTGGCCCTTGTGACGGCGTGCTGAGCTCAACGCTGTCTCTGCGTTTGTCATCTCCATACCCCATGATCCCCGACAACTCCCTGCCCCTCCCTTTACTCCTTCCTCTTCCTCCTTCTCACGAGTCAGGATCAATCCTACCCTCCCAACACACACAAACACACACACCTCCTCTCTGCAGTTTAGCTGCTAATTTCCAAAGGCGGAGCATGCTGCGAACACTTACAGGTTCTGTGATCCGTGCTTCATCACATTGCCACTGATTTCCCACATAACACTTTGTATCTCTGCCCTTCAACTATCACTGTTAAAACAGGACAACAACGACCATGTTCTCCCTACAGAGAGATATCTGAAGCATTTTTGGTTTTTTGTAGATGGATTATGTTAAATTAGCGGGGCAGGCACAAGTGTTTTTATTCTGTTCCTGATTAATTTGCAAATTATTTTCTCAAATAATTGATTAATCATTTATTTATGTAACAAAATACTGAGTAAATCAGCCAATGGACACACTGCACATGGAATAATAAATCATCTGCACCATTTTTTTGATACCACAAACCCAGTTCTGCTCATCACTTATGAAGAAAGCAACCTTATTGTCTTATTGTTACTCATTAGACTCTCTCATTACCTTGGCTGTTATCACCTCTCTCAAATGGGGAATAACAGCTTCGGTGTGGAAATAACATTTGATGTAAATTAAAGAAGAGATAATAAATACCAGCTTTGCTTCTGACTGGGCCGGCTGAGGCTGTGGCGAGGGAGGTCCTGGGATTCCAGGGACGTTAGGCACTACGGTGACAGGTCTGACAAGCTGACAGCAGACACACAGACACAAATCAGCACAGAGAAAATTAGTCTTCGGCAGTAAAAAGGCACCCAGTGCTCCCCCCACAACGTAAACATACACACACATACACACACAGCCATGGCAGGCTCTCAGAGTTTCCTCATATCTCAGCCTCATTAGGTTGGATGGCCTGTTATTTTGTGGAGGCAGCGCCACATGGAGATGCAGTGTGCACGCTAATGAACCTCTGCCTGCCTGCGTGAGAGCATATGGACAGGGAAGCTGAAGAGAGGATGGAGAGACATGAGTCAGAAGGCCAGACTTGGGCCTCCTCTCGCAGCCGCTGACAATGAGACAGAGGGAGATGGGAAGAGCTGGGGGGAGGGGGTTTGATCGAGTGAAAGGGAGGCCCACTGGTGGCTCATGTTCTCCATCTACTTTTGCCCTCCTTTACTTGTCAAAGGCTTTCCATATCCCCACAGACCAGGAAGACAGAGGTTTTCCCTGCTGTGCCTCTATCAGGAGATAATCGACTGCTGCTCAGTGTTCCACATAGATAATCAGGACTACAGTGAACAATAAGACAGGCAACCACATGGGAGAGTTCAAGAAATACCAACAAGGCCTTCATTTACAACATATTTCTAGATGACACGCAGCCGCGCTGTTCGCAAAATAAACGAGTGGCATCTTCTATGGCTTCCACTTTAAATTACGGGCGCTGATTTTGATTGTACAAGAAAAAACAGGAGTAAAACGTGCTGGACAGAAGCCCGCTGCACCTCATCCAAATCCTGTGTCTCTGCCACAAGTGAACTCTAAAGTCCATTATTTCAGTCAGCCTCTCCAGCTTTACACTGACTGCCAAATCTGAGGTGCCAACTTTGTAAACAGTCCCTCTGTCCAACTACAGCAAAAAAAACCCCAAACAAACAAAAACAACAAACAAAAAAGAGGTTAATTTAATGTATCGCAATAGCTCAATATCAATGTCATCCGAGAGGGATTTGAATTGTAATCACTCGCGTTGCTGTCCATTAATGTTTGAAAGCAACAGTGGAATTCCTGTGTTTTCACGTTAAATGGAAAACAACATTTCATATGTAAACTGGTGATCAGTCGAGCATGAAATCAATCGACTCATTTGGTGAAAACAAATGCTTTCGTTCATTAGTTAATTCCTTCTTTTCCATGGAAACAGCAGTTGGCGACTGACAACCGGGCACATTACATCTGCCGCAGAAGCTCAAAAGCTGCACAACAGCTACTAAATAAACTTCACAACAAGATTATTTCAGTAATAAATAGCTCTGACTCCTCTATTTGTCCTGTAAATAATGGGTGCTGCGCGTTGATCCGTTTAATCAAATAAACACCAAAATATTCAGCTTCTACACAAAAGTGTTTTCACACATGAACTCCAGAAAATGTCAGGATAAACACCGTTTAAAAATTACTTTTTTAAATACAGCATACGGCATAAGATAATTTCCTTCAGCTGCATTCTCACTCCTTGAAATACTCTGTGTGGTTTCGGTGGGGGAGCTGCCTAACTGGAGCATGCAGGTAACAGGTACTAGACGACTACCTGCTAGCTGTGAATTCACAGAAATATTACCTGTGCTTCTCACATCAACACAAGACTTTGTATCACAGAGCTGGCAGGTTAAGGGTAAAGACTGGCTAACATTCACATTCACAAAAGCACCTCTGCCAGACGATATCAGGAAAAGTTCTGCCCCGTGCATGTGTGAAAGTAGCATAAAAGCACAATGAAACACAATGCTGACAGAATATTACTGGGCATAAAACTTACAGGAATTGTAGTTGGAATATGTACACTTGAGCTTGTAATAGATGCAGGTATAGCAACTGGCATGGTCTGGCCATTAGGCAGCTGTAAGAGCACAGGGAAGGTACCAGACACTGGGCTGAAAGAGGAAAGAGGAAATCACAGTGAGGCAAACAGTAAGCTTTGTGATTAACACAAAATGGAATATGTCACAAAATTAAAGACAGGAGCGACTACAAATATACGACATGATGTCATATTCAGGCAAACTGATGGAAATTAAGGTGTAATCAAGACAAAAAACAAACAAACAAACAGAAAAAGCACCCGTAAGAAAAAGAGTCAAACAATATCTTCAAAAGATCCAGTGTTACTGCTATATTATGACCTAATAAATGACATCAGTATTGCCCAGATATTGACTTCTGGTAACAAGTTGATTTCACTGTCAAGAAAACACACAGGGCTTCACTAAATCATCTGTGTCAGGATTTCAAATATTAAAGAATATCTACTATTAAAGGGAAAGGCCTCTTGAAGCCTTACTGTGAGTACGACAAGCATTTAGCACCTGATTCACTGACCGTCTATGCCAGCGAAAAAATCCTGTTTTAGCATTAAGTTTGTGACTGAAAGGTGTTTCCCTTTTAGAGAGAGAAATCTGAGAGGAGAGTATTTCAATGAATTATATAAACATGACTTATTGTGGTTTGTGGCATACACTATTTAACCCTGAAATAAGCATGCCCTTTTCAGTGCCTGACATAGCAAGGATAGTTGTGTATAGGAGAGTTAATTTAGGATAAATTGGCTTGGGGTGGGTCACTCAAAGCTTTGGGTGCAGGTGTCAAAGTTTTGGCTTTCTCCTGCACATCTTCACTGAGAGCTTAAGGTTCAGTGTCAAAGGCTGTGACTGAGACTCTGACTTTATTTATCTCCAAAGTTGGGAAATTACCTTGTTATAGCTCTCAAAGACTCAATAAAGTTCAATAAAATGAAGCTCGGAAAGTTTAGAATTTCCACAAAAAAGGGAGCTCAGTTAAAAAGGAAATACAAAAAAAGTGATGAGCTCACAAAATTAAAGATGACACAATAAAGAGCTCAAATCTAAAATGAATGCAAATGAATCAGACTTCATCCTTTTTTCAGAACATATTAAATCTCCTTCAGCCATCTTTCTTTTATCTGACTTTTTAAGCAGTTTCTGGAAAGAAACTCATAAAGTGCAAAGCCCACAACCTACAGCTCCTACTGTGTGCCTGTGACTCCCACTGCTCTTGGTACATCACACTGGTCATTATTAAAATGAAATAGCTGCATCTGTGTTCAAAGATGAACAACATGAACACTGTTAGCAGATCGCCTGCAGAACTTTCCATGCTAATTTGCCCTGCTTAGTAAATCATGTGCACAATAATGAAAGTAATGAAGGTGCTGCTATGTCAATTTCATCTGCTGGATGAAAAGCTGCAGTGTGGGTTTTTATAAACTGATTAACTAAAAAAATTAGTCTTTCAAGAGAGAAAAGAGGTTGCATGGACTAACATGTGGGACATCGGCAGGAAGAAAACCATTCCACTCAGTATAATTGTGAGTGCAGTTAGCATTTTGCGACCGACTGAATGAAGTTTTCTTCGGTTAGCCTTGTGAAAAATAAATAAATAAATAATTCTAACTAGGTTTTGATTTTGGCTCTCTGCCAAAGACAATAATCAGAGGATACTGGAGGAAAATAAAGCACAAGACTTGCTGTGACGGTGATGATTATGTGAAAACCCCGTTCATGTTTTTTTCTCTAAGTCTCAGATTTTTCATCGATATTTGTATATTTGAGCAACACTGATTTTGTTCTTCAAAGACGGAACTTAGAGCCAAAAGAAAATGTTCCTGCAGAATGCAAATAAATCCCAAAACAAATAAGCACATGCCTCATGAAATATGAGCTCACCATGGCAAAACTGCACAAAAATGATTTGGAAAAGGAAACGATGATTTAATAGAACTAGGATCTTAAGAAACGGACACATTTGGTTACTTACACTATAGGCCTATTAGTAGATGGGACTTGGGTAATAACAGAGCTAGATGTTGGCGATGGGAGAGCTTGCTGTATTACAACATTAGCGTCTGAGGTTGCTAGGAGTACATTGGGAACTTGGAGGGATGCAGGATGGACTATAGTGGATGTTGGCAGTGAGGCTGGCTGCAAAGATAAATCCTGGAAACATCATAGAAGATCTTAGCTGAATGAAGTGTTTAACTGACACCAGATTACTTGAATGTTTCCTATAATAAGATGCTGTTACTCTTTCCTCAACATCAGGAATAAATAATATGAGCAATCAAGTAAAAGGTATTTGTCTGAATCCAACTAATATTTGTGTAGTACTGCTAATCTTTTCAGTTTTAGTGTATTAACAACAGAATAAGACAAGTTAAGAGTTCAAAATTAAATTATATTAAGCAGAAAGTCCCAATGCTTCACAAAGCGGATTTGCAAATTTCTGATCGCAGGAGTAGAGAACGCCCTTCATTAGAGCGTTGTAAATGCTCTATGGTTAGAAAAAATGCCAGAGGCAGCTTAAAGTGCCTACCTTTTCATCATTTGTAGTAGACTCAGGATGAGGCAGAGGGCTATCTCGATGTGTCTCTATCACTGTGGGCTCCTCAATTTTGTTGCGGATGATAGGTGTCGCAAGAGGTGACAAATCCAGGGGTAGCTGTGGAACAACAACAAGCCAAAAATGATCACAAGAATGAACACAGACAAGGCTCAGATGATCTGCTTACACATTTAACAGCGAGAACCACCTTTTTAATTTCATCTTCAGTGGCTTTTTTGAAGTCATGGTCAAAAGGACTGGCGAGTTCATTGAAGAGCCCGACCTCCTCGCAGTTCTTCAGGAAGCGAGTAGGCGTTGGGGTTTGGTCTGCAAGGGAGGAAACTCTTGAGCACAGAGATGGAAATGTAAAGCATCCATCACCTCTGAATATTCCATCTAACAGAGCACTCACCTGCAATGATAACAGTGTCATTCCGAGCAGGGCCAAACTTCAGGGTCATCTCATGTTTGTGTTTGTGGACAGCCAAGTGGTCTTCATTTGTGAATCTCTATGCAAGGTTTCAAAAAATACAGCAAGTGTGACTGAAAGAAGTCTCACTTAAACCTTAAAATTTTAATTCTGACCAATAATTTAGTCTTCTACGTCATGGCTGGATTCTAGCTTGACAGCTTTACGGCCTCTAATGTGTGGCTGTCGAAACTCATTATAAGCTTTAACTGCGAAAGCTGTTATATAATTGTGCCCAACCCGTTTATTTTTATGAGTATTGACTAAACAACAGAAACAAATCCTGCTGACCAAAACCACGAGCAACTGAGCAGCAACAAAGCAACTCTAATGTTACTATGAAAGCAGACCTGACTAAGTAAAATGGACTCTAACAAACACTGGACATTGGACTTCATAAGGTTAATAGCACGATCTACGTATGTACTTATCAGAAAACTCACTGAGTACAGCAAATACACATCTAACACCTGTGATACACTAGACATGCCCTCAGAACTGTGAAAAGGATCTCAGGACTCTGAAGACCCATTTATATACATTAAGTCAAATTAAGCATCTCCAGATATTAGATGAGCAGTAAGTAAATAAATTAAGAAGCTTATTTTGATCTATTTAGTCACGTTAATTTTGCTTTGATGAGCCAAAATACTTTATTTTTCTAATGAGTATTTGTTTGTTTCCTATGCAGACAAGAGGGAATAACTACAAAGTAAAACTAAATTTGAAAAATGCAGATTATCATTGCTTATTGGTCAAATTGTCATTTAAATCACTGGCAATGGTATTTGCATACATTTCACAAGTGGAGCATCTTTTTTTAGATGACAGGTTGTGAGTCTTTTAGGAAAATTTCAATACTTTTTGAATTCAGTTCATCTGAATTTTATGTATTTTAGCACAAAAATGAAATAGTTAAGTGTAAATTTTGACCAAAACCTACACTTTAGTGGGTTTTAGATCATATAATACATAGAGTATGTCAAAATTACTTTAAAAAAATCACAACAAAAAACAGAGCACCTGATTACCAGCTAGGCATTGTGATTAAGTCCCTTAGAGCCCCAAATCAATGTATATGAGTAGGTGTTGGGAAGTGTACCCTATTGTTAATGTTTCCAGTATTGCTATGATGGGATAGGTTTTAAACTTAGTTATTTAAAACCATTTTTGCTTTAGTTTATAATGTGCTCATATGGCACTTAAAAAAAAAAATGTTTGGGTCTATATACTACGTCAATGAAAAAGTGACCAGTTTGCAATGTATATATCTATGTATATCAATGTATATATATATTTTTGGGGGGATGTGGAAATGTGGATCCAGTCATGTTCATCTGTACCGTGAGATTTATGAAACACCTGTGATCAAACACTTACCTGTCCACACCCAGGAGCAGTACATAGGAAAGGTTTATCATCACTCATATTAAGGAATTCCTGTTACCTCGCCCTGAAATAACAATAAATAAATAAAAGATAGATATATATATATGTAAATAAATATCACACCTGCAGATATGCAATGATGTATAGTTCAAGAGCTGACGGTATACAAATAGGGCTATAGCAAATAATAATTAGTGAGAATAAATGTAGCTCATAAATGTGTAAATACAGGGTGGTTGGAGGATGCAGTGGTTATAAAGCAGAGCTGGAAATTTGGACAAAGCCTATGGATGCAGGGCGGCTGCTTTGGTTGTTTACACTCGTTGTCATCATAAAGAGGATTATCGCTTCACTTGTTTTGGCACAACAAGCGACTGAGCCACGCATCCAGGGCTACCATCATCTGACAGCTTCTGTGCTGTAAATATAGCAGCTCATTTTTAACAGACATCACACACATGAACATCTCACTATTACGTTACTACATATGTAGCGCTCATCTCTTCCAGTCGCTTCCACGGAATAGCCTGAGCCCTGCGTTAACATACTAGCGTCGCCATATTAGGAGCTAAATATCACTGTAAACAAAGGAGATGTCAGCGTTTGTTTCGAGGCTGTCTCGTCGTAACGGAGCACGAGTACCTCACGGTCCCAGTAATTATGTCTTTTACCGCAGCTTTTTACCCATTCGCTATCAGTTTATGTGGTCACTTACCCCCTCAGCCACAACCCTCGATTTCCAAAATCCCACGGTCGTACTAAAGCATCGCGAGAACAGCTATGACTCTTCCGTAAACGTCACATTCGGACCGACGAGCCACATACACTTTGCTCTTGTTGTCATTGACCTTCAAGTAGTTTTGGAAAAGAATTAGGAGCAGACATGTTTTAAGGCATATAAAATATCCTTGCTAACAAAAGTCATATTTCTGATGTTTCTCCTTCCAGAAAATTACTGATTTAGTTTTCAGTGTTTTCTGGAGGCTCCAACTTAATCCCTTTTATTATTTTTTATACATAAAACAATCTCTAATCATTTTATTTTCATTACTATTATTTTTAATGTTGTAACCTTCCAAGAATTTTTTTAAGCGTTAAAAAAGTAACAGATCCGATATGTTATCTGACCAGAATCCTTTTGTCACTGCTGATGCTCAAGACTTTCAAGGTTTTAAACATGATTTCAGGCAATCTGTGAAAGGCTCCGGTCCCCCATGACCTGTTTTGGATGTGTGAGAAAAAGGGTGGATATAAACCATAAACCATCCCTAGTTAACTGCACTAGTTTACAATATACACTCCATTTTGAACATACATATATGTATATATATATATATATATATATATATATATATATATATATACACACACACACACACACATACATATATACACACACACAATATAGATCACCATTTTATATTGTTATACATTTGGATCTATGCTGATCATTTTTTGTCATGACAAGTGACAAATATTACCTTATCATAGTAAAGGATTGTACAGCAACAGTTTGTGTGAGCCAAATCTTAAACTGAGATATTTAAAGATCACCCTTAACAATGAATGTTAAGCATTTCTGCTTGATAAGTGACTTAATGATTATCAACTCTGGCATTTTTTAAGACTGATTTTACCTCTTCAAATTTAAGCTCAGCCAGTGAAAGCAGCCAACAATAAAGGTGTAATGACTACAATCTGTCAGCTTTTGAAACCGGGGGCTTTCATCACAAGTCAAAAAATTCAAAACCCATTACTTAGCTCAATTAAAATCAGCTAGATTTATTCAGTGGCATTTACAAAAGCAAGCACTCACTTGCTGTCTGAATACAATATTACTTAAGTGCAGCTGAACCAAAAAGTCATTAAGGTGGACCCCAAAAAGCTTGCATGTTATAGTCTATGAAAACAAGGCTGAGTAATGGCAAGTCTAAGCACCTGCTTCACAGAAAAGATGACATTCATGAAGGCCAAGTGCTTTCTGTTGTGTTAGCATTTATAATCCAGACATAAAAGTTACTGCCATTGTTAAATAGTCAAACACATGTATTTTAATCACGTAATTTCTTACATTTGTACAATACATGTCTTGGCTTTTTTGACAGTGTCTAAAAGACTTGAAAATGTACATTTCCCATGACACCAACACGGAACAATTTTGGTAGCCACAATAAAATATGTAGTCACATCTGTAATGAAAATTTTGTCTGACAGCAGAGTTTTACATAGCGAACAGGATAAGGAAAGCCACCATCAAACAGAACAGTCCCATGGCTTCAGACAGGGCGAATCCCAGGATAGCGTATGAAAACAGCTGCTGCTTCAGAGATGGGTTCCTGCAAAGAAAGGAAGAAAGATATCAGCACATTTACAGAACACACAAGGAATCAATTAGCGTTATAGTGAAGAATAAAGACACTAAAATTAAAACAAACCTAGCATAGCCAATGATGAGACTACCAAACACTGTCCCAATTCCAGCACCAGATCCAGCTACTCCGACTGTGGCGGCTCCAGCACCAATGAACTTGGCGGCAGTGTCAATGTCCCTGCTGATAGCGCTTGTCTGGAAGCCTCTCAGTGTAGCCTGGCTCAGGGGGCTCTGAGGCAGCAGAGCAACACTGCTCTGTAACAAGAGAAGAGGCACTGTAAACACTGTCCTTTCGCTGCCCGCCTCAATGTAAACATCAGCTGACATTTAAAACAGTGTGGCAACAGATGACAGGAGTAATATAGGAGGCACAGTCTGAAATTTAGGGAAATTTTAAGCAGTTCTGTCACACCATTAATCAAAAAAATTGCCATTTTACTGGCAAGTTTTAAACGTAAAGATAAACTACAGAGCAGAAATCCACACATAAAGGTTGAACTATTTATTGCATGTGTGTTTTAACTTGTATTTTATTTCTTTTAAAACTTTGATCTGTTGCTTTCAGACACTGTAGACTTGCATAGCTGGTCTTTATCTTTTATGGTAAGCACACGGAGTTTACGTATTATGAAATGTGCTATACAAAATTGACAGTGGTAATTTAGGTAATAATTTCCAACACTGCACTGTTAAGAAGGGCTGTAGAAGTTGCAGAAAGCCTGCATTTCTTCTTACCTCTGATTTGACATCAGGCCTGGACAGCACAGAGGCA
This sequence comes from Aulonocara stuartgranti, assembly GCF_965226115.1. Taxonomy (NCBI): domain Eukaryota; kingdom Metazoa; phylum Chordata; class Actinopteri; order Cichliformes; family Cichlidae; genus Aulonocara; species Aulonocara stuartgranti. The sequence continues at coordinate 17,067,234 of NC_138952.1, forward strand.
GACAGAGGTCGGTAAAGAACCCGGGAACCAGCACGGACCTGCAACAACAACACCAAAAACACGAATAATGAGTCCAGATAAACAATTTACATGAATGTATGCTCAGTATCATACAACACATGTGCTTTAACAGTGGCAACTATTCCCCATTTGTGGATATGTTTGAAGGTGGATGACTCCTTGAATGTCACAGTGTAATTCATTGCAATGTGTGACCTGTGGCGCTTAGTGATGACTGCAAGTAGTATTAAAAGTTTACTGTTGAGCAATGATGTTGGCATATTACAATAAAAATCCAGTGCAAGTTAGCTAACACCCATTTGTGTTGTCATTCAAACTGGTTAGCCTCCAAAACCAGTATCATGACCTTGGATAAAGACACTCCAGGATATATGTACGTGCAAGCTGGCAGCCCAAACGGAAAATGTAACCATTTCTGTATTGTTTGCAAAGTGCGAGGTCTTGTGCACTCTGCGCCTTGTTCTGCTAATAGAAGGCCTAAATGACCTTAGCTAGCGGCCATAATGGGAGCTACGTGCTAAAGGCTAACGCAGGATTATAGATGCATTATTATTAACAATTTTAAAAATCGCATGCGTAAATTTCATGAACATTGCACCCATTCTGCTGCCATTAAAAAGGAATGTGAATTACTGGTTTAGCATTAGCCGGCTAAGCTCCCGGCCTAGTCTGATACCCTTGCAGGAAAGCTGCAGTCAAGTTCAACCAGAGGCCCACCGGCTTTATTTGCTACATTAAGAGAAGTCCGACTCAAAGAAACACACAGACGAGGAGAAACTCACCACAGCCGGCGTGGAGACGAACTTAGCGCAGGCGTACATTTTCTAGTTTAGGTAGTTTTAACCGGTTCGGTCAAATCTGGTTGAATCCCGGGTTTCTCTATGGAGGGAAGATCGGAGAGAATTAAGGTCAAACGGGTGTAAAAATGCCCAGTAGAGAAAATAACAGCATTCATAAGTGCATTCACATCCGTTCTGTATGTTATCCTCACTTGCCCACTGCAATGCGAAGCTTAAAGAGAGGATGAAAAGGGATTTATAAAGATACGTTTCTCATTCAAACTGCCATTACACACTTACCGACTGCAGAGGTCGAACCACAGTGGAAGAGTGCGCATGCGCGATGGGGTGTTCGTAAGATGCCCGGATGGTGACTGGGCAGGTCGTTTCAATTAAACTTTATTGAAAATCAGCCGGGAAGAAACTTTATCAATAAATGTTTTAAGTACGTTTTTTTAAATTTTAATGTGAGAAAAAAAAGTTCAGATGGACATTTAAAAATGTTTTATACTATTGGAAATGGCCAGTTCTACTACATTCAATGTTAAGAAATCAGGTTTTTTTAAAGTTAAAAAAAAACCCCAATTACATTTATCTGCTTTTCCAATTCTTTCTTATCACCAATCACTGAGTCTGAAGCATTACTTGATACTTTTCTATATTTTTTAAACAGGTTTAGAAGAAGGATGTATTTCATTACTGAACAAAATCATGTAACTAATTAACTCAAATAATTAAGTGGCAATGCTAAGTTTTTGAGTAGGGATACTTAACATCAATTTATCCACTCTTAAATATTTATGTGTACCCACACACATCCTCAGTCCTGCTGTGAAAATGAGTGATTTTTTTTTAAGTGCAGATACATGATTAGTTTCTCTTTCTCTCGTGTAATATATTTGAATTTAACACGGCCAACACTGTGAGACCATTTTTCAGGTAGAGGTAGAATTCAACCCCACATTTCAGCATTAGTTTTTCTCTCATAACAAAACCTGCCCGCTGCTGTCCACCTCTATCACCTGTTGTGGTGTGAATTTAACACTCTGTCCAGGGGGACTGATGACTAGGGCCTATCTATGCTCCTCACAGGCTGATGTTGGAGCTGCAGGCTACCAGCACCAGGCAGATTTGTAATCGTGATGAATGACTCCACAGCAGCTGGTCTGTGATGGAAAGGTAATGAGCATGGGGAGCATGCCTTTGCTGCAAGCTGGCTTAAAGGAAGGAAAGTCCCACTGGCTCCTCAGATATGATCTTTTCAGTTTTACAATGAACATGAAACCACAGATTTCTGACCTCATAACCATTGAGTGGGATCAGTCAGTAGATCATATATGTACCAGAAACACAGAGGAAGACAGTGATAGATTTTATGCATTGAGAAACACATAACAGCTGCATGCTACTCCATTCTATTGTATTTGTGTTGACTCTGTTCTGGTATAATTCGTTTTATTCTGTTATGTACTATTCCCTTCAGATCTACAATTGTACTGCTGTTTATTCTAACCCATTCAGTTTTATTTTGTTCTGTTCTATACTGTTGTATGCACTTCTTTTTAATGATATTCTGTTCTTAAATGTTCCATTCTGTTCTATTTTATATCTTTATATCTTTGTATTTGATCAGAATCTGTGACCTATGTTTATTTGAACTTTACATTGCAGAAGTGAAAGGTGTTTGGAAGCTTGCATTACAGACCAGAGCCAAGCATCTATGTCGCCACAGTGGATCTGCCACACCTCACTCTATCCCCAGCATCATCCACCTGTCACACCAATCTCCTTCTGCATGTCCTCCTTCATTACATCTCTAAACCTTCTCTGTGGTCTTCCTCTTGTTCTCCTGCCTAGCAGCTTCATCTTCAACACCCTTTGTACAAAGTATCCACTATCCCTCCTCTGCACATCATTTCCCCCTCTCCTCTCTAACTTTGTCTCGTAACTGCTCAACCTGAGCTTTTCCTCTGATATACTAATTTCTCATTTTTTTCCATGTTGGTCAATCCCAATGTAAATGCTAATATCTTTAACTCTAACACCTCCAACTTGCCCTCCTGTCTTTTTCTCATTGCCGCTGTCTCCAACCTGCACACTGATTGGCAATATCTCAAATTACAAACTTGTTATCTTGTTATTGAACCATTGTATGGTGAGTACAGCCTGAAACATGTACAGATTTTCTAACGAAGAACAAGGTCATTCTCATTGAGGTCCAGCAGAGGGAGCAATAGGGTCTGATGTGATCAGAGCCTTTGTTGCTGGGGTCATGGTAACAGCACAAAAGAGGAGAGACACCAACCCATTCCACAGTGACACTGTTATAAATTTCCTAGTGAATTAGTCATTAATTGTGACATAGCAACACTCCTGTGGGTAAAATACTTTTTATATATTTTTCTGATTCTATGTCTGGTTTGGACTAGAGCTCTTGCACAAAAGACAAATAGGTAAATGGCCTGCATTTGTATAGCGCTTTTCTAGTCCATAGGACCCCAAAGCGCTTTACACTACATTCAGTCATTCACCCATTCACACACACATTCACACACTGGCGATGGCAAGCTACATTGTAGCCACAGCTGCCCTGCATGAATAGAGAGCTTTCTTGGCAAAATTACCATCTGACAGATTCAATTTACCCCGTTGCAACTGAATTGTGTTAATGCACAATGTAGAATGACAGAACACACTTTATGTCCAAGTGCTGCGCAGCAACTTATAGGTCAGAGCTAACCGTATGATAAAACACGAAGATTTACAATATATTAATTGCAAGACGGCACACATCAAAGTGGCCGTTAACTACCTGAGGTCAATGTCATACTGTCTAATTAACCGGGCAGCGGCTGTGTGGTCCTACATGGCTGTGGAGGGTGGAGAGAGCAGCCGATCCCACCCCCCTCCCCCCGACACCCTTTACCCACCTTTTACTTCCTCCCATTCAGAGGCACGCACGCACTCGCTGTCTGAGTTCTTGCATAGAACACTCTGAGACATTCCATTTGCATGCCCGCCCCATCAAGCTGGATGCACTCAGACTGGTAATAAAAGGCATTGACCCCCTTAACCTTTATGAATTACAATTTGTGCCTGCAGCACGTCCTGTCAGAGGCCTCAGAAAAGCAGGCACCTCAGCCGGGGTGTGTGCGTGTTGTTTTGCAGTTGTTAAGGAGAGGGGAAAAGGTTTTTACAGCTCCTCGTCGGAGCTTCTGACAAGCAGGGAGGAGGCGGTCTGACAGCAGAAGCAAGGTAGGGAGGGACTGCAGCGCTGCTGATGGCTCCATGCTAATCTCTATCGCTGGATCCTGCACTAAACTACTGAGGCTCCTTTCTTTGTCAAGAACAGGGAAACACAGCCTGCAGGGCTACAGTTCACTTGTGTTCTGCTCCTGGTGTTTTTACTCATATGTAAACCTTTTAAAATCTGTCTGTGGAGAGAAAAAAGCAGTAAATTGTAGGATGGGAACACTTGTTGAATGGTTTAGATCACATAAACACATGTTCAATCTAACAAAGAGTTTCTTAACTTATTACTTACTTGTCTGCTTTAAGCTTACAAATATATGCTTGTTTTAAACTGGAAGTGGGTTAAAACAAGCAATCTGCAGACCTTTAATGATGGAAAAAAGCAATAGTACATTTCTCAATGTTTTCGGTTTTTATGCTGAGACTGTGATTGTACCAATTAGCTATCTGAGAATAATTCATTCAGTATTTTTATTTGTTTGTGTAGCCAAAATGTAAATTAAAGGGAACCAAGTATATAGCCCTATGTGTTCATCAACACATCAGTCTGATAAGCCTGTTTTATTCTTTCTGTGCCAATTAATAGTTAGCAGCAAGGTTCTCGAGTACTGAACAGGGCAGGTTTTAATGAAATCAAATACAGCATGAAATGAGGAGCTGGGGGGCTTGGTGGGTTGCAAAGCGGGTGACAGATGCAGCCGTGTTTTTATGCTCACCGTACACCCCTGTCACATGGCGCAACTGTGCATGTGCAGTTATGCACCTCTCAATTTTTCTAACCTGTATTGGCTTATGGTGATCTGCTTTTTATGAATGCACCTGGCCAGTACTTATAAAGGTTGGATGCTGTCTATCCTTGTGCTTCACGTTTTATTGCTAGCTGTGGAAACTGTTCTCTGTATGCTGTTGCTAAATGGTCATCTCTGTACATCCATAGACTTTCCCACTGGTTGACTTTTATCTACAAATCTCTCCTTGGGCTGGTTCCTTCTTATCTCTGTGTGTTTATATGTGTAAAAGCCGCAACCAACATAGCCTACGCTCTAGGGATGGGAATCAAGAACCGGTTCCTAGTAGTCCAATTCCTTGGAATCATTAGTCTGCCTACCTATTGATCCTGCTAATCATTTCTTGCACTTGCAGTATTATCAGCTGATTACAGTTTGTGTGTCAGAGGAGGAAAATAGTGATGGAGTCTAGAGCGTGGATATGGACATTTATTTTATTGCACAAAAGGACGAGAAGAATGGAAGTGGAAAACTGCATCAAGGACAGAAACAACTGCATTATGGGTGCTAACGAAACTTCGGTTCTTTACAAGCATCTGCCAAGACAGCATGCTAACGCTAAGCTAGCCAAGAACCAAGAGTAAAAGCTGAGTGAATCCAGCAGCCAGATCCTTAACTTCAACAGGTGACAAGCAGATGAGCAGTCAGGCTGCAGCCTTCCTTTCTACCTGTTCACATTTCTAAAGTAGAATTACTATGGAAATTGCTTTTTTGTGCTGGGGTTCATCTTTGCTTTGTGTGGTCAACTTTGTTTTCTACTAAGAGAAAGATCTTAGCTAAGTGTGTCCCCATTAGGGATTTGTGTTGGTTTGGAGTTCTAGCCTCAAGTTTATATTGTTAAATGGTGACTATGATTATGACTGTGTTTCAGAACATTTTACAGAGTAACATTAAAGTAATGTAACGAGTAGTATAACAAATTACTTTTTCATTGCTTTGCTTTTAAGAAAAGGGTTCTGTGTAACAATGACTTTTTGAATAACGACCACAATACTCCAACAAAACAAAGAAGGGAAATACCTCAACAAATATGCAGAAACATTTCACCTCCAACGTGCATTTAATTTGCATGAATGCTGCTTAGCAATGGTGGTGACTCTCAAAACAAAGCCAATGACGACCCAATAACAATAGATAAGAGAATCGACAAGTGATATTGTATCCCATCCCTACTGCACTCTCACAACATCATACAAATGCTTGTCCCGAGAATCAGAACAGAACAAACAAGAGTTGATATAGCAACAAAACAATTTAGGCACATAAACCAATCATTTTTGCTAAAATATTATTCGAATTCAAAGAAATATAAACACAAAGTCCTTAAAGAAATAAGTGCCTATAACTTCAGTTTTTTTCTAGTACTAACACAAAATTAGGTAGCTCTGGTGCTTGTAGTTTTGCTTCACAAATGAAAAAAATCCTGAGTGAAAGAAACTATTCTGGCTAAATGTATTCATGCAGTTTGGTCTATAATTATCAAACCACTTTCACATTTTCGAATGCTAAGAGCCAATATGTAGCAGGAAAAGTGGTCTCAGTTTATTAATCATTATATGTTCACGAGAAAAAATTTCCAAGCCCAGCAAAGCTAAAAAATGTGACTGCTCCATTTCTCGTGGGTGGCACACTTGGTAATTAATGCACTGATGATCATACGCTATCATAACACTTGCAGTTTTAGTCCCTAAGCAAACTGGAGAACAGGTGTGAAATCAGGTGGCGACTGAATCCAGGTCACAGCTCTGCAGAGCCGCAGGTTGTGAAAAATTTTAGCAGTTCTTTAACTCGTGTGGAAAGATTCTGAGAATCATATTCAGCGAGAGTACAGACAGCCTTCAAGCAGCGGCTCCAATAATCCAGAGCTGGAGTATGCAGGCAGTTTCCTGATACAGCTGAAAATCATCCCACAGAAATGAAGCAAGCATTCTTTATCTCGAAAAGATTTAAAGGACATTCACAGAAATCAATTTTTCTGCGAATCCATAATAACACTCATGTTTGCGCTGCTGCTGAGCAGAGCAGTTGGACGTGGTCTGGGAAATGCTGAAGGCTGCAGTATCATTAGTCTTCATCCTGACTTTTTAGCTAAGTCTGTAACACCCCTGCATCCACTGCATGCCCTGTTCTTACGAGCATTCCAGTGAACAGGGTGATTTTATTAAATTATTCCTTAGCAGAAGTACTCTATTGGCCAATATTGGCTGGATTTTAAATAAAGTTTAAAAACTGACATTTTGTTTTTCACAAAACACCAGCTTGAACCGAGCTTTAATCCCCTTTCCTCTCTCTGTTTAACATCAGGAAATTCAGTCAGCGACTGCGTGAACAGGAGCGTGGCTGACAGGGGCAGCCGTGCGATGATTGGTTTACGGATCTCTGCTTTCTGTAGTGACTTCAAGGTCACTAAGATTTACAATCAAATGGCTTATGACACTTTAGTAAAAACCAGCCAAAGCTGATGACAGGAAAAGAAACGAAGGCGATGGCGTTGGAGGAATCTGCTTGACCTCACAGTGTGGTCCATGACTGGATGTGCTGCCGTCTGTTTTTATTACAACAACCAACACAGATATGCACGTGAGCAGACAGAAGGTTGTTAAGGATGGCATATGGAGAATGAATTTGATAGACAGACACTATATGGTGCACACTGTATAGTAGATTATAAGAAAGGTGTATTTCAAGCTCGAGGAAAACTGCAGTTTCAGTCTACTACACAAAAGAGCAATTAAATATGATTTAAAGGCCAATCTGTAATGACAGTGTGCTGCCCCCTATTGAGATATTACTGCCCTACTACTTATAGTTTTAGATGGTGATTTAGTGTAGTGTTCTGTCTAGCTCGGTTTATTTCAGTCATCACTCTGAAATTTAATGGCTGGGTGTTGATTTAAAGTGCATTTAACTGCTAAATGTGTCTTTACCTGAGTGTGGCGATGCTTTGACAAAGCTTTGTACTCCTCATGAACAAAACAAGTCTCTATTTTAAAATAATGATGGGTTTATGATATGCAACTGACAAGCAGCCCTTTAACTAATGTGAATATTACCTCCAAATGACTAAACAATAAGTGGATGGGAGTTTTGTTTCAATCATCAGCAAAATTAGTGGATATGAGACTTATAATATGTTCGGCATAAACTGAAATTCCAGGCGTGTTTACTTAGCACTGACACAGAACGCTGTTGATTTTTATGGGAGGCATATGGCTGCTTTTTATTGTGCTCAATTAAATTGCTTTAAACTAGGATCAACTTTTTGGTGCGGCAATTCATTCGACAACGTCTCCTTACTTAGAGGTATTTACCGTGTGGCTGCTGCAAACGCCGCCCGCACAGTGCTCACATACTGTGGTGTCAAGTATGAGGCTGTCACAGCAATATTTACTGAAAGAGCCCTTCCTGCTTTTAATGGCCTGACCTACATCCCAGTTCAGAGAGCTAATAAAGGGCAGTCTGGTGTAGGTCCTGGTGCTGCACAATGTCACTCACAGATGCCCAACTCAGCAAGATCCGGAATGCTCAATTAGTTGCTTTTATAGGCCTCATTAATATGCATTAACTCTTTTTCCAGTGTACGTGCACAGCCAAACAGTTGCTCCTGGCCACATATTAACTAGGTAACAGATTTTTAAAACCCTTTTGAAAACATGTTACATTGTTGCACTATGAAAAGATATTATGGAGATCTAAAAAAAAAAGGAGGGGGGTTAGCCTAAACATGACTAAGTAAAATATCCTAATACATTGGTGGAAGCGCATTTATGAATTTTAGCTATTTTATTATAATTCACTAGTTCTCGGCTCTTCCTAATTTTCCAATACTAGATCTGACTCTTACCATAAACACTGATAATATACAACAGCTATTTAAAGACTAGTTGAAAACAATACAAAACACTACACAGCAGCTATAAGGAGCTTGATCTTTACATTTACATAGAATCCCAGCTCAGAGCCCCAGACAACAGATAGCTCATCACAGAACCCCACACAATCTGGTACCACTCCTCCCACACAATAAACTGATGTGGCACACAGCAAGCTGAATCAATCATGGCACTTTATTATCCTGTCACTAGTCTGCTTCCTGCAAGTGTGTTTACCCTGTCCATGGCCCTGCGATTGTGGCTGTTCAGTGTACATTAAGACAGACATAATTGAGATTGTGGGCGGCCGAAAGTACGGGGCTCAACCTGTTGTCGTTAATCTGTCATTTTGTCGAGAGTCACAGCAGCGGTGACCTATAGAAGGCTCCGTCTTGGAGGCACTGCTGATGGTGCTTTGTTGTTCATGGCAGAGGGCCTCACCTATTTTAACTTTATTGGTTTGCCACCAACGGAGAGCCCAAAGAAAGTGTGATCTATTGCCCAACCTCTGGCTTCAATTTCTCTGCTCTCGTCCTATCCATGCTCAGTACTTTATGTTCGCAGTAACTCTCTTAAAACTCATCACCTCTACATTACATAAAGGTATTCATGATTTGAGTTATTAAGGGTCAGACCTGTTTGATGAAAAATAAGTTGAAAAACGCAAAGGAGGAACAGTCACGGCCCATGTAATGAAAGCTTAATGCTGCTCTGTAATAGACTAAATTATTATAGGCAATCAATTTGAATTAATTGGTAACCCTTCAGATAGCTGCAGCCTCCCTTTAAATTCGATTACTGATGGTTCTGGTGAAATTTTGCCTTCACTTTGTATAAATTAGAGCTCTGGAAAAGCATTTACAATATAACAAGATATAAATGAATGCAATCGTACCGTTGGAAAAGGTACTTTTTACAATCGCACACCATATTAGAAATAATAGCTGAATCTTGCCTCAGCGGACTGTTATTAATTACCTGGCAAATAGAACCTGTCTGTTTTCAACCTGAGCTATAGCGGCGGCGAGAGATCACCAAAGAAAATTAAACAGCAATCAAACTACATTTCTTTCATCATAATTCTGATTGTCAGGATCACCTTCCCCGAGATGGCTCATAGCATAAAAAATCCTAGTTTTTATTAAGTGGCTCAATTTGCTGCCGTTCATATTTCATATTTATGCTGCATTACAACAGTGTCATACGTGTATCCTCCGTTCTTGTTATTTCTGGTATGCAGTGTGATTTAATAGATAAGGAAAGAGGGGAATGTTGCCATGAAACTGGATCTAATTGATAGTTTGAGATGATGTAGCATATAAACAGCAGTATCTGGCTTCTTCTGAGCAAAACAGCACAATATTTTTACGCCACACCTACACAGAAACAGCAGCTGCAACACGGAGCCCCTGGAATGGTTTTTTTTTAAAAATCACATCATGCATTGCTCTTAACCAACCATGATTTTTTTTTACACTGCAAAAATTCACAAAGCAATTGGTTAAAACCTCAGAGAGGATGTAAGTATCTGGCTCGGTGTCTTCACAATGTTGCTTCCTTTATAGCGGGGGGTTATATCAGCCTGGAGACCCATAAGTTATGAAATGTCAGGATCCTATGCATTCTAATTGAGTGTGGAACAGTTAATGGCTGTGGAAATTCAGCCGCTTGACGTCTTATTCCCCTGTGCGCCGTTTCGCAGCCGAGCCCATGAGCCTCAATTAAATGACAAAATGGGCCCATTCTTGAAAATAACAACAATAAAAACACAAGCCTATAAGGCAATAATATCAGGTCTCACCTTGAATCAACAATGGCCACAGCTTGCAAATGGCTAAGAGCTGAAAGAGGAGGTCTTTACGAGATCATTTTAGCAGGAATATGGCGCTTGAGAGGTCTTTATTTATTAGTTAATCTACTGCTGATTATTTTCTGGATAAATCAATTAACTGTCTGGCTCATAAAATTTCAGACCATGGTACAAAAAGCCTAAAATCAGCATCTTTACATGTTCCTGTTGCATCTCAATAACAGTCCTCAAGCTGGAAATACTGAATGATGGAATGATTGGCCTTTCTTGATTATTAGATCAGTTACAGATCAAACAGACAGCTGATTCAGTGCACTACCACAATACTGTGCACCTAAACTACAAGAATAAAAAAATGATCTTAAACTTCAGGCTGACGTACAGCAGGTAAAACTCAGCCTGTCCTCGGTACCCACAGGATTTCTTTTTTTTTACAAGTTTTTCCTCTAAGTCAGGCCTACTTTTTCCACCAAACTAGATCATGTCCCAAAACGTACCCCTCCCCAAAACTAAGCTACATACTGTATGTGCTACTGAATAAAACAAAACAAAAAATCTGAATCAATACTGCCTAAACCTTTTCCCATTTTCAGCAGATGTCTGCAATCTATAAATACACATGGAGCATGTCCTATTAAATCCCGTGATATGGTGAGGGTCTAAATATTGACCCAGTCCTGATTGGAGTCGATTTTTTTCACGCCCTTGCTTATTGTTTTTATAACGCTTTGACTTTAACCCCTTTACTGCTTCGCTGATTTCATGCAACAAACAATAGCTTTTCAATAATTCAATTTATAGCTCGCCATAAATAGAATTCAAAGGACAGTGCTGTTGCAAATGAACACAGACGATGCTCTTGGCTCCGGCAACACCCTGCGTGCCAGAGGAAGGAGAATATTTATTTTACGGTTCCCTCACATTCCCATTAAAACCAGGAAGCTACATTTCCAAGCATGTGGTGTAAATGTAATATACAGAGTTGAAAGAGACAGATGGTAGAGGGGAAATCTCACATGGCAACACCTTGCAATGGTACCAGTGCAGCTAGTGCCAATGAAGAAATCCTCCCCAAACCATCCAAGGCCAGATTAGATCCATTAATACATGTTCATGTGCATCTATCATGTTCCTGCTCACATACATGTCCGTGTGGGCTGTCTGATCCTGGCTGAATCATTAATGTAAATGCCAAAACAGTGAGAGGTGATGTCTGGGAAAGGATCTAAGACACAAGCACAGAAATGAATTACCATCCTATTTATTTATCCAGGCCTTTCTGTCAATCACAGCAATAATCAGAACTAACTCATTCAGATTTTGAGAAAATGGAGGATGCATTCCGTCCAATTTTCAATTTGGAAGTGGCAACTATGGCCATGATGAATGTCTGAATAGTCCATCTTCTTCCTCTCATTTCTCCTAACCTTTCCTGACAGCTTAGATATTGCCTACCTGGTAATTTGCTCTACAATAATTGTTACTGTGAGATTTTCCCCCAGCTTTTAACAAGGATTCTTAACACCCTCTGTAGGTGACAAAATGCAATTACAAACACAAGTGCCCCATCGTGACTGGTCATCAGCAGCTGCCACCTCCATTCTCCAGTCCCAACTGGTTCCATTAATGAAGGAGAAAAAACCCCCCCAAAAGACATGCAGGCAGAGTCGGCAAACATTTGCTGGGAATAAAACTTTAATTAAAAGATATGAAGCTGCTTTATTGATTAACAACATCAGTGATTAAAATGAGCGCCTGACATTTTTTTCCACCCTGGCTACTTTGTTTCCTCTCAGAGATCATTTATTGTTGCACGGTCCTCTTTATTGATAAGTGTGTTTGATGAATGCAGATGCGGCAGTTAGGAGAGCGGGCTCGCTGATGGAGCGATCATATTGTGCGAAACACCAGGCTCAGGCAAGAACAGCTGTTGCAGCTCCATCCACTGGGACGCCATGTTTCACCAACACCCCGAGTGCACATGCAGGCATGCTGCTGTAAAGCTGCAACCAAACGCATTCACAGCGCCCTAACAACTCTATGAATTTTATGACACATCACCAGCACTCTCTCGTCTCTGTCCGGCACTAAAGCCTTAATTATTGGACTAATTGCTACGGCTATATTCATCTCTCTCTGTAATCCTTTGGTGATTACATTTTGTGTTCAATACAGGCTTATCCTTTAATTAAAAGGATTATTAACCTTTAAAATGGAGACATGTGGGATTAAACCCTCAAACGCTGGTGTCAAAAGCTTTTTCTGTTTCTATTTTTTAAAGTGAGCCGAGAATGGGATGCATCATATCAATCATAATCAGGAGACTACAGGGCTGATCAGATGTCTCATGGCTCCACTACATGTTAGCCTTTTCAAGGAACTGACTTACAACAGCTATAAGCCATCATCTATATCTTCTTCCAATTAAAGTCCACAAAATGCTGACACATTACACCTGGTGGGTGAGCAATCAGTGTGAATAGATGGATAATGATAGAGATCTGACCACAGAGGATCTAATCGTGGCGAGAACAAGGCGAAAGGGTGAACGAGTCAATGGTAAAAAACTCATTAGAATACAGACAGTGAGATATTTGCCTCGGTAAGCTTCAGAGTCCTGAGCAAGCAAGAGTTCAAAGTTCAAAGTCAGCCTAAGTGGAGCCTGATTGAAAATCATTGGAAATCTTGGACAAATACGAGTACGCCTCAGACAGTGAAAGTGGTGCATCGGTTTGGTCGGGTTTGGATGACACCTCATTGATCAACACACAGCCCTCTTCATGAACACCTGCGTGAGAAACTGTAAGGAGGAACACATGCTCTGATTAGTGCATGAATACATAAATATAAAAGATGCTCTGTTGATAATGTCGGTGTCACGGCTGCTGCTTTGGTCACCCGATACGGCATCATTTTGTCTCATCGATACCCGCCTACATCAATAATGCGGCTGAACTATTTGGCACCAACGAGGCAAACGTGAACCACGACACTGAACCCCTCCTCGGCTGAGTCAAGCAGTTAGAATCAAGTGCTGTTTGCCCATGCCAAAGCCACGCTGCATTATCCAGAGCAAGTCTTCATTTGAATGTCCTAATTAGTTAATTAGTTGGTGGTTAAGGATGATATGAGCATCTCATCAATCTCTCTATCTCTAAAAATAAACACCCTGGGACGGCAGTGGTGAGTCATTAGAATGCTGATGACTGTGGGAAGTGTCTGTGAGGAGGAGAGGTCTGCTTGTGACACTCCATATTTCCACAAACCACCCGGCAACATAAAGAAGACTGAGGAGCTATTGCTGTGAGCATTGTATGGATGGCAAGTCAAGCATGACTTAATGAGTTTAGAGAAACTCTGAGGAGCTCAATTACGGTTTTTTCATGCGTAACTTTTGGGATCCATTTACTTGTTTATCATCGATGAAGGGAAATGAAAATTAGGCATGAGAAGAGAAAAAAGATTAAAACAAGTTTATTTTAAGAAAGCACCTGTTATGCCTTCAACTTCAGCTAGAAAGCAGCTTTTTTCGAAGTGACTGTTTCCGCCCTTTGTTTTCATAAAGTCCTTTTGAACAATTACTTTTGGCAAAGTAACAGCAGCCGTATGAAAAGAGAGTTAAGTTTGTTCTTCATTTCTGCAGCAGCATATATGAAAAAAAGAGGGTAGGGGAGGAGGAAAGAATAGGTTAAAAATAGTTAGCATATGGCAGCGTATGATTGAGTTTCCAGGGCTGTGAAAATTCACTCTAATTATTCAACAGTATCCCTCTGTCATCCTTCCCTATATGCACCCCTTTGCATGGAAGTACAAGTGACTTCAACTAATATACATAATTCTGCTACTTAATTGGCACAGATCGGGTGAAAGTGGGCTAGGAAAAATCCTTAGAGACTAATAGGGGCACATATCATTGGCTCCATCAGAACAGTAGTCCCATAGGTGATAGAAGTCAGCAAATATTTCATGAGCTGCAATATCAAAGTACCTCACCTCTGGAGTCCTGCGCGCTATCCTGCAACGAACACCTCTGAAACAGTTGTGCTGTCAGGTGTATTTATAGCAGGCGGCCCGATGACTGATGCTAATGCCATAGAAATTATGCAGTGCTCTGTTGCTGTCATAACAATATGTTACGCTTAAACAGTAAGGTTAACTAAACTAGTCATTTAAGTTATAAGTGGGCCACTGGCGTATGTTTGCATACACAGATATGGATTATGCCAAGTGCTGCGCTGACTCCAGCTGCTTTTCATAGACATTATGCTGGATTTAGCCTCATGTTGACTTAAATAATTTTGTGATGGATGGAAAAAAAATTGAGGATTACATTAAACTGTCGCTGGGAAAAAGTTAAAGGTTGCTCCTGTGCATAAAGTGGACAAGACCCATACAAAGGCGCATACAAAGAAGCAGACAGACAGCAATAATGAAGAGGCTCACTAGAAGGAGTGCAAAGAAATGTAAAATGTACTTAAAGATACAACATCAAAAACAAAGGCATTAAAATCCTAATGCAAGAAAATCTATGTACCATGATCATCCTATAGCTGGGCTGCTGCTGTGCAATAAAACAGCATGTGTTAAAAATGCCATAATGCATAATTTGCTGTAACAAGCTCACAACCCTGAATACGGTTAAATAACAGCCTCTCGTTTCACTGCATGTAACGAGCTTAACAGAGGAAACCTAAAATCACAAACACTTAAAACAGAGTGTTGCGATTGGCGAGGGCAGCCATTCGCAGGAGTCATTAGCACTCATAATTAGCTCTATAAGGTTTCTTAATAGATAGGGAATACGAGGATATTTTCCAGGAATGGGTGCACCCAAGGGTGTCAGCACTGTTCACTCAAGATGCTTCTGTATGTAATTACGGAATGAAAATGCCACAACAACATAAATTACACAAATTCGAGGTTTCAAAACAGCCCCGATGAACAGCCCAATAGTTCACTGCACAGTTCAGGTCATACATGACAACATACAAGGACAACTGTTGATTAAGAGCTTGATATTCACATCCCGTTAGGTGGTTCCATTATTTATATGGCATCCTGTGGTTATGCAGTCTTTAAGACTGTGACGGTATTTTTCATATAAGCAAAATTATGTCACAGCACTAACAGGACGTTTAGCATATTTTAGGATTTATCTGCCATCAGCTGTATAGAATATAACTCGAAATGTTATCTAGTACTTTTATCAATGTGTAGGATTATATTGTTTTTGACTTTTTCATAGTGTTTTCAGGTCTACAAGGTATAAGAGCAGTGGAGTTTCTCTGATAATTCAGAGAAAGATGTTTTAAGAATATTATCTTTGATTTGATTGAGAGGAAGAATTAAATTTTTTTAATTATCTCCAGTTTAGCTTTGTGTGCGTGTGCCTTAAAAGTGAAAACAGCCTCAGTAAATCTGTACATGAGCATAGAGTAGAAGTGCCTGCACAGAGTAAAGTGGACTCTAATTGAATAAATCATACTTAGGTTGTTGATGTCTTCAATTTTATGGCCCAGTGTTTTATAATGTTAATGTAGGTCAACAATACCAAGTAATACTTGCAATAACCTGTAGAAGTAAAAGCAAGCTGCAAACCTGAAATACCAAAATTCCTGTCCCTTGCCTTCACACTCTGCATATTCATGTGGAGACGTGTTTATAGAGATTAGTATTTGCCCAAAATACCTGAATACATTTGTAATTTTATGAGGAATTTATTTCCATTATACTTCATGTTTACATGAATTTGTCAGGATGCAGTAACAGAAAAAAAATATTTCAGGTGGACTCTTCACCTACCAGATCTGCAGCATGGGAACATACACATTTTCAGGGGTCTGTTTAAAGCCACACTCTCAGGTAATTGTAATCAGTGCAATGAAACATGAACATACATGAGTGTTATTAATCTCCCAACACCTAAAATTAACAAAGACTGCCAAAAGACACTAAATGCTAAATGGTACAATAGCTCCATAACAAAAGGCTCACTATAACAAAACAAATTGTAGCCACTAAAGGAATCAATTTCTGACATTTCACCTCTATCTATAAAGAGTTCACTGACCCTGGCTCTTAAATTTACTGCTCTGTGCAGCCTCTATCAAAATGTTTGTCAGCAACGCGTTTTGCTGAAAGTTTTAGTGCAACACATTGCAAATCATGACATGTATGGATTTAATGGGCCCTTGAGCCATCCTTATATATGTCACGTTGTTCACACAGGATAAATATCTTAGCTCTCGGTCGGTGTAATAACAAAGGAGAAGATTTGCGGATGAGACCCCCATTGCTAATCTTAGATCTTTCCGAGTCTTTCTGAATGAATCATGAAAGCTTGTGGATGTTAGTGGAGGCTTGTTAGCTGATTCTTGGAGTCATGCAAACAGATGCTTCTAAAAGAGTAACACACACTTGATTATGCAAGATGGTAAAGCTTTAAAATGTGAAAGGTTTGAGATTTAGTTCAGTGCATTGTTTGTGTTAAAAAGAATGTCAGTGGTGTGGTAGGACGCTAGCAAATAGAAAAACATCAGCTATAATCTCAGCTCTGTCTTTTCCACAAACTAACACAACCCACATGCGAGGTTTCTTTTGAGAATCACAGAGAAGTGAACTGCTCAAGCTGAGGATTCCCTCTAAAGCAGCAGAGATGACTTTTTCTATCGCGGTGAGAGGCTGTTCTGTTAGCCCAGGGAGAGGGATCATGAGTACAATATTGACTTTAAATTACAGCAATAGCTGCTGCTCATGCTGTCTCAGGACCACGCTGCGGATCAAACACAAAGATCAGGCCAGGATTAGGAGAAAGCCACTGACAAGCGCAGAGCCGCCTCTCTGCTGCCGCAGCGCACACGCTCACACGGCACCGCTCAAATCTCACACTAAGCTCTCACTCTCACCCTGCAACGTGTAACACGCAGACCTCGCTGTCATCTCATTTACATTTCAAAGCCAAAATTGATTGCAAACAAAATTATCTAAACACGAGGGGTGAGGGTGGCCGGTTGTGTGCCTTTGTCAGCACAGATCTATTCTGAGGACTAGAGGATGGCAGCATTTCCTCCCCGACTCTCACGACTGCTTACAGGATACAAACGTGTTCTTGCAATGCCTTCTAACTGGGCTTTTATTTTCCTTTTCCTGGCAGTTAAACACAAATAACAGCATGGATGATGTGCTGGGATCCATTGTCTGTGCTCAGGGAGGAGTGCAGGATATGACTAGTGTGATAAATGATCACACCTTGTGCCTGGCATGACAAAGGAACTGCAGCACAATCTGCATGTGCTCCATCCTTTTGCTATCATTAGGTGTAATTGGGACTCATGGCGAGGCATGTTCTTTTTTCTGCTGTGGAAGTATCAGGAATGGAGCTGCTACTCCTCTAATAGGTACAGAAAAAAGCTACAGAAGGGAGACACGTCCAGGCCACTGCTACAGCAGTAACACTGTGTCCTGATATCACACTTCTGGCCTAAATGGAAGCTCAGCGAGATCTGTGCATGTGTCAAATCCCCTTAACTCTAATGTCAAACCAAGTCTATTGTCATGTCAGACTACCCTTTTTGATGTTGACCTTCAAGGGTGTGCACACAGGGGCCGTTATTGGCATCTGTCTGAGGAAGCCAGAACATGTTCCCTCACTATAAAAACAGTACTGATTACAGTGCTGCTCATTAGCTATAATGGGGATACATGTGGAATTTACAGCATTGTGTAACAAGGTTAAAACAACCTCATGAATTCTAGTATTCACGCAACATTTTTTTCCCCCCCTGCAGTACTATTATTCATCATTAAGACAAGTATATCCAACTACACAGCTGAATATATATATAGTAGCAAGGACTAAAGTGGAATAGTAAATGTGGAGGGATAAGTGTGTGTGCATGTTGCCCCTGTTTGTCAATGAAATATTCAAAGACCCCCTATGCGCTCTTTAAATGCAGTTAGAGTACTTTCTGGCAGCAACAGAAACACAAAGTCTTTGTTTCATGACCTCAGTCTGTGTATCCTTTCCCCTCCTTTGAATCAAAGCCCCCACACCATCTTTAGCATTTAGAATTAATTGCACAGTTATCCTCAAATTAATTCCTAACTGTTTTACAACACACAGAGAGAAAAGGGCAAACCAATTATTATTCTGTTTTCACCTTACAGAGGGGGATATTATGCAAATCATCTTCTCTACATGAGAAGGAAAAGGGGCTTTATTTTCCTCAGCAGATGCTACCTAGACAGTCTAGCGTTCTGTGGGGGACAGGAAGTGGGGATGCTGTGAAGATCTGATCGCTCCACCTGGCTTCCTACTGACTCCATATCCAAGCAATAATAGAAAACACACTGATTAATTATTTATTTCAAGATATTGTTTTTTTTTCTGTATCTCATGCTCGACAACTAAGGTTAAAAGGAATGTTCCAAGTGCTGTCTGGAAGTATTTTACAACTTCTGTGCTTAAGAGGTAGAGGTGTTTCTTGATGGAAGACAAAGTCCCTTGGCTAGGCAGCCTTGCAAAAGGTTTTATTTGCTACTTTCCCAGGAAGTGAATACATACTAAGACAGAGCAGCGAGCCTGTGAGCCAGACGTCAAGATGTGGCTGACAGGATAGCCACGAGAAATGCTGGGTTTCAGAGAGGACAGGCGGCATCTCGCCTCCCTGGGCTGCTCTGCACTTCTGACCACAGCGAGTGTTTATTAATCTGAGACCTTGAGACCTCCGAGAAGTTGCTAAATAAAAACTAAAACAGAGACATGCAGCAAATCCAACTTCTTAACAGTCAAGAGCCATAATGCTTTGTGAGCTGATTTAAAACCATCTTCTTCTTCCAAGGTGGTACAAACAAAAGCTTTAATGAGCTGTAATGATGAGCTAAGGTCAAAGCACTTATCATCTTTACAAATCAGGAGAAGATGTGCGCATGGAAATAAGCTCCCATGAGTATCCATCATCACCTCAAAAAACTGCATGCAGTGGCACAGCTCCAGGTGCTCGAGCAAATTGGGCTTCCAATGTGGAATGGCTCAAACGTCGGCTCAATATTCATTACTCTCTCTGACTGTGATCTGCTGCAGTTCTGCGAGCGGGTGTGGGTAATTGTGTACCTCATTGTGCACGTGTTTGGACCAAACTTAATCATGATGTCAGGCTGTTAATAAAAGGTTATTAAAGGAACAAAGATCCAGGTTTTACATATGTTAGGCAGGGGAGGTCTCAGGAACTCCTGTCTCAGAGGTAAACATGGGCCCTCATGACAAATGATGCTCATGCTGAGATCAGATAGTTAACAAGAGATCCCCTTATTAACCAGGTCTGCATAGATAATTGGCACTTGAGCCTCACATTTTGAATCTGGCCTGAGTGGTGTCATTTATCAAGAACCTGAGCATGCTGTCAAGGCTCCATAATAAGCTGCAGTAACTGATGAATCAAGATTAAGCACTAGATTGAGAATGAAGGAGGAGAAAATGGGCTTCAGCCATGTTGCAGGGGGCTTTAGTCTAATATTCATAACATTAAAGTGGTGATATTCCTCACAGAGAGGGATTAATGCAGTTTGGAAATCTGGAGTGGAAAACAGCTTCAGCCCGACTGCAGCATAAAGAGTATCAGCACTGTGCATGGATCTGCAGTACCGATAAAGAATCCTCATATATTGTCATACAATAATGTCGCTATATTTTCTCTAGAAATTTCTTTTTTATGAGAAAATGTGTTGTCACATCAGGTTCCATGAAGATTTCCTGCTCTGCAAATTATTTTCTTTATACATATTTTACTATATAAATATAGTATGTTGGAGTTATATCTAAATTGTGCATTAATTATCCACCAATGTATTCCACAATTATCAATTCAAAGTGAAGCCATTGCTTGACTCTGCATCCCCGTGTCTGGAGCTGCTATGCTACTCTGTTACATGCGCTGCACACAAGCGATGACAGTATCTTAAACAAAGGCAGCTCTGTTGGAGAAACCATGTGATGAAACCATTTCTATTAACCCAGATTAACCCAAGCACCTTTTTCTGGATTATATTCTTGAGAAAATAACAATAACAATAATATATCAAGTACTCATGTTACTCATGTTTCACAACATATCTGGGGGTGCTATGCTGCTATTAACCAAAAAACAAAATTTTAAAATTGTTTAATATATATAATATTTATGACCCAAATGAGACGGTACTAGATCTAGCTGTTGCCTTAGTTTAAATAAATACTAAGTATCTCATTTTGAGCGAACCGTATTCGTCACACAATATCATTTTCATCAGCTAAACAACACAGGAGCTCGTTATGGCTATTACACCTGCACAAGTATATGAAGCATAATCATAGCATAACAATCTAGCCCTTCCCTATCATACCTTTTTAATGTGGTTATGACTGTGTGTCTGAGTGCACGTGTGTCTTACTGTTTATCTCACTGGTATATAAGTGCAGATAATTACAGATGATGGGCTGGTGATCAGCTGCAGGTATGGGAGCCACCTCAGGCCTTGCCCAGCCTTGCACCTCCACCACTCCCCTGTTCTGTCGGGCATGTTTGGCAGCGTCTTCTTTCCCTAAGTCTCCAGCTGTCCAGTGGGGTGCGCCAAGTCACAGCAGGAGTGCCTGCCTCTCCATCTATGGCCCATCTCTTTCTAGAAGTGTGAGGTGTGTGTATGTGTGTGTGTGTTTTTTTAGGGGGGGTGGAGGGGGTCCTTGCTGTACTCGCATTACTCACTAGCAGACGGAGCATGCTGCCAGCACCCAGCATGTCCGCCCACACGCCCCTGCCCTGCCAGTTAGACCTCACGGTTGGAGGAGATGATGGAGAGAATCTGGGATCCTGGAGGGGGGTGGTGGATCCAAAGGAATCTGAGAGACAGAGAAAGACAGACAGAAGCCCAGAAGCTTACCTTCATCCCACAGGCCGATCCTCGGACAGCCCGACCTTAAATGGTAGTCTGAATCTCTCCTTGTTGGGTTTCTTTGCGAGGGTGCAAAAGGGGTGTGAAATGACAGCTGACTTACTTGGTTCTGTATGATCACTTTCACGTATTTCTGTGCTACTGAGTCTACAGGCATCTTTCTTAGCACAAAAACTGTAAGATGGTATTCATGCTGAGAATGCATTTCTAATGAATTATTATTAGGAATACCATTAACACAGTGTAATCTTTTCATAGTTATTTATGGAGAAGATTTACCAAACGAGCAAAGTTTGAGAAGCACCACGTTCTGCTACATGTCTTGTCTGAGCGAGCCCTAACTTACAAAGCAAAGAGGACCACATTTTACATCCACGTTTTCAGTTAGACAGCAAGTCGCGTGTTAAGAAACCTGACTGATGTTAAACTGTAGCAGAATATTTGTAACAACTGGCTGGAAACAATTTAAAAAAAGTGTTTCGCATTATATTAATCATTAGCCCTGGGCAAAATTTTCAACAATAAATCCTCATCCAAATATAAATAAGTAGAACTCATTATAACCAGCTGGTATTACTTTCATGTGCCCACAGGGGGCTCTAGTGTACCACAGATTTTACTGCTCAGAATCTGTTAAGTGCAGCTCAGAGACCAAGGCAGTGATTGTGTTAAGGGTAGACCTTTTGAACTGCTACGCTATACAATCGATACAAGCATTAACCAGTGCAAATTAAATCCAAAATGGGGTAAACAATAGTTAAAACAGAAAAAAAAAAATCATAATGTAATATCATGCAATGTCAAAGAGGTGCAAAAAACTTAAATTTCTGAGTAGATACATACCTTTCCCCCGATCTTTTATATATAAATATATATATAGCTGTGTGTGTGCATGTGTGCGTGCATGTGTGTGCGTATGAAATTCCAAGGAGGTGAACAGTACTTGATGAGCTAGCTCTGGAGACCTCTGAATTTTAATGATGTTGGAGATGATATTGTGTGTCCTTCAGCTTGTTATACTGACACAAGCACTCCATAAATCATCATACCTAGCTATCGTAAAATCAATACCAAACTGCTACCTCAGCGCTAACCCGTAATAAGTTTTTCAGCCATCTAACAGCTTAAACTTTGCTGTAATGCCGTTCGACCTATAGGTTAAGATCAGAGCATGCTTAATTTGTTTTGTAATAGAGACTTTCTAATCCTTAATGAAGCGCCTATTAGGGAGGCTTTTGTTGGCACATTGGTGATCAGTTGGTGGAACAGCCACTGCAATTAAGTTTGAATCTTTGTCCTGGAGCAAAAAAAAAAAAAAAGAAAAGAAAAGAAAAAAAGGAAAATAAAAAAGTGGGTGGAAAAAAAAGGAAAGCTTGAGCGGTCAATAAATGTTAATCCAGTCAGAACTCGTCTGTGCCTTTGAACAGGACTCACGCTGGGTTTTTTTCACATGCACTTGTTTCATCCTTTCCTAAGAGAGGCCATCCCTTAAGGATACTGCCACTGATCCTGAGACCAGACTACCACTCACTAATAAGAGCCCATGTGTAAGCAATATTGTCCACATTAAACACATTATTAGTGAGCTTTGTGTAAGACATAAGCCATAAATACATTCACTGAAATAAACCCAAGACCATAGTTCTTTATGGGAAAGGAGGACTAATGGGGCTGTCATTAGGTTAACAATAATAAAGTTAAAATAAATGTTTTATGGCACAACTTAGGAATTCATTGCTACTTTTATTTTTGCCTTGCACTGAAATTATCGTCACATGTTTCATCCAAAAGCCAAACAAAATGCAAATAAGTGGAGAAATCACAAAATGACAAGCCTCATGTAGCCTTCAGGGGTTGTTTTTCTTTTTTTTCAGAATGATAGCTATAACTGGGGCGGCATTTCTGAGACACACAACATATGTAAAAACCTTTGCACAAGAGAGAAGCCATTGCCACAATTTCTGAAGCGTAAACAGCTTATGAAAGTCAAATGGATATGTGGCATAATCTGACACGGTGAGTTGCCGCTTCAAAAACATCCCTAACAAACCACGAATCCAGACAACAGCGACCATGGTTGCATGTTTTTAAATGCTCCACAGGTGATCGAGTTATAATATCAGCCACCTGAAAGTCAACAAAATTAGCCAGGTATGTAACTAATGAAAGAGGATTAGAAACCCCAAAAAACAAAAAAACTAAATATATTTTTCACGACTGAACTTTCTCTTCATTCTCCAGTGGATATCGTATTTAAAGGCTAACAAGGGTCACCGTATGAAAATCTCAAGTCAGAAAGAAAAGTGACCTGACACCAATATCAGCTCATGACTCGTGTTTTGGGGTTTTGTTTTTTTTTGTTTTTTTAACTTTTGGCAAGGGGAACACCAGCATGCCTGTGGTTTTTTAGGAACACTGAATTTGGCTGTGATTTACACACAGTAAGAGGTGGTAACCAATTGTTAGAGGGCTTTCTGGCTGACCCTGAAACATCTGTGTTCAGGGTCTGTTGCTTGTTACACAACAGATAAGACAGCAGTTAAAAGTATTTTCCTTAAATGGCAGCAAGAAATAATATGATTTTTAATGTCATTTTCAGTGAAGCTGACACATGTTAACATTATTTTAAAAAATAGAGAAAAAGTCTTTATGAAAAGATCTACATACACACATATACTGAAGCGACTACATCATGCTGTCTGCTGTCTTGTCAAAAATAATTTTTCAAAGATTAATAATTGCTGGTAAATCTTTATGCCTGAAGGTGAATTTCCCCGTTCTTTGACGCTAACACTTTTTCTGATGCTAATGATATAAATCTCTCAGCCAGGACTGCCACAGTGAGTTTCCAGGCTTAAAGCACAGCTGTGTGTAACAAATGATTTTTGTTGTTTTGTATAGGGAATAGTGTACACTTATTTTCCAGTTTAAAATGATGAACTGATGTGATTGGACTATTTTTAGCCACTATCCTCAAACTCAGTTTAAGGATAAAAAAAACAAACAACTAAATATAAATCTGTAATTTATTTTAAAAAGGGTTCAGAGTTTTTTAATTAGCACTCTTTATAGGAAATTGTTATTAATAATATTTTTGTTTATTTCTTATATCTGTGGTTGTGCTTTCCCCGCTTTCTCCCCATTAATTCGCTTTTTTCAAACAGCTTATTTTTCCATAAGAGTTTACCATTTCAACCAAGATTAAATTAAAGATTTCCAATATTTGTGAAATTATTTCAATATAGTGGTTTACTGTGACAATGTGTTTAATTCAGCTTGCAAATGTGGATCTTAAAAAACATAGTTTATGTTTTAATTTGATGGCAGCTTTTCTTTTCTTTTCTTTTGAATTTTGATATTTACACACAATTTTTACCTTGAGGTAAATTTCCACTTTAAGAAAAGACAGTCGCTATATCCACTTATAGGGAAGGCGTAAATTAAAATTCAAGCACGTATGTAGCACTAAAATGCCCTCAAAATGTTTGTTTTTTAAAAAAAAAATCAATAGTGAACAGCACACCATGCAGCTAGGTGCAGTTTATAATTCTGCAACATCCTCAGTTGCTCATGGAAATGGACCAAGCATCGTGAGCTTACGAAGATGTCGACATGGCGACTTTGCAGTCTTTTATTTGAATATTGGGGCAAATTGGAGTAGCCTGGTATCTTGCGTGTCTGTCAGCGGCCTCCCATGTGGCTCTGATGGGGCTGTTAGGGACTGGCAAGGCCAAAACAGGGCAGAGAGTGAGGGGGAGAGCAGGATTTACACTTAAGGCCAGAGCTGGGATCCGTCAGTGTGGGCGGATCGGGTCATCTTCAGCATGACCTGCCACCTCTGATGGAGCTCTGAAAAGTGCAATGTGACCCTGCTGCTGAGCAGCCATCTCTCACTGTCACAAGCCTGCGTCATCTGAAGAGAGAGCTTTTACTTTAATTTGGTAATGATCCTTTATTTTTTGGTGTGTGATTGTGTAACTTGTAAATCATGAGCTTTTGTACAATGTTGTGCAAGAAGTAAAACATGAGATCGCGATGATATCTCTAAGCTACAGCAAATGAAAACAAATATCGGTGCAAAAACCATATACAAGCAATGCCTTTTAATTAAATCCACACAGTAGCAGCCGTCGCTTCAGAAAACACAGATGTAGTTTTTCACAATTGTATGATCTGCCAAAAAGTCCAGCCTCGCCCTTTGTTGAGCATCACCAGAGGAAGAAACACGGATAATAAAGGTCTCTTTATGATGAGGCTCCTGCGTGCAGAGCCACAAAAAAAAACTTAAGAAAAAATATCTATCAAGAGGTGGGAATTACTTTGCCCTGTGCTGGGGTGGGAAAATGAAGCAGGCATTTCTGAGCTCGCTGGCAACATAACCTTCAGAAACATCCTATTTTTCATTAGAGTTGTGTCAGACAGCTATGCCTTTAATAACATTCATCCCCGTACCAAGGAGAGGATAACTCAAGCTTTAGGCACATAATGAATGGGAGAATGGGCCCTGGCGCTGTTAAGAACAGGAGGGCTTGCCAAACAGGCAGAGCTGCACTGCTGCACTCGTGGCAAGCCTTTCACAGCACGGCATCCTCCTGTATTAACGCCATGCAAATGAACAGTCAGATGCTTCCTGAGGTGGCTCTCTAATGTGGCCCTGTTAATTACTGTCATTAGAGCCGAGGTTAGAAGAAAGGACTAACAAGCCAACTTCCTCATGATCTGTGCATTTGAAAGTCATCTTCGGAGATAAAAATACGTCACAACCCTCTAGTAAGAAAATTGCAAATTGCTAAATTTGCTGACAGAGTGCGAAAAATTTCTGCTGACGCCGAGCAGCCTGCCGGTGATGGATGCATTCTTGACAGAGTCTTGGTGTTTAGACTTAAGAAATAATGAGTATCAATGTCCCAGCCGCGGAATATGCAAAGATGAAAGAGCGCTGTGTGAGTTTAATTAAGGGAAACAGAGGCAGGGTCTGCTTTCAAACAGAGTGACCCAACATGATCAGATTCTTATTGCTGTCATTTTGTGCTGAAATATGGCCAGGAAGGTACAGGCAGCGCTTTAAAAACTCCAACGTAATGTCATAGCAAGTCAGTCCAATACTATTAATGTAGTGCAAATGAAGCCCAGGGATATTTCAGTGCAGCACAACTTGGTTTCAGAAACACAGGTTAATGTGTTCAACATAACATCTGAATAAGGCGAGCGCCAGGCTCTCTGAATAAGGGCGGTTTTGTTTTAAGAACCGTTGAATTGGTTTTCACTGCATCATTACAACCGCAGGGGGTGTGGGCACTCATTGTTTCCACAGTCAAGTAAAGTATTTTGTTTTACAAATGCCTTCCAGCAATTCACACTCCCTACATCGGGTGGGAGGGAAAAAAATGTTTCTCATACTTCAGAGAGCAAACCAAAATATCCTCTATTATGTCTGTGATGCATCAAATCCCTGGTGTGGCCTTGAATTTAGTTTCTCCCCCCAAAACTGGAGGGTGACACGGTCAATATATTCAACACTCAAGGCCACTTCCAGGCTAATATAGAGGACTTTACTCTTCTCCTTCTTTGTTTTACTTTCTCGCTCTCATTCGCTCTTCTGTTTTTCAAACGTCTGCGCTGTTGAGGACAAATCAAAGGCTCTATTTTACTAATGTAACACTGAGCAGACTGTGAGGTGGATGTGGGGATAATGAGGGACTGCGGAGATGTGAAACAGGCAGGCTGAAATGGATAATTAGGACAGAAAGTTTCTGCAATGCCAATGACACTCTACAGGATATAGGATCATTAAGTTCTATATAAAATCACTGTACGGTGTATCTATTTAAAATTGCTCGTCATAGTCATCCTTTTTATTACAACTTTTCATTTCATTGCAACCAGGCTCTGTTTAACTTAAGGTGCAGCCCTTACCTCTGTTTTAGAAAAATGTCAGAATGTAGGCACTTTAACTATCTTTATAACTACCTGTGAATATATTTAGCATAATTTCTGCTTTGACCTCCTGGACAAATACAAGGCTGCTTTTCATCCTTTTTTTTTTGGCACACCTGCCCGGTCTTAGTTATTTTGCAAAGCCATTAGTCTTGTTTTGAAATGTAAGTACAGGATGAAAGTTTTGCAGCGCTTGAATTTCAGGACATGCGGATGAAAAGGACATCCTCGCAGGTCCTGCAGTGCTCGTAATATGATATGAGGGTTTGGTGCAGGCAAACTGGATAATAAGCTGCAATAGCTTGTTAAAAGGTGTTTGAGGGAGATATCATATGTTGCTCTATTATGATTAGATTTCTCCTTGACAATATGAAAAGATCAAATCAATATCTACTGAAATTTTGATGATCCACAAGTCACTCCCACCTCCCCATTCCCCCCCAGTCCCTCCTTCCCCAGGCTCTATTGAGAGAACATGATCTGACATCACCACAGTAGCATCAGGCTTTTCTCTGCCACTGTGAAAATATGTAACTTCGATTAGCGCGATGCTTAACAAAATGACCCCCGTTTTGGGTTTGCTCCCAAATCTTGCTGTCTGGGTACTGATGACAGGACCAATTGTGTTCCTCTTTAAAGCAATTCAATTAGGAGTCATTAGTCCTCTGAGTGATTACCAGTGGCCTATCGATAGCAGGAAGGACACACTAATTAAAGGGCATTTAAATGTTTCTCGGTGTAGAGTAATGGGGAGAAACATAGCATTTAAAATGCAGTTTGTAGGAAAATATCCTTGCACAGCAAATGACCGACATAACATGTTCACTTTGCTCTCTGCAAATTCCCTTTATAGACACATATATGGTAATGGATCCCGTGGGAATACTAAAATGTGGTAATACAGCAGTCACCAAGAAGCTACTAGCCCTGCTGAAAAGCAGGTAAACATTCAGATGTGTGCTCATCCACTTTGGAAAAAAATTAAAATGACAGATAAATAGCAAACTGATGTAAAATGATGGCAGGTATTTATAGTGCATATGCCAAACTGAATATTCCTCTGCGAGGGAGGGGTGGATTATCTTTCATTTTTAATTGACTGTCAGTGCTGTGCATCTTTGAATTCATTGTATCAAAGATGGATAGGTACTTTCACTGCCTATCATGAAGTTAATTCCATTCTGAGATGAATTGGAGTGATAACGCTGAAGAAAGGTGACTTACTCGAAATCAGCTTCCCTTTTTCATAATACGCTGCTTTTATTCTTGTGGTTTTACAGGATGTGCTCTGAAAATCATCTGAAATTAAAACAGAGACAATCTGTGTATTAACAAGACGAATACAGAAATGTCTGCCTTTTAAATGCACTCTCAAAACTAGCTCATTGTACTCTGAGTGTCATTAAACAAATTAAGTGCTTCAGCATTGGCACAGGTCGCAGAATCATGCTTAATATACACATGCATTTCCATAGACTCATCAACTACAAAATAAGGACACTGCAGCTCCACAGTGTTGAGAGGACTGCTTTGTGTTAACATAGCGAGAAAGATATTGATTAAAGTATGATAAGAAAAAGCTCCAGTCCCAGGGCAGAGTCTCCACAGTTATGATTAAATAGGGTGCACAGAGATAGGACCTATATCTCACACACAAGCCAACCTTGTGCATCTATATACAGCATATGAGCTAATCCTAAAAATAGCTGTTTTCACATTAAAGAAAATAGCGTCTATTATAGCACCTTACTTTGGGTTCAACTTTGGGTCGTAACTTGTCTGTGGAATAAGACAACAACTGAAATGATGAAATCCAAACCCTTGAAAAGGTTTCTAAAAAGTTAGTATACTAACATACTACTCTGACATTTAAAATAACTGTTAATAAACTAGTGTTGTGTTACAGATTGTGAGCATCTGCATAATCATTAGCAACAGAGAGAAGAATTTCCAGGCATATTAAAGACTGCAGCAAAAGCATCACTCTGCTGTTCGGTTTCTGAAATGACCTCAATTCACAAAAATGTTTATGTTACCAAACTTTTCATTTAGTAGAGCTTGTATATGATCATTTATCTCAGACTGACATCTAATATTATATTACATATTTTGGAATGATATTTTCAGAGACCTATAAATGCCATCAGTACGATCTTCCTAAACGTTTGCATACATGCATATTTGTTGTGCTGAAATGGTTGAGGCTCAGCTTCATAATCAAAATATAATTATGTTCTACTATTATGTACAACACACCAATATACATCTAACACTGGTGTATAAAATCTTAAATTGAAGCAAAGAGTTTTAATAAATAAATATGAAAGTTTGGTTATTGTGATCTGATCAAGCCAACAAAGGTTGTGTCACCGCCTAAGAATAAACTCTTATAAGCTACTGCATGAGAACTGATACTGTATGTAAAACTCACACCAGTATGGTCCATCAAGTATCATCATACTGAATCTCCTGCAAAATCTTTTGCAGAGGATTAAAATATATTAAAATGTACCTGTAATTTGCACAACCTAATGACAGCAGGTGTGCTAAAAGAAACCGTTTGAAGTAAAAATGAAAAATAGCAACTAGAAACTCATGCTACCTGAAATACTTTGTTCAATCCTGGCAGGTTTGGGCTTTATATAGTGATGTGTATACTTTGCTACACAAGCCCTGATCTGTCATGCTGCTCAGTCCCTTTTATATTCTTCCCTGTTTTGGTGGGGATTACAGGAAAAACGGGGAAGAATTTAAGTGCTTTACTATGGATTTGGTTGACACTTTACATAATATCTCGAATCTGCAACCTGAATACAGCAAACAGTCTTCAACTACCAATGAGCAATGGAGAGAACAAGGTATAGTTTCCAGATTTCCTTTGTAATAACATAAAGCCTTGTTGTTATTTTGTGTAAAACATATTACTTATATCACTATAACATGAAAAAATGCATCCTAACTGCATTCCCTGGATTTAGCTACACAGCTGAAATAACTGTGAAAAATGTCCCCTTGGTCTGACTTTTATTCCTCACCTTATTCCCAATGTCATTCATTTGCCACTGAAGGTAACAAGCCTTTTCCACTCGGTGCTCTGTAACGGCAGACCTTTAATAGCCATTTCCCGGTGTGGCGAGGGGAGAGAGGGGGAACATGTTTATTTGTGTGTCTGCACATGCTTCTCCAGCGATTCTCTCTGCTCCACTCACCCAGCTGCTGGCTGGAGGAGTGATTCATGGGCCTGACAGATGCCTGGTGCAGCTGGATCTGTCCTTGATCATCCCAAAAGCCTGGACAGCACTGTCATTCACCATTGCCCAAATTATCTCTGTATTGACTGCAGAACCCTCTGTGACAGCACTGTAATGGCTAATTACCCAGGATGCTTTGGGTACTTTTAAACCCCAGAGTGTTCTCTTGCTGTCTTGCCATGCTGCTGCTAGCTTATCCTGTCGTTGTGAGGGCCACTGTTTTCTCTAACCCCACCTGAGCACCACAGCCCGAGGATCCCAATGCAAAATGCCAAGAGAAACGAAGAAATAATATCCTCTTTTCCCTAATATATGATATCAAAGTAACAGCAGTGTCAGTGAGAGACACGCACGCAGAGTTTCACAGAGGGAACAGAACATACAGTACTGTTTATGGTTTGTCTATTTCTCTATCCTTCTCTGCATGTCAGGGGAATTGCATTGTGAAACACACACAGTTAATTATCAAAATCTGTCTCAAGATGTTAGAAAAATTGCCTAGCTCTTCCTCAGCATGTAAATACCGAAAAAGATAAACATGAATAATTGCCAGAAGTTTTCATTACCAAGAAGTCGGCATACTAATCTACAATTCTAAACCCGCAATGTTACTTCAGACTTTGACTTGCACTTCAGGAGGAAGCTGACAGAGAGAAGTGAAAGGAAATGAACGGAGACAGAAAGAGAGAAGGAGAAGGTGAGGGAATAGAGGGTACAAAATCCCATCCTGACTGTTAGAGAAGATGATGAGGTCCCCTGAGAATGGACAGAGTAGAGAGGGAGCAGCTTTTCCTCACAAAGATTCTAGTAATTTGCCACATCCTGTCCGCACACCAGGCATGGAAGCCACTCTGTCCTTAATTACCAGGATAACAAACCCATCCCCTCCCTGCTCCTCATTGTCCTGTTCTCCTCACAGTACCCCCACTCCTTGGGCAACGCCATCACTTCCCAGGCTTCCTACGCTCTTCCTTCCAATCAGTATAAATGAATGGCATTTGCTGCTGTTTGCCATGAGTGGATGGATGGACACCAAATAAAGTGACAAAAGCTGAAGGAACGACTGTCTGAGTTAGCAGCTCTGTGCTTGACGGGCAGACATTATAGTCACAGAAAGGCCTCACCGGGATAAAGGAGCAGTTTACAGGTAAATCATCCTAATAAACTGTCAATAATACTAAATCATTCCTTACATCATCACAGCAATATTTTTGCAACACTAAATCTATGCTCTCTTGCTTCAAGTGTCCAGAAATTATATTTAATAAACATTCAAATCTTTACTGTATGACACTGCAAACAGCGCAGCTTGTAAGGACATCACCGTCAGGAAACGACCAGCACATAGAGGCCGTGGCCTCTCCGTCTAGCCGTCGTCTGTCACCTCCAAGATGGCGCCGTGTCTGCTTCGGCTTTATTTGCATTGGCATTTTGCATACGTATGCGTTGCTGCATGAATCCTGCACTGTAAAAAAAAATCGTGATATAAAAGTATTTTACTGTCTATTTCACAGTTTTGTACTCTTCTTCTAGAATATCATTAAATTCACATATATAGACAGTGATTTTACATTTCAAATGTAAATTAACGTAAAATCACTGTAAATGTAATACAACATAATTTTCATGTTTTTTAAATGTATCTGTCTGTACATATGCTTATTTAGATTGTTAAAATACATTCACAAATGCATCATAATTTCACAAATATTTGTCCGTTATTTGAAAGATTGAACTTGAACTATTATTGTTATTCAGGGCAATCGTGGCTCAAGAGTTGGCAGTTCGCCTTGTAATCAGAAGGTTGCCGGTTTGAGCCCCGGCTTGGACACTCTCGGTCGTTGTGTCCTTGGGCAAGACACTTCACCTACCACCTACTGGTGACAGCCAAAGGGGAATTATAACATGGAATTGTAAAGCGCTTTGAGGGTCTCATAAAGCGCTATATGAATGCAATCCATTATTATTTAAGTTAACTGTGTATTTCTGTACATTTAAGTATTATTATTCATATTGCTGCATTCATTGACCTTTTTAATAGGTAATTTCATTGTTTAATCACATTAAATTGTTCCTAATTTAATGTTTAAAAGCACTTGAAAAAGGCAAAATCCCATGTAAGATTAGGGCAACAAACTGCATTGTCATTACTGAAAATAACCGTATTTTCATGGGAAAGTTGTTTTCTGTTATTTTCTGGTATTATTTTGTTGCCCCAGCTGCCGGAATATTACTGTTTGTTTAGGTTTTTTTTTTACGGTGTGACTATGCAGCATCAAAACAAAGGGGGAGAACCAGGCGTGACACTACAGTCCTGCCTTGCTACATACAGATACATTCAGCTCAGAGGGAATGACAAGGCTGTATTAGTGCAGTGTTTGTACGCCTTTTCAGTGAACAGGCAGTGGGAGGGTCTGATATTCCTAGGGGTGAAGGGGTTAGAGGGGTGTGTGTGTCTGTGTTACCAGTCACCTGCTGCTAAATCCTATTAGCAAGGCCTGGGGGTTAAACCAACCATCACCATTAAAGGCCTGTCAGGGGAAAGCCCACAAATAATAGGGCTGATCGCTACAACTGACAAATAATTAGGTGCTTTGATAGAGGATAATCAATTAGAGATAATAGGAACAGGCTTGACATTCTGAGATGTACCAGAAAGAGGGAAATAGTAAGAAAGACAGCAAAAAAATGTTGATGAGAAATTAGATTTAAGGTTTTTATTAAAGACAATAAACCTTATTTTTAAAGAAGTACAGATCGAAATCTAAGAAAGAGTATTACATGGTCAATCAGTCAGCAATTATTTTCTAGACTAATTATTAATTTGATGTGTTCTTGAAAACACCCAAGGCACACTCATGTAACTGCCATGTTTGAACAGTCCCAGATATTAAATTTAGTGACCCATTAGACTGAGAAAAGAAGCAAATCCTCACAAACGAAAAGCTGCTGACATTTTTTACTTTGAAAGTTACTTACTGATTATCATAATAGTAGCAGATAATTTTTCTGTCACTTGGATAATCAACTAATTGTCACATTACTCACTCTAAAATGCTATTTTACTTAATTTTTTGCAAGATAATGATGTAAGCACCATAATACATACACCAAATCTTTACTACTGTTTGTGCCCAATGATCCGAAAAATAAACCTATTCCTTTCTTAACCTCTAGCTCTTCAAATATGTACATTCTAGATGCTAACAGGGGAAAATGGGCTGAGGTAAGATTTGGTTCAGCTAAAACCCAACTGGCTAAAATGTAGCTTTGCTTCTATCTTTCAGAAACTGCAACAGATTCTTGTACTTAGTTAAATAACACAGCTGTATTCAGACTGCATTTCTTTGAGCACAGAGCGAACGGTCTTCTTCACCAAGGACAACAGAGCGTGTGGTTCTAGGTCTCACCGCCTGTAGGTGATGAGTACAAGTCAATATCCTAAAGCTGATATAGTTCAAGGATTAAAGCATCTGCCTAAATATTTCCATATGTTTGCTAACATAAGGGAAAAGGAGGTGAGAAAAAAACTGGCAAAGGTAGTGTTAAATGAGATGAGAAGTGACAGTTTACATTTCCAGCCACAATTAACACGTTGATGGCGTTTTTCGCCGGGCCCCTCACAGTGATAATGCCTGTTGTCAAATCTGTTTAGCACGCCAAATCTCCTGGAGCCTTCAGCTAGGCAGCAAGCTTTTGACAGATTGAAGGTTCAGAGATAGGCTATCATGACAGATGGAAGCTGGCATCGATGTTCAGCTCTCGCCAATCACAGGGGACCTGCCCCCCTTATTCTGCGGGGCGCAGCTCCGCAACCTTCCCCCCTCTGATGGGAGCAGGGGATGGCATTGTTAAGCAGTGCATCTGTGAGACTCAGTCTCCTCTGATGGAAGCATAAGGCAAAGAGCTCTCAAGCAAAAGACGGCCACTGCTGTAAGCGCATTTCAGATATGATGGGAGGCTAGCTCCAGGGAATTGTGGAAAAGAAAAACTTTGAAACATTTTGAGGAGCAGAAGAGGACCCAGCAGAGAAAAGAGCGACTGCAGCAAGCCTCAGCTATTCAGTAATGCCATCATTAAATTTGATTATTACCTAAATGCTGGCAAATGCTCTGCAGTCACACCACAGTGGAGTTTGACAGAAACATTTACTTGATCACTCTTTATATCTGATTAGTAGAATGACATTTTTCTCATGACCAACAGAATCACACCTGTTAAATACTCAATACTGAGAAGGGAAATCAATTTAGATAGCCTTGGCTTGTGTATAAAGTCCTCCTTAGAACTCATACTACAGTATGATTACCCTTAATGAGATCCATCTGAAACAGTGGCACAGGAGAAACTCATTAAACTGAGCTTGTTCTAATCAGACAGGCTTATATGGATTTTGCAGACATCAGAAATTGTTCTGAAAAAGAAAAATACACCAGGGCCTCTGAAACAGAAGAGGGGATCTGATAATTAAGTATCTGCCATGCGCTGATGATATCACGAGTGTTAATGATCACTATAATGACAGTTCACGCAGCACCCAGTTGATTTACAATACACCTACTGCGAGGCACCACTGCGACAGCCACTGCAGCAAACAGACTCAAGTGAAAACAGTTTAGTATAGATTAAAACGACATAAGTTAGATCTAATAGGCGCTCTTAGGGAAAAGAATTAAATGCTTACTTGCACTAAAAAAATGTCCATAGGTAGACAAGTTTGAGATGCAGCGTTGTTGGTTTACTTGCTGGCAGGCAGCCCTCTAAGTTGTTTGGTCTCTCCCTCCCTGTTTAGGCGAACACATTGTTGATTCAGACCCATCATGTTGAGGCTTGAGGTCACCCTGTCTCAGGCTTGGCTAGTTAGCAGCAGCCCACCTGATGGCCCAGAGGAAATCACAGCAGCCGCACTCACAGGAGAGGGCCTGACAGCCAGGCCCCGCACCAGAGAGAGGGGTCCAGCTAAGGGGGTGGAGAGAGGTGGGTCAGTATGGGGGGAGGGAGAAAAAACAAGGAGAGGGTTCTGAAAAGGGGGGAGGTTGGGGGCTTCAAAGGCAGGGAGGGATGAGACATAGCTAAAGAGGGCGCAATAGTGATGGTCACGGCTGTATTAAGGCTGCTAAACGTACAGCATGAAAGAAAGGAAACAGGAGTTGATAAAGTGAGTGAGGCTACCTTACTGGGTGGTACACCGTAGAAGAAAAACAGAGCTGAGAAGAGAAGAAGACAGCTCTTGGGTTAAGTTGTATGAGAAGAAGAGGAAGGTCCAGTCTGTGTAAGAGAGTGATGGGGATCCTCATTCACAAAGATGGATGGCTCAAATTTGGGGGGGAGGGGGAGGGATTTCTTTCCAGCATTATATATGGATCTATACAGGGAGTTGGTCAAATGGTCTAGTTGTCTAGTTTTTCCAACATCTAACAGCAGTTTCTGTTCAAGCAGAAGCAAAACTGCACTGTGTAAATGAAGTGAGGCATCAGTGTAAGCTATCCTGGGGCAGTGATGCTGCTCTTGCAGAGAAAACGTTGGCTGTAAAATGCTGTGATGAACAGCAGACATTTCCAGTTCACAAGACTCCCAGTCTCTCCTGAGAGTCTGCTTCATCCCTATTATAGCCAATAATAGCCCATTGTAGTCAAATGCTCTTTCTCTTCACTGTGACTGAATGAGGACACATTATTTACCGAGAGGAGACAACGCTAATACACGGCTGCAGAAAACTGCTGACAGGAAGAGGGCAAAAATCATAGGTTTTCCCTCCTAGAGGACGTTGCACTTCTTTTATATTTATAGTTATGTTTAATAGCATCCCACAGTCTGTCAATACACCTCCAGACAACCTCCACAGTCGCTTTCTCATTGCCGGTTCAACTACAAGGTGTTGGATCTGAGGAGATCAATACTTTTTTTCCCTCCATTTCTACAATAGGAGTGCATTGACACTGATGAGGTCAATCAGTGACATATGAAAGTAAAGACATGTCTTCAAGGTGGTAAAACCTACATACCTTTTACGACCAGGTTAAAAAAAGAAAAGACAGGATTTTAAAGGTTAAAGATACAAAATACTTAGAAGGCCTATAATTTCAAATTCAATGATATACATATAGGAACATAACTTAAATGTGTGATTGCAGTTTGCACACATAATGAGCAGGGACAAATTAAAATGTAAAAAAAAAGAGAACTAATTAAATGAGTCCTTTAATACTCATTAAAAGATCATCTTAATTGATAAAACTCCTTTTTTGTCTGGAGCATGCCAGCAGGGCAATAACTGCAAAATGCAGATCAAATCTTCACTGTATTCATCACTCACTTTCTTTAGGTTTCCGTTTTGTGCTTATGTCTAAAGGCATCTGAGACAAATGCCTCACCATAAAGTCATACACCATTAATGCAGTCAGTGGTGCTGCAGCCTCAGAATCTTATTATCTTAGTTGGTTCAGCCTCATTAGCTGTTCTATGCATATTAATGGGTGGGAAATGGAAAACTATACCCCATTTAAGAACAAAACATGCTCAAAGTACTGGCTGCTTCTAGGTTATAGGACATAACTCACTCTGCAAATTGCTATCATCGGGCTCCTGGCAGAACCCTGCTGTTTTCTTTACCCAAAAGCCCCTTGTTCCCTCGCAGAGACAGAGTTTCATTAACCTGCACTGCATTCAGATGCCATTATGGCTCTAATTATGGCGCATGCTCTTATGAATAGCCCTGATCAATGTAAATAGCTGACCTGACTGGATACCTCCCTGGACTTTTTAGGGGGAGGTAACAATGTTTAAAACGATAACAATAATATTTATATTTATAACAAGGTGCAATAATAATTAATGTGCAATAATAACAGTGTGCAATACACATACACTTATTCTTCTTTTTTATACTAAGTTAATATACTGTGTTGTGTTGTTTGTTACGTTGTGATGTGTCATATCGTGTCGTGTTGTGTTATATGTAGTGCCGACGTAGGACAGTTTTTCCAATTTCATTGTACTACTGTACTATGTATGACTGTGCAATGACAATAAAGAGTTATCTTATCTTATCTTATCTTATGAAGAACTGCCTGGGTTCTTGGAGACTTTTATGTCCAGCTGTCCTGTCACCAAGGCCAGGGTCATCTCCACTGCTGCCGAAGATACAGACAGAGACGATGTGCTAATCTCTGATGCATTGAAGCTGGCTTTGTAGACTTATGCAGGCTTATCTATCATGGTCACGACTGCATTAGACATAAGACCTTAAGTTTGTAGGCACTGAAGCACAAAGAAGAGCAAATTAAATTCTTCTCATCTACCTCCTCAGCTGTGTCCAGATTGCATCAGTCAAAAAAAAGAGGATCTCTTGAGGATAAAACTGGCACCTAGCAGTTCAGGGGTAAGTCTTTGTCTTATGTTTGCTCCCCATAATAAAAAGAAATTCTTGTTATATATTTTATCTATCTCCATTTAATTATTAGCAAAGCAACCAAACTGCAGCTTTTTGTCATTCTAGACTCAGCACATCTGCCAACACACCAATGGAGACCTTAGCTTGGGAAACAAATAAAACCTCTGTCCAGTGTCTCATTATCCATGAAACTATCTTCTTGGCTTCCTCGGTCTAATCAAAGAGAAAGGAAACACAGGAACAAGCTGAAAAATTCCAACATGAGGGAGCCTGAAATAGTTCCCTCAGCATTGAGCATTGCTCACTCACAGCAGATAGCAAAGGTAAGGAGATCCTTTGGCAGGTGCTTTGGGCTGTCAGAGCTGTAGATGAGCTCTGCTGCTGGATAACATCTTGCCAAATGCTCGAAGCTTGTCAGTTAACAGTCTGCCAGAAAAAAAAGGTGGACAGTTACTAACCTCTCAAAGAAAAGACAAAGGCCGAAGGTAAGTTTTGAACAATAAAAAGAAAGTTTAGACTTTCTTGAGAAAAATAATTAGCAGTATTTTACACTGATTAAATTCAAGATAAAATGGTTTGATGGTTTTAAAAGAAAAGATCCAAGGAGAGTTTTTAAAAGTTTTTCATCAATGTTTTTAACAATCTACAAGACATATGGAAGTTACAACCTTGTTTTGAAACACATTAAGACACTTTATAAAACATGATTGGCATATCTAACTGAAAATTTTATGAAGACAAAGTATAAAACATTGAAAAATATATGGTTATTTTGGATGTGACATCAAAAACTGATAAGAGTAGGTCTACATTCATCACCTATAATTTTAAAAGCATCCATAAGCATTCAAGAACTAACTCGATCGGCTGAAAGGATTTCAGCTGCTCAACATTTCAAGGCCTTATTGTGTTCGTCATTTTAATTCTAAGTATTTAAAAATAGTTGACATATCTGAACTGCTGGAAGGATAGTGGAGCAACCAGACTCTTTTATTATTGAGCCATGCTGATGTTAAGAGTGCAGAATGTGGTCTCGATTTGCTTAGCTGAACTAGCATCATCTGGAAAGGCACCAGAGTTGCTCCAAAACATGTAAATATCATTTGGCATTAAAGTTACCTTCACAGATTTATAAATTACTCATACCGTGTGCACTAACACTCCCCTACATTATCACGCATGCTGGATTTTGAACTGTGTGCTGATAGCAAGCCGGAAGGTCCCTCTCCTATTTTCAATTTTTGATTCGTCAGACCACAGGACAATTTGCACACCTCAGTCGATCTAAAATGAGCTCATATCCAGAGAAGGCATTTCTGGATCTTGTTTTAAAGTATATCTACAGAGGCGATGACAAGCTTTGTTTGCATTTACGCATTGCATAAATCGCTCAATCAAGACATGCTACATTTATTTTATTTCAAACAATGTTAGTATAAAAGGGTTCTCTGGAGACCTGTTAGTAACATAAGCCATAAGCCAATGATGCAGTTTGACAATCAAACACAAAGAAAATAAGCCCTAACACGTCAGTGATATGGAATTTAACAAGGAACATGAAGTCATACTTTTGCAAGTGCTGCTGTTCTTGATGAGAACCTATCGTGACCAAAAATGTATGCCACTTAATCACTATGATTTCATGACTAAAATAATGAATCTGACTTATTGATCTGTTTGTATCGAGCCTCATGGAGAAACTGATCTCAAGTGCTTGAGTGTTATATTTCGAGATTAACTGATAGATCTCTCCAGTAGCTCCAGCTTCTTAACTTCAATGATACTCTATTTAAGAGTGTCACTTTAAGAGCAAGGTTTTGTAAGAGGATATCTTTCTGTGGATTTGCATGACTAATAGACAATCAATCTGAATTAATGTGACTTTATGATTGAAAACACAGTTGAAGTCTATGCATTTGCAAAGTGCATCGCTAATTCCAATAAGCCCTTTTCCTATCTAAATAATTTTGCTTTAATTATAACAATGAGCCACAGTTAGATAAATAAATAACTTCACTGTCCTCCCTGGAATTGTGCTGATGCGGAGGCCTGCCTAGGCATTATAAACCTAATTAGCAGAAGATTACTATGCAGTGTGCAAGGCTGTGGTCCAGAAAGACATCATTAGGTCTTCTGATGGGGATATGCCTTCAGCACATTGATTGTTTTTCGCTCCAAGAACAATGCAGATTGCAGACTTTATAATTGGGCTTTCAGGTCACTTGTGACTTCACTTCTACTATGTGTGGCTGATGATCTCTATTCAAACAAAAGAAGCTGATAACAAAAACACATTCCCACCAAGCTCATGGAATTAGTAGAATGTCCATGGATTGTAAGGCACACCATAAAACTCAAAGAACAGCATAACTATTCAACAGAAACAGATGAAGTCAGATATTCTTAGCACAATGACACTGGTGCTGCTTGACTTAATTCAATCTTGAATGAAAAAAAAATGCATTTTTCAATCTATACCAATAATACTCAATATAAATATATTTTTATGTATTACCACTAGTTACCACATGATAGAATGTAAAGGTAACTTAGAGAAAAAAGGTGAATGTGAGCTGATCGTGTCAGCAGACCGAGAGGTCACTGGAGACAAAGAGATGATGTCCAAATCACTACCTCTCATTTAGTAAAGAGGGTGACTAAAGTTGACTAAAGAATTGTTGTACTCTCCAGCCCCCCTACTATTCAAAATTGAATAAGCGGAAGAGAATGGATGGATGGCGAATTGTTGAGATGTTTGTTTAAAAAGTTAATCCTCTGGAGGAATCCCGAGGTGTTTTGAGCTCACTAGTGGTCTAGGTCTGACCCAGATATTAAAACTCTTGCCGTTCCCAACTACCAAGAGCTTATGATTGGGTAGAATATAGACTGAGTGGCAAATGAAGAGATATGCTTCTAATCTAAGCTCTCTTTTTTAAACTCAGCTGTCAGCTGCAATGTGTAAATCACTGCCAATACTTCACTGCTGTCAAAGTTCATTTTACTTTTACTTCACAGGATCATGTGGTACTTGAAAACCTTCACTGCAACTGAGTCCCAGCTCAATGGAGGAAATTCACTATATTCTAAGAGACTATTATAGCTTCAAAACTGGTGTGGGTGATTTCAGTATGAAGTAAGCAAAACAAAATCTCCAAAAAATTGTTAAAGTCATTGAAATGGAAACCATATACTCTATGAATCCCAGAAGACAAAGCAAGGCAAGCAGAGGGATATATACTCAAATATGCAGTAAATAACTAAATAAATACATAGATAGTTGTTGAAAATTAAGTTTACCAAAATCCTTCCACAAGTATGCCTCAAAACTTAGCAGCAATCTTTGTACCACTTCTAGGCAGTTATTTTGACACCCCTATCTAAATGAATGGCAGCAAAACATAACTTTAATTACTGTAACATAAAGGTACATGCATAGAAACATTAGCCAAAATCCTTACAACATTTGCCCCAAATTTAAATCTAGAAAGCTGTTCCTCCACCAGATTGTGATTATGCTATACATGCCCTAATGTACTGAACACCATGATCAACAGTGAACAAATTTCATAGGACATCAATTTATGAATAAAGAAATACAGAGAATATATAATAGATAATATATGAATAAAAAAACAATAAAAT
This sequence comes from Aulonocara stuartgranti, assembly GCF_965226115.1. Classification (NCBI taxonomy): domain Eukaryota; kingdom Metazoa; phylum Chordata; class Actinopteri; order Cichliformes; family Cichlidae; genus Aulonocara; species Aulonocara stuartgranti. The sequence continues at coordinate 17,108,905 of NC_138952.1, forward strand.
AAAATGACACCAAAATTACTAAATACAAGTATGAAAATACCATGCAATCATAAATTTTTGGCAGTCTTTTCCAAGACTTCCTGTTCAATCTAATAGTCAATTTTTAAAAAGCTAACATCATTAGCCAGAATCACTCTTGTTCTCCACATAGACTATTTACTTACAAGCAACCAATGCTTGCTCATTGATTGCTTAATAGAATTCAGATTACAAGTAGAGTACAAACACTAGTACTCCAAATACACAATACTAAGTACATTCAAATGCAGTTTGACTGTAGTTTATTAAGGACATTTTGTTGTACACCAATCAGGCATAATATTATGACTTTATAATACTATTGTAAAGTTATAATACACTTTATAACACTATTATAATCAGGCATAATATTATGACCACTGACTGGTAAAGTGAGTAACACTGATATATTGTTTTTAATCATGGCACCTGTTAGTGGTTGGGCTATATCATGGATCAAGTGACCATTTTGTCCTCAAAGCTGTTGGGAGTAGGAAAAATGGGCAAGTGTAAGGATTTAAGCGAGTCTGATAAAACCCAGATTGTGATGGCTAGAGTGGAGACTGGACAATGTGGTTCGATCCAAGAAACGAGCTACTGTAGCTCAAATTGTCTAAAAAGTTCATGCTGGCTCGCAGTTTGTTGTGTATGGAGCTGTATGGGTGCAGACTAGTAAGGGTGTCCATGCTGACCCTGTCAACTGCCAAAAGTGCCAACAATGGGCATCTGAGCATCAGAACTGGACCACAGAGCAATAGAAGAAGGTGGCCTGTCTGATGAATCACATTTTCTTTTACATCACATGGATGGCTGGGTGTGTCGCTTACCTGAGGAACACCTGGTACCAGGATGAACTATGGAAAATTGGCAACCTGGGGGAGGCAGTGTGATACTTTGAGCACTGTTTTTCTGGGAAACCTTGGATCCTGCCATCCACATTGATGTTACTTTGATATGTATCACCTACCCAAGCATTCTTACAGACCATGTATGGTTTAAGGCATTAGGGAAACATTTTTTTTCCTGATGGCTGTGGCCTCTTTCAGCAGGATAATGTGCCCTGGTACAAAGCAAAATGGTTCAGAAATTGCTTGAGGAGCACAACAATGTTTGAGGTGTGACTTGGTTTCCCAATTTCCCAGGCCTTTATCCAATTTATATCTGTAAGACGTGCGCAACAAATAACTCTATCTATGGAGGCCCAACCTCGCAACTTAAAAGACCAACAAAAGCCATTGATAAGAAAAATTAGATGTTAGCAAAAGGAAATTCTTTTGCTAACATCTTGGTGCCAGATACAAAAGCACACATTCAGGGATCTGGCTCTGACATCTGTGGTCATGAAGTCATTTGAGCGCCTAGTTCTCTCCCATCTCAAGACCCTCACGGCCCCCCTCCTGGACCCCCTGCAGTTTGCATATAGAGCCAACAGGTCTGTAGACGACGCCATCAACATGGCCCTACACTTCATCCTGCAGCATCTGGACTCCCCAGGAACCTACGCCAGGATCCTGTTTGTGGACTTCAGCTCTGCCTTCAACACCATCCTTCCAGACCATCTCCGAGGCAAGCTTTCCCAGATGAATGTGCCTGATCCCATCTGCCGGTGGATCACTGACTTCCTGACGGACAGGAAGCAGCATGTGAGGCTGGGAAAGAATGTCTCGGACTCCCGGACCATCAGCACCAGCTCCCCTCAGGGCTGTGTTCTTTCTCCTCTGCTCTTCTCCCTGTACACCAACTGCTGCACCTCCACCCACCAGTCTGTCAAGCTAATCAAGTTTGCAGATGACACCACCGTTATTGGGCTCATCTCGGACGGGGATGAGTCTGCCTACAGGAGGGAGGTTGAACGTCTGGTGTCCTGGTGCAGCCACAACAACCTGGTGCTGAATGCCCAGAAGACAGTGGAGATTATTGTGGACTTCAGGAAGCACACAGCCCCACTCCCCCCCATCATCCTGACTGACACCCCCATCACCTCTGTGGACTCATTCCGCTTCCTGGGTACCACCATCACCCAGGACCTGAAGTGGGAGCCCACCATCACCTCCGTCATCAAGAAAGCCCAGCAGAGGATGTAGTTCCTGAGGCAGCTGAAGAAATTCAACCTGCCAACACGGACGATGATGCAATTCTACACTGCAATCATCGAGTCCATCCTCACCTCCTCCATCACCGTGTGGTACGCTGGAGCCACTATCAGGGACAAACAGAGACTGCAGCGTGTTGTGCGCTCTGCTGAGAAGGTGATTGGCTGCAGACTCCCATCTTTGCAGGACCTGTACACCTCCAGGACATTGCGGCGTGCAGCTCGGATCTCAGCTGACCCTTCTCACCCTGGACACAGTCTGTTTGACCTGCTACCCTCAGGCAGGAGGCTCCGGTCCATTCGCACCAGAACCTCTCGCCATAAGAACAGTTTCTTCCCCTCTGCTGTTGGACACATGAACAATAACCATATGACTGTCCCCGCCACTAACACATGACCCTACGCTGTGTTCACTGCATCATTCCATGTTTGGCACTGATCACCACCTGCACTCATGTATATATCTTTCTACGTAGCACTCTTAATTCTTATTCTCATGTATATATCTCATGTATATCTCATGCACATATCTTTCTACGTAGCACTTTAATTCTTATTCCTACTTTTATTTTTTCATGTCTATTTAAGTGCTATTTATGACACTATGTTTGCACTGAAGCACCGCAGCAATTTCCTAATGTTGTAAACCTGCTCAACATTTGGCAATAAACCCCTTTCTGATTCTGATTCTGATTCTGATTCTGATCTGGTGGAGTCCATGCCTCGATGGGTAAGGACCAACGCAATATTAGGTAGCTGGTTATAGTGTTATGCCTGATCGGTGTAAGTATTGGTAAGAAAATTAGACTAGAAAGAAAAGCACTTACTCACATGCTTCTTTAAATATTATCAGTGAAACAAGAGCTGGCCCTGAGATTCAAGCTTGGTTTCAGGTTTAGAAATAGCCTCAGCCTCACCATAGGAATGATATTGTTACAGTCACGACTTCCCAGTCGCAACTCTCTAGATTTCTCCTTCATTAGTCACATAAGCACAGAGGTCCCCCAGAAGAACTATGTGATCCCCATGTGATGCCCTCTCCAGGTGCCGGTGATGCCAGACTTACATTTGTATATATTCATCCTGCTTTGATTTATGCACTTCCTTCCTGCTGTAGGTCAAAAAGGCAGTTTTAAAACCAAAAGTTTCAATGTCTGAGGCATCAAAATGAATGTCAGGATAACATAGTCATACTCAGATTTACACTTTAGGGTTTTAAGGTCATAAGAATGAAAAAATATAACTATAAATATTCTAATGCTCTCTTCTGCTTGAGTTGCGCTTTGTTTGCTTACTTTGCATTCCTCTATCTGTGTTCATAAGAGAGCATGTTTAATCAGCTTTGCTTGCTGCCCTCCTAGCTGGACTCACCCATCGTATGTCTGTCTCCTGCACCTCGTTCTCTCTGGCTGCCGTTTGTAACAGAACAGTACAGCCCCATTTGAGGTATGATAATCAGCTGATTAGCCAGCGAAGTCCTTCTCCCAGAGGCTCCTTTGTGTGCAAAATCCTCACACTCAATTGACATGTGGACATCATCAAGCTGATGAAATGCAATTGTAATGAACAAGTGAGGCAGAGCATCTGCAGTGGGACCCTGAACAAAAAGGACCCTTCCCTCCTGACATGCTAATGCTGAAAGCTGCTCTCTGCCTGTACTTCCCGTGGGTCCCTCATGGAAATGTGAAGAGATGCATATTCAAACCAGTACCTTCTGAGGGGGATAGATTTACGAAGAGAGAGATGGGAGGAAAAAAAACTCAGTGTGGACTTGGCCAAATGCTAATTCTGAGACAGATTATATTGCATCACGCGCAGTAATGATCTGACAGTTCATTTGTGAGGAGAGTTCAGGATCTGAGGTTTAATGCTTGGGTGGACGCAGGTGCTGAGCCCCAGCTTCTCAAAGCTGTCAGAGGAAGGCAGGGGGCTGCTGTCAAATTATCCCAGTTAAAAAGGCTGAGGCGCCTGCAAATATGAAAGACATTTAAGAAATTAATGCATTCGTATTCAACACATATTGCAACAGTGTTTCATTAGAGGTGCTCTAGTCATATTTAAACTGACATCTGACCTTTCACATTTCTCTGAGGCACTCTGAAACATTCTTATTACATACATGCATAAGTCAAAGAGAAGGCAATTGTGATAACTAGCAATAATTAAACAAACTGACATCTTAGCACCATCATTTCCCTAATACTTCTCTTCTTTTTGCATTACGCTAAAGAATAATTATAAAAGCTGTATGTGTATTTAAGGGTGAAAACAGAAAGAATGGAGACGGTGTGCCTATCACACACACCATCATTTTCTCCTCATTGTTTTGTCTTATCAAGGAGATTTATTGTATTACCATTGCTTTTTTGTTACTGCATAATCTTGCCTTGATTATGATAAGCATGCATAATGGAGACAAATTCTATACAATTTCCCTGATCAACATTTTCTGCTTTCATGCATAAAACATTTATCATAAACAGACACAAGGAGGAAAGTCACGGGGGCTATCAAAGTCAGGATTTCATAAATTAAGTAAGAACATTTCTCAACATCATATTTCCAGCACACAGCAGCTTGCAAAGTTCCTCTGAGTAAATCAGACTTTTTCCAGTTTAAATCTTTTAGATATTTGCATGTTCAGTCTAGAACTGTGATATGAAATGCAAGTACAATTGGCAAAGGTCAAGTCAAGCTAACAGACTGATGATGCCATACATATTGTTCTATAAGGATAGATGTAGGTCATTACACTTATGGCCTCCAGCCGAGCCATTCCATGATGACAGGACCTCTGGGCTTGGACCTCAGAGACAGAGCAAATGGGCAGTCAGCAGGCCCCCTGCTTTCTGGGCCTTTTGGGTCGTTGAGGTGTCAAGGTAAGAGGGGGTCGTGGACCCTGAAATCCAGCCTCACACACTTCAACACCATTCCTAACCCGATGTAAGCACAACTAGACCCTAGGCTCTGAGGTGGACTCCCTCCCACCAGGTGTTCAGGATGGCATACATGTCTTCAGGGTATGGAGTGCTGCTGGCTGCCCGGGACTACACATGGTGCTGGGGGTCAAACATGGAGCCATGCTGGACCAGCTGTCGCTTTGCTGTTTGCCCCAGCTCTGAGCTAAGCCCGTTGGAGGGGGCCAGATGCGCAACTCAGTCACTCTTCTACAGCTCACTGCAAAATAGGTTTTGCTATCTGACCAGAGTGCTTTGGCATTATTTTGCCAAAATCATTGCAACAAATAATCAGACATATTTGTTATGATCATTGCCAACTTTGGTTCTCTGCATAACAGCACAGAGTGTGAACGCAGTTCCAGTATACCTCCAATAATTGACACGGTCACAGTTCTGTGTTCCCATTCAGCATACAAGGGCATCCATTAATTTGAAAAGGCTAAGCTACCATGCTCACACATGTATGCACCTAGATCACAGACTCCGCACTGCTTTGGAAGCAGCAGCACTCCATCTTCTGTCTAACTGCAGCTAAAAGCATGAAAGCAGCAGTGAGATTTCATTTGGCTAACTGACTGAAGGCACTGAGGGAGTAAAGCTCGCTGGAGAGATTTATACATCCAGTCTGACGCCTCCTGCTCCCTATAATAGAACAAAAGCTTGTTGTCTCTTCCAATTACAGATGTCAAAACGCTTATTTTGAGGGTTGTGATCTTTTCCCTTTTAATCTGCAAAGATAAAAGGTCTCAGCTTCATTAGCATGTGTTCTCTCCCCCTAGACTCAGATTCCCTGCAAGCAGCCAGCTCAGCCTAACAGACTATTACCCACTCTTGGGGCCATTAAGGTCTAACATTAATGATGTGTAATTAGCATATGATGACAAATAATAACAATGCACACCCATTCAATGTAATGGAGGGGGGGTAGGATAATAACATGGAATCCCACTGTTTCAAGCCTACATAAAGCTCACGATATCTATGTTTTATTGCCTACGCTGTTGTTCATAGGTATAATGGAGTGGTGTGTACTGCGTGTGCATAAATTATTCAAATTAATATGTTTATCGGGAAATATCACAATTACAATACATCAAAGTGCTTAATCTGCAAAAAGCCTGACCGTAGTTTAATTATACTCCGCGGCAAAAGAAGCAAATTTTGATCTAATTTTGAGAGCTTCAGCCTTGTTGTGTATGTGTGAAAAACAGAGATTTTTTTTTTTTGCTAAACCTTTAAGTGCAATATGTACACAAACCTGTATAGCAGCCGAGTTAATGGGTCAAATAGGCAATTACTGAGTCTTTTTTTTAGCTCCTCCTACCTACTGTATATTCCTAATTTATCTATTAAAAATAATGACTGCAAGAACTCAAGTTAAACGGAGGGGTATTAGTAGACAAGTGATCAATTATACTGTAGAACAGAGGCAAAGCAATCAGAAGTGACAGACCGTCTTCAAACGGCTCTCCTCATCCATTAAACAGGCTGCCTGTTTGTGTCAGCTGTGGGTCTGGAAGAAAACCATACAATTAAAGAGACCCCGCATGTTTACCCACACACATTCATATGCAGCTCCAACATGGAGCATCTTGTATTGTGTTTTGCGTAATGCAGCACACGATGCATTTTTTATTTATTTTTTTAGTTTCCACATCTGTCACAAAACAACCCATCACCAATTATACTGAAGCACAAACACGGCCGCTTTTGAAATTTGTCGGTTACCTCCTGTAAAGAAGATGGTGGGGCATCTTGGAATCAAACTAATCAAAGCACCTCAAAAGTAGAAACTGAATGGATGTATTGACAAACGCAAAAGTGAGGTGCAGCCAAATTAAACAAGTGTGAGATGTTGCGAGACATCCTACTGTCTTTGTGCATTAAATGCGAATGGTGAAGTTTTAAAAATGGCCCTTTTATTTTGAAAAAAGCATCACCGAAAAGGCTTTCTATACAGCAAATGTTACTAGTGTTTCACTGGTCACTGATAACTGTAAAGCCAGGTAAAGATGAGCATTTGCAATATAATATCTACTGCAAGATTATGAAAAGTCTCACTGGAAAGGAAAAAATATTGAAATGGAGACCTGCATGAAGGAAAAGGATAAAAAGAAAAACACAGATTTCAGTTGTTTCAAATGGAATTTGCTGTCTGGGAACATACTTATTCTCTATTTTTCAAGCAAGCAAAGCAGGGCTATGCGAAGCCCTGTTTACAGCGCCCAGATCTCAAATTGACTTGCTAATGTTAACTTTTATTCCGTTGCCATGGGTTACCATGTCGTGTGATTTGACACCGAGCTACAGGCACTGCTGATTAGTAGCATCCAGTTCTGTCCATCTCTGTGCATCACTGAACCATCTGGTCATTTATTCACTAATAAGCCCCTAATGGCCCAAATATTCAGCAGCCTGTCATTGTGACATGGCAGAAAATGCCTACATCTTTCAACTCGCCTTGACATGCTGCTTGTTTCACATCAAAACTCGTCATTTACAGGAGAGAAACTCAGAGGGGTAAAAACTTGACCTAATCTGCAGTGTTAACACAGAGGCAAGGAGCTTTGTTATCTGCTAGACTGACTGAAAGGATGTTAATGCATTCATCCTTCTCCACCTCAAGATCTTCTTTTCTGCCACAGGGAGAAGGATATGAGCGCTGTCAATAGGAATTTGATTATGCGCACATTGATTCTACACTCAAAAAGGAAAGATTATGCGCAGCTCAGACCGTAAGATGCTGCGAGAGAATGTAACACGCGGCTCGCGGTTGTGCATTGTGTTCACGTCCAGCCTGTCATTTGTCGCCCAAAACATTGACTTTTTGCCATAAATATTTCCAGATGAACAAAGCCAGCTGGGATTGTAATTAGCGACATGCTACCATAAATTTAACCTTTCCCGGGACACTGGTGGCAACCAATTAACTAGCCATTGAATAAAAAATATCCTCAATTATCTGTCTCATTATGGCTATGTTGGCCTGCATGTGTAAAGAGCAAAGACAATGACCAACAAAAACAAGTTTCTGTTTTTTTAACGTTGACTTTATCTATTTACATTTAAGTAGTTAAAGTTAATGGGGAAAAAAATCAAATTCATTAGAGTTACAGCAAGAATAGCACAAATATGCAGTGATTGCTTTTGTGCGAGAAAACATGAAAGCACCGTAAAGTGTGATAAGCAAATAAGACACTTTAACACAAAATTCTAAATGAAATTCTAAAACAACCCTGTTCTCTATCATTGGTCTGATTGGAGTGTGAATGTGCTTCACGGTGACCGACTGGTTGCAGAACCTCTCTGTCAGCTTAACTAGCAGCCCAAGATGGTGTGAATGTATACTTAACTCCCTGTCACTTAGAAAGGCATGCACCCTGAGTCTCCATCAAGACGAGCTAAGTAAGATGGAAGACGAGCAGGCTTTGGCTGGAAAGGAGACGGGAAATGCCACCTTTGGTGAACTCGCCTGGGACCCAAATCTCTCAGACTTATTTGAATGTTGTGCTAAGGGTGAGAGGCTACAGAGCGTGTGTCTTTCACTTTCTATTGTAGAAATGTTAGGGTATGGCTGTTTGAGGGATTTACTTCATGCTGGAAGCACTCACAGGAAAATCCCTATTGTAGCTCATCTTTTCCCTGTTTAAATCTCCTACCATGCATTGGCATTGCAAACTACACCAGAAGGAGAGGAAATCAAATCATCTATGTCTTAAACCATCAGGCTTCATACAAAAATAAAGTTGAAACCATAGCCATCTGATAAAGGAAAGCAAGGGGAAAATGTTTTATGTATGCAGTACAGACTTGGACTAGAATGTGAAGCAGAGTATATGTTTTCAGTTCACTTTTTTTAAAAACCACTTATAATTAGCCAAAGTATTTGAATACAAACAGTCCAGCCTGTCTGATGCCACTGCAGCTCTGTGGTCTAATTTATGTAAACTTGTTCCATTATATAGGCTGCTGAGAGCATCATTAAGGTTTGGCTTGGTTTTGGGAATCTTTTAAAAGCAAACCTACAATAAAGCACAGCCAGCTCATCTCATTTGCTCGGTGTGTTGGATGTGTATTCTAATGAATGGCTTACAACAATGTGACCTGCCAGTGCAAATAATTAACCTTAAGTGAAACCAATTACATACTTTTCTGCCATCGTGAAAGCCTCCAAAAGCAATCATGTATGGCTTTCCCCAGGAATGTTTTGCTGATAAAGAAACTAAGTAGAGGATTCGGGGCTATTCTGTAGCAACAAATGGACACTGAGAAGCCTCTTTATGCTCAGAGAGATATCTAAAGAGGAAGAAGATAAACAACAATTATACTGCTCTCCCTGTCAGCACAGCATGCCTTGGGTCAGTCCATTAGAGATCACTGTTTGGTGCACTCTTGTGCTGGAATAAGAAGTGCACCCGTTTGCGGCCAGGCTTTTGACTGGCAGTTGGGACCTGGAGACTGTGTGTGTTGTGAGCTGCCTGCGAATGCAGACGGGGGATATCCAGACATAAACTTCTGCTGTCAGCATGGGCAATCATGGCACTTCATTGTCCAGCAGCATCATTACAATATGGTTATCATCTGAGCTTGAGTCTGACACCTTCTCCAGGACCTCTCCAATCACCCCCATAGTAGGCTTCAGTACTAGGCAGTCAGGGCAAATCTCTGCTTTGTGCTTGTCTGCCTTAATAGACTGGATGTCACTTCTGCCTGTGGAATGTGCCCGGTCTTCAGCTGTCAGTCAGAGGCGCGGGTGTCAGGCCGGAGCGTGGCTGGAGCCGTCTGGATTAGAGGGTAGTTACCATAGCTGTCAGATTACTGACAGCCTGACACCCCCTCTCCCAACTTCCTTTTATTGTTTCTTTGTTTCTCTCAAACATCCTCCAGATGGGAGAATTACCAACCAGAAGAGAGAGGGAGAAGAGAGAGATAGGGAGCATGGGGGTGGGGTGTGGGGGTGTGGATACAAAAGCTGAGGCGGGTTTTAAAAGTTCTATGCCACGTTAGTTTTGTGATGAAGTAAAGCGTGCTTGGTAGATTCCCATAGAGAGAGAAGGAAGGAGAGAGAGGATGAAAGAGAGCATTACACCTATTCCCACCTCTCCTTGTTATCTTTGGTATTCATGTCAAGATAGGTGATTGTGTTGGTCATTAGTGCTCCTATACCCAACAGAGTGTCTTAGTTAGTACCTTTGAGGGAAGCTTCATCTTCACCGAATATTCACCTCTGTGACTGCACCTGCCTCATTCATCGGGAGATATGTTGGAAATGTTCTTTAATTTCTCTTCCTTTTTGAGACAAATGAACTGGCTCAATGTAGAGATGTAGACAGCCACGATAAAAATCACTTATAATACGATAACCTATAATGAATAATGGAATCCTTCATGGTTTCTGGAAGTATTTTAATGATTGAAGAAACTGTGGGTAGGCTACGGGTCAGCACCTGTCTTTACATTTTTTTTATTCCCTCTCATTTCACTGACCCTGAATGGGTGACACTGTCATTCTGCCTTTTCCAAATGAGCACTGGACTAACACCAGACTCCGTATTAGCAAGAGAGATGAAGACTACACCTCTCTATCTGGGGTCTGTTTAAACGAATAGCACAAAAGGGGGGATTTTTAAAAAAAATATGAAACATTTTACTCTACCGAGTTGTGAAAGAAAAGGCAAAGCATATAGAAAAACAAACTCCACTGTGAAATAACACACTCTAACCTGCTTGAACTTCCGACAGCCACAAGCGGTGAACTTCAGAAACAATTACATGGATGTAAAATGAAAAGAAATGAGGTCTTATGTTTGTAAAATACACTGATACACTGCTTCAGCCTCCGGCCGTCGGATTCTACCATAAAAATAACCAAAGGCAGATTACAGTTTGCCCTGACCTCCAATCTCCTCTAACAAGCCCGGCTACTAAAATCAGCTGTGCCGTCATGTACGGGTAAAGATAATGAGGGCGGCTGCCTGAGGAGAGACTGAATGCAAAACAATTATAGTTAGTTACAGGAGCACAGGTTAATATTCTCTCATGTCCCTCTTCTTACACATTCCCTTTTGTCTTACATCAATCTTAATGAAAGTTATGAGACCTGTCCTCAATGATAAGCAGCCACTCAGGCGTACTCTGTGTCAAGGCTCCCACATTATGCCTCCCTTTCAGCCTATGTTTTGCATAGCCTAAAGCATCTATTAAAATCCCCTTGTAAAATTCATAAAACAAAAATGTGGTGGGTCAAGTCTAGAGGGAGCCAAAGTAAGCTGCTTATTAGCAGGGAGTCGAAAACACAGATCCAATTACAGATCCTGAACAAGGAGCACTAAGAATCAGCATTGGGGAATAAGTATTTTCCTTTTCTCTCCCCTTCAATTGGCCTAGGTGCAGAGGAGAGAGAGAGAGGTATCAGAGAGCAAGATCCACGAATGGTAATTACAGTGGGAGTGTTTAGTGCATGAAGCCAGAGTTGGAGCCATTCAAGTACAAACTCATGTAAATCTTCACTTTGCTTCAAATAGTAAATTGGTCGGGTTTAAGAGGAATCCCAGATGGAGAGGAGGAGAGGGGCTGCGCCAAGAGGAGCCATGAGCTCCAGAGATATGTAAAGAATCTCTGTCTGGAATTTAAAGGGCTACAAATTAGACCTGACATTAGCCTTTTTCTTTTACAGAGCCAGCAGAATGTGAATGAAACAGAATAAATAACTATAAGACGGCTTTCCCCCCCTTCTTATAAGATGACATTAATCCTTTCATGTGCAATGACAGCTTACAGGGTTTGACCCTCTCCCCAGACAGCCATATAAAGCCAGGAGATTTCTTAACATCCCACCAAGAACAAGCTTCTGTTAATAAGAGATCCTGATAGAGGTCTCCACCTCACATTTTATACTCCAGTTTACGCCAACCTACCCTGCTCAACGTGTTCAACAGATGGTTCTTATTAATAAAATCAACAATACTGTGATTTTTTAAAATTCCACTTAGCCTTTTAATTTGAATTTGAATTATTCTGTATCTGTAACAAGCAGACGGGACTTTTATATATTTTTTTCTTCCTGGGTAGTGAAGGCTGACGTGTCTCTCAAGCGTACAATAGCGTGAGCATTTGAGCCCTTTGAAAGAAAAAAGATCAAAGGCGGCAAGTCCTGCTGCTGCTGCTGGGTTTAAGCTGTAACCAGCACAGACCCTGCTCTCCACATCTCAAATAGCGCATAGTGGTGGGTGGCGAGCTGACTGATTGCCAGGAGTGTACTGTCAGCGTCACTCCCCTTCACAGAGGACCACGATGGGGGGACAGAGTGTGGGCAGTTGATGTGGACCCCCACACCACTAGCAGAGGTGTCCGGTGTCTCCTGTAATGACCTCAATAGCTAATGCACTGCGCTCAGATTTCGACGGGGTAATTCATTTGCACAAATGGACAATCAATCACATTTTTGCACACAATAAATTCTGGCCCACGCTGAATGAATGCCGTATTTAGTTTTCGATACAATCCTGAAAAATAATTGGGTATTTTCAAAAAAAGAAATCAATAGGGCTACAGTGGAATTTCTATAAGTGATACTTAAAGAAGCAAGATGCCCTGCTGAGGCATATAATAGCCTCATTTGACAGTGAGATGGTTTAAAGGTGAGAGAAAAACATAATCTAAATTATTATCAACGGAAAAGGACGAGCTCAATCAACTTATAAAACTAACATTGCTAACAGCTTTAATTGTATTGCATTATTTATGGGTTACTATAGCCACAATACACTAAACCCAGGAATTGCACGAGGTAGCCGAGGTTAGGATGTCGTAAAGAAAATGATTATTATTATTTTTATATTTACAAGGCTCAGGGAAAAGTTGTCATGTTGTGGTTTTAGGTCTGGCTTGTGGCCTGTGTTGGCTTTCATCCCTGCCGTCTTCTCTATGTCCTTACTATGCTGTGAGTCTGTTCTGTGCTGTCTGATGTGATGCTATCTCACATTCTATTATATACAGACATCCATACAATATATTATATTACATCAGGATACACTGGAGTTATGTCTCCGGCTAAACTAAGTGCAAGGGTCTCACATCCTTAAATAAATGTTAACACAGTGATATGAGTTAACAGACACTCCTGTACAATTACCAGCCAGGGTTACACCGCTGACATTATCAGAAGGAAATCTACATTACAAATGGTACTCCTCTTGAAAACGGCAGCAAAGCGGCCACTTTATATTCCATCACCTTAGTTTTTTTTTTCCTCCAGCCACCCCTTATCTCCCCGTTTTCCAATCAATTCCATCTGCTGCCAATGGACTGATACAAATACAATTTCTATTTACGCAACAGGATCAGACACAAAGCAAATAAAATCTGCAAGATATGCAGTCCAAAACAACATCTGGTTGTCGGAGTATGCAGATTAATTGGAAGTCTTTGTGTTGTGATTTCAGTTGAGTGCAGTTTGACTAACATCTTAACCTACTTAGTGCAATTAGTGCTTCATTAGAGAGGCTAACTAACTATTGCTTCTCTCCATAATGATGTGCAAGAGTGTAGACATAAAAGTACATAATCAATGGTTTCCAATTACTCCACAAGTGCAACCACTATTTCAAATAAACTGGATAATAATATAGAGCCATTACAAAGTCTAAGGTAGCAGAACCATTTAATTGCAGTGCAGTTCTTCTCAGCTCCAAGATTTTTTCACACTAATGAAGTGTCATACAAAAAAGGCTGTATTGATTTTTTCACCACACAGCCTCCACCACAAATATGTAATTATCCTTTTTATATCTGGCAGGGGATTAAGGTAATCTATAGTATCTAGCCTTTGCACTTCCCTGACAGGGCTGTGTGTGGCTTTTACCCTTTTCAAAATATGCAGCTTTTTTGATGAATGAACTTTAGACAAAATGATGTTCTGTTCTATATTGTTTTGTCTAAAAACCTGTATTCTGAAGACATCATGCAGCATGTACAGCTGCCTGAGCTTTCAGTACACAATCATGGCATTTCAAGCCCTGTCATCCATAAGCCAGGCAGTTAGAGGTAACCATCAGCTAACGCACACATAGACAGATAGGCTCCACAATCAAACACAAACACACTAAAAGCAGAACGGGCTGCACACTATTACACACACACACACACACACACGATTTCTTTGAAGATGTGTGTGAAGCTGTTAGTTCAATAGAATTCATCACAGCTGGTTAATAAGGTTAATTTAATCCAATAATGTGTCCATGAAAATCACTATTTCCTCTAGAGCATCACACAAAAAGCTCCCCACTGTTCACAGTGAACCACACAACGCATCCACACTTATCCTCGGGCTTCACACGATAACAACCCAGTCCATTTAACTTCAGGCTAGCAACTCTTCTCCTCTCTCTCCCTCTCTGTCTGTCTTTGCTGCATCTCCAAACCTGAGATGGACGAGCAACCTTAAGACTACCCCACGCTGGGCTGCCCTTCACGATAATAAAAAGCCATTACCTTGACCGCTGACACGAGGCCAAGTGTGAGGGTCAGAGTGATATTTATTGATGAAACTCTGAGCTCCCAATCTGCTGCACTCAGTGCGCATCATACAGCTGTCAGCACAGACAGGGATCAGGCAGCATGATGGCCCTCGACATGGCCCATCTATAATTTATGAACTACACAGAAAACAACCAGGAGACAACAGAGAAGCCCTGGCTGCCCAGGGATTACCCTCCAGCCCAGCTAAAGAGATCTGAACGAGAACCATCTAAGGGCCACTGTGGGCCACGCTGATATGGGGCAGCAGGTAAGCACAATAGCTGGTGTTCCATATTCAGAGAGGCCTCACCGGGATCCATCTCTCTGGAGGACAGTGTTGTGAATAATAGACAGTGTTTACAGTGGGGATGTAAAGTGAGTGCGCTGGTGCATCACACACCCCAGCACACTTCAGCTGAGCCCTGTAAATGAGCTAACAGAGGGGCAGAGGATGTAAAGTTTCACAGTTTATTCGACAAAAAGCTCTGGGATGGCCCAGTGCCACGGCAGAGCGTTCTCACTCCCGAGGCATAACATGTCGACGTTTTGTCACGTCCCGCGGCGTTCCTGGGGAACGCGAAAGGAGACCTTCGGCGTTCTTATGGTACGCGGCGGGTTATGGCTGAAATCCAGTTAATGACACTCCCGCGGTAATAGACGTTCCAGCCCTGTATTCCAGCCCTAAACCTAACCTTATCCCTAGCCCTAACCATAACCTTATTCCTGACCTTAACCAGGTCTTTAATGATGTTAAATAGCGTGTTTCTAAGCGATTTGAAGAAAAAGAGCGAACATGTGTAGATTCAGTCCAGATGGTTCTCATATGTCCTCTTTTTTCCGAGGTCGTCATTTAGGAACGTGGTGGGTAGCCGAAAACGTAATATGGTGACGATTTGTCACCTAGCGTAAAATGTTACGCTTTGGGAGTGAGAACGGGTTGGCCACGGACAGTCAAAGATGACCCTCACAAGGTGTTTAGTTCATTTTTCTCTTGATGATTATTATTTTGAATTATTATTATTATTGTCATTATTATTGCCGCTAATAAAACATAATCATAGATTAATATGCAGAGGGTTTTCGCCATGAATTGTTTCATAACTTTTTTCTTGATCATCAAACAGCAAAAGAAAGGAAAGCAAAGGGTGGAGAATGAAAGAAATATTGAGTTGCAACTGCTTTAAAAATTGATCAGTTTTTTTTTTTTTAGTTGGAAGGTGGTATTCTGATATTAACAGGGGTATTTAGCAAATAAAAAAAATGTTAGTTAGTAATAAAACTGATGACAAAGTGGGAAAATTAAGCCTGAGCTAATTTAAACGATCTGTTAATTAAAAAAAACACAAACATTTTCTTTTTTACTTCTACAATAAAGTAAACACGGATTATAGTAGATGGATAGTATTTTTTTTTCTTCTTAGAAAGTTTTCCCGCTGGCTTATTTTGGTATTGTTATGCGTTTTTTCTTTCTCATTTTAAATCCCACTTGACAGTTCTTTGTTGAAAACTTTAATTGCAAATACACTCCTTGCCCATTTTTAACACCAGGGTATTCTGTCTCCATTCTTGAATTCCCACCCAGATCAAATGCAATCCTTCATCGGCCAATTTCACTGACACTTTCTTTTTATCTTCTGAATTCATCCTTACATGTGGCAGACAGACATATATTGTTTCTGATCAATAAATAACCATATAATTGAATACTGCTGCATCTCAAATGAAGCCCTCATTTACCAAGCTTCAGTAAACAGGCTAGATTCTTTGCCTATCTAACGCTGACATTTCAGAATTCAAACACATTCGGGGCAGTGTCAGTGCACAGTGCTTCTGTATCCCACTTAGGCTCTCTTTTCAATATGGAACTATCTCCACCCAATAAATTATTCTGGGCATCTCCAGAGTCATTACACATTTATTTTGATCTTGCATCATAATTCACAGCTTGGCGCACAATGCATTTTCTCAAAATGCATGGTAATTCCTTGGTGCAGAGCAAAGTTATGATTCATTTATACTGGAGTGACAGCATAATGCAGAGACGTCAAAATCCATTAAACTGTTCAATGTCTTGGGGTTTATTTTTAGATTCAATTGAGATTTAACTGATGGTGAAAAATACACAGTCAGGTGTGTTTACCTCACCTTTAGAGAGAATGTGTTATGGTTCCAATTAATTTGTTATTCCTGTCACTAAAGGCATTGTCTATGTCAAAACTGTCACAGCGCTTTGGGCTTTGTTTTCTGGAGAATGGCATTTAATTTCGCTGTATACTTTCATAACTATACTCATTTAAAAGGTGTGCATTTTATTTGGAGACACTTAAATTTGATTTGATTGCTCATCACAATGGCAGATTGCAAAATTGCTAGCTGTTACCTTGACCACTGAGCTATGATCATCCACAGTTTAAAAGACATTCAATTATCCTATGTGTGCCTCTAGAGATGAGTGCTGAGAGGAGGATCCTACAGTCTGAGTGGATGCTAAATTGCATGACTGTGGATATAATGCTAGCACTTAACATTGTTAGCTTTGTGAGCTTTGTTTCCAAAGTAAAACAGTGCATACGCCCATACTTTTCTGTGGCACTGCACACTGATATTTTTTAGTACAATGCATATTAATTCCCAATTAAGTCGGTATATCTGCAATAAAATACAATCAAATAAAAGCTTAGTTTAATTTTAACATTTAAGCGAATAAATGATTCACAATTTATTTTTGTACTATTTAAAAAATAGTAAATATATATAGTCAATTAAAACAGATATTTTGCTGTGTATCTGTGCACAGCTGCCCATGCAAATTCCACTGAACAGAGACTGTAAACTCCACATTTCTGCAGTACTTTATATCAAAGCCCAGAAGTGCACTGACTATAGCTAGCTGCTGTCTGATATGGGGAAAGGTAGGCAGGAGGGGATTTTTTTTTCTTCCTTCTACAAGGATTTTTTTGTGTGCAGTTATGGTCCATCATTATTAAATGTCTCTTGTTGGATGGGAGAGGCGCTTTATCAAAAACAGCCATTCATCAGGCGCTGTGCAAGACAGCTCACATCTGACCTCTGCGGCAATAATGCCGCATCAAGTAGGCCAACTACCTAGTTTAGCGGCAGAGCAGGGAGCAGGGGCCGGCTCCAAGATTAAGTGCGCTGTTTCAGGTTTTCATTCCCAGGGGTTCTGCTTGCTGATGTTGTATTGATTGCAAAAGTTTACCAGTAAGTATCACAAACAACAATAGCCAGGTCAACGATCGGTGATGCCTGAACTGCTATTCCCTGGCGGAGAACTACACGTTCAGGGCTAAAGCACTGCCATCATCATGGCTGTGTGCAGGGTGCAGAGAAGGCTCTCTTGAGTTGGGGGAAGAGAAGTGCATTGGCTGTTCCTACTGACATTTAGGAAAGCGATATGTCAGTGTGAAATGAGCGTGCGTGAGATAATTATAAGCCTTTGCATTATAAAAGGCTGCATCGACAAACTGTCGGATTGGCCTTCCACAGAGGCACCTAGCCCTGTTAGGTACTCTTACATAGGTTACCACTTATCCCATTTAATGGTTTCGTAATTTATTTTAACATCAACTGGAAAGCCTTTCTATGCACAGATGTAGCAGATCCAAGCAAATGATTCAAAGTATCAGCCATTTCCAAACAGCTCTGTTCCTTTATTTACGATAGCATGTCCAAGAAAAGAACTGTTACCCCAAAACAGTATTTTTTAGAAGGAAACTGCACTGCTACAGTCATAACATAAGTGAAAGGACTGAGCAGTAAAGAAGACGATTCACCCTGAGGCCATCTCCAGCAGGCTGAATGATGGTGCATCCTTGGCCCTGCATGGGGGACAGCACACAACCCTCCATCACAGTGCCACCGGACCATTACCCAGGGACTGTAACGGCCAGCCGCTCCAACCGGGCCTCCTCCACTGCCCCATGAAGCTAATCATGTGATTTGATGCAATGACAGAGTAATGACACAGATTGGTGGTGTGTTCAGCTTCCCCTCTGCTGGAGGCAACAGAGGAGATGGTAAACACACGAGACTGCCTGAGCCACGACAAGAGATACCACGTTGCAGAGCAAGTTACAGAAGATATCCAAGTGCTCTCACAAGTGAAATCAAGATTAATGGTGCTGCTGAGGGATTCTTTTATGTCCTTCAGTAACTATATTTCACTTAATGAGGGACATTAGCTGTAATAAAACTACTCAGAAGTACAAGCCGTTAATTAATGCATCCACATTACCACTGAATGAAAATAACTGAGTTGTGGGACCCATTGGACCAAATATTAAAGGTGCAATCTGTGGAGTCATAATTTCCACTGCTCTGTGCCTATTCATCATTTCAGCCTTTAAGTAAGATGCCTGTACTAAAAATTCTAAACCAGTATTGTGAAACTTACTGCGCTGCAAATCATTCCTTATTAGACTCAGACTGGATTTAGGAAGGGTTTAAATTATCATATTGGTTTACCTTTTATTATTATGCATAGGTTGCTTTTAAGAGTGCATGAAGTTGAAAGTAAGTGAACAGCTAACGACCACTGCTGTTTGATTCCAGCTTCGTGCTACTGTTTCTGTTCCTGCACAAGGCATTCAAAAAATTACTTCCAGATCTTCGCTTAACTTAACAACACAGAAATACATCTCACTAACCTCCCTCTAAGAGCACCTTTATCTGGGCTATAATCCTGGCTGTAATGTGCCCTCGTTAGGAAAGCACTGCTGGCCCACACCAGTAGTAACACAGGGAAGGCCTCAGGCACCACTGGAATTAATTACAGACAAAAGCGATGGTGTTTGCAATTGTCATGCCAAATTTATCACTAGCCACTTAATGTGCCTCATCTGAACTGATCCACACTAGCTGAATTGCCCCAGGGCATCTATTCTTCATCTTCCAGGGGTGAGGTGGTGGTAGAGACCGTGTCTGTGTGTGTGTGTGTGTGCAGGGCAGTCTGCATCTGCTGGGGGCCTGCCTAAATCCTATGCTGGAGGCGGTGTGTGCTAACAATGCCCCCAGCAAATACAACATGTAGAAGTGTATAACAAATGTCAACACCCCCTAACCAGCCCCTCATTCTCTACCCACCCAGCTATGTCTCCAGAGGGAGGTTCAAAGCCAGTCTTGACATCTTTAATTCTGTAATTTTTGTGATGATAATCCTTGATGTGCTTGGATGTGCTGTCTGCAGTCATTTGCTCCCCACCAAAGTACATCTTTACACAGGCTTGTGGTGCACAAAAAAATACTGTCGATTAATAAAAGATTAAATCTGTGTGTGTTTTGTCAAAAAGTGCATGAAAAAAAAAACATTTTAGAGAAATAAGAAGACAACTAACAAATGTTTTCTGTTCAGCTTTCAGTCTATAAAATTTGATAAATTTCAACTGCGTTTGATGCAAAGTCATCACATCTTTTGTGTCAGTGCGTTGGTTTACTAAAAAACTCTTTACATTTGAGAAGCTGGAAGACATGATATTTTTGGTATTTTTACTTACTAATTACTAAATTATAAAAAGTAGATAAAGTTAAACATTTAATCTCTGTGTGGATGCTGAAAATTGTCACTGTAACTTAGGCTTATTAGAAAGTCAAACTGTTAAACTGTTAAGTTAAACCTCTGTCTCCTGTTCAGTGAAAAATTTTACAATGAATCCTGTGAAAATCTCAGCAGTAAACTACAGCGTTATTATTATTTTTTTTTTATCATTTAACTGCTTTCTTTAATCTTGTCATTTAGGTGGTTGCTTATATCAAAAGCACAAAGACTGTCCCAAAAGCGTACTTACACATAAGCCACCATTATCTTTCTGCTTGTGCAGCTGAAAACCTAATACCTTAGTTCAATAATAATGCAGAGGGGACAGCTCATTGGTAGCCCAGTGGTACAACAGAATAATGGCTCCAAAGGAGTGCTGCCTCTCTAAAACAAATATGCAGGTGCTTCGGTTCAACTTGAAAAAATACACAAAAATATTGTATCCACAAGTGCATAATGCCTCATCAACACAAATCGGTTATCAATTAAAGCAAAAACCATCTCATTATATTAATGAATGGCCTCAGCTAGTAATAGCCTGTCTTATTGATGTTTGAACAAGGTAAGCACAAACCCCCTTACACAGCACCGGGATCCACAGCATCAGCAGCTGAGAGGAGATTTGCAAGGATGAAGAAAACAACAGGAAAAAAAAAAAGAAAAAAGAAAAAAAGAAACGCAAAGAGGAATTGAAGGGCACAACAGGGTGCTCTCAGAGGGACTGCATTTATTCCAGCAATTGTCATGCAAGCCTTGTTGTAAGTAATAATGTGGCCTTTAATGACGGAATGATGGACCTGCCAAACACTGCCTCTGCTATATACTGTCTGCATGTCCCCGCCGTCCGCTTCTCACATACCCATCTGGGACATATTAGCATATCCTCGTCAATTCACAGCCCGCTTTAACATAATCCATATTTGTTGGGTAAAGTCCAACAGCAAGCCTCCCATACAGCGGTCATAGGATGCTATGACACACTTCAGGAGCCCGGCCCACATAAAGCATGCTTGGGCAGCTAAGCAATTCAGAAATGCAAAATAGTAGGGCACACCATCCCCTGCCTTGTACCGAGAGGGACAAATCCCTTTTGGCCAGACATCTCCAGACTGTTACCTTGGTATTCCTCCACAACAGTACTTCTGATTTTTATTCTAAGTGTTCAGGAAAAAGGAGAAAAAGAACAAAAAGCAGCCTGCTGTCATGGCTGGCAGTGAGTGTGTAGAATACATTGGGTTGCTGAGGCATGTCAAAGTAAGTATGCTTCACCTATCAGAGAATAATGCCATATTTTGATACACATTTGCTTGGTAAATATTCTTATTTTTACTCTTTATAAAATGGATTTGACTGCAGAAAAGCACAGTTTAAAAAAACCTCCAAATAATCTGTAAAATAAATGTATTTAATTACATTTCTCTAGCAAGACCCTCAGCTTCTGCAATCGTGATATAGAACATTACTATATATAAGCATGCATATTAATGAATACATACCTGAGTGATAAATAATATAAGCAGTGTGAGACAAATGCAGTTGCAGTGCATTAGGTCACAGTAATGCCTATTATTTTTGGATCCATGGAGAAATAATTTACTTAGTGGCTCATCTCTTAGGAGCACAATAATCTTTATTGCTGAGAAGAAAAACACTTCTCAGAAGACCTGAAATTTATGTAAACACTGATTTTACTGAGTGAAGTCAGGAAATGGGTTTAAGCAAATGTAAACTTCAATTTTAATCAATACACCAGTCCAATCATGCTTTAAAATAAAATAAAAAGTAAAAGAGAAACTGAATAACATGTATTGTTTACTAATAATATATTCAACTGATGTAGTTCTTTGAAGTTCTCTGCAGTAAAGACATTCAGTAGTATTCCTTCACCCACTTGAAAGCAATACCTGTCATGAACCATCATCACAAAAGCCTTCTGAGATATAATCTCAGAGAACTTTTAACCCAAGAATTTCAAACCTTCCTGTCAAAGAGAAAGCAGAGATCTTGGGATCATGACACTCAGTCAGCAGCAGTCACACAGCTCTGGGCCGGGTGCTTCTCAAGTGCTGGACTATGTAGCAGCCAGCAGAGCCAGAGACTGAGTTTCACAAGTCCAGAGGAATCCTCTTAATGTACTGCAACAAACATGAAAGCTATGTTCATATAATCCAGTAATATCCATTTGTAATTAAGGAATTGTCATTTTAGTAATTATTAAGCAAGGATTCAATTCAAGTCCAAACATCTAGGCTTGCGGTGTCCTTTTTTATACCAAAAGAAATCTACCACCACTGTTTGGAGGTAAACAGAGTGGAGCAAATTGTAAACATCACGAAAGCTATAAATATTTCAGCCGTGTCAGTTGTCAGACCCACCTAGTGTTCAGGCCCGAGACATCTAGTTATGGCTGAATTCAAACTGAGGTTGACTTATGATAATAAGATTCATTCACAGCACGATCTGCTGTATGTATACAGGATGCCCCCTTCATTTCATTAAGCTGAAACTTCCTCAACTTAGTGAAAGGAAGGATGCAGTTTCATTCTGTCTGTACAAGCATTTTTTAAAAGGGGATATCTGCTATGCATGGCTTCAGTGTGAAAAATTACATGAACCAAACAATATTCCCCTTAAATCAAAGACCATTTTTATTTGTGTTCCAGAGAGGTCAGCAAGGGTTCCTAAGATTCACTCGCACCCCCACTACGGCTGCGAGTGGGACGCTTCTCTAAGGGATGTCATGCTGCATGTCATCAGCCTGGTTAAATTGCACTGCCAGTGGGTAAGCAGCAGGGGTCACATGAGGCTCAGTGTGGACTGCAACATGTAACGCATGGCAGACCACAGTCTGAAGACTGGCCTGTAATGACTCCAAAACATCCCGATAAAGATTGAGGGGCAGCTGTTTTCATCTAAAGTATCTCATCTCACACACACAAACACATGCACACTCACACACACAATGAAGGAAAGCACTGTAGTAAAACATTAAAAGGACTATAAGGTTTTGCATGTTTGCCCTGAAGAAATCAATATATCAATACTGCATCAATAGAATCCATATATAATAGAGTAGTTGTTTAGGGGGTCGTCTGCAAGATAATTCTCATTTTAGGAATGATTATACAATCCAATATATCAAGCTAAAAGAAAAATGTTTGTTTCAGGGGTGAGCCCGAGCATTTGCCCTTGTAAACACAAAGCCCACATGTGACTGGGAGAGGCCTCAGTTGGGCAGACAGCAGAGGGAGTTAACAAAGCTAATTAGGAGAGGCTGACATGTTAAAGTGAGCTGCGGCTCGGGAGTCAGCTCTATCACATATGTTTCCTTTGTGGCGGGTGAAGTGGCTCCTTTGTTTGTGAATTGATGGCGTTTCGCTCTGCCGTCCCTTTGGGTAGAGGCACTGACCTGCGGAGGCCCCGACAGTGTGAAGAGGCTCTTTCTCTATCTCCCCAACGCCTCCTGCTCCAGCTGTCCCACTCCCTCCCCAAACCTAAACCTTCCCAGAACCGTGGACTCACAGAGAGATGGGCAACACCTGTAAAGGAGTGAATACCCCCTCCGCCCAGGCACCTCAAAGCAGCCTGCCCACCTGCTACTGAGCTCTCTGGGCCCTGGAGCTTAAACGCTCATTTTGTGCCTCTCAGCACGGGACTTATTGATATAAATAGCTGTGCACAAAGTGCACACTCTGTTTTCTCTTGGTCTGATGCAGTAGGTGTGTATGTGATTATACTCAATGGCAGCCTCTTTCAGGTGGGGATGAAATATGAGCAGTTTGGACACTTGGTAAATGACAATCTCTGTTAAATTCACTGAAAATGATTATTGTACAATTGACATGTATCGAAATGGACAGCATGATTTGGGCCCCCGTCTTAAACAAGGATTCAATATCTAATATGTAGACACAATATGCTCTGTAATAAACCTTACAGATACTGCAATAGATTTAATGATGACCTTACCATTTGTCTTTATAAAGCCTGTCCTTCCTCACTGGTGAATCATAAGGTTTGTCCTTGAACAACACACTTTATGGTTACAATGAAAAAAGCATTAAGTCTATATACTGCAAGTCTTCCATTTGTTATTCTGTGCTAATTGTAGTTTAACATACACCAGGCTATTTACTATGAAGTGTATGAGGGATGCTTGTGTGTGGATCAAACAGAAACAACAAAAGGGAACTAAACACACTGTATAGCATGTCAAAACCTGGCCATTAAAGTGTTAACTTGCCCTATAAGCCCACAAAGTTTGAAAAAAGTCAATCTCTTTCATTCACCTAAGCCAGCATGGCAACAGATTAATCCTCACCCATTAAGATGACAAGACAATTTGTGGAGTAGTTGAGTGTAAATAAATATGTTGAGGAGGAGATAATACATTAGGCTGCTGACCGGGCTATTCCATTACGGCAGCACATTTGTTTCCCTACACGGAGGAAGCCATTCAGCGGATAGCGTCTTTCCTTCATGAGGTGAAAGTGGAATCTTGCCTCTGAGAGGAAAATAAGGACATCAGGACTCCCCAACATTAACTTTCATCACAAAAGTCATCTCATCCACCAGCGATAGAGGCTCTCTCAGGCTTGCTCATAAAAAGGAAAAGATATAATACACAGCCTTCAGTTTAAGAGGTAACAATAGTTTTGTCTCCATTAGATGCGATAAAACAACAGCAGTGAGAAGTGCATCTGGTGCCTCCCCATTTCAGAGACATGACTGTAAAACACTACCTGCCACTGATGCTCCAGCATCACAAAACAATGCTAGAAACTTTTTTAGTTGTTTTATATGCATGTTTAGATTTACAGGCTTCTTTACGATTCCAGGTGGTAGTTCTGCTGGAAGACAAGAGGCAGTACAAGCCAAGTGGCTGCATTGATTTCGCAGTAATTGATCTGATGGTTCCTTGTGATAATTGACAATTATCCCTGATTACCAGACAGGGGCTTAAAATCAGTCTAAGAAAATGACCGGCATTATGGGATGTTGTACAATGGCTGAACAAAGATAAATCAATACACCTCAGAAACTGCTTACAAAACAAGACAAAAGAGAGTTACAATGGACCCCATGCTGCAATCCCTCATGATATACTACTACATATACACAGTGCTACACATAAAGTAATAAAAAAATAAAGGGAGACTAAAATTAACACAATAGTTGTGTAAGTGCATAAAAAAAGCTGTTAATAACTGTCCACACGCACACATGCGAACGTGCATCTGTCTACACGTTTACATGTGTATGCGTGCGTGCGTGCGTGCGTGCTTGCATACATGTGTGTGTCCATAAAAAGCATGCATCAGTGTGTAGCTACATGTCTATATTTCTCTGTTACTATGTGTCTGACCTCGGTTGATTGGTCCTCTTGATTCAACCAGACAGATGCAACTCATTGCAGCTTAATAAATATAGGGGCCCAAGGGATCTGCGCTAAACAGTTCTATTAAGTTGGAAACATGTCAGCCAATATAAAAGCAGCCTGACCCCGGGAAAGGTCAACAGTGACACGCATGTTTACTCAGGAAAACAACCCGAGGCTGGAAGGTCTTGTTTTATCGGATGTCTTCAAAAGAGAGAGAGAAAGCGAGCACGTCT
Organism: Aulonocara stuartgranti; assembly: GCF_965226115.1. Taxonomy (NCBI): domain Eukaryota; kingdom Metazoa; phylum Chordata; class Actinopteri; order Cichliformes; family Cichlidae; genus Aulonocara; species Aulonocara stuartgranti. The sequence continues at coordinate 17,134,664 of NC_138952.1, forward strand.
GGCTGGCCAATTGTTAGTTTTACGTGATTTTGGATCTTTGAACCCACAGAGGAAAGGGCTGTGTTGTCACTGAGCTGTCCTGTACACACATAAGGCAACATGCATGCAGCATAGATAGATAGATAGATAGATAGATAGATAGATAGATAGATAGATAGATAGATAGATAGATAGATAGATAGATAGATAGATAGATAGATAGATAGATAGATAGATAGATAGATAGATAGATAGATAGATAGATAGATAGATAGATAGATAGATAGAACAATAAATCCTGCCACTCAAGAAAAGCAGAGGTGAGAGACCCACTTCCTGTCTCAAATAATCTGCCTCCACAATGTTTAATCAGCACATCAAAACATTGAGGGAGAGGAATTTCCGTGCTTGGTGAGCATATTAGGGATGCAGTCGCAGCGTTAACTAGCATTGATGAACTGTTTGCTTATGCAGTAATAATTAACTTCCATTACATTACTTTGTGTGATTACTTTCTTAATTGCCTGAATTATGCATCAATTTAATATCTAATAACCAGTCTTAGACATTAGACACCGTTCAGACACATTGCTTATAGTTTCCCAGCTTTAATTAAACACACTAGAATAAATGAAACCGTGTAGGATGGATGTCTTGCAGTGATTTCCTGGGTGCTTAAATATGCTATTTATTATAAAAGCATATACAATTCACTTTCTCCTCAGGAAAGCAAACCACAAGATGCCAATTATAGAATGAAAGTTGCTTTGCCATGGCTTTTTGAGGATCTAGACTAATAAATTTGTTGAGTGGGACTCATTGTGTATTATGCAAATACAACACTGTGCCAATTTTTAAGTTTCAAATCTGCAGAGCAAAAACATGTCCCCAAAGATGATTTTAATTATATAGCAGAATGGTCTCCTGTTTTGCATTGTTATTGTCCCACAGTAAGGAACCAGTTAACTGGAACAATAAATGAGAGTGTACACTGATATTCAAATTATTTTTTATATCATTTAAATGCAACATATCTCACACATACTCTTTGCATGAAATATGGCCATGTGCTTACTGGCTGAAGCTACAAATAGATGACCTAATCAGGAATATAAAAACACTATAAAGGTATTACAGACAGAGAGCAGCATAGGAAAGCTATTTTCCACAGAAAAGCCTTTCACTCGCCTTGTCTCTTCCAATGCAGCAGAAAAATAAACATTTTAGAATTAGGTCATCTTTCTCAATTGAACCTTCATGTTATCAGATCTAAATTTGATTTACAGGTACTGCATGTCATATGAGCTAAATCTAATTAAAAAGCCAGCCCATGGAAGCACCACGTCATTCAGTGAATTGATATTAACTTTTAGTCCCCTTGCATCATCATTTTAGCCTCACTAGAAAAGTGACATATCCACTTAAAAAGAAAAATGAATCCAATTTTCCTCATCAGCAGTAGTTTGGTAAACATTCATATAACAGTAAAAGCCACACTAGCCGCATCTTTCTTTTAAAACCCTTTAAAATTATAAGACTTAAAAACCACACTTTACATGAATTATTGTAAATTATATGATGGTAAATCAACGCAAAAGTCACTAGGTGGTAAGAAAAAAAAATCACCTATGGCTAAACTAGAAATCTATTTAGCTGATCTGAACTGATGCAAATCCTTGTGACTGGTGTTAGGTCTGGCAGCATCGTTAGTCTGCCTTTTAAATGATTTCCAGAGCTGGTGAGCTGCTGGCAATGCAAGGTTAGACAGAAAATGATGGCAGCACGCGGATGCTTCACAGACCTCATGATAGTTTCCGTCTGTCATTATTTACGTCTGACTAGTCGCGTCATGTCAGCTACCTAGAGAGACACTTTTAATGTGAACCCCCCTTCGTTCTCCTATTGCTCTTCACAAGCAGTGTAGTATACCATTATTTCTTTGCTTCAGTACCTTTAGGTGAAGCTCGCCCTCCCATCAGCCAGAATCAAAGACAGATCCCCTGCTTGATATTGTACATGCCCGTGTTTTTACAGAGCTGGCGCAGAAGCTACACAGCTACCACAGTGAGGAAGGCAATTCTGTATCTCATTTGACTAATTAAATAAAACAGGGGAAAAACACGGGGTGATATGGAGTTTGGGGATTTAAAGCTTGGATGTGGAAAGATTTTGGTGGGCACATCACATCTGCAGCAACAGTTCCATAGTAAATATCTAAAATGATTTATAGCTACCTTTATGCAGTACTGCTGCATAATCTACAGTTATTAGCTAACATAGTATCTTCTCCTGAGCAGCAGAGTGCATCATAGGATGCTATGAGCCGTTGAGACTAATCAATTAATGAAACACTGAAAGCAAAGGCAAAAGTATTATCCTATGAGGTCTCTTTCACGACATACAAATATTATCTCAAAACAGTTACCCTCAAGCTCGATACAATGGCCATTTATCACAGCAGTAGCCATGAATCAAGTCACGCAGTAAAATCGATCATTGATTCACCTTATTCCCTTGTTTTTCCATCTGAGCCACATAATGATCATTAAACTGACCACAGCATGTCCAAAAAATGGATTTATAATACTCTGAGCACAGCTTGAAACATCACAAGAGTGGTATCCTGAGGAAAAGTTGACACAGATACAGAATAGAAAAAATAATATTAATTTGCAGTTTCTTATGGCTACGCAACTTCTTCCTGCAACTTTACGTGCGGCACACTTGTGCTGTGGAACTATCTACTATAGGACCAAGACCTCTTGGCCAGAGTCCATCTCTACGCTTTGTGCACGTGATCCCAGCCTAGATGAGCATGCTTTAATGGGGCTGCTTAGCCCCATCATGACCCAATGAGTGCCGGCTGTGGAGTGGATGTGCTTGGTGTATGTGTGTGTGTTCCCAGCAGGGAGACAGTGCCTTATGAAGGTCAAAACTGCAGTAGTCTGGGGCTCTCTAAGTGAACCCTGGAGAGGATAACAAGCCACATCTAACACTTTCTCTTTGTGCTCTCACAGCCACTGATTCACCTGAGAATAGTAGAAGCTAAAAGATAACACACAGAAAAGCAAAATTCTCGGGACTCGGGATGCTAAGAAAAACATTTTCAATTACTACGCAGAATTATTGTCTCAACCCAGGAATAAAACGTATCAGTCTTGACCCAAAATGAGAAAAGCTGTGTTTTGCAAAACAATTCCTGTGTAGACTGTATATAAAAATTAAATAAATAACAAATACCGTTCGCCTCAAGGGAATTTCAGTTTAACCACAACGTGTGACAGTATTGCCCTGTGTTATGGCCACCTAATGGACAATGTAGCATTAATTCAGCTTCAGATGAACAGGCAGGACAGCAGAATCAAAAATGAGGAGGGGGGCCCTAGGTGTATGAATTATGTATATTACATTACCATAACACTACAATACACCGTGCGACAAAACAATGCGGTGAAAATTGGGCTTCGACTGAGATATTGAGCAATTTCCTACATGGTTCTTGCCTACCTTCGAAGTGGAATTGTATTAAGCTTCCTCAATAACAGCAAAACCCATATGAGATTTGTATGTTCACATCTAGGCCAGTGAACAAAACACTCTGTAAACAAGTCAGGGATAATTGAAAAGAAAGTCTCCTGACTGCTTTCCCTGGGACCTATCATTCAGGTAGATGGGAATTTGGTTAAATGGCAGGAGAGAAATTACTTCTTTCATTGATTTTCCTTTAGACTTCAAAGACAGATAAATGAAATGGAGCAATTTATTTTATCAGGCCCTGAAATGGTATTCAAGAAAAACATGTCAGAAACTATTATTTGCAATCATGTTGCTCTTATTAATCCTGAGGAAAAATGGATAAATGAAAACGCACAAAGGGATTTACTGGGCTACAACACGTTTTCAGTCTGTATTAGGCCGTAAACAGTGTTGAGAAACACGTGCAGTCACGCAGAGTAAATGAAGGGAAAAATTTTTTTAACAAAGTTCTTACATAAACATCACAGGAGAATTGGTTTCTGAGATCATTGTAAGTGGAAAAAATTATTTAAGTGGCATGCCACTGAGATTAAGATTTTTTGTTTGGAAGACATCCCACTACACACCCAACGCTAAGCATTTTAAACCATGTTTAAGTTTTTTATCAATGTCATTTAATTACAGTGTAGTCCTTAAAAACAAACAAACAAAAAAAACTACAAGTCCGATAATATAACGCTGAGCCTCCATCACTGATTTGTAGATGAACCCTGTAAAGGAGACAGCCTTAAGCTGTACCACACACTTGCAGTGTGCTGTGTAAAACAGTATGTGGTATTGGTAACTGCTTCTGTTCAAGCCTTGTAATCATTACCTGGCATCTTATTGCCTCTGTGGCTTTTAAAGCTCTTGTCTCACGCCCAGAAAACAGGGAGTTATAGCTGATCTTTTATTAAAACTTTAGGAGAGCGTCCCTCTCTGGAGGGGGGCGGAGGAGGAGTGGGACAAATTAGTGTTGACAGTAGACACTTAAAGCAGGAAAATCACGGGCCCACTGGGAGGCAGGAGCCACATGGGGCTCCCCGCCTGTGTAAAGAACACTCCAGATTTCACTTGAGATGCAGTCGCCTTTTAACAGGGCAGGGGGAATGTCAACAGACTCTCTTGAATGAACCAATAAAGCCACTAAAAGCAGAGGATTAACCAGCTGATATCAAGGACAGCGGTTTGTTTTGAATGCCGCTCCTTCTCTGTGCAGCATGGCCTGAAACACGCTGGGCGGAACATTTCCTTTGCCAAGCATGCGATTACACTGCCAAAATTGTGTAGTTAATTGTGCTAATACTTGATTGTGGTCACGCCAGATTTAACCACGTAATTTTACTGACATTACCGCTGCTTATTCGGAGCATAAAAATATAACTTTGCATTCATTTTTACGTGACACAAACTAAATTTCTTCTTTTTTCTTGACCTTAATTTTTGATACAAAAAGCACTCATTTCCAGATCAAATCCTTTGCATTATAGACACTCTATTGTTGCTTTTACTGCCCATTCATCAGAAAGCACGGCTTCTGGTAAGTGTGGCTACACAACATGAAACAGTAATTACAAGACATCAGGGGCTTTCAATCTCCTCTTAATTTCCCAACAGCTGTGACGAAAAGCCCTTAGTCCAATTAATGTGTCAAAATATCACCAAACAATGTCATGACCCTCTCACAACCCCCTAAGCATCAAATAAAGAAAAAAAAAACACGAGTTAAATTTGATTTGTTCGAACTACAGTGACAGCGTTTTCATTTTTGTAAAACGAGTCAAGGTTGCTGCTGCTTTTGGTGACGTGTAACAGCTGCAGGTCACTAAGGCAGGTATGGGAGGGTTTAGACACATTTAATTTCCTAATAATGTTAGGGCCTGTTCAGGCTAAGAGAGTAACAGGTTGGGCCTTTGTGAAATTTGTTTAGACAAAACTTCATTTGCAGTTAAACTGTTTATTTAATTAAAATGTAAAAGCAAAAGTTGTTACCTAATATTGTGTCTTCTTTTTAAGTAAATGTAATTATTTAAATGATTTGTGATATTATTATTATAGATTTTTCAAATTAAATTAATTCACTCTGAATTAATTCACAGTTTCTAAACTACAGAAGTCTGTAATGCACAAGTACTTGTCAACACACAATCTTGTGTCTGTTCTTCTATGCGTTATGTGGCAATGTTTGCATGTTGATTACTATCTAATGAAAAAAATGTTGAGGAAATGTTTTTTTACTCTGCAGATGATGTAAAGTATCAAAGTATCAGTGCCTGTTAAGGTCTCGAAGGTCACAATGGCCCAACATAAAGTGCCTTTTTTTTTGTCAACGTAAAATCTACAATTCGAGTTATGGAAAAATGTTGGCTAAATTACGATTAGTATTTCTGAGCACTGATACTGGAGACTTTCTTCCTAATGTCAAGCCAGGCACAGTAAGATGAATTTAGGCATTTGCAATGTGCAACTGATTTATTATGGAGAAGGTGAGGGTAAAACATTGAGGGATTTCCCTTTAATCAGATCTCTTAGGAGTCTATGTACTAGACCAATACCCCAATGAGTTTGCTTTTAAAAAGCTCCGAATAGATTGGTTGCATGCTGCCACAGTCTTAGCCTCAATCAGAGGGAGTTGAGGAGGATTTTGTTAAATCTAAGAGCCTTTTACATCTCTGGAAAGTTCATTTCTCTTCATCTATTAACTCTGAATAAAAACCTACCATCATTTATGCATTTGTCCATTTAGGAATCCTCAAGCTCGTGAGCTGCAGATCTGAGGCCAAATTTTGAGCTTACGGATGACCAATCAAAGAGTTGCATGCCTCAGAGCTGAACCACAAATGGATCCTTCACAGCATTGTAAATCAGGACCTCAAAGAGTATTATTTAGCCTCAAGCAAAGAGTGGTGGTTTATCAGATGGTGCCTGAGTCTAGGATAAAAACCTCCCCATAAATCTGGGTACCTTTTATGTGCTCATGGAGACTGGCTGGCTCATTCTGAGTTTAAAGCTTTCAAGAATGCAGAGGTAAGCATGGCATTCATGTCAAAGAGTAAACATTGTATTACGAGGTCCTGAGGGCAAGTTTACGAGATGTTCAAACATAATCTAATCGTCTTAATGTATTTTTAATGACACCTGTATCCCAGTGTAGCTTTGCTGTAACAAACAAAAAAGAAACCACAAATCAGTGACAAATCCTAACACTTAAAGGGTGAATTCAAGGTGAATCTTCAGTCTGGCTAAAACCTTTGCATTCATGATTTAGTGTATGGAGTCAATATACAGGTTCAATAAGCACTGTCAGTAGGTGCTACACTATATCCAACTCTGTGCTAGATGTAAGTTATCACGATTGCGGCGCCCCGGAAGGTAATTTTCAGAACATTTTATTTCGTTATCTGATTTATTGAAGCTCAGACATGGCATTGCCAAGCCCCAGATGATAAATCAAACGTGCAGCGGCTGCCTCTGATAACTCAATAAGCACCTGGACTCCTCCTAACATGTCACACCTGCACTTCTACATATACCAGTTTCATTCTCGAGCCTCACTGGGGGGGCTTAATACACCTGCCTAGTGCATTTCAGCAGTCTAGCAGCTGGGAGAGAAACATCATGCATGCTTAATTAGGAGGATCGAGGAACCATGGGAGGAGGCAATTTTTTTATGCATCTTATATATACTCTTAACAATTTGAAGTGCAATGGGGAGCATTTTGCTGGAATGACACTCACCCTCCCTTGTTGAGAAAAGAGGCACTGCAAATCAATAGAAAGTTGTTTTCATGGATCGTCTTTATCCTGGGATGAATGATTTCTATCTTGATTGGAGTGGTATCATCCAAGATGACAATGCTCCTATACACAGGACATAGGGGGTTACCAAATGATTTAAGAACAATGAGAATAAAATTTTGGGGCTGTTGTGATCTCTGTCCAACTGATCACCTGTAGAGGACCAGCGTGTTAGGCATTGCACCTCACCACATAATGGAATAACAGTTGGACTATTCATGTTTCTTCCCACAAGCAAAGCTCAAACGACTTGTAGCATCAATACTATGGCACAAGGAAAGTGCTCTGGTAACACATTTGCCTACAAACTTAAAACAATGTTTTTTCCTTATTTTTTGTCCTTTTGTATGTAGTATTCCTCTCTCAATCGCCACCTTTTCCACTATTATTTTAAACAACCATGAATGATTTAAAGCATATTCATATTTTGTGTATTCAATTTTATTCACACTGCAGAGTATTAAAAAGACTTAATTTAATGAGCACATTTGAGCATATTTAAAAAGAGAATACCAAGGGGAGACTTTGTTGATCGATACTATTGCATATTTTCTGGCCAATCAATTTGGTGCCTGCTTAGGAGCCATTACCAAGAGTAATGAATAGGGGGTATTTATTAAATTTCATGGAGACTTTTCCAATGTCATATATGGGGAAAAGCCTGCTCAATGGATAGATTGTTCACTCTTTGAGTGTCAACAAGCCAAAATTGACTTTCAAATCCTCCAGCTGAATAATAGGAACTATAAGAATTGTTTTTATTTCCTGTAGTTTATATAGTGCTGTTTTTGAAGCACTTATTCCAATAAAATTTAAGAATTCACAGCCATATTTGTGCTGATCTGCACAGAGTTGATAAGTTAGAAAAGGTGAAAATAGAGGAGATTCAGTATACAAAGGTTGTTTATCTGTTCTGAATTCAAGATACGAACATATCCTTGAGCTGAGATTTTATGCCCTGTGGAATATCACTTGCTGTAGTTGTGTCTGTGGTAACATGCACAGAGGTAGTAATATCTAAGAAGCCATTTCAGACAGGTGAAATTTCCAAATGAATTTTTAGTGTTTTACAAGGACAATCTTCTGCTTTAAGAGTACTGCTGTTGCAGAATGACTCTCATCAACACTTCACAAGCTATGTGTTTATCGCAGACTTACAATCATACACCCAAATCTGATGTGGGCTCCAGCATTGCTACAAATGCTACAAACCCTATAAGGGACTGAGGAGGGAAGATGCAGTATGATAACTCAGAATGTCCTGCTGTAATTATGGTATTCATGAAAAGATGAAAGTGAGTGCAGACTAAATCTCTAGCTGCAGGCAAAATCAACAGCTTGGCATTACTCCGTGACCCCTGCCTATCTTGAGGATACAGCAAACATACCAAAACTTTGCAGCTTTTTTTCATCAGTCAAGAGTGAGGGAATGAAGTGCATCGATTGCTTGTGATTATTAACTAGACTGAGATAAGCCCTCTCCTTATTATGCAGATTACTGAGGCTCCCCGCTCCAGCATATTGTACAGATGCAAGGGAGCAGCTGCTCTTACAGATGGTGGGTACACGGATCTATCATTATGCCTCCATTGTCTCCACTTCAATTGTTTGGGGGACAACAGAACTGCATCAAAGAGGAATCCGACTGCAATGAATTAAGAAAGAGAAACGAAAACCATCAAGTAAATTTATACACCCGAGGCCGTGGAATGGAGAGGAGCGTAAAGCTGAAGCTATTTCATATATACAACCATGGAGTCACCCAGTCATGTATACTGTACCCAAATCTGTTGGATGCAGCACTGTGCACCAAACATATGTTGTTTTTAGCAACAAACAGACATTCATTTAGGAGTCAGATATTAATTCAAATATGAAAAAAAAACTACAGCTAAGCAAATAAAAAAAATCATTGAACTTAAATGTTCAGAAATTGAAACAAAAAATATGTAAACCCCCTCTTTGGAGTAATTTCAAGTAACTACTCAAATAAAAAAAATTTTTAAAAAAATCAGATTATGCACTTTCATTTAGCACACAAGCAATAACTGATCCCAGTTATTTTTAGATCTATGAACTCACCCCACAAAGGCCACCGCAGTGAAGGGAGAATATGCAGACAACATCAGTTTTGCCCTTAAGGGGAACCTCTGGTTGTCCATTTGACTCTCCACACCTCCTGCTGTGTGCTGCTCAGATCAGGACACTGGTACCTCCTCTGATCCAACATGACATTACACTGGAGGGAATTACATGCTCAGATTATACAGGAGAAGGTCACACCGAGTTGTAGATGATGACAGCAGTCACACTATTTTGCAGTTAGAGACGGGTAATATTACTTTAAACATTAATGCAGTGACATTAACCCTGGCACAAAACAGGGTTCCAAATCTTGTCAAGGAGGCTGGTAATTTAAGGTTGGATAAAAATGTCCCTGACATATAAAGAATTTACACCCTTAAGCGTAAGTAATTACAACCTTTTCCCTTACACATCCAGCAACCACAATGGGTGACAAAGATAAAGCGTAGGATAATGCAGGCTCATAGTGAATGTCCAACACAACAGGAGCATATGAATGAAAAGCTATTTCAAACTAAGAAGTACAATAGGTATACTAAAATCAATAGATTGAACTAATCATGGTGCTTTTGATTTTTGAATATGGATTGGTTGAAGAAGAAGGTAACTGAATAACTGATATATTAAAGCGATAAATGTTGTACTGAATAGTCCACTCTTTCAACTAGAGTATAACATAGCATTATACATAATTTTCTGCCAGTACATTATCTATTTTTTAAACTGAAGTTTATGGGAGTTTCTACAAAATTTTAAAATTCCATGCATAACAAATGCATAAAAATATAAGTAAAAATAAATAAATAACACAGAAAGTGATTTCATTGTAAAGCAGTACATTGAAACTGATTTTAACAGATTGCTATTTATTTTCACTGTAGCAGACTTACAAGAGAAAACAATAAAATCCATATGATTACTGTATTTCTTCTTTGTTGGTTGTCATTTAATTCCAATATTGAGCTTCGATCTTTGATCTTTATTGGTTTTGATTCCATAATTCTCATAACAGCTGCTATTGAATACAAAGACAGGCTTAAACTATAAGCACAAAATTCCCGCTACCATCCATATATTACAGTAATATGCAGTTTAATTCCCATAAGATAGAGATAACGTACTCCTCCTTATGGGAATTAATTATTTGCTTCAGATAGAAAATCAATTCCTTAGCAGAATATATTAAATTTTCAATATCCCAGAGAAGCTGCTCTCAGTATCATTTAATAAATTCCACCTTAGCAACTTACTGCCTGTTTATTCAATATTAAAGCAGAATTCATCCTTCTAACAGTAAAATTCATGCAAATATAATATGTGTGTGAGTAAAAACACAGTGTATAGGAAAATATGCAGATATATCCCAGGAGGTCAAAAAGCTAACATTAATTCCTTAACTTGAATCTGCTATATTCCAATAAATAACAGTTTTCCTTTCTTGGGTCATGTGTCATGGGTGGATTGAGCTCCTGTCAGAGCACAAAGCTCCCCACACAAGTCCACGCTGCCTCGTCTGTTGTTAGGACCCGGTCCACATGGGACCAAATTTGATTGGAAAGCCCAGAGGGAGGAGTTCCACCAGTCACAGGGGCATTGTTAGCGCCTCCAAAATGGCCAGAGAAGAATGACTGATTATGCAACCACAGCCAGGGTTACTAATAGGAATTCTATTTGAATTTCTAACATAACAGATGTTTGCTGGGCACCTCCATGGAGTGTGCATACACAGTTATGCTAATTCACCAGTGTTTCCCTTCAAGTTAGCTCAGAGTCATTAGAGCACACAGCTAGCTTGGATCCTTCTGTCAAAATAATAATTGGCCATTATTGATATTAATTAACATTTTTGCTCTCTATGTCCTTTTTGACCCACTATCTGTTAGTAAATCCAGTTACCGAGCCCTATTAGGGCAACAAAATCCACGGGACTCTATAGTCGGTGTGAGTTATTTATCAGAAACAGAACATAAAGCCAATTAGGAATGGGTGCAGACAGTTGTCTTCATTCTCCACTGACTACTTCTTGATCTCCATTATAAACTGCTAATAGAGCAGATACTGGTTAACAAAAGGGGGGAGAAGGGTAGGTTACCATTTCTCACTCCCACCCCAATGACAGGTGAAAAGCACCAATTACAGTATTTTTGCTTGATGAGGCTACGCCATCAGCTGTTTTCTTTCCTTTTTTTTCCTGTAGTTGAGGGGCACATGGTGCACCTTTCTCTGTTCTGCTGGTCAGCAGGGTTAATTGGCCCAAAACTTGAATATTACTGCAGGCCATTAAAGTGTTGATGGTTTGTCCTCCAAAAGTCATAGCTTTTGGTCTCTGTGCTATTATGACACAACGAGCAGGAGAAACGCTTTATAGGCTCAGATCAAGAAATCCTAATAGGTGTATATTGACTGGTTTATTTTCCACAAAGGGGTTGGTGGCTGCAAGAAAATATATCAAAAAGGCTATCAACAATGGTTGGGTCTTTTGTGTGGAATCAATAGTGAGCCATAGACGAGCTGAGTTTTCACAGTTCTCTCTCGTCATTTAAAAAGACTGTAGACTACATGATGGAAGGACTCACACGACTTTTTTAACATAGTATTCACACTAGACAGCAGGTTATTGTTACTCTAACGTGATGCTTGGGAACTATTCGTTTAGTATTGTACAACAAAAGGACTTAGTAGCATGAAAGATCATTAGTTGGTGTTGATGCAGGTAGTGTAACATAACCTATGTGAATTAAAACTAATGTTCCTGCTCCCTGAATCCAGATGCTGCCATAGTAGCTGCAGGTTTATGACAAGAGGTATTGCGGTCCCTTAAATGAGCAGTATTTAATAGCCTGGATTCAAGTGTAAAGGCTTTCTCCCTAGTGCATTACTCCGAGAACCTAATTACAAGTTTCATCATCAATCATGAGCATTATTTATTCAGTGAAATGAATTTCTAATTAATAACTGATGAGCATTATGGCCTCAAAGACTGTAAAGTAATTAATTATAGTTGGCAACAGGGAATGTCCCTGTAAAGGACTATCTGGTGCACAGTCACAGCACAGCAGTGCCAACAGGCTAATGTCCACAAAGAAGATGCACTGATTTTTTTTTCTATCCCTTATTGAGATACTTACAGTCATGAATGTTGTCTCAGGCTGTCATACAATTGGTAATCTAATAAAAAAAAGTGACATTAAAATTTTGTTGCCTCCCTTCTATCATCCTCATAGATGGTTTTGGCTTCCATTTGCTTTAACTGTTAAGAAAATACAGAAGATTTTTGTTTCACAGAGTCAAAAGTAAATGGACAAAATAATAAAGATTAAATTTAAACACTGATGTAAATCTTTTGCCATCAGTGGCTGCCTGACGTTGGGAACCCATGAAATCTTCTTGTTGGGGGCCCTTTGCTAGGCCTTTACTTTTTGTGGATTTTTGTGGATCTTTCTTCAGTTTTGTATTCAGTAAAAAAACAAAAAAACAAACTCGTGCTCAGATTGGCCATTGAAGAACATTCCCCTTCTTTCCATAAATAACCTCTAGGGTTGCTTTGCTGTGTGTGGTTTTTTAGGGTTTTTTGGGGGGCTATCCCATCTGTCAAAGGGCTAACACAGCGAGACAGAGAACCATTTGCATTCACACCTACTGGCTGTTTAGAGTCACCAATTAACCTGATCACACTAACTGCATGTTTCTGGACCGTGTGGGATGCTGGAGTACCCAGAGAGAACCCACACAGACACGGGGAGAACATGCAAACGCCACACTGAAGGGCCTTGGCCAGATGGTGGATTCAAACCCAAGATCTTCTTGCTAGAGGCTATAGTGCTGACCACTGTGCTGCTAACATATCCAAATACTGTTTTTTACATTTTTTTTTCTAAAAATAACATTAAAAACCAAAACAAAAAGCAGTTTGGGGGGGCAGGGGTGTTACAAATCATTTCTGCACTTGTGCATCCAACCTTTCAAAAGACAATGCACAATTGGGCTAGGCATTCAAATATTGACTAAATATTTTGTCAATTTTTTTAATCTCTTATCTTTGCCTCTTATTACTTTTCATCATGTTTGAAATATTAGTATTCTCTTCTTCTTTCTTTTTTTTTTTTACACAATTATTTTTGGGTAAATTTTACCAAGAACTAACTGCATTTTGTGATTACCAGACCAAATCTAAATTGAAATACCAACCAGTCTATGAAGTGTACAAATTTAAAAACATCCATAACAATAAGAATGACAGAGCAGATAGAGATAATATACATAATACTGTTTCTATTGTATGTATTTACTATTAATATTAGCTCATAACAATGAAAATTAATATTCCCCCTTTGTCATAAACTGATAGCTAATCAGCTGTTATTTGCTCAAAAGGTTTTGAAGTTTTTATGACTGTTTTAAAGAAAGGTCACAGTTGAGGAGATAACATTCACAAGAAAAAGAAGACACAACCGCTTTTGAAAAGAGAAACATGATTACATAAAAGCATGTTTGTGGAATACTATGGGTCGTGAGAAAAGATTCAGCACTGATTCCATTAGCTTGACCTCCTTCAAGAGGGTTTTACAAAGTGGATCACCTAGTGCCAAATGACCACACTCACTTCAGACAGAAATATATAAATAATTGCAGTACACGGTTTAACTTGTTCAAGCAAATGCAAGTCTCTCTTTTGAGGTGAATTATGTGCATATAATAAACCCTGTGTACTGGTACACAGCAAAATCTCCAGTGTTAAATTAACACTGGAGAGTGTCTATATGGGTCCACACCTCTGAGTGTTAAATACAACAGTGCTGATTTTCTAATATTTCTAACATTTTGAGTTATTTTCCAGTGTTAGAAAATCAGCACTGCTCAGTGTTAGCCATTGTTAATCTTCAAAACTGACTAGGTTACTTTTAAACATATAACACTGTCAAAAGTGTTAATTTAACACTCAACAGTGTTGTATTTAACACTCAGAGGTGTGGACCCATATAGACACTCTCCAGTGTTAATTTAACACTGGAGATTTTGCTGTGTAGTTATTACATATTAATGACTCTTCTGTTGATACCATTAATGACTATTATTATATTTCTCACTGCCACAAACATAACACTGGACATTTTTTTTCCATCACTGCAATTTTGCCTAATTTATACACAGAATTACATCCTCGCATCACTGTAATCATGTTGTCCTGAACTAATCCTTTTCAAGGCTCATTTCAGCTGTAGTATATTTGGAATAACCACAGGTCAAACATAAGATTGGTTAAAATGAAAGATGATTGTGCATCTTCCTCCAGACATTACAATAAAATATAGACATTATGACAAAGGCACAGACTGTCAAAATGATGATAAAGAACCATGAGAGGCTGTAATTCTGTCATTTAGAAAATGGAAATCACCGATGCAGCTCTTTAATTTATCTGTTGTTTCAATTCAGCACAAATTTTTGCACATTTGTGGCAGGTTTGTTTTTTTTACATATATTTATCTCACACAACTCCTACCTGCAAAAAACAGAGATGGATTAAGTCATGCATGGCTGTTTAAGCTATTCAGAGTAAATGTAATGAATGTTCATGGCTAATGCTGAACTGCAGCACCTTTAATATGCAGCACTGCATCCTTGCAGGTTAAAAGATGCTACAAGATAATGTTCATGCCTGCACATAGAACTACAAAACATGACATCAAAATATAAACACAACAATGGATGCCACTTAAATAGACTTTAGCAATGGAGACATTTATAAATTTGACACCATCACATGAATTCAATAATACTCTCTAACCATAATTTTCATAGTTTTAAAGGCAGATAAGATCTTCCTTGTGTATGATAACAGTGTACACATTTGTAATTTAGATATTTTTACACAGGTCATTATGTAGTAACTAAACATTATGCTATAGTTAGTCTGGTCATACATTTGTATTTAATTTTTAAATAATTTTAGCAGAGCACGAATTATGATATCAATAAAATATTAAACACTTTGTCTTAGTGCATCACACATAGGACCTCTGTACAAGCAGAGAACATTAAAAAGTAGGTGGAGTATTTGTAAGGCGTGTACATGAGGATTACTTACACAGGGGTGAGAATTGGATCAAACATCACCCTACTATAAAACAGGCCTAAGACTTCTGTAAGCATACTGCTAATGTGTCAACCGTGCAGTCAGTGACATTTAAACTAAATTTAACGTGTCACAATGTCCTTTTATATCCTTTTATAGGGTGTTAATTGTTTTTCAACACACGACAACAGAGCAGACTGGAAGATATAATTAAGGCACAAAGTTTTCATGCAGATGTTTGTTTAAAAATGTGGGTGCTTTGCTCAAGCATGATCTCATAAGATGATAAAACAGGAACACATCTGCTGCTGTTCAAGCGGATGTTCCAATCACTCTATTAAATCTAACTTTGGAGTATTGGATACTTTTTGCCTTTTAAATTTGACTTCAATTTTAAGTCATTGGGCATTGTTTCTACTTAAAAATAATAGATGAAAGTGAATTAATTATCTCACTTTCATATTTTCAGTTTAGCTTGTTTCAAACTGTCACCCAAGGGACAAAGTATCTGAACTGAATTAAACTGGGAACCAAGTGAAACACATAAAATGAGTGCACAAGTAAAACAGTAAAAACAGAAAACGTCTTCTTTATTTCACCCCTATTTTTTTGTTTTCGTGGTGAATTAAAAAGCAGAGATAAAACTAACAGAAAAATGTATTTAGCAGGCTCGATTATATTTAATCTGCTGTGCACAGTGGTGCTGTGCAGCTTGATAAAATTATCAAACAAAAAAAACTAATACCATGCAACGTTTTAGCAATCATTTGATAGTGAGGAGACATAATGAAGTAGCTGTACTCTGCAAATATAGAACTTTATGCCAAATGTTTAGGCTACTGAACCCATTATACAGTTAATCTACATTAAAAACTGCTAAATATGGATAGCTCCTATCCATAGCTCCTTTATTAGCACACTTTTTTAGTACCAGATTGGACCCTCTTTTACCTTCACTGCATTAATTCTTCGTGGCAAAGATTCAGTAAGGTGCTGGAAACACTGTACACTGTGGTGATAATGGATGGACGCGGTCAGCAACGAAAAGTATGCTGTGAATTTGAAATAATGTTCAGTTAATGATCGAGGCACAATGGATCAATGCTTTCATGTTGTTTATTACCAAATTCTGACCCAATAATCCAAATGTTGCAAAATAATGACTAAAATCAAGTAAAGTTCAGCTGTTCTAGGACTTTCTGGAGGTTTATTTAGTTGAATCTCATAGCAAAAGCCATGATCTGCAAAGAGCTTAGAAATCATTGACAGGATATCATTGTTGAAAGTCAGCAGTCAGATGAAGGGTACAAAAGACTATCTAAGTCATCAAAATGTACCAGGAAGCCCAATGAAGATAATCAACAACAATAATAATAATAAAACAATCATATTATTAAAAATTTAGCAAAAACATGGTTATTTAAGGTACGTTTGGCACCAACACAACTCTGCACAACACCAAAAGAAGACCATACCTATGGAGAAGCATGCTGATGGCAACTTTGGGGTTGTTTTTCTTAAGCTTTAGTCAAGGTGGAGGGGATTATGAACAGCTCCAAATACCAGTCAACTCTGAGACAAAAAGACATCTGATAGAAAGCTGAACACTATATATAAATTGAAGATAAATTTGTCTTTTCAGAACAACAATGATGACAAAAAATGGCTTCAGTAGAAGAAGATTAAAGTTTTGCAAGGGCCCAGTCAGAGCCCAGACTTTTCAAAAAATGTGAATGGTGCCCCAAAGAGGGCTGTACAAAATCCTCACAATCTGACAAATTTGGAGTGATTTTACACAAAATAGTGTGCAAATATTGCCAGGCAAAGATGTGCAATGGAGATGAACTCCTACCCAATGAGACTAAATGCTGAATTACATTTTTTTAATTCATTTTTCTGCCCTAAAGATATCTCCTTTTTTATTATTTTCAATTGTTATGGATCACATTAAAGATGGTAAGCTATAAAATTATACTTACTATTTAAAGAAAAAATCACAAAAACCTGGCTCTTGTCCTCCAAATAAACAATTGACTTTATTGTTATTAATGAGACACATTCCAATATAAATGGCCAAAAAACATAGTAATACCTCTAGCAATAACTTTTAATTACTTAAAATGCCTAATTTTATATTCGTCCAAGACTTAAGCACTGACTTTAGAAGCAGAGTTTTTACCATAGTTGCTATAAAGTGTACAAAATCCCCCACAGAGAGTACAACATACAAGACTTATTTTAAAAGCACTAACCTGTCAGTCTTTGAAGAGCTGCTCCAAAGGTTAGCTCATTTCGCTCCTTATGCTATTGTTAGCAAAGTAGTGATAGGAGTTTTAAAACAGAGCTACATTTTTTCCCGACTAGAAAATTTTTTCAAATGCTATGTCTTTCAGCATTCTGTAATGTTGACATAACATAAATCCCTAACAGCTAAAAACTTGTTGCTAATGCTAACACTATTGACTTTCACCTCGAAAGTCGTGCTCTGATTGGGTGTACGGGCCACCGAGCTGAAATCCAGTTTTCCTATTGGCTGAGACTAAGCGTTTTTGTCTCCTAAGTGCTGTAGACACTTGTAATTGTACAAATAAAGCTAAACTGAATGTTGAGCTTGCTCTACATTGATCATGCAGCAATTTAAGTTTGCGTTGAGTATTGTTGTCAATATATAAGTCTACATTTCTTACACATTGTTCTTAAAAAACAGAACCTTTGTATTTTCTGTAGCATAAGCTTAGTACTATGAAAGACAAATTGTGATACCAAGTACCTTCCTCAGTGAACAGTGAGTTGTCTGTCATGTGTGAGATAACTGCATTAAAGGGTTTTTTTTTTCCTATTGGATTACACATGATTGGTAATTCAATTAAGTAATTGTTTAAGAATCTAAAAGTTCAGGCGGGTCAGTTCATTATAGGGCACATTATTTCACTCTCACAGCACTGCCAGCTCAACACTGGAAACAGATACACTATGTTATCCTTCAGTATGAGTGAGACATAACAGAGACAGGACTGCACATCCTATAACTGTCCTTCTCTGTGGTTCCACAAGACACCCACTCACACAAACACACACACACATGCACTGAAAGCCGTCTTTCCATCTGGTAAAGTGGGCTTTTGTGATTGATTTGTGGATTTGCTCCCTCTTTTTTTCTCTCCATTTAAGTGAAATAATGTATGGAAGCAATCTGGCGACAGACATTTTGGAAAATCTATTTGAAATCATTTCAGTTGAAGCCAAGGCAGTTTGTCTTCTTAGGGGATAGGAGCAAAGTATAATTGTCTGCAGTCTAGTAAAACACAGTATAACTGCCATCACACTTGACTGAGCTTATAGCCAGCTAGTCCCATGGCCTCTAGAAGATAGAGCAGTTAATGTTCCCTTTTATTTTAGAGGATATGTCACTTGTATCGCAGATTTATACCATGATACAGCAATTTTGTCCAAACAGATGGATAATGGTGTCACCAGCAAAAAGCCCTGTTTTTATTGAGTTTAGAGCATATTGTTTAGATAGGGGACTGTGTTGAACGGCTCCGCCAGCCCTTTCTCTCTTTATCTCTCTAATCTTGCCAGTATTAGATTTGATCATTTTTGTTTGAAGGAGGAAAATGTGGCTGTAATGGCTTCCTAATAGCAAACACAGGGGAAACAAATCCAGGGACCCTGTTCTGTAGTGCTTCCATAAGCACCACTGATTTATAGAGGTCTTTATGACAGAAAGGAAAATGATCTGCTGCAGGTATAAATCAGGTGAGGAGTAGGAAATTGAACTTAGATATCATCTTGTCAGATGCTTAATGCTCTTCCTCCTGTCACATTCGATAGGACCAATTTGGAGAATCCTGCAGAGGTAAAAAGAAGACAATTAACAATGACAGTGTGGTAATAGATGAAGCTATAAAATGAACCTGCTGCCTGCAGGATGCTTTGTATGATTTCCACATGAGATAGTGAAGGGCTATGTTGTCGTAGCTCTCCATTTCTTCTCCTCTCTCTTCTCTTTTTGGTTGTCTTTCCATCAAAATATGTTCTAAATGCATTACATACTAAACTATGTAATTTTTTGTGTGATTTGATTGTGCTCTATAGTTGCTGAAATGTTACCCAGCACACGACAGGATTTGTAAATTCAGGATAACCTTGTTTCTATGTTATTGATTCCTGTGGCATGTTGGATCCTTACACTGCGTTAAATGAATCAATATATATACACATTTATACATACGTGTGTCCTCATGCACAAAATCATGCATGCATGGGAACATTAAAACCACTAAGTCTAAAATCAAAATAATCTACAGCACTATAATACAGAAGATTCTGATACTATCCACTTCACTTGCATGCACTCTTTCCAAAAGTTTACTTCTATATTATTCTTCCAGTATAGCATATATGTAGGAAAGTGGATTGTTTGCTGTAATAACTGTCAAACTGCATCAGTGCTCGAACAGATGCCATCGTTCAAGTGGTATAATGAGTTCAAGATAGGACAGAGAATGACAATGCTCTCTGATCCCTGAATGTCACTCTGGTATAAACCACAACACAGCGGTTTATTGCTGGCATCATGCATTCAGCAGCATGCAATGATATGACAGATAGAATGTGGGGGGAAAAAACGGAAGCCCATCCATCTGGGTGTGAAAGTTTAATCTGACTTGAATTATTAATAAAAGAAAAACGAAAACCCTAATTTCTTGAAAGCTGATGACCTTTCGTGGTAAGCTTTATCAAGTGGCAATTCAAGCCCAAGCACCTGAAGAGCTTTACAGTAATAACCAGAGAGCCACTCTTTAGGAACCATCACCCCTCGCAGCTCATCAAGCCAAGCGCTTGTATAATCTAATTTGATTTTAATGCTTCTCTGAAGGAGATTGTGCTCTGTGTAATGATGCTGTTGTCAAGAGCCACTGGTAATGTCTAATATCACAACCAAGTTAACTACTTCTGTGACACTCATTGCAGCATTTTTTTCTTCCACATTGTCTCCAGTGCACAATGGCATGTGCTGCATATTTATGACTTTGTTGTTCTTCCTGTTGCTTTCTACTTCATGACTGACAGAAACATGGTAAATGCTTAAAACTCCCGTCCTTATTACCTTTGCCTGATATGGTACTTTTTTCGTATTCAGTACAGTAGATAGAGCATAACGATGAAGGTCTTAGCTGAGATGAGGAGAATTTTGAAGTGCTCACACTCGGGGGCAGCAAATGGAAAAGTGACAAGCCTGGTGCACTTGTCTATTTTACTTATTCTGTGCCTCTGTTTCATATTCTGCCTCGCACCGTGGGGTTATTTTCCTCCAGGGTTCAGGAGGGCACGCTCTTTCATTTCTTCAGAAAATTGTTTCGCAGGATTTCAATCTTTGGCTGCTAGATATGACAAAACACAATATCAAGAACACTTATGTTTCTTATCTGCCATTTTTTCTGGGTATAAATAAAAGATCAGTATAAATTTAAGTCAAGTGGCCTCGAATGCACATGTGAGAGATGAGTATGAAAAGAACTATGAACCTTGGGACAGCACCATGTACATTTTCATCTCTTGCTCAAAATTACCTTGGCACTGGGGCTTTGTGTGTCATTTGTCATCCTTGAAAATCAATTAAGTGTTTCCATGATAGCAATCCAGATGTAATCTTCTGACTGGTTGGACAATCAAGCAGAACCCCGAAAAAAAACAAAAAACAAAACAAAAACTAAAAATGTGCCTTTGGATTTTGCATTATGTAAACAGTATTTCTTTGAAATACTCTTTGTTCATATAATAGATTTTGAGATGGTGGTCAATTAGGTGCGGACAATGATAACTACAGTATAAATCAGATAGCTGAAGGGCTATCCCAAGTATTGATTGTACTTAAATAGGCCTTCAATTTGGCACCCGATAAAAATCATCACACTACGCAAATGCTAGTACCAGCGTAACTGCAACCCCTCTAAAGGCATGTTAAACAGTTGAGACCACAATTTTACTCTTCTCCCTGCGATCATTCATCTGTTTGTGAAAGTCTTCATGCATCAAAAACAACGAAAGAAAAACAAAAAACTGAAAGCTGTTACGAAGATTTGATAACCCCACACACAATTTCACTGGCTGATATAATACAAACTGTCATGAAATGATTCAGTGCTTTGGAATTAAAAAGTGTATATATATATACATACACACACACGTAATTTTCAAACCACACAGCATCGAGATCTTTCATGAAATATTACTTGTGATGATTCTCTCTCACACACACACACACACACACACACACACACACACACACACACTTTGTATACTGAACAACCTCCCAGTGGTGTGAAAACATCCAAACATCGTCCTATTGATGTCCCATTTTTTTTCCCCCGTTTGGCTCTTGTCAGAGGTCAACCTCAAACAGTATGCGGTGGAATCAGGCGTTACTGTTGGTGTCAGATTGATGCATTACAAGGCCCGGGAGGTCACGTCTCTGTAAACATACATTATCAAAACCCATAGAAGATGTGGGATGTTGAACTCGTCAATAGTTTACGGTGTATCTTCAGGGGAAAAGGGTCATGTAACGGTAGAAAACAACTTTGTAGCCGCAATGACTTTGCTGTTGCAAATGAAGAGGGTCAAGCAATCAAGACTGGTCAGGCTCTGTGTCAGCACCATTATCTTACACTGTCTGAAATGATCAATGAGCTAAAATAAAATGATCACAAGCTAAAACTGGCCTGCTAATGAAAACGGACTGCTTAAATTTGGGCCTGATTGAGAAGACAGCCAAAGAAGAAAATGGGTACCCATTTAAAATACAACATATACAAGAAGAAACAATACAGGTTAGAGAGATCCCGGGGAGTTGTTTCTCATGTTGTTGCTCAAATGTTAATTTAATGCTGATGTAGAATCACTTTTAAAATACAACAGAAATAAATGGTGCTTTCATAAATATAGCAATGAAGACAAAGTGGTTGTGATTGTGAACACAGATAAATAGATTTTCTCAAACGTTTATTTAATATCATTTATACATACATACATACCGGGAACTTGTTTAGCAAACAGACGCTGCCTTTTAAGACTTAAAACAGCTGAATGACTTCACCGTCTACATGTAAAAACATTTAATAGACAATGTTCTCAAATAGGGACTTGACATATAAAAAGGCACTTCAGTCAGTATAACAGGACTGACAAACCTGTTTTCCTCCTTTAGCAAAAAAATACATAGTGCATGTGCATTATTATTATTATTATCATCATCATCATTCTGGTACAGTGGTAGTGTAAACATGTAAGCACCTCCAAGCTGCAAAGTATTCCATTCAACACTGTCAGAAAAGGGCGCAGCAATATAGAAAAAATATTTATAAATAATTTCCCATAAATAATTTTTCCACAAAATATTTCTGTTTCTGAAGTTGTACCTTGTTAGAATAAAGACAGAAACTCCTTCAAAACCCTGTTAAAAAAAAGAGAGAGAGACTTTTCCTATGCAACACTGAGACAAGCTTAACCCTCATAGCTCTGTTATTGACCTGTAAACATGCTAAAAATATAAGAGTGTTTGGCAGTTGCTATCAAATGCTACTACTATGCAAGTTCAATGTTTAATTAATTACTATTGCAATTTTCAAAAGAAAGAACACTCTGTAAGCTGAAGATTGCATTAACATCTGTTATTGTGCTCTTCAAACTTACGGCATTTACTTGGAAGCTAATCATTTCTACATTTCCTCAATGAAAACAAAAATGTTCCAGTCTGACTTGTGGTGAAATTACCGCGCCGCTGTTTTATTCCACTTCCATGGCAGACAAATCTTGCTCTCCGTCAGATTTCTCAGAGGGCAGGTCTTGCGACTCTGGGGTGTTTTGGCCATCTGATGCAGAACTGGGCTCTGTGGCTGTTGGTATAGCCGGCTCTTGGGTATTTGAACCAGCAGGGACATCAGTAAGCTTCGTGTTCTCTGATAATTAGAAACAGTTATTTCTTCTCTTTTTTTTTTTACGTTTAGATTTGAAATGCATATGAACAAGTATTTTTTTTAAAAGGGTGAAGATAAGAAAATGACTACTACTGTATGCGTACAAAAGAATGCTATTTTATCCATTTTAGATCTGTATCTGTATTAGATTAATTAATTTAACATTTTAGTGTAATACACCTTAATAACTTGATTTACATTTGCAGTTCATTATTACCTAAAACAGTTTGGTTATCATCTGCATCAGTACCAGTCGCCTCTGGTGACATCTTATGGTTACCAGCGACCTCGGTGAGCCTGGGTGCCTGAGGCCTCGTCTTTCTTGCAGGGTTCAAGAAATAACAATACGCACATCGAAAGGCTGAAAAGAAACAAATAAAACCCCACGCATATATTTTATGTAACCATGCTAATACATTGTGAAACAGACATAGATTAATATACATGAATATGAACCAATGGGAAAAAAATGCCTCAGATGCATAAACATTTCAGATTGATGTGTAGCACTACTTTGCATATTCAATCTTGCTTTCTTTTTGCTTACAGGAGTTGGTAGTGGCAGAGGCATTTAAGAGCCATATGATATACTATGCTGCCAAATGCTAGAGGGCAAATGAAGGCACAGTGTTTGATGGAGACTGACAAAGTGTGCTGTGATTCTCAAAGTCTCACCAATATATTCAAATTCTTCTTTTAATGCCATGCCGTTATGGGACAGACACTGCTGACATATGAGAGCGTATCTATGAAGAAGGGAAACAACAACAACAAACAAACAATCTAGTAAGATATTACATAGCATGTGAACAGGCACTGGATAACTCAGTATTACCACTCCTAACACAAATCTACAAAGTAGATTTAAAATTTCCAGATAAAGTAATGTGCAACATAAAAAAAAACAACTACAAACTGTAAAAAAATTGTTTTAAAACAGACTATATGATTTTAGCTGATAAAGCTACAACTATTGCAGGCTACTACAAAAGAGTACTATATTTCAGTCAGTGTTGAGCAGCTGCAATGATGGACAAGTTTAAATTAATGTTTAAGGGAAGCATGATCATCATATATTAAAAAGGAGGATCGGTGCAAGAAGAATAAGAGTTGTTTTCAGTTCGCCTTTTTAAGAGCTCTTTCAAGGTTTAATAAACGTAACTTTAAATGGTTTAGCATTTAAAAAAAAAAAAAAAAAAAAAAAGCAGATTCTGCCTAAAAAATTCATTTACACATTTCAACACAGCTATATTCCGATCGTCTAATATTTATCAAATTAATGCACTTTAGATGTTTACAACTTTTTCATGACATGATACACAGGTTGCATTTACTTTACTGCATTACTGAAGAGACTCATTTTCCCATTTTATTTACCTGTTCTGAGGGCCATCTCCAACAAGATACTCTATGACTCTGTCCATAGCACCTCTCTCCCTTGGGATCACAGGTCTGGCCAGCGGTGGGCCTGGGGGGTGCATCCCTGTTAAAGCATAGCATCTTTGCCTGTTAGATGCACTCTGCAGCTTGGAATGCATACTTCAGTAAACAGGTGCTGCTTACAGTAATAAATCTGTGAAATAGTGTGGTGCACAAACCATGATTAATTTTACAAAAAGCTGCCTCTTTTTCTTAATGTCTTAACACCGGATCGCACTTGCAAAGCACGTCCCGAATCCCTGCTGCGTTGGTGAGTAGTAATTAATATAATCCAACATCAAGAGCAATCATAGGAAGATGACTGGTCATTTCTGTGAGACTTGGCAGAGTCTCAGTATCCTGCTGGTTATTAATTTACCAACATATGGAAACTCTGTGGTGACTCTTTGTATCAAATTGCTTTTCACTTTCAATTTTCAGCAGAAGCAGGTGATAACATCAACTCATGTAAACCATTTGTGAGGTGTTCCCAATGCCAAAGGCAATTTCACTAAGCATTAAAAGACATTTAGTGAGATTCTACCACCATTGCCCAGAGAACAAATGCAGGTCTGGCTAATTAATCATAGTTAATGTAATACTGCATCGTGCATACCTCACAGTTGGCATTCCACATGGCAATTACAGCATACAGCTTCCACTACTCTAGGAGCACATTTTCCTTTACTGTTTGCAGTTATTTGCATTTTTTTTTCTATTGAGTGGTCAGTCCAGAAATTACTGATATTGAATATTCAATACCCCTATACCCCACAGATGTCTTCCATATAAAACAACTGCTTTATGAGAAATGTTTCATCTATCTTTCTGGTTGTTCCTTTTCAATCTTTAAAAGCAGCCAATGATGATAGATCATATCCTCTTGAGGTAAATATTATACAAATATTATGGTCATAGTAACAAAAGTTATCAATTGCAATCTCAGGCCCAAGTAAGACACTTAGTGGACAAAAGTTAGACCATATAGTTAGATATTGTTATCATACATTTCCACAATTATCCACTACCTTACTGTACAACATACTACATCCTTTCTGACAACACACACCACAGAGCTTTGAACAACTGGGGACAAAGAGCCAGGAAAGAGTAAATCACACCTTAATCGACCACATTATGATCTGGTCCCCCTGTGTGCAGGTAACTCACCGACTCCTGGAACAGGTGTTCCAGGGGTCACAGGCTTCCTCATCAAGCTCTGCTGAGCAGCTATAGCTGACAGGCTCCTCTCTGGGGGTCCACCTGGAGCAGAGTGGGAAGATCTTCCAGGATAGGTGGGCCTGGAGGCAAGAGGAGGGCGGGCAGCAGCTTCGCTTGCAGGATTCACCACCACTGGGGGGGCCTTTGGGATGACATTCCGATGGCGGAGTTCTAACACAGAAAACATTGCAGGATGCTTTAATAGCATAATAGGAAATGCCAGAGTCGAAGTAGGGCAAATAGTATTGTCTCCTGAGAATGTTCAAAACTCACTGCTACCTTGTCCTGGTTTTGGAGTTATCTGAGGAGCAACTGGAGTCGATTCAAGCTCCTTCATACAGAACAGAGGAGTGTACAAGAACATGCTTTAATATAAAAAAATATATATATATATATATATATATATATATATATAAACCGAACGCAATCAGACAATTTATACAGCAGAGAAAAAAAACAAAAAAGAACTCACAATATTTTTCTTGGAATCAGGATCAAATCTCTCCAGAATCATTTTTGCATTTTTATATGTTTCAGTTTCCATAACTTCTTCAAGCTGGAAATAAATGCAAAAACATTAAGAAATAAACTTAAATTATCTTTTAATTTATTGCCTGAAAGTATTTATCACTGTTAACATATCAGAGTAATCATTTGCTGATCATGTGTGTCATAAACTGGCATTTATAAATACACACAAATATCTTAGAATCACCTTCAATAACATCGCATGTCAAAGTGACTGAGAAAAGAAGCCCTTAAAGCAACTTCACTACATTGTACATCTTCATTTAGAGTGAGTACAGAACATTTCTTAATGTTTACATATAATATGAGGAATAATTACATTCACTACTTCGATAATGGAGAGTGTGAAAATCCATCAGCCCTAATTATTGAAAGTTATTAGACTTGACAGAGGATGACAAGCAATTTCTCAGATTTATTTCTTTCCTGTAGTAAATGCAATTAATTAAAGTGACATTAGAAGAGTAGTTTACTGGATCAAGGTTTTGTACCAATCAAATGTTGTCTTCACAGAGCTTAGAGTATCTTACAGAAAATTGCTGAGAAGATAACCAAAACTAATTTTATAAGGCATTAAATGTCAATCCTGGCTTTACGAGTGGACCGTGAAGAATCAAAATTACAATTTTTTTAAGTGGACTTCAGGCTACAAGTAAAAAAAAAATAAAAAAAATGCCAAACTATATTTAACTCATTCATTGTTTATGTCACATCAAGGATGTAGCAGCACAGGACAAAACCAACTGAGCTGTTCTACTCAATTTCAACTCATATATTCATAGCAGACTTAAGTTTCTCAACACTGACAAATACACCCATCAACCACTTTACAAACTTGTTCAGCTGCTCTTTAACACAAGTATCTAATCAGCTAATCACATGGCAACACCCCAGTTTATTTAGCCATGTAGATATAAAAACCCGCTACATTTCAAACTGACCATTAGAATGAGGAAGAAAAGGGACTTTGAATGCAGCATGGTTGTTAGTGCCAGAGGGGCTGGTCTGAGTATGTCAGAAACTGCTGATGTATTGAAATTTTCCCATGCAATCGCCTCTAGGATTTACACCGCAGTGAATGATATAAAAAAAAAGAAAGCGTAAAGGGCCAAGTTCAAATCATCTCCACAGTCACCAGATTTCAATTCAATGGAGTATCTTTGGGAATTGGCTGGAACAAGAGATCACGGTTCTGTAGCCAACAAATCTGCAGTGTGTGATGTTATCATATAAAAATGAATATAAATCTCTGAGAAATATCTCCAGCACCTTGTTGAATCTGTGCCATGAAGAAATGGGGTAGTTGGAAAAGCAAAAGAGGGTCCAAACCAGTACTAACAAGATGCACCTAATGAAATGGTTGGTGGGTAAACACTAAGTGTAAAGAATGTAAAAGCCATTTCACTTGTAGTTAGGGCTGCTCGATTATGGCAAAAATGATAATCACGATTATTTTCACTGAAATTGAGATCACGATTATTTGACGATATTTATTTAACCCTTTAAGACCTACCATAGAACCAAGTCGGCCAGAGATTATATTATTTTTTTTTTTACATGTTGTAGTGCTATTTGTGGGAGCATTTCAAGTTGCTATACATCAATACAACTGTTATAGCCCATATTTTAATAATATGTATGTATTAAGTCCATAGTAATTACATTAATTGCAAAAAAGTGCAATAAACTAGAAAAAAATTGAAAATCGTTTTTGTTTTGTTTTTTACATATATTTCTACTTGGATAAATTTAAGAGGTTTATCCCTCAAAACTTTAAATACAAAAAAGTTGCAAAAAATAGTTTACAACAACAGGAAATTTATTTTGAGTGTCTTCACAGTTTTATTTTGGAGATACAGCAATTTTTATATACTGCAGGAAAAACAAAAAAATAAACAATCCTATGATGCAAATTTGCAAAGAAAACAGCAGGTGCATCAAAATAAACTATTTCCAGCAGTGCAATTAGAGTTCTAAGCATCACAGAAACTATTCAGAAAAGTCAAACATGACTTATAAAAACACCAGTATAGGCTTTTAAGGCCTAAAAGTAAAAAACTACATTTTCCGCGAAAATGACGTCACTTCCGGTTTCGGGCAGTAAATGCGATAGTTCGCGTTGACGTCTTTTTCAATGTGGGAAGTGTTACGAACAGCTGATCGGCAAAGCGTGTTTCTGGAGTATTATGTTTTTGTTCCTGCAAGCGCTTTTTATGCAATTTTTGCAAAACTTTATGTGGAAGGAAACCGTGACCGAGGACAAGCTGATGGCATAAGATGTAAGTACAACTCCTCTGGTTTCATATGGAAAAAAATTTATTGTGCTAGCTTAGCGGCTTAGCGGGATTTAAAAATAGTTACACAAAACAGAGCTTGCTGCTCTGACCGGCTTTAAAGGGTTAACAATAACAATGTATTGAATAATGACTTTAAAAAATAATATAAAATAGTGTGCAAATACTGATAACAGTGCAAATGTTTGCAATATAAGAAATAAATGAAAAATGTAAACATCTATGTTTAGTGAACTTTGCAGTGTTGCTCTGTGGTGCAGCTACTACACCATAGCAAAGTTTACACACTGTGTCTACTTGATCCACGTCTGACTCCGCGAACCCATAATGTTTCCACACCACTGAAGTTTTTTTTTACCTCTTTTCAACCAATGGCAGTCACTCTTCTCTCCAAATAACTTCTGCTTAACTTTCCGAGCTTCCCTCGGGTCACACGGAGCAGCGCGAGAGTAAAGCATGAGGGAGGGGCTAATAATCGGCTCAGTCATTTTTAATGATCGTTGAAAACCCAGATCGTAATCGTGATTAAAATTCAATTAATTGAGCAGCCCTACTTATAGTTAAAACTCTAAACCACTGCAAAGATTATAATTACCAATATAAATCACCATCCCCTAAACAGAAAAAAATAAAACACTAACAACAAATAATTGATCACACATTTTGTGGCTTTCAATGATCAAGCCTTTGAAATCTTACATTACACACTTAGGTAGAGTCACAGATCATTGTGCAACGATGCATGGCAATATCTGTTTTGAAATGTGTTTTTGAATTTACGTAACTGATTGCTGACACTTTTGTTAGATTTTTGGAATGTCGCCCGTTTAAAAGATGTTATTAACTTTGGCTGAATACATACAATCTTAGAGGCTTTATAACTACTTGAAACAATCAAAAACAAAAAGCAAATATAAAAATAAATCATCTTCAAAGACAAGCACAGTGAGCCTTGTAATAGATGGTGTTCTCAGGTTCTCTATTGTGCCAAGGCCATCTTCAAAAGCTCCCGAAGAAAAAAGGTCATGTTCAACCTCGCAAAACTTTTTATGAATCATCGACATTATGACAGAATTCACGTTCAAGTTGAGTCAAATAAAATTTAGCACAACAGCATCAGTAAACATAAATCATATCAGGCAAACTTATTATTTTCACTTCATAATTTTCTTCCCAGGCATCCAACAGTGTCTCAATTCTGCACAGCACTGCACATAAAAGTATTTCTGTATTATAAATAAAAACATCACTTACTATTTTCCTCTTTTCTGCTTTAAGATCCTCTAACTTTTCATCTGGAAAGAAAACGTTAGGAAATCCAACATCTGTTTAAACATAAATTTATAAAAAAAAAAAAAACTTGCACAACAGAGGAAAAAAAACTTACTATTTTTTTCAGTTCTTCTGGAAAAAAACTTTATCAGCAATTTTCGAAGTAACCACACTCTAAACAGAAGAGAAAAAACAGCCATCTCAATAAATAACAATTACAGTTTAGTGAAAATATGATAGATTATCTCTTATACTTACAATAACGGAACTATTAGAAAGGGAAGAGACAATATGAGCCGTCCCATTAACTGTTCGGGCAGATACCAGAAATACACAACTACACAAGTGATCAAGTAGAGAAGCGACGAGTAGAGAAGCAGTCGTCCAACCCATATCTTCAGCTGCCTTTGATTTTTCTCACTATATTCTTCAAGAACCTGTATGCCCTGTGGAGAAAAATGGAAGGATCATGAAAGGATCAATAATAAAAATTAAAAAAACAAAACTGGAGTTTGAACTTACATTTTATATTCAAACTTCTATTAACATATTTATAAAAATAACCATTAATGTTTTGAACATATTTTAACTTCAGTCTCATGTAATGCAAGTCATTCAAATGCAGTTTATATATTTATTAGGAAAATTATTAACATTTTGTTAACGCCATTTCACCTATTTTGGATCATTACTAAACTGGTTTTCTACATGCCATCAACTTTAAGTTTCAAGCTTTATTTGTCACATACAGATAACATTGGCAATGAAATTCTTAGGCTCAGAGCCCCCTCAATGTTGTACGCAAACTGCTGTTTTTACAACTTTTTACAGAGATGGATGTGAAGAAAAACAAAACAAAAAACTGTTGCTATTTGTGTGGTAATGTTATGACAATACAAGGACACTGTAAAGTCCACTTGTGTCCCAAGAAGGAAGTCATTGTAAATCAGTATCAAGTTATTCTGAGTTGTTGTTGTTGTTGTTTTGAAGTGGGGTTTCATTTACGCAAAACATACATTTTGGTTTATTGTCAGCCAGAAATAACAGCATAAAGCTCACTCTTCAGTTAGCTCATGTAACAGACTCACTGACTAGAAACCCCTCAAAGGCCCACTATGAGCCAGCTATGGCCTTGATTATATATTAACTAGTTCACAACCCAATTTAACATGCACTGAACATTTGGAACCAAGCCCCATCGCCACCATACCAAATACATCTTTTGGAAAACTTGTGCCAAGTTTCCTAGACTTTTAGAATCAATGCAAATGCACACTGACTCTGTCTCTCTGTGGTCTGCTTTTTTTGCTTTCCTCACACCCCAACCAGTAGACAGATTGCCTCCCTGAGTCTGGTTTATCCTGTTAAAAGGTAGTCTTTTTCTTTTTGTTCTCTCCACTGTAGCTAAGTGCTTGCTCACAAGTGATCACTGCATTTCTGCCTTTATAGTGATAAAATAAAAGGCCTCAAATGCCCTTTTGGTTTGGTCTAATATAAATAAAATTGTATTGAAAATTTCACAACAGGCTTTTCCATTACGACTTGGGCATGATCCTGCATTATCTTAATTTAATTTAATAGAAGGTAATATAAATGCAGTAAGATGCTGTGGAAAAACAGCTAGATGCAATCTTGCAGTGGGGAACTATTAGGGTTATAAATACTGGAACAGTTTTATTTTTCTTAGATGCAAACTTTAAGTGCAGAATTTCATCCAACATTCAGCATTTGCATCACTCCCTTTATGATATTTCTCTCACTACATTTTAGCAAATAACCTAAGCTCACCAGACTAAAGAGATGTGTAATCTAACATAGGGTTTAACTGGAAATGAATCATTTGGTCAGAACATGAGTTTTCTCTCACCTCAACCATTATTACGTCACACATAAACAGGTACTTTATGCTTTTTTTAAACTGAAATGTGACACCACTGCTTCAGGCTGCTGACTACATATTCTAAAAATAGCTACTGGACAAAAATGGGACCACTCTTGGCCACTATGGTTGCACTGTAACATGTGTGTGTGTCACTCTAAGCACAAGCTGGTCTCACATTTAACCTCACAGTGGTCTGTTTGTGTTTACGAATGTGCTGTGTGCTATATGTCACACACACACACACACACACGCTCACAACATATTTCTTTCACAGGTGAATAATTGAAGCTAAACAAAAAGCAGCAACACCCATTGCATTGCAACTTCAATGTCATTGATGTCTTTGTGACAGGAAGATGTCATCATGTCCGTGCTCCAAGGACAGGATCTTTAAATAGTCTGACACTGGCTGCAATGCAGAAGAGCAGTAAAGCTCTATCACTTAGCAAATAAGGAGCTGCTATGGCAGTCACTGAAGGTCGGTGCTTATACAACACATTTAAGTCATTTTTTCTGCATCAAAATCTGCCTTGATTGAGCATAAAAACCAATTGTGCAATAACCAATATTTATCATAGATTTGCATTAATAAAAGACAGGAAGTTCATATTGTAGCTTGAAATAGTTTTTTTTGTTTTGTTTTTTTTTTAAAATAGGTTAAGCGTACCTTGTCAATTCCTTCCAAAATCTCCACAGTGGATGGTTTCGCCTATAAGACAAAAAGTTTGAATAAGAGGTATTGTACAATTACGATTTCCAAAACAATAGCGCTCTTTGTGAGGAACTTTAAAAAAAAAAAAAAGAGAGAGAGAGAGAGAAAAGATTTGGAAACTTCCTTTTTCTTCTTCCTACTTTTGTACGTGCATTATGTGTGTTATTCTATTACTAACAGGCTACCCTGATCATGCAAATGTGCATCATGTCATGCCAACTAGAACACAGATGGACTGTTTAGACATACAAAATTTATGTAAATCTATCCAACCATGAGATCATTGCTTGTGTATTACGTTTGGTGTGGTAGAAATGGTGCCTGTTAAAGTCATGCTTCCAAAGTAAGAGTTTACTGAAAATGATTCAAAACTATCAAAAAGCAGAAGTAACACTAACTAACTGCACTGTAATTTGTTTCACATGACATGGTTAATAAAGGTTTGAATACAAACCCTCCACCGTGAGACCGCAGCCCCCATGTTGATGAAGAGGAAGGAGTGTAGGTTACTCTGTTACTGGGACCCTCCTCTGATGCCGTTTCACAAATTACCTCTCCACCTGTTGACAGCAGTAATGAGTTGTGAATACACACTCGGTTGCCAATGTATTAGGTACATTGTGCAACAACTGCCGCAGTATAATACAGCATTCCCGAAATAAATCCAGAAGTTTTAATAATACTTTTTCTGTGAGGCTCATTTTTAGTTAAACTGTAGAGCTATAAAGCATGTACTTCTGTATATGTATGTGCAACAGCAGCTCCAAACAATCACAGAGGAGCGTTCACAGCTTCAGCGGCTCGTTAACAGCTATAGGTACATGTTTTGACTGACGTTTAGAAAACATACACCAATCCTCTTAAATCACCTGTAAAACACACTTAAACGCTTTTTATTAAACTTCATCAGTGACTAAGCTGAAGTAGGTTGTCCTTGCTAGCTCAAATTAGCAAACCTAAACAACTTTCCGGAGGCGTCAGCAAGAATCGAGCTGACGTTAATAGTTATCTCACAGGTTTTTTATATCGCTTTTTTCAGCCAACATGTACTAAATAGCCTATAATAAATGAATACACATATACATATACATTAGCTTTGAGGTGTTGCAGCTAAGTTTGTGTAATCGCTAGCTTGCAGGGCTAACACTACTGCGCCCTGCAGTTCACCGAGATAACTAAAGCAAGGTCGCCAAGTTTCGCCAGAGTTTGTACACACAAGCGAGGCCAAATTATAGAAGTGCTAAGTGAATGAATAACAGCTCCGTGTTTTGACAGAGACTGGTGTACTTACCTTGAAAGTTGTGTTGTCCTGTTTCAACAGCCTGTGGCAGTCGCTCCTGTCTTTGCACGGAGGGTGTGTCAGCCAAGATGGGGGAGTGTCCACTCGAAGAGCCAGCATGGAGCATGAGCACACCGGGGCCTTCACGGGAGTTTGGTCTGTGGCTCATGAAGCCTGGTACAAAGTTGTGAGAAACTCAAACTAATTTTAATTTTAGACAAATATAACATGAGTTAATACAAAAATTAAGTTCTTAAATAATGATTTCATTTATTAACAGGTGGGGGAGGGGGTTAGGGTTAGTAAAATCTATCTGGTCTTATGGGAAAATGTAATTGCCCCCTAAACCTACACTAAGTGGTTGTTCCAGTCAAGTGTTTATGATAACTGGCAATGAGTCTTTCACATGGCTGTGGAGGAATTTTGGTTAACTATCTTTTGCATAATTCTTTTTTGTAAGTCAGCCACATTACAGGGTTTTCAAACACCAACGACCTGTTTGAGGTCATGCCAAGCATCTCAATCTGACTTGAGTTAGGACTTCGACTAGGCCGCTCCAAAACCTTCATTTTGAGGCGGTTCAGATTATTGTCCTACTGCACAACCTTGGGATTCAGGACTTTTTTTCTTCAGGATTTTCTGGTGGAGAGCAGAAATCATGGTTCTGTCAATCACAGCAAGTTGTTTAGGTCCTGAAACAGCAAAGCAGCCCCAAACCATCACAAAACCATTACCATGCTTGATTGTTGGTGTGTTAGTTTTGGTCACATGTAACAGGACATAAACTTTCCAGAAAGTTAAAGATTTGTCTCATCAGTCCACAGAATAATTTCTCTAAAGGTTAGTCTTATGTTCCTTCCTGGGAAGGTTCCCTGCTGCTCCACGAATTCTTCATTTGTGGATAATAGTTTTCGCTGTGGTTCTGTGGAGTCCCAAGTCCTTAGAAATTGCTTTGTAATTACTTTTTTACATAGGACCAAGTAGGTTTAAATAAGTTTCCCCCTTAATAAATAACCATTGAAAAACTGTATTTTGTATTTATTCTGGTTATCTTTTGCTAATATAAAAAATATGGGGTTTTTTTGTTATTGATCTGAGACATCTAAGTGTGAGAAGATCAAGCAAAAAAAGAAATTAGGAAGGGGACAAATAGGTTTTCATAGCACTGTACATTTTACTGTTACCCTTATAACTAAGCTATGTACACCCGGTACACATATGCAAGAGAGAATTAATTCCCCCTCTAACGATTTCTTGATTTCAGTGACAGACTGAATGGTAAAAACTGAGCGTGTGATCCAGCAAATGAAGTAACCCGTCTGACATGCACACGACATGAACATAATGCTGATACTGGATAGTGTATCGATATTAGTAGTACTTGCTGCTCAGTAATTGCAACGTTAAATACAAAATGGTTATTGTGCATGCACTGTTACATTTTTATGCCGTAAATATATATCTCCAGGTAAAACTGTCTGCCAAATTAATGTAATGTGCTAGTGGTTCTCATGCTATTATAAAGTACAGATTTTATAGTAGGTGTTAACAGTTTTTACAGTGTTTCACTGTGCAACAAAGGTTTTTTCAAATGCAAAGCAAGCATTATATTTATTTAGTTTGTGCAATATGTTCCCATATACCCTTCAACAAACATTACAAACTGCCAATAGCTGAAAATTCCCATGTTTATATTTTCGTTTGTGGTTGCACATAAAATTACCAATATAGCTAACTATATAGCTGTGATATTCATTAGTGGGAATGTGAACACAGCACTAGCCTGAGGGTGCTCAATAAAAGCTAGAGTGGATAAAAAATGCCCATTATTTGCTGAAAACAAAGATGAAAAAGTGGAATTAATTAAAGAAAAAAAAACATGTTCCAGTACTTCCAGTAAGTACATTATAAATTGCTTTGATGGCAGACACCATGCCGTTTCTGTTTAATTCATGAAAAAAAAACTGCTTTGAAAATCATCTGTAATTCATTCACTGGGGGGAAAAGAGGTAAAAATGTTTATGATTTTTCATCATTAAACTTTGTTTTTTCCATCCTTGGGCAGCCTGTACAGAGCATGTGAAAAAATATAAGTTTGCTTTCACTAATTGCTATTTAAATACTGATTTAGTTGCAATGAAAGGAATGTGCACCCAAGTTTATTTTAATGTCAAGTTTATCTTGAATGCCAGTTAGATTGCTGAAGCACCACAATTAAATTAATGCATGCAGAATTTATTGGAAAGCCATCCAAGAGTTTTTGAGACATTTCAGTCAAAGTCAAGTGTATGGTGGTTTCACAGAAAAGACAAGTGAATTTTTACTGATATAAAGATTGATCTAAAACAAAGGAAAATGTTGCCATCATTCAACAGTTGATGAGTTCACTTTGGAGTGAAGTAATGGGCAGTAAGTAATCATGTGGCCAAGCTGTTGTTACTGGAGTTAATTATTTATTTATTTGTATATATATAGGTGCATGTTTGTGAGAGTGCCCATATGGAAAATATATAAATCTTATAAAGTTTGTATCTGTCTTGTGTGAAACTTGTATGAAAAGCATACAAGAGTGAAAACAGATATAAGATCCCTTGAAAAATTATATAAATGAAACTTGTATGTTTTGGATACTTACTAAAACAATACATGAAAGTAATGAGAAAGTGGCCACTTTCACGAGTAAATCAAATAAGCCTTATATGATTCATTATATGAAGTAGGCCACATCTTATGCAAGTAAGTCTTTTATAAGTTTTTTTCTATTTCTTTTCCATATGGGTGAAAAAGAAGAAAGAAAAGCTGGTGGCCGAAATGGCTGAAAGTCAATTACACATCTCCCAGGCCACTGCCTGACCAAAGAGACTTTCAGCATTGCGTTTTGGGTCTTCAGTCTCTTTCCCTGGAGATGCATTAGTTGTCCAAACTGTGGCATTCACTCATTCTGGACAAAACTAACAGATATGTGCTTAGACTAACATGATGGAAGAGTTGATAATTACAATGGTGTCTTAAAATCAGCGTCTTGTACAGTGCTTTCAGAGATCTTTTGGGGGAGATAATAATGGTGCTGCATGTAGATGAGCTACAAAATGATGGAAATTAAATTTAAATGGCTCACGTTTTCCATTAACCATGCTCTAATTAAACTTTGATGGGATGCACTGGTTTCCAACACAATGTGACCTGAAAGTTCTGTATACACTTGTATGCCCACTTTCCAATAAATGGATTAGGCACAGAGGCTTGTCATTTGTGGGGCTTCTAGGATCCTCTGTCTAGACCGAGGAACAAGTACACTGAATGCATGTTAGATTTATGTATTTATTTTAAATATACTGATTTTTTAAATATTCATTTAGCTTTCCAGGCTTTAATGAGATTATATAGAATGTCTATAAAAAAAAATGACATGCCACCATGTTTTCACCAGCTGGTTTGTGAGCTACCATTTTTGAAGCTTTGACCTGAGCAGTTACATATATACACAATCTAAATTTAAAACTGAGGGACATTAAACACTCATACGGTAGTGATTTGTCCAACATAAAGTAGAACTTCTTCAGTAAAACCTGACATTGGTGACAGAGCCCTCATCAGAAGTGTTAGAATGGCCAATAGTGGCTGAATTAAAGTAGCAGGCCTGAGGCAGAGATAAGGTGCAGTCAAACCAAGTATTGGTCTGCACCAGTAAAGAACACACAAAATAATAACGAAATAAAATAAAGCGATGCTGTGCACAGGTGGCACTTGTTTTCTGCAGCCTCTGATGTTAACTGGCAGCCTTTAATAGACTGCTACTAATTGAACCCCAAGCCATACCACTGTGTATTGTTACATGCTGAACTAAATCAATCAAATGGCCTAACCAAACTTGCCATGCTAATCTATATTTCAGTTCCTAGACCAGAACTTCACCAGTACAAGCTGGGAAGCTACCAACAAGAAAACACGTACAGAAAATCTCAATTTCAAACATAAAAAATTCCTTTGTGTGACTGTATTCTTTTTTACAAATAGTATCAAAGTCACCCATGTGTAAATACATGCTTTTTATCTAACTGATGAAACTTACATCAGCTAGATAAAACCCCTTCCTGCAGAGGGGTGGACTTCATTCTGCTCTTTGTTTGCCTTTCTTTATTACATGGAGAAAGGCAAACAAAGGGTTGTTTTGTCATATACTTCTGTGCAGTCAGAGTTCCATTTGCAACTTTAAACTAAAAGTAATTACAGTTCTTACAGGCATATTGTATATGGCTGTAAGACATATACAATATGCCATTACTACCAGACAAGACTTGTGATATAAAGTCTTGTCTGGTAGTAACTCTGCTAAGGTACTTTCTATAGACCCTCTAGCCAAGACTGTGGCAAAATTTGACTTAAGGCTTCTATATAGACTAGACTATATATTCTAAATTTCTATAATGATGATGACAGCAGTCAAGAAACCTCATGTGGACCAGGGATACCGGGTCTTACCCTGCAGCCAGTTCTGGGGCAGGGGCTTGTTTGAGAGTGTCCGATGCTTTGTTGACTGGGCAGAAGTTGAAGGTGGAGGCCTTGGTGGTTCAACTCCCCTGCTGCTTAAACTGGTTTTGGTGACATTGAACATCACTTCTCTGTTGGAGAAGGATCAAGTAGACAGCGGGGTCACCTCAATGCACATCATGAGTTTCCTGTAGAGGGGTGGACTTCATTCTGCTCTGGAGTACGCCATGGTTAAAGGTTCTGAGCAGGATGAGTATGCTTACATCCCACAAACACAGAGCAAACCCCTGTATGCTGAGGTTTTCCACAGTACAGGGTGGGCCATTTATATGGATACGCCATAATCAAATGGGAATGGCTGGTGATATTAAAGTCCTGTTTGTGGCACATTAGTATATGTGAGGGGGCAAACTCCTCAAGATGGGTGGTGACCATGGTGGCCATTTAG
This sequence comes from Aulonocara stuartgranti, assembly GCF_965226115.1. Taxonomy (NCBI): domain Eukaryota; kingdom Metazoa; phylum Chordata; class Actinopteri; order Cichliformes; family Cichlidae; genus Aulonocara; species Aulonocara stuartgranti. Next base: position 17,173,646 of record NC_138952.1, read on the forward strand.
AAGTCGGCCATCTTGGATACAACTTTTGTTTTTTCAATAGGAAGAGGGCCATGTGACACTTCAAACATATTGGTAATGTCACAAGAAAAACAATGGTGTTCTTGGTTTCAACGTAACTTTGTTCTTTCATGAGTTATTTACAAGTTTCTGACCACTTATAAAATGTGTTCAATGTGCTGCCCATTGTGTTGGATTGTCAATGCAACCCTTTTCTCCCACTCTTCACACACTGATAGCAACACAGCAGGAGAAATGCCAGCACAGGCATCCAGTATCCGTAGTTTCAGGTGCTGCACATCTCGTATCTTCACACCATAGACAATTGCCTTCAGATGACCCCAAAGATAAAAGTCTAAGGGGGTCAGATCGGGAGACCTTGGGGGCCATTCAACTGGCCCACAATGACCAATCCACTTTCCAGGAAACTGTTCATCTAGGAATGCTCGGATCTGGCACCCATAATGTGGTGGTGCACCATCTTGCTGGAAAAACTCAGGGAACGTGCCAGCTTCAGTGCATGAAGAGGAAAACACATCATCATGTAGCAATTTCAAATATCCAGTGGCCTTGAGGTTTCCATTGATGAAGAATGGACCCACTATCATTGTACCCCATATACCACATCAAACCATCACTTTTGTTGTTCCAACAGTCTTGGAGGGATCCATCCAATGTGGGTTAGTATCAGACCAATAGCGGTGGTTTTGTTTGTTAACTTCACTATTCACATAAAAGTTTGCCTCATCACTGAACAAAATCTTCTGCGTGAACTGAGGGTCCTGTTCCAATTTTTGTTTTGCCCATTCTGCAAATTCTGTGCACCGATCTGGGTCATCCTCGTTGAGATGCTGCAGTAGCTGGAGTTTGTAAGGGTGCCATTTGTGAGTAGCTAATATCTGCCGAAGGGATGTTCGACTAATGCCACTCTCCAGTGACATGCGGCGAGTGCTACGCTGTGGGCTCTTGCTGAATGAAGCTAGGACAGCCACTGATGTTTCTTCATTGGTGACAGTTTTCTAGCGTCCACATTTTGGCAAATCCAACATTGAATCAGTTTCACGAAACTTAGCAAGCAGTTTGCTAACTGTAGCATGGGAGATGGGTGATCTTGTAGGAAATCTGCTGCAATGACCCGGTTACTGCGTTCACCAGATATCAACACAATTTCGATCCGCTCCTCTGTGAACAAAGAGAAACTTCTAAATAACTCATGATAGCATAAATTTACGTTGAAACCAAGCACACCATTGTTTTTCTTGTGACATTACCAATAAGTTTGATCTGTCACATGGCCCTCTTCCTATTGAAAAAACAAAAGTTGTATCCAAAATGGCCGACTTCTAAATGGCCACCATGGTCACCACCCATCTTGAGGAGTTTGCCCCCTCACATATACTAATGTGCCACAAACAGGACTTTAATATCACCAGCCATTCCCATTTTATTATGGTGTATCCATATAAATGGCCCACCCTGTAGATGGAAAAGTTTTTTCCTTGTGCCTTCAAGTCAGAAAACAGTTCATCACTGTTGTTAGTGCTTGTTTCTATGAACAACAGGTCAGTTGGATACTCAGATGGAGTCCACTGGGGAGCTGGACAGTGCACCAGAAGGGACGCCATTGTTCTACTGGGGGACAACAATTTTGTGACAATACTAGTGTAACCTAGAGGGGGTATGACTGGTAGGAATGGGCTGCTTGATAAGAAACTGGAAGCGTTCATATGTGCACTTGGCTGCAGGTTAATAACAGATTTTGCCATTTTTATCATCAGAACTGTGATCACATGTCTTGAAAACTTGAGGTGAAGAGAGGAGCTGAGCTGTCAACTGATGAGAAGTATCAGGTGGTGGGGAAACTGGAATATTCCTTGTGTGCCCAAATATGTAGTGAGGGTATGCTGGGATCATCTTGAAGAGGCCCTGGTCAAGAGATCTTTAGCTCATATATCCAGTAGTGCTTTGACAGCATACTGAGAGGGAAGCTGTCAACACTGAGTCCAAGTGGACAATGTTCCATACCTACTTTGCTGTAGTGGTGGAAAATAGAGATAACCCACGTAAACATGTGGAGAACATCCAAACTTAGGTGGCATCGCACTGAGGAACCTTCTTGCTGGGAGGCAACAGTGCTAACCACTACATCACCATGATGCTCTGCACTGGCACTGAATTGTGAAACATTTAATGCTGTGAGGAGGCATAAATAGTATATTGATATCAATCTGGTTTGGTTTCAAAGTAAAAATCTCATAACTCCAACATGAACGATGGATTTGAAAACTGAGCCCCATTCCATTTTACATTTAGTCAGGAATATCCTTTCCACTCTAGTTTGTCATACATTTGTGGTGCATTCCATTTACTTTGGAAGTTGGCTGCCAGAGCTGGGAATAATGTCACCCTAGAGTTGACCATGTTCCAGTAGTAGTAGTAAGAAAAGCAAGAAAAATTGGATTTATTTTGGTCTTTAACCAGGTACCATTCCTCTATCAATATCAATACAATGCAATGTCTGTTTTTTCTGCAGTAACTTCATAGAGCCTGGTCAGTGCCCTGTGCATGCTTGGTTTGGGAAATCAGCTATGCAGGTCAAAGAAACCTTTTTCCATGCTAGCAGTAAAAATGTTAATTTCTGACTGGTAAGTATGTTAACATACAATTCTTAAACACTGTTATTCTTTTGGACTATTTTGGCCTTAAATGTCATTTTGGCTAATTGCAGATTTTGACACTCAGATTTCAATCTTAGCTACTGCACTTATAATATACTAGCTAAAGTAACTGTAATTTAAATTCATGATGTAATCATAGCTGTAACACACACTTTTAAATGATGTAGCATTAAGTGTATTTATTGCCATATTGAGGTAAGATAGGTAAGATAATTTGTTCTGGGCAGTGTTTCACAATTATCTAAGGTATTGCATCACATAGGCAAATACTTTGTTATATTCAGAAGTCACAGTAGTAACCAAAGCCACAGTTACAGCTAAAACTGCAACTGTTGTTGGAGCAGCAAGTTGTGTTTTTGTGCCAGTTGCTCAGCAAGCTATAAGTTAATAATAAGTGCTGACAGAGTGACAAGAAGTGTCCCTTTTGAGACTTTTTCCATTTGCAAGCCACAAATAGTGTATTCTTTGCAACCATTGGCACCTGTAGCTGAATTACTGGCAGACATCCATTAACTGAATGGCCAAAACAGATATCATATGCTATAGCTGCAAATTTCCCAAACTGTGCATCAAAAGAAAAGTTGACATCTTGTCTATAGCTTTTATATCAGTTTATCTTTCATTAAGTTAATGTTGTGTAAGACTTACCTTCCCTTAAGATACTTAATTCCAATATTTAATTCCCAATAAGATATTTTATCTCTGTCTTTATATTTGCTTATTGTCTCTCTATATCAGTCAGAATTTTATTTAATTCAGCTAAAATAACATGTGAGGAACTAACAACAAAGGCTCAGTATCCTGATATGCCAGCAACTCTTTTATTATCTTCACTTCATCGGTCTCTTGTCTGCTCCACTCTGTGTGTGCATTTTTATCAGATTGTATTTTTTATTATTTAAATCAAGCCTGATGTCGTCCACAAATAAGAATGATCTGCTGTCTTTTGTTCACAGTAAACAATATAGCTTATAATTTTTCCAGTGGTATTGGATTGATACTTACTACTGGCTTATAGCCAAAGACAAGGTGACTGTATCGATATCTGGACTAAAATGTTGGATCCATGCTTCCCTGATAGTGGGATTTAGTGCATCACAGTGTATTTTGTATTTTGAGGGTACCAGTAACATGTTCCTTTTTAATAGGTCACAAAAGAGCAGGTGTCGGGATCAAATATGAGATGAAGTTAATCAGATCTGTGACTACCATAGACATACTGTATATACTGGATCTGGCTAAGTGTGAGCAAAATCCTTTCTGTGTTTTTATATGAATATCTGAACAGGACCTCGCATATAATGATGTGAAGGAAACAATTAAGGAATCATCAGAAATATTATTATTTGCGTAACTAATTTCATTACAATCTGTGAAAGATGCAACACGTACATGTCACACAGAGCATCAGATTTTTTATGGTACTCTATATAATAAGAGGTTTACCAAGGACATAAGATATTTAGCTTGATACACTGGTTTGATGTTACTCAGAAAAATTAGAGGGAATTAAAGCTGACCACTGCTGTTTGTTGTTAAAGACAATTGTAGGGGTAATTCCTGGATTATCTAAATGTGATGGCACAATCCACACTAAAACCAGTTGTATGGGGCCAATAGTTAATAATACAATTAATCAGAAATAAATACTGTGCTGAAAATTATCTTAGATAACATTGGCCAGAATTTTTGAGCATTTAGTCAGTGGCTTGTGCTGTATATAGAGGGAATTATGTGCGACGTTTTACTGCATAAGTCTAAAGATAATTGTGTATTTGAAAAACAAAACAAAAAACTCCTTCATGCTGACTGAAGATCCATGTAGATTCAGTTCTTATTCAAAAGTAGCAATTCTACAGTGTAATAATAATCTTCTAGAAAGTTTCCACTTAACAAAATCATAAATACAATAGTATAAGCGTTGAAAATGTTGAAAATATAGGCATTTACAGTAAAGACACTCATTATGCAGAACAGCTATATAGAAATCATTTATATGATATTATTCAGTCATCTACTAATACATTACATAAACATTAATGCCCTTATGTTCCACTTTTATGTTGAAACTGGAGCAATTTTGTATTACTTCATGCCTTTTTGTGTTTAATCTTTAGTAACATTGCATCAGTTATATACAGCAAAAAAAAAACAAAAAACAACTATAAGTAACAATTTTTACAGCAAAGTAAAGTGGAGTATCAGAATATTTACACACTTAAAAATGGAAAAACGTTCACTGATTCAGTGGCTTTGGGATGGAGGGAGCACTCTATATTCCTAGAAGTGTGGGCTGGGTGGGGGTGAAAGGGCACCCCCAGCTCCTTTTAAGACACGCCCCTGGAGAAAGCTATCAATTTACAGACGTTTAATGACTACATGTATATGACACTAGAACCACTGTGGGTAAAGTATCTCCCCAAATACACTTTCTCTGGTGCTGACTCTTCATTGTTGTGTTACTAACCCCGTCTGTTTGAGGTTTTTATCTTCCATTTACTGTTTCTGTGGCACTCTTTAAAATTGTAGCCAATTCATTTAAATTTCTGCTTTGTATTCCTGCCTCTAAGTAAGTACAAACTGACGGGTCACTCTGTAATCAACTCAAAAAAAAGAAAATAATACAGTGTATTTTATACATTCACGCAGAATGTTTGTAGAATACGCGCGTCCTCTTTCACTTTTTATTTCGGCTTTAACGTGCTCGGGTTCCAGCGGAGAAGTTATCAGCGCAGAGAGCAATTTTCCCATGCAAAAAAGCCCAAAAATTAAGTGTACACTTTTTTTTTATTATCGTCGTGTATAGATGTTCCAATGATGGAACTATACCGCCAGTCAAAATATTCATGCACTCAGGACGTTTTTTTTTTGTGTGTTTTAAAATATTTTTTGCATCCCCGGAGACTTTCAATATATCTTGTTGCTTCATGTTTGGTCACTCCAAAAAGTACGTTTTGGAGAAGCATACTTATTTGAGTATTGCAGCAGAAACAAGTCTACAACACGCTGTCTATACTGAAAACACTGTTGAAAATAACTGGTCTGCTCAAAGGAATATTTATAATCTGACTCCGGTCAAATAGACCTGAAACTAGTCTAGATTAGCTAGGGAACCAATATTGGTACCAAGGCAGCAATTTCAGTGAGTGGAAATTCCGTTGTGTGCTACTTAAAACACTGGGACACTTTCCCACAGAACATTACAAAAACAGGGGGGCAGTGTAAATCTCAGTGAGGCTAAGATGGAACAAATTTGAAAATCGTGGAAATGATGTTAACTCTGTATTTACTCTTAGAACCATATTTTGAACAGTATTTAATATCATTTTTAATACAGCATTTTGTGAACTGCTTTGGGACTCCTGACAACAATATAACCATTTTAGGTCGCAAACAATTTTAATCCATTGTAATTGTATCTTAACCTGTCTATTTCTTGGTCTTTACGTTGACCTTGCCCCACCTTAACCCAGCTCCTTTACCCAGATAAACAAATAAATAAATAAGTGATGAATTTGTGACTAATTTGATGAGATGTAATGCTTTTTCAGTACCGGGAAAAAGGGTTTAAAATAAAACGCTGAATTTCTTTTCCTAATAAATCGTGTTTTCCACACATGGTTTTTAAAAATGCAACACTACAGGCTTAACAGACCTTTCAGAAAAAAAGAGTGGCAATTTGGAGTACCACCTTAACTAGAACCAGAGTGAAGAACCACTGAAAGAATCACTCTAAAACCTATAAAAGCAATTTCCAAAAATAATTGAGAACATGTTTCAATACATATGCATGAAAAGGGGATTTTCCATACGACCGACTCACATGTTCATGTAATTGATTGAGGGGATGACCCGCTATATTAAATGTTATTTGAGAACCATCAAAACGCGCAAAATTGCAAATTACCCAGCTTGTATCTGAATTAATACCCCATTCATCATCATTATGAGTTGATAAGTTAATTTAACCATTTCATTCTGTCTTAATGAGCTATAGTTGAATTAATGCCATGTAATATATGAAAGTAACATTTGAACAGAGGCAATGATTTGAGACAAACAGAGCAGAGACTACTTTAGAAGCATAATGGTGGCATAAATCTCATCAGGCTCCCGTTTGTGGTGTGCGTTTAATCCAAGAGTTTGGAGAAATATGTTAGCTAAATATGAAAACGTCTACCTCAAAGATGCTTTTTGGTTGTTGCTGTCTTGATAGGTTTCGCCACCATTTTAAATAATAGCTGGGAAGTCACTTTTACTGTATCATATATGTTTTATATACGCTCAGCTGGAGTGCACGCTACAATGGACTCGGGTTTATGCTTTTAAACCTACAATAGTAACAAAATAGCTGTTTTAGTTCCCAGTTGGCTCACTGAAGACCCAGCTGAGCTGCCAGTCCGTTATGTGGCGTTGAACGACTATTTGACCACAGGGCCGTGTGTTGTCTTCTAGTTCCACCTTAAATGCGTTTTGGCCCCGCTTGCTCCCTGTAGTTTAGGTTTTTTGTCCTCCCGCAGCAGCTGTCACCCTGCATTACTCGCAGTCAGCTAAATGAAACATTATTCTAAACATATGCATCGTAATCAGTCCGGTCACACTTACAAGAACACGCGTTAATAAGGCAATCAATCACTCTGGAACAAGCAAGTTGTTCTGTAACAGCTCATAAACAGTGTGTAATGAAGAATTGGAGGTTAGCATGACACGGCGCTGATCAGATAATCAATGTCAAAGATGCGATGAATGTCAGTAAATGTAGTTTTCATGTCGTTTCTATAAAATCCTCAATTTACAACAAGCAGTTCAATTACCCTGAAAATACAGTCAATTAAATAGGGGTGATTGGACAGTAGCTGCAGGATCATCGATCTTTGCATTTCTATTTCGCTGGTGGACATTTTAATTTGGTTTTTCTATTAGCACTGAAATAAAGAAAATATAAAATATATTAAACAACCCAAAAGATTTATTTTCTTGTCAAAAACCATTCAGTGAAGGTGACAGACAGTCCTCTGCATTATGATGAATTCTCTTTTTCTGTCTTGCACATTGGATACAAAACTAATCGTGTTATTGTGGACAGTGTTTTTCTGGCCTCTGTCTTTTCCTTTTTACACCTCCATCTATCTCAGTGCCTTTGTTGCATGGGTTGCAGCCCTCTCTTTAGTAAAGAGCAAGTAAACCTGGTGATATATCACGCCCATATTTGCTCCCCTAATCCTATTTCTTTAATGGGGACGTTCAAAAAAGCAACTTATCTTGAAGTCCCCTGGGGGCATTCTGGTGTAGGCTATATTTAACCAAGTGCAATTAACGACAGTATCAGCTTGTATCATTTAGAGGTAATGTAAAAATAATGGTAAATTATAGGGCCGGAATGACCCGTGATGGCAGGCCTCATATTCCCTGTAGCTTTCCACGTATTTTTAATTAATGTTAGACTGGGTATAGATATGGTGCAGCGGCACTTAAATAAGCCTGTGCCTTCAATGTCGCTATAAGCATACGCAGAAAAAATGTTTACATTATTTTAAGCAGTTAAATTCAAAATTAATCATAATAATTTGTAGCATCCAGGGTTACAATTATTTTTTAAAAATGTGTCATTCATGTGAAGAAACGGAAATGTGTAAAGACTTTTTTTTATTTACTTTCCAAGAACAAACACGATCAATAAATAACATAATTTACATTTCATATTGCACATTTTTTTCAAGTTAAAATATTTAAATTCATACAGTCATTGATATTTTAAATACAGAGATATAGAGTTATAACAGAGACCATGGGGACAAAGGCCAGTAGATTTTTCCATTTAATTTCAGTGCCCGTTTATCAGCCCTTCCAAGCCTCTTTTGAGTGGATCATAAGAATTTTTCTCCATCTCTATAGTAAATGTATAAATTTGCACGAAAAAACAAACAAACAAACCCCCAAAACAGGTCATGAGTTTGGACCATTGGTGAATTTACAAGCCAGTTTGTTGGCTATGGGATCCAGTGTTTTAACATTTAAAAAGAAACATTCAACAAGTCACAAAATAAATTAAAAAAAAGTTTTAAAAATAGCCTACCATCCACATTTCGTGGTACATTTTTCCGGATCAATATTTCAGTTTTAAGCTATCAGTAGGACTATTTGGAAAATATTTAACGATTTACAGTTCACATGTTTTATAATTAACATATTGGTGATGTCCCAACAGGAACAACTAAAATGCACATAGCCATTTTACAGGCGCAGACAGATTGTAAAGCCAGGCTATTTTATCTGAACTCTCGCCTTGCTCCGTCCCGTCATTGTGGGTGAAGAGGTCCTATAGGGATTAGATAGCCCACGTATGAAAATACTGGATTGATATAATGAGGTGCAGCAATGCAAATAAAAGAGACTGATATATCGAGGTATCTGCCATTATCAGAAAAAATCAAAGGGTCCTGGAAAGCTACTTTGTGTGTAATATTTTATAACCGTCCATGTGTCAGATACAGCATCCTCATACAGTGCGTTCTGTGTGCCAGGACTGTCGCTTTGTTCCAGGTCTTTTGTATGTCTAATGACTTCCCTCCGCGGGTTGTTAGCACTTGACAGCGGGTCTCAAAACGAGGAACTTTCTTACAGTCATGTATTCAAAGGAGCTCCATCTAGGTACATGATTGGCAATTTTTGTCATGATCCTCTCATTATTAACATAAAACTTGACGCGAAAGACGCGGTGCAAAATTATATGCACCTTCTAGCTGATTAGAGGTGTCCCTATAGAGCCGAGGCTGGGTGTTGGAGAAGCTATTGCTGCCAAAATCTCAGTCTATTAGACCTATAGTGAAGAAAGATATGCTGCTGGGCAGAAAAGTAGACCGTCTGCTATATCTAAATTTAGATAAGCATGATTAGTTCACATTTTTATCCGAAAACTAAAGGAGCCGAGATAGCCAAGGCTGGGTTTGTCACACAGAGTATTGGACATTTAAGTTGAAGTTTATGTTTTCATTTGGGGAAAAAATATAAATATGATACATTTATTGAGGCAGTGGGACATTATTAAATAAAAAAGCTAAAATGTTTTTTTCTCCCCTCAAATGTGTAAATTAATCCAGTAGCTCCCGTAAAAATAGTTCAACACACGACCATAAGCCTTTAAAAAAGTTACTAGCTGCAAAATTTTCAGAGTTTTGGGTATCAGTGTTTGTTTTAATAAAAACAGTCTCTTCCAGTTGAATCACTTTTAGACTTTTAATCTTCGAGTGTCGGTGTGTTTATGATACCGCCTAATGCATCGCCCAGGTGGGACTCCCCATTTAAAGTAGTAGGCCTAATACCCCCACCCCACCCCTAAAAGTAGGACTGGAGCAAAATAGGAAACGGTCGCGTTGGCTGCGTGATCAGTTATCTGTTAAGTGAAGTTTCTTCTCGCTGGTCTGGTGACGGGACTGAAGTTTTACTTAGAACCGCAGCAGAATACGGCAAAAATCCACTCTCGGATCTTTGCCCGGAAGCTGTGCAGGTAAAGTCAGCGCTGGCGCTCCTGGAGCCCAATGCGCTTGCCGCCTGGCTGCTGTGGCAGCTCAGGCACGAACAGGGCCCGGTGGCTGACGGAGCGCTTACCGCAGCTGCCGCGGCCGCGGCCGCAGCCGCCGCGGATGCAGCGGCCGAGCTATTCAGGCCTGCAGGCGACTGGTAGAGTCCCGGGTGCCTGAAGCTGCATAGAAGCTCTGGCCGTGAGTATGGGTGGGAGAGCGCTCGGAAGGTATCGAGGGGGCGGATGGAAGTGGCGAAAGGTGACGAGGCGGCACCGGTGGCGGCGGCGGCCGCTGCTGCTGCCGTGACACCGACGTGCGGGTAGTAATGTAGAGGCATGTGCGAGTGGAAAGGGTAAGGTAGACTTCCTGTAGCTGCCGCGTGCGTCATCATGTAAGTGTAGAAGCTAGGGTCTGCTGGATGGGGCCAGGACATCGCCAAACGCTGCCTTTTATCCTTCATCCGCCTGTTCTGGAACCACACCTGCACACAGAGTCAAAACAAGCCCCATATTGAAGCTGCCATGTTGTTTTCAAGCTCAGACCTCTGAAGAGCTGAGCTGGACAGACACGTTACCTGCGCTGATTTCAAATGTTTCATGCAAATGTTCTCGAAGTAATGATCGGCTTATTGCAGTATTATCAATCCGTTAAAGTAAAGGGGGGTATATTGTTTTGCACTTATTCTTGTTTTAATGGATTAATGTACAAATTACTTGGATCCATAACGTAAAATTTGTCACTATCCACATCTTTAGCTGTTTAGTAAAATCGCATTTTGTGTGAGTGTGTGCAAGATAAAATAAATTAAAAAAATGTCTGCACCATTTTATGCGCACGAATAAAGATAACACGGCCCCTGTTTTAAACTGCAGAGTATTTTCACTGTTGCTATTAATGTGTTTGCTTTTAAATAGTCACATCATTGCTTTCCATGCACAAAAACACGTGCACGTCACACACAACGCGCGCGCGCACACACAGAGGAATATTTATTCAAGCTTAATTTTGCAACGTACCTTAATTGTAGTTTCGGGCAAATTTAGCGTCGCCGCTAACTCACATCTTCTCGGTCTCGAAACATAATTTTCCCTGTAAAACTCTTTTTCCAGTCTTGCGATTTGTTCTCTGGTGAAAGCAGTCCGATACCTTCTGACTTGATCGGCATTTGAATTGTTTGATCCCACCGTTGAATTACCGTTCATGTTCTGGAGGGAGTTTGAGCTTGTGTTGGAAGATCCAGAGCTACTGTCTGAAAAACCTGAAAATTAAAAAAATAAATAAAAAATAAAACTTTCGCAGTAATAATAATAATAAGATTAATACTAATACTAATAATAGTAATTCAGCTTTACTTGTGAGTGGGCCTACCGGATTTCACAGTGTAGTAGAATAACAAGACGTTTGTGTAACAAATAATAATAATAATAATAATAATAATAATAATAATAATAATAATAATAATAATAATTTAGGGTTTTGGTTTGGAATTTTTTGTCCTTGGATAAAATAAATAGTCGACAATAACAACAATAATAGTAATGTTCATGTCCAAAATGATTGCCGAGAGAAAAACTGATGAAAATAAAATCTTACCTTTATTGTTTTCCTTGTGCTGGCTCGGGGAGCGATGCGCAGGGCATCCCACTTCCACATCACTGTTAATATCTGATTCTTGCGAAACTTCGGAGTAAAGGCTCATTTTCTTCCTGCTTTCTGACGAGGAAATCTCCGCCGAGGAAGAATTTTCACTGCCGTGGTGTGTACCGAAAAGACTGTCAATTTCAAATTTGCTTTTCGTCGGGATGTCCCCAAGATTTCCATGGAGGGAAGCGGAAGTTATTCTCGGGCTTAGTCGTCCGCCGTGCTGGGAGTTTTCCAGGGCCTCCAGCACTGAATTTCCAGGCGTGTCTGCGAGCCTCTTCCCGGCGACAGGACTGTGGAGACCTCTCTCCATCAATATCATCTCTTTTCTTATCCTCTCCATCATTAAGCCGTGGAAGACGACGACGACGAAGAAGAAGAAAAAAAAAGCACACACACACACAGACACACACACAACACTTGTCCAGGGGGCTGGAGCACCAATGAGTTGTGTCGGAGCTAAATCCGCATGCAACTCCTGCAACTGTGTCTAAATAACTGTCTCTAAACCTTTTTATAAGCAAGACGCAAAAATGAAAGAATCTAAACGCAATCGACGAGCGACTGCTCAAAATGAGCCGTGCATCCTCCCCACAGCAGCAAAATGTCATTCATCAAAAGTGGCTGCTGTTCGTTGTTAAAATGCTGGGCTGACGTTGCTCCAATGATCATTTATTGTAACAGGTTTATAAGCAAATAAATAGGAGAGGGCTGTCACTTGATGATGGAGGCGGCCTTCGGTCAGACGAATAATATCCAAGTGGAGAGGAAGAGAGAAGTGAGGAGCGAGGTGCTTGTCCCTGGGTTGATCTCTGAGTCTGTTGTAGATCGCTCTTGGGTTTGGCCTCTTGGGTGAAATTGACAGTCTGATTAATAAAATGAGCGAGGCAACATTTCCCTCTTCATTTAGGAATATTATTATGCTTTGATTCTCCATTGTTTGCCTCCTCTCTTCCAGCCCTCCCCCTCCCTAATCATTGTTCTTTTTTTATTCCTTTTATTCCCCTTTTTTCTTTTATATATATATTTTTGCCATTTTTGCGACTTAATCAGAATGCGAAGTGCAATCAGATTAAGCTGGAAAGCAGTGACGTGAGAATAAGAGTGTTATTCTTCAGATAGTGTTACGTTGATGATTTGTTTTATTTTATTATTATTTTATTTTATGAAGTATGTGTTTTTCTCCGTTTTTTGGGGGACTTGCACCCAGCTCTTTAATCGTGAACGACACATTTCGTTGCGATAATCGCGCCTGGATTTTCTATTTATTTATTTTATTTATTTATTTTTTTACAGCAGCACACACAAACAGTTATCAGTACACATAGTATGAAGGCTGCTCGTTAACACAAGGCCACTTTTAAAATTAATTTAGCCAAATTGGGTCTATATAAGCTTTTATGATTTGACGATCGAAACGTCGCTGTTGTAATAACAGCCGTTTCGTTACAGCTAATTCTCGTTACGTTTCCCTCGTTCGTTTTGATTGACTTATGCATTAAATTCATCTGAATTACTCAGATTTCATATCTTACACAGCCATTTCTGGCATTTTAGGATGTCTTATCTAATTGAAGTATTATATCCAGTTTTTAGTCCGTTTCAATCGTTTCTGTTGAAAGGTAGTTAGGGTGTATTCATAAGACAATTACAGAAAAGTATTTAACATATTAACTGTATGTGAGCACATAACACCCGTGCTTGGACTAGTTTGTCGACGTGAAAACACTATAAAGGCGCCCTCAGATAATCCTATGCGCGTCCTCTGGCGCCTCCTGCAGGTTTTAATTTTAATTGCATTGAAATGAGACGTTGAATGGATGTTTGGTTGTAGTTTAAGTCCTGACTTGTGTCTGGCCAGCCAATACTAGTGTCTATGACAATGGTTTAATAGATCAATACTGTAATGAGCCTACCACAAGAGTATTATAAAACAGCTGCAAGCAGCTGGAAACTGAAAGAGCTTTATTCCTATTTTACAGTGTCCTCTGTATTATCAAGAATATAATGGAGTTAATCAGCTGACTGTGGGCTATAATATATTTGTATCACTTGCATTGTGTTGCAGTTTGAAAAAGAAATCATTCACCCAACCCATGTTTTGTTGTATTATTATTATTTTTCAGTAACTAACAGTGAAAGCGTGACTAAGTATCAACATGGCAGCATCAGCACCCCCTTTTTCGTTTGTTTTATCCACACAAGTCATAATCATTTAATCAGGGACCCAGCCCACTGTTTAACTGCTGTTGATTTTATTTTTATGTTTTACAACCTGCAGTAAAAGACCAACTAATTAAATTTACACAAATCTAAAGCAAGTTACATGCATTTGTTATACTGTCTGGGAACACAATATGTTTTAAAAAAAATACAAATATTGTTAAACTGAAATAAGACACTGAAATGCATTGTTCCCCCAGAGCTTTGGGAATTTACATGTAATATAATTAGATAATTTGCATATGCACTGCTTTAATTCTGCAGCTGATGGATCTTTTTATGAATTTTTTTTAAGTGTGTGTGTTGGTTGGAGGTTGGGCATAAAAAATGATATGCTTAATATGTGCATGAATACAAATGACATGTAGAAGACAGGAAAGGTTTGGATGTGCAGCTACTGCAGTGCGACTCTTCCACAGGCACCATCCAACAAAAGAGAGCTAGTCCTACAGTGCAAAAGTTTATGTACTATAAAAATGTAATTTGTAATCTGTAATTTTGGCAAATTTCAGAGAAATAGACCAAATCTTTTTCTTCTGTACATAAAAAAAATCTGTGACAGAAAATAAATCTTGCCACTGATTTGTTTGATTAAATTTTCCTTTGAAGTTCAAATTTATTAAGTCACAGTCATCTTGTTGCGAGAGTGCAATTACATATATAATTCTTTTTTTAAAGTTATACACCTTTACCTTCTTTTATGACAGGAGTTAGTGTTAATATCCATGCACAGTGTGGAGGAATAAGCATTCCCTCACTTTTCTGCTACATTTACACTCGGACATGAAGGCTTTAATGTGGATGACTTGAGGTGACTCTGAAGGTTTTCCTCAGCAGTTGATGCATTGCACAGATGCACATGTGTTGAGTTATCACATTTCATGACTTAAAGTGTGCAGCTGCACTGAGAACCAGAGCTCTTTCACACAGAATTTACCTATGTACATATGTTGGGAACATTTGGAGCCTATAAATATAAACCTGCAGCTTTCATAGTATTAGCCAAATCACCGGGTGGAAAGCAAGGCTGCAGTTGTGCTGATGAAAGGTTATATGTTGTTTCTCTCCTTTTTTTGTACTTTACAGTTACGTTTCTCTGTCATGTGGAGTCACCATGCACACAATTTCTGTGTGTTTTTATGTGCAAGGGATAGCTTGTTTGGACAAAGAGTTTCTTCAGGTATTGATCGATTACTTCTCTCTTCATTGATAGATAATTAGGGTAGTGAAGGTGAGGTCTGGTAGAAAATATGTGTAATCAAAGATTTTGCTATCATTGTGTGTGACGATATCTACTCGCAATTTCATAGTAGCAAAGGTGTCCTTTGTTCTTATGTGAAAGAAATTTTCAGACATTGTGATTGTTAAGAAGATTTTCCATTTGTGAACATAATTAACTTTTTTTTTTTTTTACTGTAAAGTAAGGTAAAAACAGATATTCTGGAATCTGGAAAAAGTATAGGAAACAGCATCTTATAGAATGGGATAAAATGCAATCAGGTGAATAAAAAAAGTTCATATTGCTTGACTTGAATAAGTTATTTATTTATTCCGGAGAGCAAACATTGATTAAATGTGCCATTTCTTTTGCCTATTACAGTGGACAGAAATGACATTGATGCAATAATGTTATATCAAAGTATGCATTGTGGAGTGTGAAGCAATAAAAAGCACAAATGAGTTTAACAGCTAATAAATTGTTCACATGTTTAGTGTCGATGAGTCACAAGACACAGAAAAAGCATAAGATCAGATTTAATGCATGTACAGTTAAACTCAAATAAACTAGGGACTCGGGACTGGTGACCATCCTGCACTGGGGTCACACAGTGGCAGTGGTGCTTAAGAGTTGTACAACATCAGTCTTCAAACTTTACATCTGCAAATGTTGCTACAGTATGCAATGCACAATTGGAGTGTTAACACATTAGAAACCTGTTTCCAAAGAGATGGACAGATATATAAAAACCTGCCCAAGCACACAAAACTACCTTTGTGGTAGTTACTCTTCAGTGGTGTCACCACACAAACATACAAAGATAAACAGACATTAGAAACACAAAACCGAACATTTATTTTCACATTGTGCTAAAACTTCAGAAAAACGTGTCTGTTTTAATAAGTCAGAAAATACAAGTGTGGGCAGAGAGGAAGAGTCTGGTGGAACGGACATGGGACAAGCTGTCATTTCTTAACTAAGACACCTGCCAATTAAGCTTACATGCTTTGAATATTTCCCCATAATCTCTAATATCAACTTTGTGAGATGATGGATTTCAAACTGGATAATGAACCACAGACCATAAAACATGGGAGAAGTTTGGGGAGTTTCCCAGTTAACCTCAGTAGATTTGTGTGTATCAGTATTCCTCTAGTGACCATTAGTGGAACTGCATTTTCGCGGCTCTTAAGTGGCTTCAGTTGGCCCCTGATCAGTGGACATTACCTTCTAAAAAATCTTCTTATACCTCGAAC
Source organism: Aulonocara stuartgranti (assembly GCF_965226115.1). Lineage (NCBI taxonomy): Eukaryota > Metazoa > Chordata > Actinopteri > Cichliformes > Cichlidae > Aulonocara > Aulonocara stuartgranti. The sequence goes on from NC_138952.1 coordinate 17,190,183, forward strand.
ATCTGTTAATTGTTTTTGCATTAAAGAGGAATTTATTCAATGAAGAGTGAAAGTTAAATACATGATGACACACACATAAAGAATAAAAAAAATTACACAACAAACCTATAAAAAACAAAGGTTAGTTGGTTATTAAAATATGATCCACAGTGACAAAAATTTCACATTTGCAGTTTGAAGTGCAATAGATGAAGAATGAGTCATTTTCCCATTACATTCAGACTGAGCAAATGCACTTGGCATTGGAAAATTATTGATCCATCCTGGCACCACAGTCTAGGTAGTTATCTTGATCCATGGTAAAACAATGTCTAGGTGAAGAATACAAAACGAGCACCCAGGGTATTGCTAAGAACAATTCTCACAACTGAATAAATGTTAACAAATGCTAGCAAAGATTTACTGGTACTTGTTTTCTCCTCATCGCATCTCAAGCTCTTGCACAAAAAATAATATGTGAAACATACAAATGTGATAGTAGAATATTAAGTTAATAAATCCTAGATATTGTTTTGATAACCAGGGAGTAAATCCGAGGCAACTGAAGGATTACTAATAGCCTATATTAGAGGTGAACAATAACACGAGGCTGTAAAATAATGTACCTCCATCAATGATCAAAGATGCTGAGCTTACTTGAAATAATAATCAAAGTGACAAATATACTGAGCTATGTGGGACACCAAATCATCATGTATGTGTAGGATTGTGTGTGATATTAGTCATTCATAAAATCAAGAGAATTAAAGTGTGATATTGTAAAAGAGTGTTAACTCACTTGTGTAGGCAATTCTCTCAGCTTTTTAAGAACGTCCTGTGCTTAGTGCTTTATTTTTTGTTTCAACACTTGAAGTATGATAACATGGGGCTGGTTTTGCAGACAGGGTCAGTGATAGATAAAGTTGTTTCACATGATCCTCCTCCTTTTAAAATGTGCAGAAGAGAGAACCACTTACACCATCATTAGTGCTTCTGATATTGCTAAAACAATCCATATACACTGTTAAAACGACTTTGTAGACTTCTTTCTTGAAGTGAGAGGTCCATCTAGTGGCGCTATCTTGTGAATGCAGTTGCATAACAAAGGGGAGCATATTATGTTGTCCTAATCGACCATATTTGAAAGCCACATTGTCCCACAAGTCGAGTTATGATGCATTATTGCAAGTATTTCGATGCTTGCTTATTATTTATTTATTTATTTTGCTTTAACTAGTCAACCAGGTTAAGATTATACAGGACGTTTTGAGTGAGAGATGAAAGCCATGATGAAACATTCACATTTAAACCCTCTGCTTCGTTGATACAAAACATGAGCATTTTCCGGTACTTTTATTTATGCTTTTAAAAGCCATTAAAAGGAAACACTGTACCGGAATCATGTAAATATGTTTTTTTTAATCTAAATTGTTGAGAATTTTCGTCTTTTCCTGATGTCATTAAAGCAATACTTTTACCACGCCCCACCTCATCTATCAACTCTACACACACAAAAAAGACCAAAGACAAAAAGAAACAATTTGTCAGTAGTGAGAAAATTGACTGCAATCTAAACAATGTGGCAAACTAAATGTTAAATAACACAGTAGTAACTGTTTTCCACCATAAAACTTACAACTTTTGTGATGTATGCTGGAAACTATCCCCACCCTTGTTTTGGGACCACTTTTTGAAATGTTAACTGTGTCATTTCTTTGCAGTGCTTTCGTGGCACGTTTATACAAAATCATGACTGCACTGGAGATAAAGTTATAATGCAACATCAGCACCGTCCTTATAACATAGGGTAGCTTTTATAGCCCAATGCATATGAGGCATTTTAACGATTTTTCACCATCAGTAAATTAATTGTGACGCAGCATATTTGAGAAGAAACTGTGACTCCAAGCTCCAAAAATACACACCACTGATGTATTTGAGTCAGCACACCTAATTTTTAAAGACAGTGATCCTTTTCGGTAGCCCCATTAAAATACAGAAAACAGAAAAAAAACAGCAACCTCATTTGTGGGAGTACTATCCTCGAAGGAACTCTTGGTTCAGGTCCATTACTTCAGATAATTCTATTGAAAGGCACCAGGGTGTCAAGTGTTCCCAAATGAACGCGACAGTTTCTCAGAATATAATCAGCTTTTTCTCCGATGCAACATCTCACGTTATTATTTCTGTTAAGGTGACCGGAGCTTTATATTTTACATAATGGAAATTTAAGCTGAATGTAAGTCTACAGTCTCTTAAATTTGCTATATTTTTATGTTTATTCATTTTTAAAAATTTATTTTTACTTCCAATGACTCTAAATTGCTGCGAAATTACTCAGAAAAAAACTTAGAAATAACTGCGAAAATTCAGTGTAGCATTTCTCAGCCATGAGAACTTGAACGAGGGAAGCAGCAAGTTTATTACCAAGGACAATAGACGGCGGATAGCCCTCAAAGGAAAACAGCCAGACTGGAAACAGCTAGACTGAGTATCCTCAGTTTGGCTCCTGACACCCTAAACACGAAGGACGAAGAACAGTAAATGACACTAAAACTCTATTTTGAAATTGTCGGAGTCTGTAATTTTGTGATTCTTGGCTGCAGCCGAAAGCTCACTTTTATAAAGCAAAACGTTTCCTAAATATAGGTTCACACACGTTTCATGTGCGTTATTATATTAATTTTCTAGCATTAAAGCTAGCATTTCTGATGACTGCTATCCATTTGCCCTCGATAGAAGCTGTGAACACCAGATTCTGGGCAACACTCGTACGAAACACGAACAATTCATGGGCGCAGGTAAAACCGTTCATCTGCACACACATAATTGTTCCTAATCCTAATATTTTCTTCTCAATTAGTTTTAGTCATATAAATAGTTGTAGTCACATTAAAATGATGATGTAATAAACGACAATTTTCAGATTTTTCTTTTTGACTTTTTCTTTGCTGAAGTTTCATTGTAGTGTCTCGTGAGTTACTCTGAATACTGAAAACACATGGCGCATGAGTCGTGCAAAAAAGTGATGGCCGATGTCTGTGTGTGTTTTATTTCTAACATCGATAAAGAAGGGGTTATATATAAATTAAAGAACCTGTTTTGTAAGTATCTATAAGTATCTCCTCTGTGCTCCACGTTACTCCACGTTGATAACTTCAAATATTTTTACAGAACTCTGTTTATGTTGCATTTTGCGCAGCCGTCTTGGCCAGATGTCGTGAAAAAGACATTTCTAATGTCATTTTTTCAGGTTTTGAGCTGGGTGAAGAAAATTTGTAATGAAGGTTTGAGAAGAATTAAGGTCACTTTGCAAAAAACCGATTGCAGCGCCTAAATTGTGACAGGAAGGTTCAAAATGCCTTCGAATCAAATGTGCGATATGTTTGAGATTTGACTGATTATAGGCCAACAAGTTATTTACGACAGTTTAAATCTAAAACCTCGCATAGTCTATATTTTAAAAGTTTTTAAACTATGAAATGTAAAACAGAAAATGTATAAACTGCAAACCCTCCCCCCCAAAACGTCTGATTTTATAACGTTTCCCTCTTTGGATGAAATAAATGTAACAGCGTCACTGGACTTTTAATTAATTGAAAAAACGTTGTTTTCAGTCTAACACATATAATTTTAATCCCTTAAAATCGGCTTTGTAAAACATCAGTTCATGTGATTGTTATATTTAGCATACCTAGGTACTGATGACGATGTAGACTCTGGAGACATTATCTCATGGTTCCTTTCCTGATAATCTTTTTTTTTTCTTCTTGCACAGGAAACCAAACACGACTCAAATGGTTACTGGAGATAAGCAAAGCTCCTACCGCAGTAAAAACATTACAATGGTCAGAGTAAAGACATAATGACACGATACAAAGGCTATATATGCATAATGTTATGCTGCCACCTATTGGATTAAAGCCGAAACATCTCACATAATCAAAACACTACAGGTTTATTAAAGCTTTTGTCTTTTATCTTGTATCAAATTAAACACATTCAGAAGCTTTGGCTTTAATGCTAAACATTTCCAGACATATCCAAAAAACCTGAAACAAAAGAAAATAAAAAAGATCACAGCGACAGGTTCAGCATGATTAAATGTTTATTTTACATTTTAGGGATGTTTTGTTTATTTATTCATAACCACAAAATCCTCCCTGTCGTCAGTGTCATTTAAAAAAAAAAAAATCAATTTCACGTCACAGGGGAATACTGTATCCAAGAAAAAAAATAAACAAATAATTTATATAAAACATGCAGTAATACCAAAGAAAATAGTGCAATATACTCCCCATGAATTACAGGCGTCCTTTCGAAAATAATATGGTATGGAGATATTATGGGTGTATTAGGAAAGCTGGTATAACGCACAATTACACCGTGTAGCTGAAGTATCCCACAACAGTACATTCCCACATATCCCAACAGTACGATCATAAATAAATACGGAAAACTACAAACAAAACCGAGGTTGTTCTAAATTTAGCCAAGCACTTGATATTACCAGAACAAATGTGCTACAAAATGATAGCAGACGGAAGTATTTTCCATTTTATGTAAAGGTACTAACATTTTACAAGAATCTCAGTGTTATTTTGGCACAGTTGGGTTACAGCGTAGCATAATTTTACACAGAGATGAAGGCACCAATATTCTATAGTGAATTTCATATGTGACTTTATGGTGATCTTTAACTGGTGTGTTCAGATCTACCTACCTCAAGTTTCTTGAGCAAGTTTTGTCAAATAAATAAATAGATAGATAGACAGATAAATACAAATAATAAAAATAATAGACAAAAATACTTCTCTAAAAGTCAGTGGGAATTTTCAATCATGCGTAACTTTATTTCTGTGCTTAGACCTTGGCTCTTTACCAGCGCAAATAAAGGGTATTTTGCAGGCATTACGAGGAAACCAGGGCTACAATCAAATATCAAATACAATGCCCTGCGTGCACTAAAGGTATGTGCCCCTTTATGTCCGTTTATCCTGATATAGTGGCATTGTGTATAAATACAGAACGCCAGGCAGGACGAATTCGTACTTCTTGTCTGCACAATTTAAGGTTTTTGCGTGCAATTTCAGTGAAAAGGTAGTTAGAATTATGGTCAGGGTTACTGGGCCTTTCATTGTGTCACATGAAAGGCAAAACGCAAAGTTATGCGCAAAGTTATCTATCTATCTATCTATCTATCTATCTATCTATCTATCTATCTATCTATCTATCTATCTATCTATCTATCTATCTATCTATCTATCTATCTATCTATCTATCTATCTATCTATCTATCTATCTATCTATCTATCTATCTATCTATCTATCTATCTATCTATCTAGCATTTCAGTGCTTCCATGCGCACATGCTACTGCATGAGTCAGCCCACACAATCAACTTGTTATCCTTGATATGTGCTTCACGGTGGCATCCCAAGTGCTCATGTTCTGTTCAGCAGCCGCTCGTGGCACTGAAATCATCGTCTAAAATCATATTTCTAAGTTTTTTTTTTCCGAGTAATTGCAAAGATTAAATGGTTGGTTGGAACCATTTCATTGCCCACCCGCCCAATACCAAAACATTTCCTCAAGGAGTATTTTGCTTTGCTGTATTGGAAGCAAGGGTGGGGGCGGAACAACATAGTTTACATATCACGTGACACTGTATTAACAAATCAACAATTACCTTCCCTTTATTCTTCAGGAGTTGCTAAAACGCTTGCAAGAAGCGTTTGAGGAAAGCTCCATGGAAATGTGTGAGCGGAATCCTTTAAATCCCGGCTATGTTGGTTCTCTGTTAAATTTTGCTCCCCCTGAGTCGTTGTATTTCTCCAACTTGCGCGGTAATGGAGCCCATATACCCGGGCTGCATCAGCTCCCTTACAATAGGAGGGAGGTGTGCACGCTCCCGTGGACTTCCTCAAGTTCGTGCGCGTCTGGGCCAGCGGCACCACCACAGAGCCGCGCCTTCGGAGGCTACTGTCCGCCGTTTTTGTCCAATTCAGTGTCTTTAAACACAAACTCCTCGAGCGGCCACGTCAAGACGCATTTGGAGGAGTCTCCTCGATGCTTTCAGGACACAAGCCAAAAGACAGAGGAGTCTGGCAGTCAAGATGAAGTTTACGCCGGGGATCACGGGGTCCGTTACTCAGCTCTGGACAACCGGTCTCACGGTTCTGCGGCACAGCTTGATCCGGATACAGCAGGTCCACTGAACGTGAACGGCCCCAAACAGGAGGAGAATCCCATTCACACGTTATCCAGTAACCCATGCTCCAGGACGACTTTTGCTCAAGGTTAAGTAGTTACATAATTCTTCAGGCCAGATTCCTTATTTTATCAGCAGTGCTAGCTATTTTACTATAAAACCACACATTTGCAACAATATGGGCATGATCTATGCTTCTGTGTGGCCACTGTGTGGTTCTGTGGCTATAACTAATCTCCTATAAGGTTATTACAACAGGAATGCATACATGTGGCTATGATTTTATTTATTTTTTTGGTCCATGTATACTATTTAAAATGTCCCATAATAACCTTGTAGAGTCCTTTGCATGTGTGAGTCATTCTAATGTCAGGTCTTTTTTTCCATAAGCGCAGCAGATGTGGTTCCTTTTTCTTATGATCTTAATAAAATATGTAAGACTTTAGCCACGCTATAAGCAGCGCATTTGGGACCACTTATTTTCCTTCGCCTTATTTAACTGTGGCTGGAGGTGCTGTTAAAGTTTAAATCTTGTTTGCGCCTCTACTCTCTTCAGGTGCCCCGTGGTGCTCGTCGCAAGTGAAAACAAGAAAAAAGAGAAAGCCCTACTCGAAGCTGCAGCTAGCTGAACTTGAGAATGAATTTATGATGAACGAGTTCATTAACAGACAGAAACGCAAGGAGCTGTCAGACAGACTTGACCTTAGCGACCAGCAGGTGAAAATCTGGTTTCAGAATCGGAGGATGAAGAAGAAACGACTGATGATGCGCGAGCAAGCTTTCTCTGCATACTGATGACCTTTGGCCTTGATCCTGAGCATCGCATCAATAATGTAACGTTCTGCGTCCGCACTCCATGTTGCTAAATTGATTCCTCCAGTTGTGTTGGAGGAGTCACTGACTGGAATAATTTCCTATGTTCTTTTTTTTCTTTTCTCGAATGAATGAATCTCAACATTTATCAGCTGCACAGGTGGGAAAGGTGGGTGGACGGAATTGGTGGGCCGGGTTTCGTGTCTACAGTCGTGTCTGTCGTTAGGTCTGGGCGACTAAAGCACTTTGGTGAAGGTCATGGAAATACATTTGTTTTAGTTTAATTTAAATGCGCAGCTTCTGTTACGTTATATATTATACCTTCATCAAAAAGTTCCAGCATATTTGTAGTATAGCCTAACAAATGCAAAAAATAAATTTGCATTGGTGACTGAGACTGAGTAGATTTTTACGCATGCTGGGTCACTTTTGGCTTTAAGATTCTCCAAATGCGCCGTAGGCCACAGCTTCCAAACTGGTCTTAGCCGGCGGATGATAATCAGTCTATAAGCCCACTTGTTTCTCATCCAGCGCAAATATGAGACCAGCTTAAACGGAAATGTGGAACCATTTGTTTTTGTGTCTTTTGTATGACGGCCTTTGCATGTAGTGCAGCCTTATTGTAGAAGGCAACAGTCAAGTTCACGTTTACGATGTGTAAAACATTAGCAATAGTCAGCACTGCAAAATATATCTCATGATTGCATGCCCATCCCCTAATTGATGTTATTTAATCAAATGTCTGAATTATCCACCTTTTTTTTGTGTAAATCTGTTTAAAGAAGTAATGCGAAACTACTTTTCGCAGCGTATTTGGCGCTAGGAAGTGTTTGAAGCCCGCAAAAAAAGAAAAAGAAAAGAAAAAAGGTTTGTGGATGTGAAACAGTCTGATGGTGTCAAAACGCATAATATCTGTTGTAAATTAAATGTTTATCTTTTTTTGTTGTTGTTGTAGACCTCTGTATTGTCACAAAAAACGCACATATGTGTGATCTCAAGGTCGCATCAAAGTCATTCTAAAGCGGAAGATTTACATTTTTTGAAAATAAATACGCAGTTATAGTTTATTCCAAACTGGATTTGACTTATTTAATAGCAATTTCAGAATGCATGGTGTTGGTAAGTATAATATGAAGTTATACAAGTTTTTTTTTTTTTTTTTTAAATCAAGGTAAATTGGTTTTGTACTGTGGATGCACCTGGAGATGAATGCATTTGTAAATAAAGATCCTTTAAAAAAGAATCGTGACCAAGTTATTTTGCATCATGATAGATATTTCATATTTATTAGGAATGATATTGGAAAGAAAATGTAACTAAAGACTTCACGCTTGTGCCGTTCACCGTTATTCATATAGCTTCGCTCCAGAGCTGATATTTAGCGTATAACCGAGCACTGATCTGCACCTCTTCCACGCTGCGTCACATAGATTTTAAAACTAAAGTCAGCGTCGTTTGTTTAGGAAATCTCAAAGCCTGCAGATGTAAAAGAACCATGAGAGGGCTGCCTTATGCGAGCGTAATCTTTCTCTAGAAATAAATTGTATCTCTATAAAATGTCTGTAGCATGGAGGAATGTTTTTCTTTTATATCTGCACCTTTAACAGGCTATTATCTCTCTGCTCTCCAGCACTCACTTTAAATTGAAACCCCTCCATTCTGCATTTGGCTTTGGCATTTTATATGCGTAATTCCTCTGCACAGTGGATAACCCAGCAGCATTTCTCACCCAAAAGAAAATCTCTGCATGCCAGTTGGAGGTTATTGCGGCTGTAACTAAATGAAATGGATGTAAATCAATATCTCAGCGACATCAAGTGAACTTTCTGCACCAGACAAGTCCATCCGTGCTCATTAGTGGTGCATGTGATATGGCCAAATCTAGCTCTGTCACTGTTTTCATTACCAAAACTCTTCGCTGGTGTTTCCACGGCGGACCTGCAGGTCACAAGTGGTCAGGGTAATTTTAAACGAAGAGAGACCGCGACTCTGCAGGAACGACCAGCCATCAGCAGAGCAGCACACGCGACATTACGGGAGAGTGAATCTATAAATGGTTCCCCTCGTTACATCATTATCACGTCATCATCACCGCATCACTGCAACTATTATGTTTCTGTTAAACTGCAGTCATAAGTTCAAGGAAGTCTGAATAACATTTTAGAGCTATAGTAATTTGTAATGAAACATAAAGATTTTTCCCCTCTCCTTACAGAGTTTCTGGGACTTTGGCATACTTTCAAACCACTGCAATTCATTCTTTTTGCCCTCACTGTTTTGCGGGCCTGTTGTGTGGTGCTTAGAAGCTTAACAGCCAGTTCTCCTTCCACAGAGTATTTCAGACGCCTGCAGTGGGTTTTCTGTGCGTCTCAGACATTGTTTGCTGCTTTATTGGTTTACTGCCTGGCTGCGTCACATAGCTAAGGCTTCCTTTAGATAGTTGGGGTGCCAAAAACAAAGTTAAGGTCAAGTTAGTAGACTGGGTTTCTATTTCTCACAATATCAGAAAAAAAGTCTTATGGAAGTTAGCTTTCGTGTGTCTATTTCAGCAATTGTGTTTCAAGTGGAACCTTTTAATGTTTTGCTTAATGTCACACGCCTTAATTAAACAAGCTGGACAACACGACGTTTAACCTTTTTGTAAATGCTTGGAACTTTAAAGCATCTCGTCTGCAGCCTGATTTGATATCTGAAATTTTAAGCTTAATACAGTCTTACACATTGCAACCTTTCCATGTAATAGCAGACGGCCAAAAAAGACAACCTAAAGCACACAAAACACCAAATTATAGCAACAACTCGTCTTAACTTAAAGTAAGCCATTAGTCTCATACCGCTATCAACTTTTCACTGCAATTATTTAAATTAATTAAATAATTAAGTTATTTATTCATGTGATAGTTACATAGATACAGATGTTTTGACCTCCTAACGCTGTGGAATATAGATGGAAGTAGTTTACTTTGGAACATTTTGGCCTAATTTTGGAAAATATCTTCTAACTGGCTAAAAAGGGATTATTATGAAATGTAGTTAGATTGGATACAGAACAGGACCAACGAGCTCGACTTTAGCCCCAGATAATATTAAAGCTGTCTTTAAGCGAACACCACATTATGTTTGAAGCCCGACAATCGATTAACCTTTAAAAACAATATAAGCCCACAGAGAAATATGAACTACATTTTTCCTGCATATTTTCCTGCATATATATATATATATATATATAACTATATATAAAACTAGCCCAGCGCCTGATGCAGTTTCACAACTGCAGTATCACAACTACAATAAAAAAAACTACATTAAGTGGAGTCATATAAAATAAAATAAAAATCGCCAGGTAATAAGTTAAAAATACAGAAAGAGATGAAACAATAAAGTTATTAATACTTACATAGACAAAAAAAAATTATTGGAGGAAATTTCATTTATATGAGAGATCCGTTCATCAGTGGTATAAGTTCGTTTTCTCCACCAAGAAGGAGGAAAACACTGCAAGCATGGCTGCCCAGGGGCAGTAAAATGATTTGGCTGCAGAGGCTTGTTGGTGAAAAAGGCTTGGTGGACATCAGCTACACCACAGACGGTCAAAGTCAGTTGTTTTGGACTTGGCAATGCTGGATGTGCTTACCGATTTGTGCTTGCGCTTGATTTATGTTTCTGTGGAAACCAAAAATCAACATTTCTGTGTTTGCAGTAACATTCCATGGGGTTGTTTACTTGTCTGTTTTCAAGTGCATCCATCTGTACTTAAAATTGGGGATTTTTTTTTGTTTTTTGTTTTAATCAACAGGACCATTTAATGGGCAGATATTTCTAAACAACGAGTTTTAAAAATGGACTCTGCAATGTAACTGGGGTGTAATATATACAATAATCTATTGCAGCCCAGTCTTGTCGTGGTCTTTTATTTCTTTGTGAAGCCTCAGCTTTTTGTCACCATGGTGAAGGCCAAGAAGCTTGTCAGTGAAACTGAATTCAAACGATTTCCTTCTGGCGTTTCTGTATGTATTTAACTCTACTCAAACCACCATGGTGCACAGTGATTATGCGCAATGAGCCTTAAATGTATTTGCATAAAATCTGACTTGGTGAATCACATATTCCACAGGCTGCTTCTTCTTCTTTTTCTTTTTTTCAGCGCGAGTAGGTACGGTAGCCTTGTTGCCATGCCATTTAAGCTTTGCATTGAGGTTAACGTTAATATTTCCGCTAACTGTTGCCACAAACATATAAAGCCAAAATTTACTGACACCATCACTGCGTATGACCGTCATTACACATCATTACAAGATGAGGATGATGTTGCAGCAAAGCTTTTAATTAAATATTCCAGCGATGGTTCACACATTTCTTCTTTTTTTTTCGTGAGCTATAGGGCAAGAAGGCTGGAGAGGAGTTGCCTCTGCAGCCAGAGAGCCAATGGAGTCTCTTGCATGCGCTCACATGAGTTTTTCCGGACAGTTTTTAATGACTGATATTGATGTATGGTAATTTCTTAGCTGGATCACATGACACAATTACCTCAAGAATCGATCAAGATGTATTGCAGCTCTGCCTACGTTTCCGATTTTTTCTCCCTGGCGGGGTCTTTCCACACGCCTGTGGTGCTATAGATGGACAAAGTTTAACACAGCAAAGCTGCCAATTCTTTCCTCTGTTGCAGAGAGGAAAACTGAAGAGGAGATATGACGGAATATGATGATCGCAGCTGTGCGTCAAATATGTTTTTACCGAGCTGCACTTATTACGTTTCGTCGCCCGATTTTACATCAGTCTCCTCCTTTCTACCCCAGACGACTTCGTGTCAGATTAATTTCCCCTATTCTTCCAACATAGCTCAAGTCCAACCTGTTCGAGAAGTCGCTTTCAGGGATTACGGACTGGACCATCCCAAATGGCACTACAGGGGCAATTACACGTCTTACTACTCAACGGACGAGATAATGCACCGGGACTTAATCCAGTCCTCCAGCAGCAGGGCGGATGTGATATTCAAAAACGAGTCCTTGTATGGCCACCACGGAGGGACAGGCTCGCCTTGCAATTTCTTTACCAGCGTGGGTCGAAATGGGGTTCTTCCCCAGGGCTTCGACCAGTTTTTTGACACTCCTAACTCGGACAAGCCTAACGCGGAGCTCCCCAAACAAAAGACAGACTATAACGTTCCGGGTGATGCTGCGAATAACAATCAGGCTGTGACCAAAGTAGAACAACACAAAGCTGATCAAACCGGGAACGTCGACGAGGACTCGTCCTCCAACTGCAGCGACAAGATCAACCAGCAAAGTAAGTCAGTAAGGATATACTCCTATGTGTGTTAGACATAAGATGAACAGTCCAGACTTTTGAGGGTCTGGACTGCGCCATTTCCACCGCCGTGACCGTGCAGGGTTATATGCTTCTTTATAAGCATGCAAAAGCTTTTATATCCCAATAAGATTTACTTTACGGTTGTAAAGGTATTTACAATGGGAGACCGTTAAGTAACCATACTTAAAGGCCTCCTTGTGTCCAATAATAATACCTTGTTGCCAGGTTTGATTTGTTTTGATAGGACATTAGAGGAATTTTTTGTGACTCTATATTTTATATTTTAGTGCTGTGCAGATATAGAAATACAGTGAGGAAATGCAGACTGGGATGTAGTGGAAAGTAACCAAACACCAACATGTAGATGATCATTTGCGCAATATTGACTAATTTTCACGGGAATACCTGTGTTGGTTATTTCAGTCTACGCTCATGTGTGTGTGTGTGTGTGTGTGTGTGTGTGTGTGTGTGTGTGTGTGTGTGTGTGTGTGTGTGTGTGTGTGTGTGTGTGTGGATGAGGAAGTTTTTTTTCGGAAATAAAGAAGTAAATCTATTAATCTGCTCTCTTTGCTATATTTCACATTTGGGAATTTTGGCATTTGATGTAAAATCTGGGAAAACTTTTTTTTTTGTCTTCCACAGGTTCATCAACCAAGTCCAGGAAGAAGAGGTGTCCCTACACCAAATACCAAATCCGAGAACTTGAACGAGAGTTTTTCTTCAATGTGTACATTAACAAAGAGAAGCGACTCCAGCTGTCCAGGATGTTAAACCTGACAGATCGGCAAGTGAAGATTTGGTTTCAGAACAGAAGAATGAAAGAGAAAAAGCTAAACCGCGACCGTCTACAGTATTTCACTGGGAATCCTTTGTTCTGATACCTGGCATGTCACACACAGACACACTCACACACGGAGGAAAAATCGCAAACACTTTTCCAAGTGGCTTCATGGTCAGCTGTGATTAACAGTTGATTTCACAAAAATCTGGCTTTAAAAAATTTATTTGCCAATATTTTGTATCATTCGAATTTTTGCACCAACTCTTGCGTTTATTTGTATTCTCATATTTTTGCGTTATCGGTAGCAGAAATTTCCGCAAATTGCGAGCTGTGCTTCGAAATAATTTATATTAAATATATGTAGGCTTCTTTCTTCTCTGAATGTATATTTGTAAGGCGCATGCAATGCAAATTGTGGTGTGAATAAAAGTACGAAAATAAATATGCTGTCACGAAACCGATCACAAGGAAGTTTTACAAAAAACTAAACTAAACTAAAAAAAACTTTACATCAGGAAAGATTTCGGAATAATTTAGGCGCTTGCAGTACTGTAATGTCCCGTTATTTCCTTTGCTTTGAAACACTTGATTGTTTACTAAACCTTGAACCGTCTAGACACTATAATAAAAGTAGCTGTAAATGTCTAAATAGGGGGCTATTGGACTTTGGTGTCCCAACCCCCAGACCACATGAGGACTGATTCTCCTTCCTGTCTTAAAGTACTTTAACTCCAGGCTAGAAATGCTTTGAGAATTTCTGCGCATCGTTTCCATATTTAGCTCATGCTGGCATATTGGGGCACTTGCAACTAAAGAAATGGAAGACAATGGAAAATATTGTAACCATGCCGGTCTTCTAGAAGGATAAGTATTTCTTTTTCATGTTTCTCTCCTTTTGCAGTATTATAAATTGGATATATGTTTCTTTGATGGCTCTGAATCTGCGAAGAAGAAAGAAACGCAAAGTGAGCTTATAGCACGAAATTTGTACGATCTTCCTTGTGTAGGTAAGGCGATTCCATCTTTGTGTAGCTTCACCATACACGAACCATCAAGCTGCCTCTGCAAAAAGTGAAAAAAATTTTAATTCCATAAAAATATAAGGTGCTGTATATCCTTCTTTCCCTTTTTTTGTAACCAGTAGGGGGGACGAACTAAATAAATGCACCAATTTCGGACAAAACAGCCGCTTTATTGATAATTCATTTGTTAAAAGATAGGCGATCGCTCATTTATGCAACAAAAATTACTCCCATTTTTTTAGTGTCAGAAAAAGAAAACCTCTATAGATTGATTTTTGCTAATTTAGTACCACCTGGGTTACATTTACCGTTTTCCTCCCCAAAAGGATATTAGAAAACTGAGGTTTCATTAAGCATTTAGAAGGGTGCTCAGCTTGTCCTGCAGTGCAATTGCATTACCAACTGTGAGGGGCGTTTCACTTCAATTCTCAATGTAGCCACAAGAGGGCACTCTCAGTTTTTACAGCCATGCAGTCAATTTAGCATCAACCCCACATGAAAGCCTGTCAGTGAGGGAATAATCAGTTCAGCAAGCTGTTTGTTTACATTTCTATTTTAATTATTACTTCTTCCAGTCCACTAAATTCAGCATGGTTTGCATGTTGCTGTTTTTTTTATTTAAAGACTCATTCCCTTCAAAGTATTTAATCCTCTTTTTTAATGAACTGATAAAAAAAAAACACCGACAAAACGAGAGCCTTGAGTTTCCTTAAAGAAAATAAGAACACTGTTAATCAGAGAGCGCATTACATTTTGCTAAATGCTTCTCTGAAGGGATGAAATTCCTCATGAGTTTCATGAAAACAGCAAACACAATTTCAAATAATTGTCATGCGTATGGAAATGACACCAGGAATTTAATTCTGTTCTGTTTCTTTGTTTGTGATCCGCATCATAAAGGCTTAGACCTTTACCTGAGGGCCGCATGGGCCTGAAGCCCAGTAATATCTCATGTTTATGCTAAAAGGAGCAGTGAATATTGACCCACATTTGCTATATATGTATTTCTGTTCAAATATATATATGTATATGTAACATATATATGTAACGTTTGTTTCTTTTATTTTCATTGTCAAATTCTCGTCTATTTGAGTCTAGCTATTTACTTTGAAAAAAGGTACAGGTACTCCGAATAAAGACCGAGTATTGTCGCAGTTTTTAAGCTTTCTTGTTTTGCTTGTAACTAAAATCAGCCAGTATTTTTTTTCTTGTTTTTAGATTTTTTCTTCGTTTTTTAAATTTACGCGCTCTACTCCAATGTTTTAAATACAAGTGAATCTCTTGTTATTTTCTTTAAATTATCACTGTTAATATTTCCACTGTTCACAAGACTAATAATGACAGCAATGATGTCAACGAGTGTACGTATCCTTCGGACCATTTGACTTAAAAATATATTTTGGATCAATGTGATGTATAAATTGTTGATTTTGCCTGAAGAACATACTGGCTTCCAAATGAGTTTTTTTTTTTTATTGTATGTTAAAATGTTATCTTTGCAACATTATTGGAAACATGATAATTAAAAAAGAGAAAAAATATATATCCATTATCATTTGCCTCATTTAACTGTTGTAAAGCTTTATTTAAATAGCTATAACTGCTGCATATGGTATTCTAGGTTTTTCTTTTTTGACAATCCCGTTTGCATAGCACACGTGTTTGTTTACAGCCAACTATAAATATCGAAGAGCCTTAAAGAGAGCCAAACGGACGTTACACATCTTCTCTTACACACTGTATAATTATTTCAAGCTTGTGCCATTACTATCAAACACATAAGGATTCCCAGTGTTACACTTTTTTGTAAAGGCCGTTAGAGTCAGTGGCAATTACTGGCATGACCTCTGATTTGTGATCATGAATAATTTCGTGGACAGTGTTTTTTTTCCTCTCTAGTTTAACAGGCAGTACACGTTTGCCTTCCTTACGAGCGAAAACACTGAGGTATTTAGAGAATACTGTGACTGTGAGCACAGCCACGGTCAAGCAAGTCATTTTGAACTCTGCTTCTGAGCGTCAAATACGTTAAACGAAAGCACAGATATGATAATCCTGGAGAAATAGCTTCATGGATTAAGTGTGAAGTGTGTAATAACGACTGCGAAAGCTATAACGTTGACCTTCACGTTTTTACCAGTCTGTGAGTTCAATTTGTTAAAGGTATGTGTCCACCTTTCACATCATCTTATGGATCTTCTGGGTATTTTAAAAGCTGATATCTTCCAGGAAATCGTTTCCTCTTTAATAGAGAGATTCTGTGCCTTAATTGAAAAACATCAACAACAATAAGCCTTTCATAAATTGTCAAATCATAATGAAAAAAGACCAAAATTTAAATAGATGAAAGGAGAAAGCGTTACATTTATATTTAGTTTATTCTTTTGTTACATATTTAATACAAATACAATCGAGACATATGCTGCATATATGCAGGGAAAGCACTCTTAATGATTACAGCGGGTGAAGTGTGAAAGGTTAAATAAAAATATAATCAGCAGAGCTGCTAAATTTTTTCCAAATAGTCTGCAGTTGTCGCCTATGCGCCATGCAGGCACCCCCACCCCCCTCCCCATACACCTACACACACGCACACCTACACACACGCACACCTACACACACACACACACTCTCTCTCTCTCTCTCTCTCTCGAGAATGTCTTCCACACAAAGAGACACGCATATTCTTCAAGTTGGTGCACTGATAAACACTTAAACACTTCACAGCGCGTCTGTCGTTATAAATCTGAGACTAGATTGAAGGCGAGCAGTTTTTGTTGGGATTCAAATGGTCCTTTCGACGCATTTCTTTCAATTTCGCGAATAAGTCTCCAAGTCCCGCGATGCCCATTGGAAACGTGCGCGACTCTCTGCAAAAACCAATTTCAAGTCCGTGTTGTAGGTGTCGCTGTTGACCACGTCTGCATCCGCAGTGCGAGTGTGTGCAGAGAGAGGAGGCTGCGTCTCAAGGCCATTTTCAAATCTCATTGGTGGGCTTGTCATGTGGTTGGGAGGCATCCTGACTTACAGATTGTTTTTCCTAGATATGTCAGCTTACAAAGGACATCTCTCTCCTCCTAAGAACTTAAATTCAAAAAATGTCCTTCTCCAGTAGCTCTCCTGTGGCAAATACATTTTTAGTGGACTCTTTAATTGGTGCTTGCAGGACGGACAGCTTTTACTCCAACAGCAACATGTACATGCCGTCTGGCTCAGAAATGGGAACTTACGGAATGCAAACCTGTGGACTCCTGCCGTCTTTCGGCAAAAGAGGGGAGGTCAACCACCAAAATATGGGCATGAACGTCCACTCGTACATACCTCAGATAGATAACTGGACTGATCCGAGCAGACCCTGCAGAATAGAGCCTCCCAATCAGATGTCAAACTGTACATTTTCACAGAGCATAAAGGAAGAGAGTAATTGCTGCATGTACTCCGATAAGAGAGTACAAAAAGTCAACTCTTCAGAAGTCCCCGCATATTCTAACGTTATTCCTGAATCGTGTCCGGTCGATGGTCCCGAGATCCCGGTTCCCGGCTATTTCAGACTGAGCCAAACTTATGCGAACGGGAAGCATCAGGAAAACTACTGCCATGAAGCACCGAGTCCAAACGCGACACTGATGCAGCTCAGCCGGGTCACCCCGAAACCGCAGCCCTCGTCGGCATCTTCTAATTTCTCAGAGGTGGATAAAAAAATTGAGGACGCTTCGCAAAACCCGGAAACCGCAAGAACGCCGGTCCCCGTAGAAAGCCCGGATCCCAAGTCGGGCTCGGAGGAGAAAAACTGCTCAGTGGAAGCGCCTGTGTCCAGTCCTGAGCTGCTACAGAAGGAAGGGAAAGGTGGGTTGGCTGTAATGAAAGCTTTTATCTCGTGGCGCGGTGCTGAGAAGGCTCCAGCATCATAAAACCAAGTATAAAACACAAACAACCCTAAAGTCGTAATGTTTAATGAGAGTCTTTCTCAGGTTGCACTGATAGGCAACAGAGAATGGTTTTACCATGCAGCATGAAGCCTATGTCCTCCTGTTCTTTGGATATTTAAAGTATATGCATAGTTTTTTTTATGCATAATCTTGTCTTATGTGAGCATATTGCACAGCTTTCATAAATTGAAGCGTTAAATCAAGCTCCACTGATTAATTCTAACATCTGTTTGGCAAATGTGTGAACTTTTAAGTTTTGGAAAAAGATGAAAAATGATGAGGAGAAATCTCACCCTAATCCCAATCCAGTTTTGACAATTTGCAAAATTAGTAAAATATGTCAAATTCCTTATGAAATCTTACACGATTCATATTAATTCACCATTTAAATCAGGATTTACAGAAAAAAAATCAGGCCATATACACACGTATTCCTCGTGTGCGGGTTGATCATTTGGGGTTTCATTTCATTTTTGTTTTATTAGTGATGGCATGTGAGTGACTAATAACAACCCATGCATTTTATTTATTCAGGGAAATGTTGTGCGTTATTTCCCAGAGGTGAAATCCAAAGCAACTGATGAGCTTTTTGTTCGAGAGGACGCTCAGTGCGTCGCTAAAAGAATAAAAAATAAATAAATAAAAAATAAAACTCTGATCTCTCTGATTTGAATCCCTGCAGACTGCAAGAGTGACACTCTCACAAACAACTGGCTGACAGCAAAAAGTGGGAGAAAGAAAAGGTGCCCGTACACAAAGCACCAAACCCTGGAGCTGGAGAAAGAGTTTCTCTTCAATATGTACCTGACCCGAGAGCGCCGCCTAGAGATCAGCAGGAGCGTTAACCTGACCGACAGGCAGGTCAAGATCTGGTTTCAGAACCGCAGGATGAAGCTGAAGAAAATGAACAGGGAAAACCGCATCCGTGAACTGACCTCAAATCTCACCTTTTCGTGAGGCTGCATGTGTTAGCTGTCTTTCCTCCTCCTCGTCCTTCACATATTGATGCTTCGCTGGCATTGGACATTTATCTCAAAATCAACAAAACTGTGACTGTATTGCCAATCTTAGTATTTTTTTATTTGTATTATTATTATTATTATTATTATTTTGCGTGGCGTCCTGTATTTGTTTTGTTTCATCACAGGGTAACACTTTGTGGTCTTAAATTATTGGAGGGTGCTTCTCTTCTACTAAAAAGACATGGGTATCCGGCCGAGCTGTGGAAAAGGTTACTCTATTTCAGTCATGAAAGCACATTTATTGTCGTCTAGTGCAACATTTGTTTAAGAGTAAGTGCAAGCCGTGTGCTCGATAGTGAAATGTTTCTATGGGCTTTAAAGTGATGGAAAAAATACAGAACAAAACAATGTCAATCTGTGAATTTATTGCATGTTTGTGGCATGTATCTTGCAATAAATATATTGTCAAAGGATCTTGTTTTAGATTTGTCCGTGCTACACGGTCTCTGCTCGGCAAATAGCCTGCCTCAGTTTTAGCAGCACTGTGAGTATCCGAAATTAATTTGCACTGACGCAAGCATTGTTTTCCTTCAAAAAACAGTCCCATTCCGAGCAGGAAAAGGCAAGAAAAAGAACAATTTCCTCCAAGCTTGTTGCACAAAACAGCAGGCAAAACAGTGTGAACGCGTCCCTCATTTGTGTTTCCAGTTTCGCCAAACGTTTGTAATTATGCCGCAACTTCATCTGAAGACGAGCCGAAACAGTAATCTTCTTAAATTCAGAAAATATATTCTCACGCTCATTTACGCGTAGGCTACTCGAGGAAGGCAAATTCTGGCTAAAAACGACTTAAAAATAAAATCTAAGTAAAATTAGTATGAATAACAAGATAGAATTCCTTTAAAGTCTATTTGGATGCAAAAGAAAAAGCTCAGCAAAATCATGCGAAGATGGCTGATTGTGTAATGGAATAAAGTTGGTTTAGCTTTTGCGTGCAGGCCTGTTTATAATTAAACTCACTGCCTATAAGGATTAGAGGACGGAGTAAATTACTTTCGGCTCTCCCTTTCTTCGTGGCGAAATCAGCCTTCATTTTCATCTACAAAATAACTTCGTGTGGCCTTCTTAGCTTGCCACAAATCTTTTTCAAACGTCTGATAACGTAACACAATTTCTGATCCCCTCCTCAGATTTGACCTAGTTCTTATCTCCAAGTGTTCACTGAAGGTCGAGACATTCTGCCTTACACAGTGCGAGAAAATGACATAGTGAAAAAAGTAGGTAAAAAAGTAGAAGAAGAAACATGGCAAGATGTGCAGGCTATTGGTGCTAAATTACACCTTTCAGAGAGCAATACACACATGGACTCCTCCAAGACTTTTTTTTATTGACGGCATGTATAATCACACGCACCTCGTAAAACATTTATTGATACATTATTACTCTCCTTTCAATGAATATAATAATTTCACGACTGCTGCTGTTTCCGCCTCAACTTAAAAAAATTAAACCAACTCAGAAAATACGTTTCCTTGCCAAAATATTAACAATGGATACACCGCACTGTGAGCTGAAATGGCGTCTTTTTTATTTTACAACATGTTATTACATCTATTTTACGAGGACTCTGTAAGTCCATAAACCATTTTACTGGGATTGAGGGTATCGGGACAGGACGATATTAGAAGAGCTTTTTCCCCCTTGAAGGATTAAGACAGAAGGAATCCGTGTTTTTGGACGCCGTGTGTGCTTTTTGGTGGAAATGTTTCTTACTCCTTTAAAAAACAGAACAACAGACTGTAGGTTTTGTTGAAACATCCTCACATCTTCATTAAAAAAGGGGCATTTTATTTGAGCGTTAGTTTTCTCCCACTAGTCACATCAGAATGGGCTTTTTATTATTTGAGAAATGAAAAGCTAAATTAAACCTGACGAAAAAAAAAGGGGGGGGGGGGGTGAGCAAGGGCAGGATTGATTTACTCGCTGTATTGGTAAATATGACCACGTGATCCATGTAACCAATCCCTGTAGATGCGGGCCAGCAAAAATACTATGATTGTTCATAAAGGGAAGCTTCCCGTAACAGTGCAACCCTTATTATATGAGTAGGAAGCCATCAAAAATGTCTTCCAGTGGCACTCTCAGTAACTGCTATGTGGACGCTATAATGGGGCAGGAGCCGGAGGATGTGTACGGTGCTCGCTTTATTCAGGCTCCACACGCGATGACCCCGAGGCCGTCAGGTGCTGGGGACAACGCAGACTTTTCCTCGTGTAATTTTGCACCGAAATCCGCTGTTTTCTCGCCGTCCTGGTCCTCAGTTCATCCTCAGGGGATTTATCATCCATATGTGCACCACCACCACCACCACCAGTCCCATCTGCCTGCGTCGGACGGGAGATACGTTAGCGTCCGACCGTGGATGGACCCCATTTCGAACCACGTTTCGTTCGCCGGATTCCCCTCCAGCAGTCGGTCGTACGGGACAAAGCCAGAGGTCTTGCCAGCTAAATCTTCAGATTGTGACACGTTGGAAGCGGAGGCTCGGCCGCTTGCTGGCGAATTCACGTGTGGAGTATCGGAGTGTCCAGAAAAAACAACCAAAGAACACAGTGGAAGTGAGCTTTCGAGCCACAGCGAACCCAAAGAGGAAAAACAAAAACTTGACCCAAGTAAGTAAACGAAATAGCCGGTGCTGATTTACAACTTTAAGAACTGTATGAGCCGGGTGTGTAAAACTGGAGGTTTTACTAACCTATAAAAGTGTCTCGTACTATACTGTTGCTCCGAAAGGGGAGAACCCGCCCTACAAGGGTTATTGCAGGGATCCTAATGTTTTTCATGTCACGGGACACCCGAAATAGATACACAACTTAATATTTCGATAAGACTGCATCTAAAGAGACTTTATACCTAAGTACAGATCTATTCCCCTCTGTTGGTGCACGGGGGCAATCGGTACAAACAGGAAATCATGTAATCGAAATAGTCCTCTTTGGACATAACAGGCAACAGTTCTCATTTTCTTTTGCTTCAATGAAACCGACCGCAAGTCTCTGAGCCCCATTAAGTAAAAACAATGGCTATGGTTTATTAAAGGTTACAATAAAAAGGGGAAAAACCAAACAACTAATCACATGTGTATTTACTTTATGTGTCTTTAGGTAACCCTGCAGCAAATTGGATTCACGCACGCTCGACGAGAAAGAAGCGATGTCCCTACACAAAATATCAGACTTTAGAGCTAGAGAAGGAGTTCCTCTACAACATGTATTTGACAAGAGACCGGCGCTATGAAGTCGCTCGCATACTCAGTTTAACGGAGAGACAAGTGAAGATCTGGTTCCAGAACAGGAGGATGAAAATGAAGAAGATGAACAGAGAGAGGAACGGCAAGGAGCAGCTATAAGTCCGGTGCTGGTGCCGTTTCACACATTCTGACGTTTGTACCAAGGAAGCCATGTGAACAATTATAATGATTTTTGATAGGAGCCTCCTTAGCCATTTTATTTTTTTTAATCTTATTATTATTATTATTATTATTATTATTTTTTTTTTAACATTTATTAAGTGTCAGCGTTCTGGGGTTATTTGGCCAAATATGCATCACACGTGCAAAAAATTTGCCTTGATGAGACCCACAGAGGATTTGTCGAACAATGTTTCAAGCCAACTGAAAGTTTTACGCAACAAAGTGGGATGTTTACGCAGCAGGAAACATGTATGTGTATTGCTGTTATTTGGAGTTGTGTGTATATATATATATATATAAATATAAAAAGAATTCAGAGCAACTACTTCGACTGCTGTCTATGTCACTACACACACGGGACGCAGTTTTAGTAAAGCCAGAATTTACCCAGTTTTAACGACATTTTGCTTAAAATCTTTGTTTTTAAAACCTCCTAAATTATTTTTTAAGCTTTCATACAGTTCATGACAAGGTGCCATGTTTAGGAAAGGAAAAATCTCCCTTTAGTCTAAATCAAAAATAAATGCATAAAGATTTTATCCTTTATTCGTATTTTTGACATGTTGACGTAAGCACCTTGCTCTTTAATTTATTTGTATTAGACCAAAGCATATCCCCTAAGGCCTTACTTATCCAAATGCGGTTTATCGAGGCCATGTAACCTAATAGAGAACAGCACTATTTAACATAATATTAAATATGTAATGGCTGGATGTTCTTATTAGCAGCCCACATATTAAAATTATATTAACCCCCCACTAAATATTATTTAAAACATCTTTAAAAATAACTTTAAAAAACGGAAGATTTTAGTGTTTTTTTGAAAAGTAGTGCTCCAAGTCATAAAATGTTTGCTATTGGGAGAGGTGTTGCGGCGAATTTCCAATTTATGGTCCAACTTGTACGAACAATTACTTTAAAGCAGGAAGAACCGCGGTCCAATAAAGCTATAGAAATGGCTAGACGTCTGGCCTAAATTACTTTATGGGCCTGGCCAGTAATTACGCTCTCCTTTGAAAAACCCTTTTTCCTGGGTGTTTGCGTCTGTTGCTGACAAACAGAGTGTAGACACTTTTCCATGGGGTGTCTGGTCGATGAATTGTTTTAGAGGAAATCACCCCCCACCTTAATGGTCACGTGTATTCATCAATTGCACTTCCCACCGATGGGAAAAAAAACTTAACTTTGACTGCTGTGTGGTGCAGTCTTATCTTCTGATGGGACTGTGTACTGAAATGGTCAAGAAGAGCACGTGTCTTAATTGTACTTTACGGGCAGGAGCTAACACGCTTTGTTTTTCTTTGTTCTTAAACCACCTTCAGTGGAACTTGTTGATTAAAACAGGAATCCAGAAAGTTGCAGATCTAAAAGCAATCTGTTTACCTTTACTGGAGCTTCAGGGCCCCTGGAAAGAATACCGGGAGCGCTAGAGGGCGATGTTGTCCTTTAAGTCTCAGCTAAAGCAGCCTATTCACAGCTGGAACACGTAGACAAGGCAAGGTCCATACCATTGTCCATGTTTTTACTGATTTATATCATAAACGTCTTATGCCCTGATGAACGTGTGTGAAGAAGAGCGCTCTACTTTTAATAGTTCCAAAACCTGAAAGCCCCATTTTTCTAATCGGTTATTGCAGCACCCTTATACTGATTTTGAAATCTCCTGACAGCTCCCAGGCCCCATATTTCAGCAATATGTCACACATTTGCACAAAGGAGAAGCCAAATTTAATCGTTAGAGGGAAGGCTTTCTGAAGGCAGAAGCAGACCCAGCCCACCGTGTAAATGCAGAGAAAATAACAACAGAGACACTGATCTTTCACAGATGGTTTTTTCCTTTAAAGGGCATGTCTCTGAGCCTCGTCGTTTTATTATTATTAGCCTGCTATTGTTATTGTTAAATAACCAGCGAAGTAGCCTGTCGTTTTTAGACTGTCCCACAGTGTCCTGCTTGTTGTAAGATAAGATAAGATAAGATAACCTTTATTAGTCCCACACGTGGGAAATTTGTTTTGTCTATTTGTTGTGATACTATTAATAATATTACTACTACTTAAAATGTAAACTGTAGTGCTTTCTGTTTCACAAAGCTCACATTAAAATAAGTAATTACAGTTTAAAAATGGCGTCAATTCACTGACAATAAAACACACCAAGTACACTCAGATTTAGCTTTCTTTTTATATATAAATCCAAGTTGTTTTGCTTTATTTTTACACCTTACACTCATTTCGTGAAATAAAATGCAGCTTATCCTTCTTCTGCTGTTTGTGCGTTTTAGCGCAGTTATGGAGCCATAAAGAGATGTTGCAGCACATACTGCTGTGAGCATCACTTTAGTAATCACTATTGAAACGGCTGAACACACGTTCAACTTGGTTGTTGTTTTTTCTTTTTTTGAGACTACACTGTTTACACACACGAGGAATGGATCGAATTCTGTCTCTGCAAAGGAAGCTGCTTACCCTTTAAATAATGCGAATAGTTAGAGACCGTACTGGTTCAATTACTGGTTCAAAGGAGAATAATAGACCTAGAAGGAGCATGGGAGTAACATTTTAGTACGTCTGTCCGTCTGACGTTATTGTGTACAGTCACTACAGCAGGACAAAAACAACAGAATATATATATATATATGTGTGTGTTCTGTGTGTGTACATACTGTGAACAGGGACAGTTTTTTTAGTGAGCACTGCATGCAGACTTTTCCCGTATTAATGTTATGCGTGTAGGCCAAGATAATCAGGGCAATTTAACATAAAAAAGAGTAAAACGTAAAGTGATAACTTTATTAGAAAAAACGACGTAAGACACATAATACACCTTTTTATTTTATTTTATTTTATTGTTGGGAGAACTGTGTGCGCATTAAAAAAACGAAGAAAAGAAGAAGACGAAAAGAAAACAAATGTGATGTATGAGTTTTAAAGTTCGCTTGTCAGGAATGAATTTTAATGTCTCCTCTCCCCCACTCGTCCCAATATAATTTTAGATTTTTAATATGTTTTTTTTAATGATGTATTGTTATAAATATGCTTATGAATTTAACCGCTTTTGTTTTCATAGCGACTGCAACGAAACAAGCATAGAATATGACTATATATTCTAGATCCTATTCAACAGATCCTGGACGTTACACGGTGTTTCTATGAGAATAGAGCTGCGGATGAATATAGAATGACAATGCGGAGGAACACTAAATGACACTTCTCCAAAAGCGAATGAAACACTGCGGTTTGATAAAAGTGTGGGTAGGCAGCCTCTGGCTGGTCAGGAGTAATGTGACGAGGAATTTGTAGCTCAGAATGGGTCACAAAGACAGATAGAGTCAGTGTGCTTGGCAAATAATGACACAAATGTGCCTGTAAGCATTAACTTAGTTCACCACCCTTTTTAATATTTAGTTTCTTGAAGGCAGACTTTGACATGATTCCAGGATCTGAATTTATGTCTCTGAGAAAATCAGTGTCGGCCTATCAATAAGCATGCAGCACTAAACCTGTCAGTGAAAGCCACTTGGCAAAAGAAGGAGAAAAAGAAGAAGAAGAAAACGATTTTTAAACTTTGCAAAGCCCTAATTGTCGTTTGCAGAATAACTGATATGTGATTGATTCATTTATATAAATGTATATTATGTGGCATGCCGAAACGCTTAAAGTCGTGCAACAAGATATATGTTGGGCGCAAACAAAGAGGCGCCGACATACAGTGAAAAAATGACATTGATATGCCCCATATGTGTGTGTGTATGTGTGTCTGTCTGTGTGTGTGTGTGTGTGTGTGTGTGCCTGCATAGATAGATAGATAGATAGATAGATAGATAGATAGATAGATAGATAGATAGATAGATAGATAGATAGATAGATAGATAGATAGATAGGTTAAAAGTACAGTAAAAATGCATCAGTCTATTTCCCTCCAAAAGAAAGGCCTTCAAGTATAGTCTACATTACAGTAACGTCATAGTCGCAATGCAATGTGATTTAACAAATCCTGAGGTCTTGCATCTTTCACAGGGACACACGCGGGGAGAGAGAAAGGAAAGGGAGCTATAAGACAGGAAACCAGAGCCATTGCTCGGGCTAGCCTAACTATAAATCGCACGATGCTTTCTCTGGCGTGCCACCAGATGAACGAGAGTGAAATACATGAAATTCCTCTTTGGTGCAGTCGTAGACACATGTGCAGAGACTGCATGCAGTTGCAGTATTTAGGTCTTTAAGTGTCGAGTTTCAATTACACGAAAAAACTTTCACACCATAGTGTATCTCTGTCTCTAATAATAAACAACAGCTGGCCTGTAAGAGGGTGGGAAAAAGCCGTTGATATGCAATATCATTTGGAAACACAAAAGTCCCGCATCCGTTGAAAATCTGTCCTCCAGGACAATGACTGAACATCCACGGGAAAAGGCCGGCGACAAAGCATTAGACTTTTAATGAGGGAAAAAAGGTGTAAATTATACTTGCTGGTTTTATTGTGTGGCGTTTTCCTAGCATCTGCTGCACAGGCCGTGAACTCACAGATGAGAAATAAAATAAAATAAAGGCACAAAGTTGTTCTGTATTTTATACAAGAAATATTTGGTTTCTCAAAAGATTTTGTTTCGTAAAATCTCCAGTTTCTGCAAAACGTTAAACATCAACGTGATCTATGGCAGATTATGCATTTTAACACTGTAATATCCAAACCTCGGATCAGTTTGATTTTGCCAAATATTTAATAATAATAAAAAAGATTAATCTCATATACTTAATCAGACTCGTTTCTTAGTTGTTCTGTACACTTTGCATGAAGTTTTAGATTTTTGAGTGATGCAAAAAAAAACAACAGGGGGAAAAGCTCTTGCTTGGGGGACCTGGTGGGGCTTCTGCTATTATGCGCCAAGATGGAGAGAATTGCTGCAGTCCAAATTCCTTTTTGTGAGGGGACAATTTACAACTTGGTAATAGACCTTTTTATGTGCCTCCATCGCCTGTCATTGGATGCCACTGGTCATGTGCGAGAGGCAAACGTCTTCATGGCCCTTTTCCTGATTTCCCTGGCGATTTCCCCCCACTGCATTCTGTATCACGTTGTCTATGGTGTTAAACCGATACACTACGGTCTGCTCTCTTAAAAATCGCCTGCCATTCGTTTCATAATTGTCTGATCAGCGCATATTTTCCCGGCGCTGCGTCGTTTGTTTAATTAATTATTTTTTCTTTTACTGGATGACAAGAGAAGCGTTTCAACTTTATCCACATCCCACCTTCTTCATTCACAGAGCTGTGCTGGCTCTTTCACGCAAAATGCACTGCCTGAGCAAACTTCAAAGAGCAAGCATGGAGTACCTCACCACCATAGGTAAGATTTCTTGTGCGATAATGGCGTTTATTAGTTGGGCATGTGTGAGAGCATGTAAAGTTTGACAGCTTCCTGTTTCATTGGTCATGTAAATGAGCTGCAAGGTAATGGCACTCAGGTAATTTGGTGAAGTCACATGTTGCTGGGTGTGTTGGGATTAATTGTTTTTGTTTTTAGACATGTTCAGTAACAGAAGTCTGGCCATTATATTATAATGATTAACAAACGTCCGTTTAGCCGGCAAGTTGCCTTTTATAATGCAACAACCACAGAGAAATATTTAAGAAGATATCATATGGATTTCAAGTCGTTTCATCGTGTTTATTGATGCCTTTTTAAAGCCTTAGATGCACAAATAGAAGTTGTTTCTGAGGTCACAGATGGTGATGTGTGAGCTGTGTTTTTGATGCAGAGAAGTTTTTTTTTCCACTGTGTACTGCAAGAGAGCTTTGTCTTTAACCGGTCATTCCTTATTTTGCTTTCAGCGTTAAGTTATTGGTTGTAGACAGATCCCAATTCCATCAGCCTCTACGAATAATTGTAGCTATATTATCCCTCATCTCTCAACCTGCTAGAAAATCTGTATTGGCATATTCAGGCCACCATATTCCATCACACTGTTTCGCTTTATATGCTAATAAATGAGGGATTATACTCGAGACAAAGTTCAGTTAATTTGCTTTATGGAACGTATACAAAGCCTGGCAGCAAAAGTTCAGTTTTCCTACTTGTTTTCAGCTGCCTGGAGATGAGGCCAACTGAACAAAGACAGTATTTCACTGTTGCCTGACAGGCAGCTGCGAAAGTATTTACAGCCTTACTGCAATGCGGCAAAATGGACCCTGAAAGACAGGCACAAGCAGAAGCCTGAGAGAATTACATAGGACTCAGTCATGATCTTTTACATTTTGACAGTGCAAAAAAAAAAAAAAAGATCACACGTTTTAAGCGTTTTTTGTAATGCACGTAATTATTTAGTATATGTGTGACCGCAGGCCCTGCACTAATATTTTTATTAGTTTCCATAAATGGATTTCCTCCCTTCACTCCTACTCAGCTCCTCTCAGACATCCAGACTGTCTAGACCCTTTAGCAACAGACTTATATAATCATATAATATATTTTGTGAGATTTCTTTTTTAAATTTTTTTTTTGCTCAAGCCAAGCCATGTGAACCTAAATGTGCTGTCATTTGCCTTCTATTTAATAGTTTTAATTGTTTTTTTGTTGCCACTTAGATAAATGATGCTTTCATTAACAATGTTAAGTATGAATCATCACCACAACATCAGCATTTTCAATTTCAACATCTACTTTGCAGTTTATTACTACAGATATTCCCATTATAGTCTTTTTTAAATGTTCACTCTACAAATAGAGGAAAATATTTAGATATAAATATGCTATGGTAATTATTCTGAATTCATATAATGTGTTTAAAGAGCTTGACTAAACCTAGTTTTGAATTAGCTTGCATTAGGCTACTTGCTTTGGAGGGAATCATTTAGAGGAGTAATTGAGCAAATTTTGAAATCAGTGGTCTGCATACCAACAGTAAATCTCCTCTCCCCTCATTCAAAACTTCATCAACAGTTTGATGAAACACAGGATTGGGTGAAATGACTGGTTTGTGTATGTTTTATATATTTATTTATTTTTTGTATTTATTACAGTGGAACTGTGGAGAGGCCTTTATCATGCCAGCAGAAGGCGCTGTTGCCCAACAGTCAGATTCTCTGGTCCCATTTAGCAATCCTTTTACTAGCATGCTCTTTGGTGCTGTAAGTAGATGAGGCGGGAATCACGTGATCCAGTTCGTTTTCTTTCTAAAAGTTGTTTTGGTGCCAGAAAAGTCACCCATGTGGCGCGCATGGGCACTAGATACGTTAAAGGCTGCTATCAAATGAGATCAGCCATTAAGATTATACAATGGTGCATTTTGTGCTGGTTTGGAAATCCTCCAAATATTCATGTCTGTCATCTTTCCCCAGCAAACAGTCATTCAATAATCGTAAACTGTGTCCTCGTGATAAACAGGATGATTCAATTAAAACGACTTTATTTACAAGTTCAAAACAGTTCGAGGAAACATGAAAACTAGAAGCAGGGGTTATGTGTAGGAAGAATTTGAATCTGCAAGGAAGGAAAAGCTTTTATGAAGACATACATGTAAGAAAATTCAAAGCCTCTGATCTGCTGCCCTCACATTTATTATACCTGCCGCACTGTGGCAGCCACCCAAACCTCAACATGGTCTGCTCTCTCCGGTTAGGTCAGAGCAGGGGGAGGAGGAGGACCAAAAGGCATTGCACTCTGGGATTGGCCCGGAAGAATGAATGACATCAGTCCTATTGTGACAGGTTCACTGGACAGAAAAAAAATGTATTCGGGCACCAATCAGTGACGCGTAGTGGTTCATTTGTTAACACTTTAGAGGTCAAAAGGCGTCAGATTTCAGGAGATTTAAATATTGAAATTCTCGATTTCAGTAGTTTTGATTCCATCACACCTCAATATTAAAATGATTAAAATGAATATTTAAGATGACCAGGATACTTTGGTGTTTGTTCATGGAAGTTTAAAGCTCGCACATATTTTTCTCCCCAGTTTTCACGGTGGGAATAAAACATGCTATTCTGTCACGGCTCGCTCTTGTACCACTTTCTGTTGTGACTGTTACAAAATCCCTTCCGCTTCCCTGCTTCCTCATTTCCACGACTTTTCCTCAGTGCACATCAGTGCAATCGCTATTATTGAGTAAGTGCAACTTTCGGGGTTATTTATGGGCCTGCGCCCTGTTGTGAATGGCTGTGAGGAAACACGTGATGCCATTAAACTTTGTTTTATGGCCTGGGACTTGACAAGCCAAAATATAATTCTCATTGTGTATTAGTAAGACAGTCCAGATGGAATAGAGCCTCAATTGACATGGAACTCTACCGGACTGACTTTTCCCCTTCAGCATGGATGCGTTTGTTGGACTGCGTGTCATCTGTTGCGGTTTCCGCGGTAAGCTGCGTTTTATCATTATGCTCGTGGTATGGGCGTGTGATGTCACATGCGTAATGCTCAGGCTAAACTGTTTCCTGCCTGTAAAGCTGCAGTGCATGCTCGGTAACTTTTAGACAGTGTGCTCTTCTGTTGAAGTTGTGTTCAAGTTTAGTACTTGTTTGATTTGTTTTGAAAAGCTTTTATGGATCTAACCTTCACTCTTTTTTTAAAAGTGTTATTGGTCTGATTTGCTCCACACCATATTCTTCTTATTCCTCTTTTGGTTCTGCTTCTTTGTTTGGTCTTTTTAAAGCTGTATGGTGATCTTGTGCAGTTAACTTGAGATTTTAATCAAAGGAATTTTATTTTAAATTGCATTAATTTCCTGCTGTGTCCAACTGTTAAGCTGCACATTTCTTCACCCACAATTCGTTTGCTAGATAACGTCATCTTCTCTTTGGGTTTCAATCACACAGAAATGTTTTGGTTTTTTTTAAACAGCACTGATTTCGCAAGAAAATCAGTTTTAAGTCTTTACATGGTGTGGATTTTCTTTTTTCTTAATTCACCCCAGGCCTGGCGCGTTTCTAACTGCAGGCCTTTAAATTATTAATTTTGTCACCCTTTGTTAGAAATCTAGTCTTGCAATGGTTGCACGTTTGATCCAAGCTTCAAATGGAATTTAGCGTTTATTTTGTATTACTATCAGACAAAAAAAAATCCCTTTATTAAGTTGTGTGAAAAATAAGCAGGCCTGGTGTTTTCTGCAGCTTTCAAATCCACAGCTGATGGTTTACAAAATCGAAAACAAATATCTGTGAATGTAATGAAGAAATAGTCGAGCTGGAGACTAGTTGGCCATTGGTTTAACACGAGCTGCCAGGAAACGCTGACTTTATCATTCTTTTGTTGGGGAACTCGGCTTTGACCCGTCACAAGGACCGGCAGGGTCAGGTGAAAGGCAGGTCAGGCTGTCTAATAAATACTGAAACGTGAAGTGCAAGGACGATTTATAATAAATGAGTAAATAAATAAATAATGCACTCATCATTTAATTGAGGCCATAACGAATATTTTGAGTTTTTGTTCGTATTTTAGCGGAAGTTTTCCAGCTCAGATCACAGCATATATATGTGCACATGCATACTACACGCAGGCCTACATATTCGTTAAAGGAGCTCCAGCACAAAGCGTCACACTGATTTTACATTTTACTGTTTTATGTTTGATTCTTATTTATTAAAGGCCTCTTTTACAAGGTTGGTGCAAGCCAATAATATTCCCTATTATATTACACTAAACCGTTTACATCACCTGTCAAATAATTAGCCACGAATTTGTTTCTTTATCCGTTTAATTTTTCTTATTAAAGAAGAAAACGTGTTCTGTGTGTGAGGCACAGTTGCTTTTTAAGCCCTTTCAGAGCTGAGATGCAATTATTGTGTCACATTTTGGACAAGAAGGAAACATGTCATAAATTCAAATTACTGTCTCGTTGCTTAAATACTGACTCAAAATTTTTAGAGTTTGCTATATTTTCTCGCCATCAGCGTTATTTTTCTCCATATAGACGCACTGATATGAAATTAGCTCACTCGCATGGTGATTTAGCGTCCTTGAAAAAAAAAAGTGTATTATTTTTGCTAGACCCTCTCAGTTTCTCTCAGTTTTGGCCAATCTGTCTTGATCACGCCCAGCTTTAACTAATTTAATTTGTAGAGGAAGCTCAGTGTAGGGCTTGAGGTGGTCTCCATGGCAGTTAGTTAAGGTCTGACGACTTGGTAAACTTTTGCACCCTTTGAGCTGTCAGCAGCAGTAAAAATAATTGAACTTTTTGATAAGTTTGTAAATGATTTGAGTTGACCTCGATGGCCTCCAGCCCGTAGCATCTTTTGGACAGCGATGGTAGGACACCCCTGTATAACCTGGCAAGTGCTCAGGGGTTTATACCGTTGCTCGATTGCTTGACGGAGGCTTAACTTTAAATCTGAGCTGACAGTTTTAAAAAGTTTAAGGTCATTTATGGATTTATGGTGTTTGAAGAAGTGTATTGTCTTGCTGTGAACGTGGGCTGTAGCCTGATGAAGAGAAGAAGATCTTCTGCGTTGAAAGCTGGGCTGACCTCAGTTGGTAGCTGTTTTTTCATTTACTTTACGCTTGTCATTTTCTTACGATTGACAGGAGCACCCAGGGCAGAGGTAGCCTGTAGCCTAATATTTTTGCTTTTCCTTTTCTTTATGTCTTTCTTCTTCTGCTTTTTTGGAAGCCTTGTCAACCAGCAACTGACAAGGCTTCGAGGGTTTCGTGTGTCCTATTGACGAGATTTCCTTCAAATAAGCAACAAAAAAGACCACGAAAAAAGCCTACTTTATACTGTAGAAAAGGGGAATAAATTAAAAAGGAAATGCCGTGGCTAAAACAAAGAAAATAGGGCACTCCGGAGTGATTATAGCTTATAAAAGTATGTGTTTATCCCTGGGTTTTTAATTCTTGCCTCTTATTTTCTTATGTAACCTCAGCTTCTTTGATGGTTTTGGTTTATTCTGATTGTGAGCCACTCTGTTAATTTTATTAGTCTAGAGTGCTGCACAAAGAAAACGTGATGTGGTTTAGGGGGTAAAATTAGGCAGCATCGCTTCCCGTCGTCTATATATACCCTGTAGAACCGAATTTGTGTGATGAAACCAGATTCACAGATTCGATTCTAGGGGAGTATATGGTCGATGAAAAAACTTCGATTTATTGACTTTACTGCCATCGTTATCAGGCATTTGAAGCCTAATGTGCTTCCAGTTGTTACATTAACAGTGTTGGTTTATGAGTGAGAGTAAATCTGACAACACCACATTCCTCATAAGAGGTCGTGCTGTAACTCTGTAGGCTTAAAGGAAATCTAATATGAAATGTTGCACGTGGAAATAAACATTGGAAGGTGTCTCTATTCCTGTTTGGCTCGCTGTGCTTTGCATGAAATACCAAATGAATTTACTAAATGAAACCAAGCCACAGACACTCCAGCTGTAGCTCTTTTTTCTCTTGTGGGCAGTTTCTGTCTCTACATTATTGATTCCCAGAGACTGCTGCTGCTGTCCAATAGGCTCCTGAGACAGATTTTTTTTTCAAAGGGATGGGAGCAGATGAAGTGATGAGATTCGTGTAACTTTTGGATGACCCCTTCTTGACAAAGACAGTGTCCATCAATTGTCCTCACTCATTATTCGCTGTCTTTATGCCAAGGGGCTTTTTGTATCTTTTGTTGGTTTCTCTGTTGAACACCATGCTTTTAAGTTAGACTTTAGAAACCAGGAATCAGCTTTGATGAAACATCACCATGCACAGAAGACAATCCCCATTTTTAATATTCTGTTTTCTTTTTAATACGTTTCGTAAGTTCAATATTGTGCATATTTTCCCCCAATTTTTCTATTTATTTATTTTGAAATCCTCATTTTCTGTCTTCCAAACACGTCCGCCGATGTTTCAAGATAATATTTGCGTTTTTTCCATCAGGTTCTAATTTCTGTGTATCTTAACTCAGATAAAAATGCATTTAGTTGTATGTTTACCAGTGTTTGGACCCGCATCACCTCTATTGGCCGATCTGGTCACATGGTTCGCTAACTTTATTCAGTTGACACCAAGTAGGAGGGCTTTATGGAGGGAGGAAAAAAGACAACTCGAGAAAAATTAGTATTTTCTACCTTCAGAAATTAATGGCCATGAGTTCGTATATGGTGAACTCTAAGTATGTGGATCCCAAATTTCCTCCCTGCGAGGAATATTCACAGAATAACTATATACCTGAGCAGGGCTCCGACTACTACAGTCCATCGCAGGACACAGACTTTCAGCATCCAGGGATCTACCCACGGTCAAACTACACGGAGCAACCCTTCAGCTGCAACACTGTGCAGGACTCCACAGTGCAACCACGGGGTCATGGGCACGAGAGAGCCAGCCACCCGAGCCATTTTAGCGAACAGACTGAGCAGGGGACTCCGGTCCAAGTGGCCGGACCCCGGACTTGTGGACAGCAGCAAAACACAAAGAGCCAAAATGGGATACAAGCCAAGCAGCCAGCAGTAGTTTACCCCTGGATGAAGAAAGTTCACGTAACTACTGGTAAGATTTCCTCTTCTTCTTCCTCTTCTTCCTCTACTGAGGGCTATAATCCAGAAATCAGTCAGTATACTATTTATAGGAGTCTTTGAAAGGCCTCGCCAATTACACAAGTCATAAATTTTTATAGCTCAGGAAATAGGCCGCTAGGTGAGCTCCTAAAAGCTCCTCAAACACGCAGACTAGCCGGTGGAAATTGGGATGAAATCTAGAGCAAATCTGGTTAAATTTAGCTAAAATAATCCACTGTTTCCTGATGACAGTTCCGTTTAAATTTCCTTAAAGTATGAACTTTGACAGAGAAACTAATTTTCTTGTCCTGCACATGTTCTACCTGCATGCTGCATCGACCACATTTAGTGACTTTTGTTTGTTTCGTTTTGTTTTTCTTTTGTGTTCTTTCTCCCAGTGAACCCGGATTACACGGGATCTGAACCCAAGCGGTCCAGAACAGCTTACACCCGGCAGCAGGTTCTGGAGCTAGAAAAGGAGTTTCATTTTAACAGGTATCTGACCAGGCGGCGGCGGATTGAGATTGCCCACACTCTTTGTCTCTCCGAAAGGCAGATTAAAATCTGGTTTCAAAACAGACGGATGAAATGGAAGAAAGATCACAAACTACCCAACACCAAGGGGAGATCTGCACCAGTCTCCAACCATCTGCAGAGCATTCAGAAGGATAACCTGACTGATATCACAGCATTATAAGAAAGGAAAGTGGTCCTGTCCTTAGAGATTAACTGTATATAAAAAAAGACAAAAGTTACATCTGACTTTTGCATGGACTGATGTCGTTTCTAGCCATTTTGTTTTTAATTTAACAAACATGACCCTCCAGCATTGTTGCCTCGAGTCTGAGTGAGAAAATCAATCGGTCTTTAAAACCGAGAGGTTTGCAAGCTGAGCCTCTTCTGTGTTCAAATTTCCTCAAAGAGACAGAAAAAACGTCGAAATAAACTTTTCCTTCCCTCTTTTTCCGACGTTGCCCCTTCTGAGGAGACATTTATCAAGCAGCCTCGGCCGATTCAGTGGATTTAAACAAAGTGTCTCTGCTCTTCTCACGTGGATTCAGCTGATTTAAACAATGAAATATCTTTGCTTAAAAACAAAACAGTGAGATCATTTCAAATTACACGCACATACACAAAAGTTATTACAGCTTTCAGCACAGAAATTATTTTAGCCAACTGAAAAATTCACATTAAACGCACAATATATATATATATATATATATATAAATGTATACTTGAAGGAAATATTATTTGCATATAGAGCACGCCAAACACTCCTCAACCTTTTTCAGAAATCCCCGCTGAATCTTTTGTGACTTGTATGTTTTAACTTATTTTGTAAAAAAAAAGCTTTGATATTTTAAAATTGTTATTTCCCAAACACAAGACATTCCTGTGTGCATACTATTCAGAGTGCCCTTATAAATCTTTCCTGACATCTTTGTAAACAGTGTACATTTTCAGAGGCTCTCTTGTGCCATTTAAAACTCTCCTATGAAAGATCATTTGTTCTTGCATGGCATCAAATTGATACTAGATGTTTCCAATCGGAAATAATCAAATCCTGGAGATTTAGCAGTATTTTATTTTTTATTTTTCAGACGATTTCTGCGTCATTATTTATTTGTTTAAAAACGTGTACATTTTTTCGTATAGCACACAATTAAATTAAAAGTATTCGTTAAACCTTTATTATTCCGAAATATGTTTGAACTCTTGTGCGTTATTAGCATGGCCTTATGCAAAGTTTTAGTCTTAGTTAACATGGGAATCTTCTATTTTTTTTTTTTTCATTCACAACCAAGCTATCCATGGGGCTCTTTCAGGTCATGTTTCAAGACAGATATTTCTCGTTTTATACCGTCTTTGTCCTCGGACAAAAAGCCAAGAAGCTCTCCCAGTATGTGGAGGTCTCCTTTCTGAAGTCTTCTTGACGAGAGAGTTGAAAAGGTATTTCAACCGAAGGTCGACAAAGCAGCAGTGGCAGGTTCATCCAGGGGACACATTTCAGCCGCAAGGACTGACCCCAGCACCCCTGACCCGCCGGACAGGCAGCATTTCTCTCCCAGGCGCTGTTCGCTTTGCTTTGGAGGACTGTTCCACCCTCAAAAAAAAAAGAAAAAGAAAAAAGGCTAAAGCTGATTCAAAGTAAGAGCCACTGAATTCCTCGTTTTACACGTGTTTAAACAGTATTTATACCAGGCGAAGCCCCCGAAAAGGTTCTGATTTGTGCGTTTGTCTCCTCATGTCTATATGCAATCTTTTCGTTTTTATTTTTGTACATGCTTTTTACCTTGTACGGTGCATTGAGATGTGAGAAGTATATTGAATAAAAAAAAATAAAGATTTCTACTGATTATGCATTTAAGTATTTGGGAGACTGTGTGTGTTCTGGGATGTTTATTTCCTGCACTCAAGATAGATTTTGATTTAGAAGAAATACATATATTTTTTCGACCCCGGGGTTATTTATTATTTCCCCGATAGCTTGAAATTTTAGAGTAACTTTTCTTTGTTTGCGTTATTTGGTGCCATTTGGTTTACGCTAGACGCAAAGGACAGCTTTGCTCCAAGTGTTTTTTCACCTAAGAGTTACAAGCGTGTGGAACCATATGGAACTAAAGGCCGCTTTTACAAAACATCTACAAATGGACCAAATGGCCAATGGATACACAAATGCAGCCTGTTGTCTTGGCAGGTCCTAAATTTAAGCACACAAGTGTATTTTTATTATTTAGAAAATAAAATAAAATAGAAGAGGGTTTTTTTTTTTTACTTTGCCGTTTCATTTTACTCATGAGTTCGTAACAAAGCGAGAGCAAGCACTGCGCAAAAACCTCCCCTTAGGAAAAAAAAACTCTTAGTGGGGATTATTTAATTTATTTATTATTATTTTTGTGCCATAAAAACCACATTCAATGCGTAAAAGTTATTTAGACGGTTCTTTACAGTGCAGTGGAAGCACAAATTATCTCTAGTGCCCTCATAAGACTCAAATTGACAGGGAAAACTTGTTAAGAGGAGTTGGTCCTTCTCCAAGACTAATTCACGCCACATTTGTTAGAGCTGTATTAGAACGAAGGAACAAACACCCAATAGCACAGTATAGAACTTTAGGCTATTAAAGCATACCTATATTCTGCTTATGGTTAATATTAACCCCCAACCCCCCATGATCCACAAGCTGAGACTTTATTGAGGATGAGACGCAGCAATACCGACCTTCGACCCCTTCACGTTACAGGATCAGCTCGGATACAAACAAAGTGACCATATGTATGCATTTGTAAAGACAACCTGCATCCAAACACTTTTCATCCCCAGTGACCACGGGCTGATGCCCACTGAGCACGTGCGTGCACCGCGCATAAACGTTTGTGTATACATAAAATGTAAGTTTGTCACACGGATGTGAAGAGAAGCAGAGACAAAGTGATGCTACCAATCCACCATCCTGCCAAAAATGATCTCCATATAGATGCTGAGGAGAAGATGAGAGAGAGAGAGGGAGAGAGAGCGAGGGGGGCTGGGTGGGTGGGGGGGGGGGGGGACTGGGGAGAAGCGACTAGAAGGGGGGTGAGGGGGGAGAACCTACCTAAAATACATTACAAGCTCTAACTTAACCAAAGGTTGCTTTTTTATTATTATTATTTTTAGCTACTTAATATAAAACCTGGGTGTTTTGAGCGTCTGATATATAATGCATGAATTGAACTAATGCCAATATCATAGTTTCCTTGGCAGTTATCAGGTCAGAGCAGCCTACTACAACGTGCAGTGTGTAGCCACACTGACCTACATGTCTGAACAGCAATAAATGGGAGCCAAAGGCAGTGCCATTTTCAATGACACTGCACCCAGTGCAGGAATACAACGTCGTTGCTCTCCATCCGGCCATATTTGATTTCCAGCTGTTTTCGCAAGAAGCCTCTCCGAGCCAGACAACCCCCCTAAGATATATTAAAGTGCGCTGTCTGCATTCAGAGATATAATCCAGAGACTATACCACTCCGCTCTCTATTCTCGACCACGTGATTGTCTAAATAATTAATGCAGCACGTCCCCCTAGAAACACGGCGTCGTCATTAATCGCAAGGACTCTATCAGACTTGAAAACTGAAGAGATCCCCCAAGAAAATAATATCCGATTCCTGGCGCAACTGTAGTCCCGCACTTTAGCAACACATCTGAACCGATGGATGCTTGGGTAGGTAAATATTTCAACATTTTTCATGTTGCCCCAGCTGGTAAATGACGATATCAAATGTCGTGATATTTGATAAATTGCTCCCTTTGATGTGTGCGCTCTGAGCGCAATTGTATAGGCTGTGGCTAGTCGCTGTACGCATGCCTTCTTCTTTTTTTAAAATAAATAAATAAATTAAATATATTAGCAGTAGCATAATTTTTCAGTTTTGCGGTTTGCAAATGTCTTGAAATGGACTGATGGGACTAATGTGAAAAAAGTAAATGGCAGTGACAAGTAGGATTTATGGATGCTCGCTTTGAATAACTGCTCTTTCGGACACATGCAGCTTAGTCTGCTCCCTCTTTTGGGCCCATAGACTCCTTATTCAGAGTCTAATTCGGATTTTTGCTAATTTAATGTGAAGTTGTTTTTGTTTCTTTTAATCTGAAGTAAATTGAATATGTTTAAAGAAAGCATTAAAATTAACTTGTCTTGTTTGCGAAGCAGAAATCGCGATTTTTGGTGTTGTATTTTTAACCATAAGACAAATTCCTAGTTATTTATCTCTCCCTTTCGCTTTAGAGCACAATCATTTTCTATTGTTTTTATTGTTAGTGGGGGGATGATCTAATTTTGATTTCTTAAAAGTCCTAGAAGTTCGGCCAGGCTGACAGTTCTGCCTCCTTGTAAATCATTCTCAGTTATCCCTGAAAGGGTGCGAGGCTGTTGGGGGCCGGGCGAAAACTGTAAATCTTTCACTTTTATTACCCTCTGAACATATGCTGAGACGCTACCAGTCCGGCATCCCTTCTTCTTCTTCTTCTCTAGCAAAGATTACCCACCGCTGAACCAACCAGGTCCGAGAACCGTCTCTGTGGTTCGAAATCTTAGAGTCTGGCCTTTCGGTATATTTTCTCTGGCATTAAAGCGTGCCATTATTTGGCATAGTGTGGGGTTAGTACCGAAAACAATGCAAGAAGACACTGGCTCCGTGCCTCTTTGTGCTTCAGCTGTGTGGGAAGACAGACACAACAAACACGAGATGATAATGTGGTTTATTTGAATACAATCCTTTCCCAGTTGCAAGAAAATACACACACGTCATTTATTTCATAAATCATTTTTTAAAATGCACTCCCACATCATTGCGCAGTTGTTTGTAAATTACACAGAACCGCGTTTTAAAACGTTTCAATATTATGCAAAATGTGGTGAGTGAGGCCCTCTTTATTCGTTTTATTGCGAAATCCCCGCTAGTTTCTATCTTTAGGGGGAGTGAGGCAAAGAAAAAGAAATCTTCATAAATGTTGGAAATTTCAAATCTTCTGTGACATAAAATGCACAGATCATTTTTTGCACACATGCATTGCACTTCAGTGCCTTTGTGGGGGGGAGGTTAAAGATGTCTAGATTTGCACGTTGAGCACCCAAACAAAAGCATATCTGCTTGGGTTTAAACGCTGAAGTGCAGGCGAGCTGCAAAGCTCGCAGCTCATGGGGAGATAAAAAGAAATAGGCAGAGGAACATTTTCACATTCACACAGTTCAGATGAGGAAATAAACGCCACCCTTTATCAAAATGGATTGGTGAGGTAAGGCTTACTTGAAGAAGGGAACAATCACGTGAACAAATATGCTTGTACCTTAAGGCAGCGCCTTTATTTGTCATCATAAAGCTTCCGAAACACCCCAAAATCCCAATGTTAGCTGCAAATCTTTACAGGCCTCTCCGTTTTTGAATTCCTGTATATTTCACTGGGTGATTGATTGCCAGTGATTTTTTTCAGGAATAAGGATACCTTGTTCGCTTTTTATTGGTAGTTGAATGCGAGTCCTTCCATTCTTTCGGGAATACTGTCTCCACTGGTATATGGAAATGTCTGAAAAACAGCAAGATCAGGTTTAGGACAGCATTGTCTACAGACAAAGGGTGAAGGATTTATTCTTGAGACAACGTGGAAAGGAACTGAGACTGAGAGGGAACTGCTTTATGATGAATTGATTCACAGGTAAGAAATTGCATGGCAGAAAGCAACCTTTAACCACGGGTTAATATAATCCAAGGAAATATATATCATTCATTCCATTCATGGAGGCGATGCTCGTTAACGTCGCTCTCACCGGCAAACGCGCGGGTATGGAGCCCAAAGCTATCTCTTCAAAAGCAGATTCATATTATTACCATTATTATAGTTTTTTTTCCTCGAGAAATTGCGTTCAAATATTATCGACAGATCGAGCCAAAGCTACCCTGCGCTTTTCAGCTGATTTCACGTTTATGAAAACCTGCTCGGAGGAAAAAGTGGGAGAGGAACTTTTCTTTTTGACTCTTGGATCGTAAATCACATTAATTTGTTGTCTTATCCTCACTCGCTGGCGTTTGCCGTTGATTTATGTGGGTTCAATAGTATGGCTTTGTTAACCTGCAACGTTATATTATAGGTGAATTTATAGTGGATGCTTTAAGGGATAGGAGGTCTGAATAGTGAACAAGGACAATGCAAATGCGGTTTTTTTTTTTAATGTTTGGATACCTTAATGGCTAATTTGTTCCATGCAAATATATTTTCTCTCTCTTTGGACTGATGAGCAGCAGGTCTAAGAACACAAGGCAATAAACTCAAATTTGAGATAATTTCCACCCATTTTCGTTCAGTTTACTGTTTTACTTTGGATAAAGATTTAATGTTTGTGCACTGCAGCTTTTGTATTATAGGCCTGAGCTGCTCATAATTACGCGCAGTCTCCTGGATTTTGAAAAAAAAAAAAAAAAAAAAAAAAAAGCTAAACTAAAAATACAGACATTTTGCTACAAAATGGGAATTTGTAAGCACTATACAATTTTCTGCAAAAAAACAAACAAAACTCAATTTGTGTTTTGTTTTCGTTTTCGTTGTTTCAAAACAGCAGCGAATACATTGTGTAAAATTATAAACTTAGCTTAAAAAATAATATATATATATTTCCAGTTATACAAACTTCCCTCTTATTAATAGATTTTCAAAGGTTAAGCTGAAGAAACGACTAAGTGAGATAATAACACTCCAGAT
This sequence comes from Aulonocara stuartgranti, assembly GCF_965226115.1. NCBI lineage: Eukaryota > Metazoa > Chordata > Actinopteri > Cichliformes > Cichlidae > Aulonocara > Aulonocara stuartgranti. Next base: position 17,232,374 of record NC_138952.1, read on the forward strand.
TGAGTCCGACCCATTGTGTGGACCAAACTTACCGTAACAACGCGTAGGCGAAAAACACAGCCGCGTGAAAAGGGAACCATGTCTGCTACTAGTAGCTCAGTGTGCTCAAAAGCACTCGAGGTGCAGACTATCGACCGGCTTTTTAGAAAATCCTCATGAAAAAATCCTACAGTTGAATCGTGATACTATGAAGCTAAATTCCTCGGATAGATGCAATGAAACAGGAGCTGTTTGTTTCTTTTTTTTACACTCACTGCAAATATAATTATCTGGAAGATTTCTGGGTTTGAAGTTCTGGTTTCCTTGCCGTCGGTCGAGCATCTTGTCCTGTTTCTCTTAGCGCTGAAAAGCTGCTGTGAATTTAGTCGAGACTTGGCTCTTCTTTAAGGCAAACTGTTCGTTGTTCATTAAACTATGACTTACTGCTGAATGACCCTAAGGTCACCTAAAACGCTTATGAGTGCTAGATATTTGGCCTGACTCTTTTGTACTAAAAGTGCACATGTCAGACTTTTCAGTCTCAAGAAAATGAAAGCAAAAGAAGAAGAAAAAAGTAAAAAAAAAAAAAAGTGAAATAAAAATAGACATACAATAAAAACGCTGGAAAATATGGAATTAAAGCCTCAGTTCTATTAAGCTACTATATTTTTCAATTAATTATCTAGAACTGTTTAGTTTAGCTTGAGTTTACACATAAATCTAAATTTAAAAAAAAATACTACAACTAAAAATGTATCACTCATTTTTAACACAACATGCATCGAAAATAACGCAGGGCTCAGACTAATAACAATACATTTATTTGTGTTATTATTTTTGTCTTTTAGGTCGAGATGGAAGCAGTGGTGAATGCTTGAGGGGTATAAAACAGATCTGCGCAGATTTCGGTGAGTAACGTTTTTTTAATGAAGGGAGAGGACAACACAGCCAACTGCTAACAAGGTGAAAGGGTGATTTGTTATTAGGCTACATATTTACGCTCACAGTGTTTCACAGGAGGCTTAAATCAAGAAAACAGACATGAAGGATGGTCTTAACCTGTACGTGTAATTATTTACGCAGGCCAGAGTCCAATTTCAGTAAGTCCCATTTCCTTTTTTAGCAGCGTTGCCGGAATTAAACAGTGAGAGCACACACAATAAGAAAATTAAAAAGAAAAAAAAAAGTAGAGTTTTTCAAGACCTCGCCAGTATCCCCGTGCCTTATTCAAAGCAGCAAAACAGCTCCGTGCTTTCCACCTCTGTGTTTAGCTGGAGACTCGCACTAAGCCAGAATGGAGGCATCATTTATAAACCGAGCCTCTTCATGGGAGAAGTCGCCGACTATGAAATTCTTTCCCTTGCCTTCCTCCTACGCTTAGTTTTACACTTCTGAGGGGCTGTGAGTCTTGAGGAGTGTTTTGCTTTTCATTCCCCTCTCTCAGGCCGTTTACAACCATAACATTTGCGGTCATAAATTTTGCCGCGGTCCAAACTGACAGGTGCAATTGTTATGCACGGCGCAGGCTGCACCTCGTAAAGCCACCAACATACAGTACAGGAGGGCCCCTTTGATATTTTTGTTTCGGCTTACTTTAAATGTTGTCATGCTTTTTATCATATTGGTAAAATAATGAGAATATTAATAATAATTTTTTGGTTTTCAAAAATATCCTCCAAAAGTTTAAAAAAGATAATTCAAGATAATTAGACATAAATCTTTAAGAAGAAAACCGACCAAGCAGCCAAATTATAATGTTTGAGATGTGCGTAAAGGCTGGTGAAATGTCATATTTAACCCAGCCCAACCCAACCCATCTTTCTCTCTCTCTCACTCTCACTCTATCCCTCCCTTTCTCTCTCTCCCTCTCTCTCTGTCTCTCTCTCTGTCTCTCGCTCTCTCTTTCTAACCCTCTCACACGGCTACATTTTTATATGAACAGTGCGGGAGTTCAGTGTTGTGCTTCTTGCGCTCTTCAACATGCGATCCTAATGCCTGTGCGCGCGTGAACAATGAATGCATTAGGGGCTTTGTCAGGCCTTGTGATTACTGAAAAGGGTATTGTGTGTACGTGTGTGTCAAATGCTGATTCAGCTTATTTGCAAGGGACTCCCAGAGCCTCCCAGAGGGTCCTTTTAGTCCAAGTTAAACTTTAACTGTTTTGTGCCAAGAAACGAGTCGAACGAGCTGGAGATGAAGCATTGTCATAGACAGTTTGAAGACATTTGGTGCTTTTCTAATTTAATTGCTCTAGTTGTTTAATTAGAAAGCACCAAATGCTCTATACAGTAGCTTCAGTCTGGGCCAAGCAAGCTGTGCCTTTTGGTTTAATGTGGATTTCAAACGCTGCATCTCACACATTCTGTGGCGTTACAGTGAGAGATGTTTCTTTTTATAGGTCACAGAGTGGAGCAGCGGTGGGAAACACCAATCACGTAAATAAACAACACTCATGCAACTGGATAAAGCTTCACTGGCTTACTGGCTTTGAATCCACAAAATGCAGAAAGCAACATACTACGACAACTCTGGACTTTTTGGAGGCTACACCTACCCCAAACCAGACTCTTACAACTATGGGCCCGCACACCAGTCCTATCCTACTTCAAACATAGACAGCGACTACCAGGGCTCAGTTTGTCCCATTCAGACAGCTGCAGTCCGGCCACCAGCCCTAAAAGACAGTGACCTGAACGGAGACTGCATGCGACAAAGCAGCAGTCAAAATAACAACAACAACCAAGCGACTAGTATTTCAGAGCAGCAGGCTCCTCCACTGTCTGCATCTTCCCCTAGCTCCAACAGCTCTGCATCTCAGAAGAAGAAATCCCCATCCAGCAGTGCTTCCAGCAGTGCCACACCAGCCCTCACCAAGCAGATATTCCCCTGGATGAAGGAGACCCGACAGAACTCAAAGCAGAAGAACTCAAACAACTGTGCCACCGCAGGTAGTGATCATGATGGTGACGTGTATGTGTAGTGTCTGTGTATGTTGTGTGAGCGTGTAGAGGTGTGTTTGGGTAGGGAGGGATCAGGGTGGGGGGGGGGGGGGGTCTTGATGTGCATGGAATTTATAAATTATTCCTCACATTGTTCAAAAGACCCTAAGATGATTCTGTGATTCCTTCACAGGTGGTGAAGTGAGTGATGAGAAAAGCCCACCGGGACCAGCGTCCAAACGGGTCAGAACTGCTTACACCAGCGCGCAACTTGTGGAGCTGGAGAAGGAGTTTCACTTTAACCGCTATCTTTGTCGTCCTCGGAGGGTGGAAATGGCAAATCTGTTGAATCTCACCGAGCGCCAAATAAAGATCTGGTTTCAAAACAGGAGGATGAAATACAAAAAGGACCAGAAGTCTAAAGGGCTGGCGCACTCCCCCCTGGGACATTCCCCGGATAGAAGCCCGCCGCTGAGTGGCCCAAATCACATTGGATACTCTGGCCAGCTCCAAAATGTGAACAGCCTCAGCTATGACGCACCCTCACCCCCGTCCTTTGCCAAACCCCAGCAAAATATGTACGGCTTGGCCGCGTACACGGCACCCTTGGGTGGCTGCATCCCACAACAGAAGAGATACCCGGGCTCCGAGTACGAACACCACGGCATGCAGAGCAACGGCAGCTTTGCCAACGCCAATTTGCAAAGCAGCCCCGTTTACGTGGGTGGGAATTTTGTTGATTCCATGCCAGCCTCGGGCCCCATGTTCAACCTCGGCCATCTTCCCCACCCCTCATCCACCAGTGTGGACTACAGCTGTGCCGCACAGATCCCAGGAAACCACCACCATGGACCCTGTGATCCCCATCCCACATACACAGACCTCACCTCTCACCAAGCGTCTCAGGGAAGGATTCAGGAAGCGCCTAAACTGACGCATTTGTAATATGTGGTTTCGCGTGTGTGCGTGTGCGTGCGCGTGTATGTTTGCGTGTGTGTGTGCCAAGATTATGTTGCGCTCTTTTTTTATTACCTCACTAGTCTAATAACTACACTCCAAGCGAGTCGTGTGTATTATTACAGTATTATTGATATTACTATTAATGCTATTGTGTAATTATTTTCTAAATAATACAGCTTTGTCCATTTCTCTTGAATATTTGGGGATGCGGAGAAGCAGATAGCCCGGTTGTCAGTAGTTCTTTTTTTGTTCTTGTTTTTTCTCAAGTGCAATGCGCAATTGTTTTTTTTTTTTCTTTTTGACTGAGTATTTCATGCCATTACTTGAAGGTAAGTCTTGTAGATCACAAAAATAGAAGCGCATCCTTAGCGAGAAGGATTTTTAGGGAAGTTTTTCGTCTGTTTGTTAGGCTCTCATTTCCCCCCGCGCACACCCCAATTTATTTATTGTTTTGTATTTTTCTTTTGATTTGCATAATCTTTTGTACTAGCATATAGCCTATTTATTATTTAATTACTTTTGTATTGCACATTATTTATCGTTTATATGCGAGTATTTATACGTGTGGAGTTTGTTGTAAGATTGGACAGATCAGTGCACTTGGAAGTGTGGGCAAAACAGGGTTTGGAAAATGCTATGACTCGCAATGTGTTGTTGGTATATAAAAAAGAGCATTTCTAATTGTAAATCTGGGACAAATGGGACATTTTATAGTGTATAAACATCACTATATGTCCATGGTTATTCTTGTGTCAAATCTTAAGCAAAACGTAGACTATCGAAGTATCAAATATTATACACACCAGCATGTCATTTTGTGTAGTCCATTGCTATTTTTTATTTGTCTTCCATTGTTATTCCATTCAGTTGGATATCCATAAATTTATGAAACCCTAATGATATTGAAATGTTATATTTTATTGTGTTCAACATTTTGTAAATAAAGTGCTTAAACTTCGTTTTTTATTGCATTTTGTTGATTTCCTTTTCTTTTCCCCCTTCTTTCTTTTTCAACAAACCCTGCAGCAGGAACTCTGGTTACCCTGCAGCTTCTCATTATTTTTAATTTCTCATTCAGCTGCTGCTGTTGCTGCCAGTGAATCTGTCAGGTAACTGTGCCGAGGAGGCGTATTGACCCACAGCTTTACTGTACAGCCTAAACGGGGAGAGACAATCAATAATTAGACACCAGGATATCTAAAACTCATCAGACGGCTCTATGCTTCCAATGCAAAGTGCATTTCAGCGGAATAAAAGGCTCTGGAGGTTATTGATGTTTTATTGGTATGAGGGAAGTGAGTCTACGGGCTTATTGCATCTTCCACATGTCACTTATCTTCTTCTTTTTTTTTTTTTTAGAGACGGCCACATGATTAGCCTCCTGCTTGCTGAGACAAGAAAATAAGCTCAATTTTCCAGCAAAGACCAAAGCCTAATCACTGACTACTGTCTAATTGATTGGTGCACAGCGAGACTGAGCATATATAGTCTCGCTTAATATATATATATATATATATATATATATATATATATATATATATATATATATATATATATATATATATATATATATATATATATATATACACGACCATTTGTTTTCATGGTCGGTGTAAGACAAAGCAGACTGGTGACAAAACAGAAAAATACACGGCGATTCCTTGACACAGGACAAGATGCAGAGGGGTGTGTGACTAAGAGAGAGAGGGAGAAAGAGAGAGAGCAGTTCATCCTTTATTGCTCCTGGAGAGCCATTTCAAAGCTCATTAATCAAAAACTCGTCGCTTTCAGACTCCTCGCTGATCCCTCCTCCTCGTGAACAAAGCATTTGCATTCCAAATCCAAGTAACACATTTCTAACCGAACAGGCCAATCTTTAATGGTGGTGGTGGTGGTGGGGGAGCTGGGGAGAAGAAGAAAAAAGGAAGGGGGGGGGGGGGGGGGGCTGTGGCAGTTGGAATCTGTGTTCACATTTTCCAAGATGATATATCCCTGGATTTAAGAGCGCATGAAGGAAAATGAAACTCTTGTCACAGAAATCATCAGTGGCTTTAATTCACTGTGGCTCTAATTCAGAGTGAGCCCCCACCCCAGAAGTTTCACAAACATCAGCCGCTGAACTGAGCGTGATTCACGGTTATATTAACGGCGGCGTTTGTACGTTCAGTCCGTGCTGTGCCACAAACAAATCCATCTTGCATTTTGTCTCTGAGCTACTGCAACACAAATCATCAGTATTCCGTGGATGGCGGCCATTTTAACCCTGGGTGGGTTCCCCCCACCACCGCCACCTCCCTCTTTCTGCACCTCACATGTAATTTATGAAGCTTAAAATAGTTCTCATAAAAACAACAACTTTAGCACCGAGGAAGATAATATTAATTGTTTTCCTGGGATTTTCGGGCAATTTTAAGTTCCAATGAAAATACAATTTTATTATTTACATGCAAGTAAGTGAAATAATGATCATATAAATAAATATTTAAATTAAAAACAAAAACACAGCTGAATAAGTAGAGGACCGTTTCCCCACTGTTTTGGCTAACTTGTGAGGCTAAGTGGAAATCTGCATCCTCCAGCTTGGAAATAATGCAAGTTAAAATCTAATTTACGAGGCAACAAATGGAGCAAATTGTGTTTTAGATTTTATCCACGTCATAATGCCCCTGATTTTGAAAATTAACCACGGGTGTAGCTGAGATCAAATTCAGCACTGTGGCATACAAAAAAAGAAAAAGAAAAAAAAAGCAAGTTACACCTCAGCTGGAAATAGCAGCGGCACAGTTCCGTTGCCTGCGGCTGCCGAGTAAAAAAATAAAAAATAAAAAAAGACATTCTAACCCTACAAAGAAGAAAAAACCATGGTTAGAAAACTGTGCAGAGAGGTGGTGTTTTACAGAATCCTGGGTTTGAATTTTGTCCATGCAAACTGAGGAAAAGGTGAGGTTGGGGAGAAATATCATTACAGTGATTGTCAATTAAGCACATGCAACTGGTTATGGTGAAATTACACATGCACTTTATCCTGTATAGACTGTGTATTAAATACATTTTTAAATGATGGCTTAAAAAGAGAAGTAGTACATTTAATTAAACAAGAAAGCATTTGTTGGAGCAGGCTGTGCAGCGCATTTTGCGCTCCTGATTGGACACAAAGCCGACAGGCCACGCCTTCTCAGTGGAGAGTAATATTTACACATGGCGAAGTAGTGTTACTGTTTTAATGAGAACAAGAGCTTCTAACAGCATTTAAACTCATCTGTATTCAGGACATCCTGCAAAAAACATTTTTTTTGGTGAGGGGTTCATGTATGCTGTCTCTGCTGAAGATCAGGAGCTGTACAACAAGGGAGGAATCCAGCTGTTCATTCAAACTGTCTGAGGTAAACTAGAAAAGGTACCCTTTCTTTATACAGGCAGGGTCCCAAATTCATTCGTACTGAAAGACGCGAAACAATTATTTAATCAGATCTCAAAGAAAGTTACTACGTCGGCATTGGCATAACATATCGCGATGTCTCCTTTGTGTAAGTGAGCAGCGTTCATCTCCATCCCGATGTGTGTGTATGGGGAGGGGGGTCATTGTTTGTTACCCGCGCTGGTTCAAGAGAAAAGAGAGCTGTAGTCGTGGAAAAAGCTGCAGAAGAAGCCCTTGTTTTAAGATTAGAGCTGTACTGACATCTAGTTTCTTTCAATGTCTTTATGCTTTTGTTAAAGGACTCCTTGGCTGCTCTGTTTGCACCTGATTGTGGATTACAGAGCATCGGATCAAGACTGAACTTCACAGCAAGCAGCTGAGTGACCTGGGAGATGAGTTTCAGCTTTAAAAAATGTGTCGTAAAGGCAGGGCTGGTACTTAGTTTGAAACGGATTTTTGGCTGACGAGCGTGATATTAAAAAAGGGGGATGAGGGGCAAGGTCTGTTTTGTTTGTCTTATCATTAAATCCACAAATTAAAATTAAGAAAGTGACTAAAGTGCTCTAGTTCTGATATTAGAGAATCAACTGTAAAGTATTAGGATGTCTTGCTGTAGATTTGTGGCTTTACAAAATTTGAAATCAGTAAGAACAAAGCACAGCAAAGGAAATAAAAAAAAGCTCACGTTAATGTTGTTTTTTGTTTGTCTATTCACATTCTTTTTATGCTTTTTTCCTGGTGTAAGAACAAACCAGTGTAATGTTATGCCTACTGTAAGATGATGAAGCATAAGTTTCAGGTTGATTGTGCCATTATGTAACACTTAGTGTTTTCAGTTACTCCATGGACTGTTTGATAGCATAATTTAATTCATGTCAACAAAATCCAGATCCTCCAAATAAAAGGATTAGTTTGACTTGAACAGGTGTGTTCTTTTTAATATTCATTCACTTCCTTTCTTCTCTTATCTAAACTAATCACAAAATACAGGACAGGAACAGCTCTGCAGAAATTCCCACCTCTCCAGAACCACCCTGTTGTTCCAGAGCATGTTTTATGCAATATCATATCTCATTTTTATTGTAAAACCGACAGGCAGGATTTAATTTCTTTCCTCATAGAGTCGTTCGCTAAGCCTTTGGCATCAGGCAGCAGGAAAGATGATCTTTCACACACACCCTGACCATCTGTAAACAGTGACAGAGGATGTGAATGTCAGAGGACACCACTGCCAGAAGTCCTTCCTTCTATGGCCTCTGCTGTCATCAGGGATCTACCAAACTGTGTGTGGTTGGATGAGCAAAACAGGCAGACACTTTTTTCCCCCTTAGGAAGGTCATACAGTAAGTAGGTGTTATTTTGCAACCTGTAAAGTCTGCACTTCTCCTCCTCAAAGGAAATGAACTACACAACTACTTTATTTAACTACTTTTGTTCTGCAGTTGTTTATGCCCGCGGAACAACAAATGTGAAAACATTACCAAAGAGCTAAACACAGCACTGGATACTGTCTGTTAATAAACCACTGACTGATATTTGTTCTTGGTTTGCACAGTCCAGATCTGATGCAACTAAAGTACTGACAATAGTTTTTTCATGCTGGCAGCTCCTACTCCTAAAACATGCCTGTACAGCTCACTGAAAAGGATTTCCAGTGAAGTTATGCATAGCATAACAGTAAGGCTACGGTGTGTTTCTTTCAATAAGAGCATGCAGTAGATGAAAATTGACCATAAAAAGAGTGAAAATTGATGTCATACTAAAATGAGAAGAGCTGGTACTTTAATTCATGGTTCTTGTGTTGAGCTTGTGTCCTGTTGAGTCATGAAACACATTAACCGTGAGAAACCTGCAGCCAAACGAATAACAGTAGCTGAGGAACCTCCCCACATGGATCATGCATTGTGTCACAGAAACTGATGTGCGTGGATTTATCGCAGCTCTTATGTGTTAGTGATATTGATATAATTGTAACTGTTATAAATGACTCACTCGTCCGGGTATGATTTAGAGGGCTTGGCCAAAAAGGCTCTACTCCTCCTTCCTTGTGTGAAAGATAGCTCACTGATGTGAGGAAACCTGAAGTAATTCATACATTACGCAAGCCTTTGACTGCAATGCTCTGATAGTCTATATCAAAAAGTATTAGTGCCTGTACCCTTTTCTGATGCTCTTATGGATTTCCTTCTTGGTATTTTCTGTATGAAATTATGAGTGAATAAATTGCATCTTCATTTATCTTCGAAAAAACCTTCTGTGCTGACTGTGATACTCAGCTCTCAGCACTTTACATAATTATATTAGTCTTCTGCTACACCACGAAATTGATTGCCCAAGAAAATGAACCTGGCTTATGCTATAAATTACACCTATGGATCATAAGAAATGTGTTATTTTGTTTAAAATAGTACCTAATATAATTAGAGCTCTAATTCATGGCAAGCTACAAGTGTGGCTATTACAGTAACAGGGTTTGGAATTTAATCTGTCTCCTGGATAAAGAATGATCCTGTGTGGTTTTCATTTGTAATCCCAGACACATTATTTCAGTAAAATAGTCTGTGACTTTTAGATATGAGAGATGGATTGTTGAATGAATAACTATATTTATAAGTTTCTGTATTAAAGTTAACAATTCATCCAAGGAAGTTTCAACGGTCAATCCTACAGCCTGCCCTGTTTTACTCTGGAAGCCATTTTCTTGGGAATATTTGCCAGTGTCATCTTTGCTGGAAAGCCTACAGCAGAACACAAGCAAACACCTGATTGAAATATTTACAGGAGAGGAGAATGACACCTGAAAGATTTACACTGATGGGTGATGTTGTTCAAATCATGGAAATGTGTATTTAAAGGATAAGGCTGTCACTGGTTTGCGTTTCCCTTCGCATTAACAAATTCCACAAAAAGGACCAAAACCAACAGCGTGCTAATAGGTCTTTCAAAACTGTCCAACTTTCCTGCTGTGTCTGACTCATTCTGCCCCGGGCCAATTTGCTCCCTCCGAAGATGTAATTTTCCAAAGACCACTACAAATAGTTTCATTTTAAAACATAGATTAATGGTGCATTTGTTGAGGACTTTGTGTTTCAGGCACACTTTAATAAATACAGTACTTGGTGCTGGGGAAACTGTACAAGGGTTAGACTCCACATCAACCACTGTGCCTACATCCATTGCATTGAAACACTTAACATTTCTTATTACAGACAGGAATAAACTATAACACCACCACTACCTGTGCTTAAGTTATCCATGCTTGTTGGACCACTTCATTGTTGGTTTTGGTCATTTTTGGAGATCTGTGCAGCAATAAAATGATAATAACACCACCTTTAACTGTCAGTTAAGTAATTATTTATCCCATAATGTCTTCCACATTACCTTTGAAAATTACAGCACTATTTCTTGTGATAAAGTATGAAATAAGGTTGATCATTTGTGTAGTTTAACACAGTCTTGTTACCATGCCTTGAATTGATTTGAGAGATTGTGCATTTCAAATACTTCTAATCATAATCAGGCATCAAATATTGAAAGAATCTTTGTTATCTTTAAAAACTATCACTGTGTCTGTCTATGCCACGCATTAGGTAAGCTTATTTGACCTTACTGATTACTTTCTTCAAATTTCTAATTTTGTCAAATGTAATTGTTTCACTGTTATAACAGCAGCAAATTTAAAGGAAAACGTTAAAGTCTCATTTTATATTTCTGTTTTCTTTGGAGACATATGGCAAAGCCCTAAGATTTATTTGTCTAACCAGTATAACCCAAGTCTCACATAAATTTTTAGATTTTTTTAAATCACCTTTTGGTTTGGACTACATCTGATCTGACCTCACTGACCTCAAGTTAAAATCTACTATGTAACAGTCGACTATAGATTATTATTATTTTTTTTATGTTAAGCCCATTTAAATAAAACATTTAAAGAAGATCAGCTTTCTTTTGCTGGAAACTTGGTATCTTAAAATAAGATAAAATGATTGAAAATAAGATTAGTGCTGGGTGTGTTTACTTATAGCAACAGTTCACAATTAAGTTAACAGCCAACTATAACAACCAATGAGGATCCATGTGAAAGGATGACAGACACCATGGCTCCAGTCATCGCAGTGCTGGTCACTTTGATCTAGCAGACTCACATATCGAGACAACTATTGGATCACTTTGGCAATTTGTACTGACAATAATTCCTCTGGGGGGGGGACTTTAGTGTTCTCTTGTTTCTTTAGTGCCACATCAAGGTGATGTTTTTAGTTTGGGGTAAAAAAAATTATTATCACATTTGATTCTGACTTTTATGCTCCCCCGGAGGATGAATCTCAGTTTCAGCATAGCGATCCCTGACTTTTCCTGTAGTGTCACCAGCTGGCTAATGTTACTACTACTGTGGTTGAAATATCTCAACATATCCTTGATGGATAGGGCCAAAATCTGCTGCAGGCTTTCATGATACCCAGAGGATGGATGCATGCCAATAACTTCTGTAATTTTTTTAACTGTTCACTTAGAATTCAAGCAAATAAAAGCCTCAACCTTGAGATGGGAGATTTTGTCCCAGCAAACAAGCCAAAACACCAAAACTGTCAAGACACAAACAAATGACAGTCATTTAATAAAATTACAGATCTTGCCATCTTATAGACAGTTTGCAGTGTCTCCCTTTTGAAATTACCAGTCTTAGGAACATTTTCTACTTCTGTTGTTCTCCTTACCTACAGGCCTCTGCATTACAATCTAAAATCCAAGAGCGCAGAGGCAGCTTGCAGGGTTAAGTAATTCTGCACCATCGAGAAAGACATTTGATTTCATTTGTAGTGTGTCTTGCAGCGGGCGGAGGTGAGCCCACCTTTGGCTGCGGGAGGAGTGAAGCGGCACACATATCTAGTGCTGGGAGACACAAAATTGACAATGCATTTATCTTTGAATAATGTAAATGTCCTGAGAATACGGTGGCAGTGGTCCTGGTGTGTCCACCGAGGGTGCAGGGCTGTCACACACCGAGCTCTCTGGCCCCGCTGCAGCATAATGTAGCCTCCGGCTCCCCTCGAGCATCCCGCTGCTATGCTCTGCTCTGCCTCAGGCCCACATTCCTGCTTCAGCACACTGCACTAGCTCCCCACTTAATTTACACTCTGGTAGGAGAGGGAGTTAATGCAGAAAAGCCTGCCAAGTTGAATCTTATCTTCTTTCCCTCTTAAGCGCGAGTTAGTTCAAAGCATAGGTGGAAGGCGGTGGTATTTTTCCTGCACATCTGTGTGATATTTGTCTATCAGAATGTTAAACATAAAATGAAATCAGAGATGTGTGATGAGGCTACACACTTCCCGTGTTTGAATAGCTTCTATTATCTTAAGTAGTTGGCATAACTTAAATGGTTCTATGAATAGTGTGAGTTATTGTGTCCAAGAAATGTGCAGCCTCGTGACTAAAACATGTATTGTTTAAAATGGATGGTTCCTGGCAGGCTGACAGTGCTGTTCAGTGAGGCAAAGTGCCAGTAAATTGTTTGTCTTCTGCAGTGCAGCCCTATAATTCTTCTGGGAACCAATGGCATTGTGTTTGCCAAAGAGAATAATGATAGATGGGATAAAATCAAACTAGAGGATTTTGGGATGCACTCTGACCACCAGGCATAATCTGAATTCATTTGTGTCCCCAGAAATAGTGCCATTGTTACCTTTCTGAATTCCCAGTATTCGTCTGTCCCTGTCTGATTTTTTATTTTTATTTTTTTTGTGGGGGGGGGGGGGGGGGGGGGGAGAGATTGTGTACTGTGTACGTAATGATTAATATCATCACATTTCTTATTCAGTTATTACAATTTCAGTCTGTTTATTGCCCGCATTGAAATGGTACACCTATACATTCATGTACAGTCTGCCATGAGTACCATTGGACTATACAGGAGCTGTATGAATAGAACTATGAACCAATTAACGCAACTGTAATAAGCACTGGCTTGTAATGACTCCAGTTCTGAGGTGTAAATGTAAATGCGCAATCTGCCTGTTCAAGTGTCCTGCTGGCCCAACAACAGGATCACATCTCCATCTGTTCTCTCTCTGGAGTGGCCAGACAATACATTTCCCCCCGCCAGACGTTCCCATTTGCTCGAGCAGAGGTTTTTCCAGCTATTTCTATGGTTACAGGCAGGATAAGTTCCCTGACTGTTTGCTTACAGTTCTCTGACCAGAACTAGTCTTTTCTCATTTGCAGAGACACTTGGGCTTTTTTTTTTTTTGCTGAGAAATATTTAAATGTGCTATCCTTGGCTTTCAAGCGTTTTGTTGCTGCTGCTGCAGTTCCACAGGACGCGAGAAGCGAAAGACGAGCACGGCTGTCAGTGGAGTGTGATTTGTTGCAAGCCCAGCCTTGCCAACTGTGAGGTACTGAGGTGTGACCATAGAGATGCCTACAGTCGCCTCAGGGCCAGCCAGTCAATTACACAATACTGCCTACCCAGAGCAACGATATGTGCTCAGTAATGGACCAACGGCAGACAGGCCTCACAATTGTTTATACTGATGCCATTGATAGAGATTTTTTTTTTTTGTTAAAAGATTTTCATTTTCATTCTGTCAAATAACGCATTGGTCACCTGTGAAAATGATTGTGTCTGCATGAGAGTCTGTTTGCAGTACAGTGAGAATTTGTATTAGGATATTTTCAGCAGGCTGTATCAAAAGAGTAATACTGTGGACCTCGACTGTTTATGAGGACCATGTGTGGGAAACTCCAAGCAGGTCCTTGCTCAAAGCAACAAAAAAGATGCCTCTTCTTTGTGAAGCACTTTATCGGGTGGATGCAGATGTGCTTTTTGTTGGAACCTTGCACCTCATCCATTACACGCAGTCTGCCAGAGAGATAGTGCAGAATGAATCCATTCAAAAGGTCTATGACAGGGCCTGCTGCTCAGCTGAACTTTCTGTGAACTAGGCTCAACAGCGGGATCCATGCATCAAAAAAAAAAAAAAGAAGTTATTTCTCTTTGCTGCTCTGGCCTGTGTTTCATGCAGATTGCTACTATCATCACGTCTGGCATCCTCATGTATCAATCTGTCAATCTGATATTTGTTTGAGGGCTGTATCTGTCTCCGAGGATTCAATCTCTGAAAGAATAAGTGTGAGCTTGGAATTTTGTGAGCATCTTGATGCAACAAGGTAAGATTTTGTTTTTTGCAGTTTTTGCATTCTATATTTTTTACAGCTTATAAAAGCTGTAAATTAGTTTGTTTGTTTTTTGCATGGATACAGAACAATAATTGTATTACTTTTATAGTCTCTATTACTATAGTATAACTGTTTTCATTTGCCTTATAAGGACCATATGATATTTAAAATTATGTTGTAGTTATTGTTTTTGTAGCTTCAAATACATGAATGAATATCTTGGGAATATGCTGGAGTGTTAGTAGGTGGATTTAGATAGCGCTAGGCAAGCAGCTAAGCTATGATAACAAAATATGGGCTGTAACCCTGTATTTCTCAAAGAGGTTTGAAAGTAGGCTTAATCTTTTGGTCAAAAAATGCCAGACAGATATTTTTCAAAAATATTTCTTTAAGGCATTATGTTTAAATTATTCACACTACCATTAACATTTACAGGGAGGTGTTAGAGATATTAATTTCTATACCAGCAGCAACTTAAGGAGTAGTTGTGCAGTACAGCAGCATATCTGTTTTTAGCCTTTCTTCTATTGCCCATTCATTGTACTCATTAAACACACTCGCTAAGGTTTCATTTGTTTGGAAATAGCAAATCGATGCCGGTCCTTGAGTTTCATTTGAAATGATGCCTGTATTGACTGTTGTGGACAAGCCTTGTACACAAGTCATGTATCAGTCTACAAGGAAGTTAAACAAACTAAAAACGACCCCACAATGAGAAAAGGGGAAACTGAAACACAGTAAAGTCTAGAGATCGTCCGAAATTATGTACTAGGTTAGAATCACATGTGTGCTGGTTTTGTGTTCTCATTCATTTTGAATACGAATGAATATTTTCAGAAACTTTGCTGGTATGAAAATCTGTATTATCAGTCATTATTAATAGAAAATATATAATACAGTTTACCCATAAGTGATGTTTCACAGTTACAGTTGTGATTTGTTTTTCTTTATTAGCTTCTCATAATAAAATAATTTTTAAAATGCTCCAGTTCAAGCAAAAAGGCATCTCTGACCACTAATGCTACAGAGACTCTGGCACTATTGCCATAGACCTTGGGTTGCAATATGAAAAGTCAGTGGACACAATTTAATTTCTGTCAGCAGTCAGGCTCCACAGCCACAATGGATTTCTTTTATGCCTTAGCCTCTGACTCTCACCAAGCATCTGTGTGAATGGAAAACACAGTTTCTCCTAAACCCCTTCTTCCCCTCCCCTCCACCCACTGCTTCTGCCCTTAAGGTGCATTTCATCCACATAGAAAATGAAGTTATATCTGAACTTCGACCAATAGTCTTGGTTGCCCAGGGGAAAGCTTGCCTTAGTATGGCCAGGCAGCAGAGACTGCACAGGGCTACACAAGTCCATCAATCTCCCTCTGTTCTGCACAATGCCTGCATACATACCATAACCATTTGAAAAATATTTGCTGATATGAAGTGGGTTCTTTCTTTAACACAAAATGCAGAAATTATGTTAAACACTACATTTTTTCTGGAGTTGTGTTACACATTAGATTTCTTTATTGGTTCAAACGGTCCTGACTCTTTATTGTTACAGCTGCAGCATCTTAGACGAGTCATTAGGACCCGTCTTGGTGTAAAATCCTCGGACCTCTTGTCCTGAAGCTGCGTGTTGAAGGGTTGGATTTTGTCCAAAAGCCCCTGAGTAAAGCCCTCTGATGAAAAATGTCTTGCTGACAGCTCGGGTGCTGTAAATGTTCAAAATGTGACTGCTGCCACTCCTAATGACATGTAGAAGAGTAGCGTGTTTGTGGCTCTTTTGCTTATGGTGACTGACAGCTCTCAAGTCTGGTTTGACTGACAGGAAAATAAATTACACAATTTTCTTCTTCAGAGGTGCTGACATTAGATTTCTCTGGGCAAGGGCTTGTTGAATGTGAAGAGTTTGTACACATAACCAGACCACCATGCAATATCTTGGACCGCTATTAGCAATGGATCAAATCTTCAGAATAAATTGTGGGCTCTGGGATGAGAGTCTAGATTTAGCCCAGCTGCCCTTTTCCCCTTCTTTTTTTAGCTTCACAGCTGTGGCTCTGGAGGTAGAGTGAGCTGTCTACAAGTCTGAAGTTTAGTAGTTTAATCCCAGGCAACTATATCCTTGGGTAAGATACCAAACCCCGAGTTGCCCTTGATGCATCCATCAGAGTGTGGGTGTGTGTGAATTTTAGACAAGGTATTTCAGTATATTAAAAAAAAAAGCTCTTGTTTGAATGTGTGTGTGACTGAGTGAATGCGGCATGTAGTAAAGAAATGCTTTGAGTGCTAGGTTAAAATAGTAAATGGTAAATCTGCCCATTTACCATTTATCTTACTGGTCTAACCAGCTTCAGGACAGCAGTCATCTGTTTTTTGCTAAAAAGCTCTGATGAATCTGTGCTACATACTTAGCACCAAATTTAGGATACACCAAATAAATACTTAGCTGGTGAGGACAGCAAGCTTTTGGGGTATATAAAGAGCCTTCTCCCTTAGAATATACAAAAAACAAAAAACGAGTGCAGCATCAACATCCATCAATGGCCACATGGTTTTGCATGAGATGTTATCCAATCACGTTGATGCCTTTTTACTGTGACACTGTGAAATTTCATTAATGACATGTTGCTAACCTTTTCGGATTTCTGCCATCTCATTATAAATCACATCACCTGCCACTAGGACGTTGTTTCACACAACTCTTCAAACCTCCTCAGCTTTTGCTGTTTTAGTTTCAGTACTCTATGTATGTAACTCAGCGAGAAACTCACAAGTCTATTGTTCATTATCTAGTCGCCAATGTTTCCTCCTTCTCTCTGCGTCTCCTCTCTCTCCTCAGCAGTTGCAACCAGCTGGTTGTCACATGAGGACAGCCACCTAAGAGACGGTATGCTCTCACAGATCATTTGTCTTAATTAAAATTTAATGAAATGCAGCTCTCTTTACTATTGTGTCTTGCAGCTCATAAATGAAACATTGTACTTTATAGCATTGCCTTTACAGTGTTCATTTAGGCCTGCTGAAACAAATGGTATACTAGCAAATATAGTATATAGCTGTTTTCACTCGTGAACAATTTTCAGAGAATACAGTTGGGACATTTTTTTCACAGTCTTCTCACACAGCAGACACATTCGCTTTACATGAGATGCTCTGTGTGGTTTAAGCAACCGGAGGCAGCACACATGACGCCCACTCACTAACGGTGACAATTAGCTGCACTAGTTGCGTATTCCTGCGATCACACAGACTTTGCACTAGAGAGCGGAAAGGTTAAAGCTGTGTTGCACATTTGCATTCAGAAATGAACCTCTGTCAGGTTAATCTTTAGAAATGCCACTGCCTGAATAAATTAGGCTTTCAAAGCCAAGAGATGCCTGTTTTCAGTACAGCTACACAGCCCATGCAATGAATTATGTCATTTCTAACAGCCACTCCTATTGGCTGATATCACAGCCCAAGTGTAAGCTATTATTTTTGTTTTAAGTAGCATGCAACTGAGGAAGAGGCCATGCTAGCAAGTGCTCCATCCTCTTCTGTGCCGTCTCTCTTTAACTTGAATAATTTCAATTTCAGATTTGTAACTTTTTTTGTTATTTTATTCTGTACATTATTATTTTTTCTTAATTTAATTTTAAACTTGGCAAAACTGGCAAGGTGGGACAGTGACTCTCAGGACCACCTCACAGTGACAGCCACACTAAGTCTTAAATACCTCATGGACTTCATCAGCTTTGAGAACTGAAGAAACCTCTCAGATGAGAGGTGAAACATCTTCATGAGCCTATAAAAAGAAGTCTAGTTCAAATCAAGTACTTGAGTCTTCAGTGACCTGAATGACTGGCATCTTACAGACATATTCAAACGTGATCTTTTACCACTTTTATTTTCATTCATCTTTTTTCCTTTCTCTTTAATAAAATATTAAAGAATACATTAATATTAAATGAATTAAATGTACATCACTGCATTTTCTCACTGTCTTGGTCCCTGGCAATATTTGCTATCTAAAGATATGCCTTCACCATGAAAGAGTTTACTTTTTGATGACATGAATGTGCGCCACACATGCCTTACCATGCCTTTAAAAACAGTGTTCATCTGTCTTTCTAAAGAATGACACACAGTGTGAAATATAGTATGACTTTGTAAGAGTTGAAGATATATAAAGACAAGTTGAACACTGACTTCATGATTTTAATAAACAATGGTTATATTTTGTGGCATCCAAAATGTGTACAGCCCACATGAAACTGTTAACGCGGAAGGTGCACAGTGTGAGCAGCATTTTAGCCGAGCAGCAGTAACAGCTCTGTTGGTGCATCTGTGTGTAAAAAAAGAATGCGTTCAGGCAGATTATCAATCTCTCCCATTTCGTTTACGGGCAGACAGGGTGAGTAAAATGCAAGCTGTTATCCCGCCTGTTGCCCCACTCTACTGGTGTACCAACTGTACTTTGCATTTATGATTTCTTAAGTTCCTCTGCATCTTCCAATCTATCCTCCAGGATTAGCGTTACTTTTTTGTTCGTGATGCTGACTTCTTTAACTCCCGCAGGCCTCAACTCATTTTGCTTCATGTTTATCTAAACACACCTCAGGGAGTCATCTTAACCAGAGCAGAAAAGGTTGCAAGTCATGCTGTTGCTATGGATACTGGCAGTTTAAAGATTCTTTGAGCGATGTGTCCCGATGCAAAAACAAAACCAGAATCGGTGGCAGTGTAGTGGCGGAGATTATCATGCGGACAAACTGCATGATGTATTGAAGAAAGGTGTGAAAAATGTCCAGTGTTCCACAAAGCAAGCCTCTGCGTTAGATCAAAATGTATGCAGAAGGTACAATCGAGTCATCTTGGGTTGTAATAAACTCACACTGATATTCTTCTTAAGTGATCAGTTTGAAATGAGTTTTATAGTTTCGGTGTGCAACTTGCTTGACAGGTGGTAGATTTATGGCTTTAGGCAGAAAAAGCATCTTGTTGATACACTTGAAGCATTTCAGAGACAAATCACAACCACGAGCAGTGTATGCTGGTGATACTAAATAACGAATAAATACATTTTTTTTACCTTATTGACTGATGCTTTGCCTTTATATTGCATAAAGAAAGATTTCACATCCTTCCAAGTTTTTCTTATATGTCAGACTCACCTTAAGATGGGTTCATTTTTCTCATTAATTTCCACAGAACAGACTATGACAAAGCAAAACTGCTTCTTAGAGTTTTTTTGTTTTCGTATAAAAATAAAAGAACATCCTATGTATGTACTAAAAAATCAGACATTTCGGTATGAGACTTGCAGTTTATCTCTGGAAAAAAAAAACACTTCTATCAACTGTCACTTTGATTCTTTTACTGGAATACATAAGTGCCTCATTAAACTACGTGTTAACAATTAGAAATGATTTGTAGGAGGTCCTGTTGGAGAAAAACTTATTTTTGTCTTGTACACTAGAGCTAGGTCCATGAGTTTTTGGACAATGACCACATTTTTATAATTGTGCCTCTATACACCACTGCAGTGGATTTTAAATCAGACAATCGGGGTGTAAATGAAGGGGGACCTCAAGTTTTATTTGAAGAGGTTTTACAAAAGAATTGAGAGTTAAAGGTGATTGGACTATTGACCGACAAGCTCTTTCATGGCCAGGTGAGGCCTTTTCCCTTGTTATTTTTTATAGAAAGGATGTAGAGTTAAGTCCAAATGTTACACTTGCATTTGGTAGATTCTCAATATGAGGTCCAGAGAGAGCTTAAAGCTACAAAATCAAAATAAAGCAATCAGAATGAAAGCAAAAACTTTAAAAGTAGCCAAATCAAAAATCTGATGCATTCTTATAAAGGAGGAATACTCTGGCCAGCCCAACAACACCAAACAACGAGAGTTCATGATAACACAATTATTTCTGTTGTTAAGAAAAACATTTTACCAAGTAAAGATTGCTCTCGTAAATACAGAGGGTTTACAACAAGGTGGTTACACTCAGGAACGGGGGGGGGGGGAATTAGACTGTGCAGGCTGAAAACATCTAAAACGGCCTCTGAAAGACAAAACTTTGGGGCAAATGAAACCATGATTAATTATTTTTATTTATTAATGATGTGACTGCTGATAGAGGTAGCAGGAGGAATTTTGAAGTTTAAGAGCTTCACTCTGCAAAACTGATCAGACGGTGCTTCACGGCGCAAACGCATAATGACCCGAAGCAGCCCAAGAGTTTCCAGAAGGAAACAAATGGGATTTCCTTCCGCTGCCAAGTCAGGTACCTGGTCTCAGCCCAAAAGAATAAAACTGAAGGCAGAGAAATGAACAAAAAACAACAACCAAGAATGAGTGCGGTAAAAGCCTAAAAGAGCATCTTAAGTGAGAAAACACAGCATTTGGTTTGAGTTCTACTCTTTAGAGAGTCATTGACTGCAAAGTTATAAAAACATGTTGTTAAACCCTTTGAATTGAGGTTAAAGGTCAGCACTTCAGTCACATATTAATACAAAATTACAGAACTTGTGTCATTGTCCAAATATATAGGGATCCGACGTTCATAGTCACCATGCTGTTAGAGAAGAACAACCACTGGTGCAGCACTCCCCCGATCAGGCCTTCATGGTAGAGTGGCCAGACAGAAGCCATTCGTCACTAAAATGCAGATGACAGCCCACTGAGAGTTTGCCAGAAGGCACCTGAACAACTTGCAGACCATAAGAAGCAAAATCCTCTGGTTTGTGTGGGGGAAACCAAGCAATGAGCATCACCTCATTAATACTATCCCTACAGTCAAACACAGAGCTGTGGGGATGTGTTTTTTCTGCAACAGGGACTTTGAGACTAGTTTGAATCAAAGGAAAGATGTAGAAAAACATAGGGCAATCCTGAGTAACTGTGTCTGCGGTGCTGAAATTCTCTGGCAGGCACAAAAGTTTACATTTCAGCAAGACAACAACCCACAGTATGTGGCCAAGAACACACAGCAGTGGCTTCAGAAAAACTCTGCCAAAGACTTTTATTGGCCCAGCCAGTTTCGGGACCTGAATCCAACACAGCTTCTCTGGAGGCAGGCTGTGCATGTAACATCATTCCCAAGAAGGGCTAATGTGGTTGTGACTGCCAAAGGTCTGTTAAGGGTATGAATGCTTAAACTGAATGCTTTAATATTTTTGTTTTATACAAATATACAGTGAATCCAAAAACCTGTTTTTGTTTTTGCATTCAAAATATATTATGATGAGCATTTGACAGCACAAGATCAGGGTGAAATAAAAAAAAGATTTTCAGAATGCACAGAAGCACAAGGTGTGCTTGGCTGGAAAGGTCATGCAGAGGTCATCATTTCTTTAAAGATTAGCATAATTTAGCTTTCATTTGAGTTTGACACCATTCATAGAGATATAGACACAACACATGTATAAAAAGAGGGTAGAACATGCAACAAAGACCCCCTCCAGCCCAGAGTTTTACCACTTAATGATTAAGGCAATAAGGAATAGTAGATTTTTCATGAAGCGTAGAGCTAACTCTGTGTATTCCTTGTTTTAATGAGTATACAAACGATCCATTAAAAGAGGCATTAATTGTCACCATGATAACATAACTTGTTTCCATCTACATTGAAATATGTTATGTTATAAATAAAGAGCAGAAACATGTCAATCATGGATACCACAGAGTGATAAAAACACACCTACTATATATTTTTTATTTATTTAAAAATAAATTTTTTTCTAATGCAATATTGAATTATTTCGCGAAAACTAATTACAAATGTTTATGAACTAAGACTCTCACTCTCACCTGCACTTACTGTGTTTAAATTCACTGTAACCCAAGATGATGAATTCAGAAAGGGAAGAACTTTTATGAGGTGCGAATTACAGGTGGGGGTCATTAGAGATGATTAAGGGTGATATAATGAGTTTAATTCCCACCTTTGTCTAATATTGGGCTATTACCTTTCTCCCAACTAGCCTTTTAATGTCCTCGCCTCGCAGCCTTTAACATAAATTAGCTAAACTTACCCTGACCTCAATATCTCTGTGCTCTTCCTTTAATTTGTAGGGGACAGACCTTCGGTGAATTGCTGTTCACGTTAGCTGGTATCTGGTTCGCTGCACCTACGTATGCATCATGTCTTTTCTTTGTTAATCTGCCGATATTAGTACAGCAGTTTAGCTCTTAGCTCTAAAGATTTGTGCAGTTTTATTATTATAAGTTATATTAAGGTTCATCAGGTTTTGGACAACAGTAGAGTTTTTATAGTTTTGTCTCTTTGCACCACTGCACATTTTTTTTTAAATTAAACAATCAAGAAGTTCTAGGTTTTCCAAAAAGTTAGCATGTTTAGAGGGTCAAAAGAAATGAGACGTGGCCACGACACCTTTATTCCACGAAAATTTAAAGAGATAACCCTGGAGCTGATGTGTGTTAAACTTGGTTTTTACTAATTCTCTCAGTATAAATATAGGGTCCAATGAGATGCCAATACATAAAAAGAAGGCTGACATTAGGCTGAAAAACCCAAATAAACCAGATAACCAAAACTTTGGGAGTGACCAAGTCAACAGTCTGGGTCATCTTTAAAAAGAAGGCATGAACTGGCCACCTCAGTAAGAGAAGGTCTGGAAGATCACAGAGGGGAAAAAAAGTGCACGATGGGCAGAATTATTATCACGGTTAAGAAAAACAAGCTCACACCCTCTGACCAAGTCAAGAGCTCCCGAGGTTTCTCAGTGATCAAGTCAATCACCTGATCTCAACATATTATATTATGCATTTCAATACCTGAAGACAAAACTGAATGCAGAAAAACCCACAAACACACAGCAGTTGCAGGTGGCTGCAATAAAAGGCTACACAGAGTGTCTCAAGGGAGGAAACGCTGCATTTAGTGATGTCCCCGACTTCTAGTTTTCAGGTAGTCATTGACTGTGAAGCATTTTTATCCAAGCATTAGAAAAAATATCTTATAAACTAACATCACATGAATGATGTTAGTTTTTCCAGCTACCTCTGAACATAGTCATATCTTAATAAAAATCCACTGCAGTGTTGTGCAGAGGCAAAATTTGTTTTTCACAGCAGGCTGTAAACATACTTATTTCTGCTCTAAAGCTGGGCATCGACTCTAATGACCATTTGAGGGTCTAGGGTTCCTGGCACTTGTGCGTTGTTGTGAGGGACCAAGCAGTGAAGGTCAGAAAAAAATGTTTTCATTGTGGGGTTTTATTTCACTCCCCAAAATGAAAAAGTTAAAAATATAATTAATGGGTCCATTAAAGAGGTCAAGTAAGCATAACTTCTCAAAAAGTGACTTAGAGAAAATTAACTCAGCAAACAAAGTATATACAACTTAATTTATAAACTGGCAAACAAAGACTAGGAGTGTAACTTTTATAGTGGTTTGGTCAAACCATTTACACACAATAGGGGAAACTAAACTAATCAATGGGAGATCAATACTATCCAAGCACAAAATAACCTAGCTAAACCTAGCTAGCTAGACAAGCACATGGTTGGTCCACACCTTTTGCACAGACAGGAAACAGCAAACTCCCCAAACCAGGTAACTCAAAATTAAGAGAAACATAATTAATATAACAGAATGCACTTAATAAATTTGAAAAAACACAGTAATATTATGGTTGCACACATCACTGTTTAAGTAAAGAAATTAATGAATTACGTTACTAAAATACGTGTTTAACTGTGAAACAAAACTAATGAGGTGTGTGGACTGATTTTACTAATGTGTGGCTGAGGCCATCCCAGTCGGCTTCATTTATTATATGTTGAGGTTTCAGTTTGGGGACAGCATTTAAATGTTGTAAAATGAGTCCACTGCATTAAGAAAGGCTTGGAAGAACAGCTGGAATAATTACCTATGATACACAACTTCAAAGCGACTGGACTGAGCAGTCTTTCATTAATTCCACCGATGTTCTTGTCGTGTAGAAATTTGTCCACTGTTTTGGTTTTCAGGCTTTCCAGTTGCGAAACAATAATGCAAGCTGATATGGTCGTGATAATAGCTTTGGGAGTTGGTATTTGTTTGCAGCTGAAGGGCAGCAGTTTAACAGTCAACCACTGATGTAAAGTAATACTGTACATGACATCTACACTCTCTGTTACTGTCATGTTTTTTGGACGGTGACCCAAAGGAGGAGGATCCAACAGCAGCTTTCATGTCTTTTTTTGAGTTTCTTGGCACATCGTGAACTGGGAGGAGACAGTCTCCCCTTTGAAGTGGATCAGCTCTATCTGAGCGCATTGTTAAGGCTGAGAAGAAGCTCAGGAGCAGACCCCTGGTTCCATCTTATCATTTACTTTCAGGAAGGGTGAAGGGTAAAGGCACTGGAATGATGGAACACGGTTACCCAACTCTCATTGTTTTTAAGGGGCGCCTGTATGCATTCACGTTTCTCTTTAACTCTGAGCTCAGGGGGAAATTATAATTAATCTGTTAATGACAGTTGGGGCTGTCATAAGCTTGGGGAGTGTATAATAAATTGCTGTAATAAAAATTAAGATTGCATGCATCATTGAGGCCTTCAGAGGGTTTGTTTAATGTAGTTACAAAAATGGTAGCAGCTGATGTGGCGTCCACTGCTCTACCAGGAGAACGCTAATTTCTGAGTGACACTTAACCTGCTGTAGCTCAACCAAGGCTGAGGGAGGTGAGGAGAAACCTAATGAGTTTTTCTGTGTCCCATTTTGAGAACCACTGAACTGGATGGCCTGGTTTGTTTCCAAAAAAATAATAAAAAAGGACTTGCATTGTTCATGGGAAATTAGCTATATCCCCCTGTAAGTCTACCCAATTTCAAAATTCAAATAAAAGTATTATTATGGTCTGCTGCCCTGGACAATGAGTGATTGGTCATTATTTCTAAGTACCAAAACATCAACCAAGGGCCCTGAAAAGTCGTGCACGGGTTAAAGGTTACGTTATTCACTTGTTCCTCTTCTCCTTAACTTTAACATGAAAGATGCTGCATCATCTGTAACGCGCCCTTTGACTTTGAAGCCGCAGTTACAGTAGACCGCTTCTTTTGTTTGAGAGCCAAAGCTTCCTCTGTGGTGCAGGGTGCCAGAAAATGAGAAACCTTGACTTCTGCCCTGGAGGAAACAAAAGAGCAAATCTTAAGCATAGATGCACATTTTAGAAAACACTCTTCTTCCTTAAGAAGCACCTCAAAATATCAGTTTCAACTGAAATTTTTGCACAGCAATGTTCATGCACTCTACTTGAGATCTCTCAACTGTGATCTGCTAACATTGAAAGCATAAGTTGGCTGACCAACGTCCTGTGTCATCACCGCAGCCGTGTCTTGTCTTCTGGTGTTTTTAACCAGAAATATTTGTCAAGGAAGAGACTGGGAACCCTATCTTTGGTTAGGTTGTTTAGGACACAAGGGGCCTCGTTTGGGGTTTTAGCCTGCAGGCAAGCTGCTATATTGCACTTGTAGCCTGACACCAGTTGACATTGTATAGGTGCTGAGGTCACCCTACAAAAACACTGCTCTCTTTCTGGATGAAGCAACCAAACAATGGATAGTTGTTGTTGACAGACAGCCCGTGGAGCTCTAATTGAGACTAAGCTCACTTGGGTGGATTTTGCAATGAACTTTAAAGAAACTGCCTGCTTCCTGTCTTGCTGTTCAACTTAGAAGGTGTTAGAGGATGAGGTTACATTGTTCTATCATATTTATTCTGTAGAGATAACAAACATCAGTTCTTTACCTTTTACATGAATAGGCCATTTTTAAAAGCCGGGATTTGTCTTATAACATCAGTTACAGTGCAAGTTTGGGCTTTCAAAGCCACAGCTATAAGTCTGTAGCTCAAAGATAAAGCTTGTGAGCCAAGTCTAATGGGGCCTCAGTGGAAGGTAGACTGCAGCGGGAGGTCCTCCAGTGTGATTCATCTCTATTGTTTTGCTGGTTTGTTACCTTTCCCTCAAACAGCCTATTGCTCCCGTGGCTCCCACAACAATTATCACCCCACTTGTCTCTCAGCTTGCCTGATAACACTATGTGGTTGTGTCAGCGTCTCCGCTACCGTCCTCCGCATCTTCCACCTTTTTAGTTGTGCTGAATTTAGTCATATATAAACTTGTTATGCATCACCCACCGGTCATGAAAGATAATTATGGACCAAAAGGAGCAATGGGCTTAATTTTCAAAATTAAGTGAAATTTAATAATACTCGCCTAAATCCTGGCAGTGATTAATGACTTGGAAGCGACTAGGAAAAAGTGTTATGTACATACAGGTCAACTGCTTTGTATAGTAAATAAACAATGCGCTGTCTTTCTGAAGAATACTGGAAATAAAAAACTGCTAAAGCCTACAAAACCGTCATGGAAGAAAAAACAATAACAAAAT
Source organism: Aulonocara stuartgranti (assembly GCF_965226115.1). Lineage (NCBI taxonomy): Eukaryota > Metazoa > Chordata > Actinopteri > Cichliformes > Cichlidae > Aulonocara > Aulonocara stuartgranti. The sequence continues at coordinate 17,259,230 of NC_138952.1, forward strand.
AAAATAATACATTTTTATATGTATTGCAATTTCACTGTCCTTTAAAAGTGTTCACCATGACACACGTGAAAAACAAAATACATATAAGACAAAAGGGGCAAGCACCCCCGCACAGCATCATCCACTTTTTCATACATACAGGAATAAATATAATCATTCTTTTTAATTACTGTACCTAGGCACTCTATTAAAATTCTAATTCACCTCATCCACCTCGATTGATCTGTTCACAGTGGGTGGCTATGGTGAAATACACTGTATAATATTCATGCTGGTACGCCTTGGTTGTGCTGTGTGTCAGAAGCCATCTTGCAGAGAATCCCTCACCCACCTTGGAGCGCAGCCTGTGGAACTGATGAGGTGAAGAGCATTGCTCTGCAGCTCCATGCTAGTAATCACGGGACTGAAGAAACACATACATCATCTGCCACACAGGTTGGCATGGCGAGTGAAAAGCCTTCACATCACGTAAGATGTTGGACAAATGATGGTCATACGTGTGTTTGTCTCCTCACAGATGGCAGTGCATCTTCAGTCAGGAAAAAGCTGAGCCTGGCA